>NW_024523648.1:7462230-8085956 GCF_017590135.1 Pyrgilauda ruficollis
GCCCCGCCGCCGCGGCACGGGCCCGCCAGGCGCCTGCGCACTGCAGGGGCGCCAGATTTGGCGGGAGGGGGAGTGTCCAAGGGCCCTTTGTTTGATGGCATCTCTGTTTACAGAGTTTACTCTTTAATCTCAACCTGTTTCCTCCTCCTCCTCCCGCGGCTCCTCGGCACTCCCGTGCGCGGCGGCGGAGCGCCCAGGCGCAGCCCGGCAGCAGGGCGCGGCGGCGGGCGCGGGCTCGGTCTCCCCCGTCCTCCTCCCCCAGCGGCCGGTGCGAGGATGTCCCGGAGACCCCGGCACAGGTAACCCGCTGTCTGCGGACGGGGGACGGCCGGCTGCGCTCCGCGCCTGTCACACGGGACGCGGGACGGGAGAGGGGGAAAGCGGCAGCAGACAACCGGCTCGCCCGGCGGACGGGCGGGCAGACCCCCGTCCTCCGTGCACCTGGCGTACTCCGCCCCCGGTGCCGAGGCGCTCCCCTCCTCCGGAGGCGCCGGTGGAGCTGCAGCCCAGCGGGACGCGCCGCGGAGCCGCCGGTGCCGGGGCGCTCGGGCCCCGCGCTGCACGCCGGCGGGGGGCCGGTGCTCGCCGCCCGCAGGAACCAGCGCGGAGCCCGACGGAGCTGCGCGCCCCGCAGCCGCAAGGCGGGACAATGTCTGGCGGGCTCGGCGGCGGCAGGTAGCGCGTCCCGTCCCATTCATTCATTCATTCCCGGCCGGGTGAGGCGACAGGTGGGCGGCGAGTGCGGGGACTCGGTTCGCTCCCTCGACTTTTTGTTTCCTTTATTCGTGCGGCGTTTTCGCCCTTGGAAGCGCGACTCTGGCCTGAGTGGCTTAGCTTTTTCCCGGTACACGCCACTCGGCACATGCCGGAGCGCGGCAGCGCGGGCGGGGGGCTGCGGGTCCGGCGGAGCGCTCGGCCGGAGCTGTCACCCGTGCCCGCCCGCCTGCCGCGCACCCGGGCCAGCGTGATCCCGCCACGCAGCGCCCGGGCCGGGGGCGGCGGTGCCCCGGAGGCGGCGGACTGGACCGGACGGGGCGGTAGCGCCGCGTGGCCGCGTCCGTGGCCCCGCTGCCGCGCGGGCGCACAGAGCGGGGTTGTTGTCTAATTAGCCGGGGACGGCGGGTCGGACACGTGGAAGCTTTTTTCTCTTTGCAGCCCGGCATCCTCCCCTCCTCCCCACCCCTTTGGCTGGCTGTGACAGGGGAGAAGGTCGCAGCCCTGACTGTCGCTTCCCGGGCGCCTGCCGCGTCCGATGGGACTGGGGGCTTGGTGGGCTTTTTCTAAGGAAGTGGCCTTGCGGTGCGGGAGGAGGCGGCGAGCAGCTGGGCGAGCGCCGGGCTGTACTTTCAGTGTCGGAGCGGGGCTGTCGCTAGAGCTGGCGGTGAATCACCCGGCCCGTCTCTCCCGAAAGAGAGAGACAGCTACCGCTGCCTCGCGGGCGCCTCCCGCAGGGACACGTCCGCCGCTCGGGGACGGGAGGCCGGGGCGGCACGGTGCGGTGTCCGCCTGATCCAGCGGGCGCGGGCTCTGCCCCGCGGGGCTGGTGCCCGAATTCCTTCAATCACGGTAACAGCAGCGAGTCATTTCCTCTACCCCTCCCCTTTTTTTTTTTCGCTTTTTTCCCCGTGTATCGTTGCACAAGCCGGTTGCCTCGGCAAACAGCGCAGCGCTGATGGGTGGCAGGGGGACTGCCGCTGTCCCGGCCGGACAGAGCGCCGTGCCGTGCCGTGCCGTGCCGAGCCGCCTGGGGGGAGGCTTCGGGTCTGCGGCCGGAGGTGCAAAATAAAGTTTATAGCACTGCTGAAGGCCAGGTTGACTGAAGAAACTACTAAGGGTCCCGGAATCCCCGGGCGCTTTTCTCCTGCTGGAGAACGCAGGTAGTACAGTGGAGTTTGCTCGGTTCTGCGGTGCCAGCGAGGCCCCAGTCATTTAAATAACCCTGTTACAGAACTGGCCCCGCACTGAAGTCCTTAAACGTGTTGGCCGCTGATGCTGTGCTGCTGCTGCTGCAGAGCGGCGTTTCCCTGCGGCGCAGGAAGCGCGGCCGATGGATGCGTACCTACTGGTTGCCGTCTACGGAAAACTCATTTTCAAAATGATACTTGGAAACTGTGCCACAAAACTTCCTTTGGCATATGGGCAGCGGCGCAGCTGTCTCTGTGTGTCACTGAGAAAAGTGAATCTGCTTTGAGCGGCGGCTGGGGACGGAGCCGCGCTTGTGGCAGCTGGAGCGTGGGAGCTTTTGCTCAAGCACGGGCGGCTCCAGCTGCCAGCGAGGGGTGCGTGCGGAGTGGCAGCTTCCATCGGGGCTTGCTCCCAGTGGTTACGGGGTCTGGGGAATAGGGAGTGAATCGTGGCCCTGCAGGACTGCGGCGCAGTGGGCGCGAGTTGGGGGTGGCAGCGATGGGTGAGTCAGGGGCACCCGGCAGAGGCTGCAGGATGACCACACACATCACAGCAGGCTGTGGAAAACTTTTTACATGTAGCATGTAAGCATGTTCTTTCATGACACAGGCCAGAAAACAGGCTGGAAGATGTAAGGTGTGATTAGCCCAGTACTTTTAAAGAATGTATGTTCAGCAGCTTGCCTTTCGGGGGTGTTCGCATCTTGACAAAGAGTCACCGTGCTTCACTGCAACTTATTTGAAAGTGATCTCCTGAAAACAGGTTAACAGCATAAACAGCGCCTGTTAATTTTATTACAAAATAACTTTATTTTAATGTCTTAGTCATAGTTTTAACATACCACAGCATGCCATACCATCAGATATATCACAGTTTTTAATCTTAATGACACTGACTTCTTTCTAACACTTGTGGCTAGCATCTCTTAGCTGAAGTATCAGAACTGCTGCTCATACCTTAAAAGTTAGAAGTAAAATACTGTCCACCAGAAAGCCATGTCTTGTTGCAAAACACTCTCTTTTAGATTTAATTAGCTAGGTAGAGAAAGTGCTGTTTGTGAAAAGAGTCATGGAGTCCTTTTTACCCATAGATAGCCTCTGGGGAAATCCCTTAGTCATGAATTAGGTGAGCAGAGTATTTCAAAAACAGTATGAGGGATTTAGAAATAGATTAGAGGTAATAAAGTTATAGAAGGATTCAGTCATTCATTTGTTGGTTGCAGGATTAAACAAACTTGTCCTCAGTCCTTATCTGTCCAAACTCATAAATGGAGGGCATATTTTATATAAGAGCTTATTGCGTGTTAATGCTGCCACTTACTGTCTTTACTTATTGTAAAAACTTGTGCCTTCTCATATAGGGTCCATAAACAATTTCTCAAACAAGGTTATTGTTTAGCTTTTTGTTTTGCTACACAGTCGGTTTTATTTTGGAGCAGTATAACAATCTGCTGTATTAAACATACAAAAACCACTAATATTTTCAGAATGTATGGCATGAGTTAAAGATCTTAAACATGTACTCGTGTACTGGACACAGCCTCTAATCGTCTTTATTGTCCCAAACATTGTATTTTAATTTGAAACCTTCATTGGTTGAAAGTTTGCCAAATGTGTAATTCACCACTGATCTAACATTAGGAGCAGGTCTAAACATGCACAGTAATACGAAGGTTGCCAGCCCTTTGCCTGTATCTGTGGATACCAAAAACAGCAGAACCAGTTCAGAATACTAGAACAACAGAATGCAGAACAAAATCTTGTTGTGCAAGTTTTAAAACTTTTATCTGTGTAACCTTTGTAAGGATTGTAGTGGGGGGTTTTTTGTGTTTTGAATTAAGTAGCTCAAGTCCTCATGCTCCACTCTGTCTTGCTGTGTTTGCTTTTGCAGTATATATAGTAGTGATGATGATGAAGAAGATGTTGAGGTGTATGATCACGACTATGATGGTCTGCTTCCTAAGACTGGAAAACGTCACTTAGGAAAAACCAGGTGGACCCGTGAGGAGGTAAATCCAAGTTCATTCCTTTCCTGCATGTAAAAAGATAAGAGAGAGCATGATCACATTCTTCTCTAAGCTGCTTCATGTTCTTCACCATATTGCTAATCTGCAAATTTACTTCAGTGACAGTCCCATATCTCAGGACAACTTTTTTGACCCACTAGCTACATTCCGTGTTTTATTTGAGCATAGTTCTTACCTTCTAAATGAAATATATAAACACAACTTTTTAATTTCTGCCATGCTCTGCATTAAAGTATGTGATGTGTGAATCTCTGTGTAATCCCTGTTGGAGAAGCAGATTCCAAATCACCTGTAGCAATGCTTCATTGTTGCTACTTTCCTCTTTCTGTTTGGAAACTGTTGCTATGAGAGAAACCCATGTGTGTTCAGTGTCCCACAGCAGCAAACCACTGTGGCCAAAACTGCTGCAGTCCTTCTGTACCGCTGGAATTTTGCACTTTGATTGCACTGTTATGATTCCAAGTGGAAGTAAAGTAAAAGCTGGAGGAGAGAAATCCAGCAGTACCAAAACTGAGCCTTCAGGATGCATTTTGCTTTTCAAGGTCAGAATTAGTTGTGATACCCTTGTGCTGACTTTCTGGGAAAATTGTGGTATCAGACTCCTTTGCCAGGTGGATCTCCTTTGGCCATTTAACTGGTTTGAGTTTGTTGTGGAATACATTAATACACTTTCTGAGTTATGTTTTGACTTTCTCTTCTCTAGCAATGTGTATTGATGTAAAAACAGTGGCAGGTCACCCCTTGCAAGCTTTTTATTTATTTATTTTAAATCATAGTCTGCCCTTACAAAGGTGGATGTGGTTCTGATGTGGCCCGGGAGGAAAGGATGGCCATAAGGTCCGATGGCCATTGTCCTGTCACATGAACTGGGAGCGTACTGGGAGGTGTAACTGGGGAAGGAGAGGGATACTCTTCTCCTCTTATCTCTTGGGGTATTTTTGGATTGTTTTACTCTATCTCGATCTTTCCCAGTACATAAGGTTGGTTTCTTTTGTCTTTAGGGTTTATATTTCTGGCCTTATCATTAAAAAGATTGGGCCAAATTTTTTGCTATTTACAAGTATGCAAAACTCCCTCACAGAGAACAGGAGCAAAAAGGATCTGTTAGTTTTATTGTGCATTTATTGTAGGTGGATAGGCCATGAGCAAGTCACTGGAACTCCCATTACTTACAAGACATAAAAAGCTTAAAGCTGTGATTATCAGAGGTCCCCAGGTAGCTGAGTGCCTGAGTGTTGCTGAATTTCAAGGTTACTCTGATGCTTGGCATCTAAACACCCATTTCCTCCTGCAAATCCAGTCCAAGAATAACAGTTACAGTGCTTTGATGAGTAAAAAGTGAATGCATGTTGTGAGTCAAAGAACTGTACAGTCTTTCTCCTGCAACACAGTAAAGAACCTACCAAAATCCAAAGGAGTGGAAAAATCTTATGCTTTAGGAATTAAAAGCATGCAAAGTCTGCAGACCACCCTCCCTTACACTCAGAAAGCAGAAGTAGATGCATAAGAAGCTACAAGAACGAATTCTAAAAATTATTTCAGAGATTGCAATATTAATTATATCTGGGGGGGGGTTTATGATTCAGGATGAGAAGTTGAAGAAGCTTGTGGAGCAGAATGGTACAGAAGACTGGAAAGTCATTGCCAATTTCCTTCCTGTAAGTGGATATTGGTTTCTGTTTCCAGGCTTAGTAGGAACTCTGTCAAGGGGTTTCCTTGATTAAAGGGGAAGGGGAGTGGTTGCTTTATAGTTACATTTTCAGGGGAGCTATAAAACTTCCACAAATGGAGGCCTTAGAAATGCAGTTAGATTACTGTGGAAACCCTTACATTTATTTTTTCCTTTCACTTCTCAGAAAGGGTTGGAAAAAATCAAACAAGCAAAAATGGGGGATGGTGGGGACTTGCACAGTAGATGGTCAATGTTACAATGAAACAAAATGTCTCAGCACAGCAAAAAAAAACCAGCTTTGGTGAATTGTAAGTATGATTTTGAAGAAATTTGCTTTGTGTTTGGCTGTTGCTGTGAAAGCATGTGAAAGCATGCCAGCTATTGTGCAGATGGGGAAGATAAAATTTGTGTAATTTTGGTGATGGAGTCCTCAATGCAGAAGTGATGGAAGCCTTATCTATTCTGTGAGCAAATTGAGAGTTGACCACCTTCTTCTCAGACTTACTCTATCACTCTGTGTTGTTTAGTAGTCTTGGTAGTGAAATCCATCAAAACAAGTGTATGTAAATAAGAGCATTCTTACTCTACTTTCACCTTTTCTAAAGAATTATCTGCTTTGTGTATTTCACATTTCACTAGAATCGGACAGATGTGCAGTGCCAGCACCGATGGCAGAAGGTACTAAACCCAGAACTTATTAAAGGTCCATGGACTAAAGAGGAGGATCAAAGGGTAGGTAATCAGTTTTTCTTTCTGTCTGATTAATGACTTACAAGCAGATTTCTCAAGTGTTGGGGGAAAACTGGAAACTTTGGTGGTCTCAACATTATTATGGCCAGAGGCAGATTGTATTTGTGTAGTGCTTTCTGAGTTTGCTATGCAAATAAATTACTGTTGCTTTACAGCACTGTAATGTGGAATTGCAGTCTAGAAATGCCTTAACTATTACCAGATTTTTCCTTTTGGGTAAAAATATGAATGGGAAGTGGGGAACCTTAATTGCTATTAGTTTTACTTCGGCAGTTTTGAGAAATGTTGTCAAAAATATTGCTTCACCACAGAAAAAAGTTTCATTGATTCATCATGCATCATTAAATACAGGCAGTTTTTATGTCATTCTTTGAAGGTAATAGAGCTCGTGCAGAAATACGGTCCAAAGCGCTGGTCTGTCATTGCTAAGCATTTGAAAGGAAGGATTGGAAAACAGTGCAGGGAGAGGTGGCACAACCACTTGAATCCAGAAGTGAAGAAAACCTCCTGGACAGAAGAGGAAGATAGAATTATTTACCAGGCACACAAGAGGCTGGGAAACAGATGGGCAGAGATTGCAAAGTTGCTGCCTGGACGGTAATGACATATGCTTTTAGCTCTCAAAAAAGGAAAAAGCTGCAGGTCTGAGCAGTCTGTTTTGGTTGCCTCAAGCTGCACTGTATGAATTGAAAAAGTTTTGGAATCAAAACCTGGGAAGCCAGTGACACCAATGTGCATTTTTCTCAGTGGGGAGCTTCACTGTTTGCTCAGTACACACAGCAGTGTGCTATTTTTACAGGCTTTTAATGCTTGCCACAAGTAAAAAAGCCAGTAACTGGAGCAAGACCATAAGAGTTTCCTAAATGCCTGTGCAGTCTTATTTGTGCCTGTGATGACTGTCAAAATTTAAATAGATTTAACAGGGAAGGATCAGGCTCTGCAAAAGGAACATAATTTGCATTCAGCTAAGGGTATGCCTTCAACATGAAATCCAGTCTGTTTATTCAAAATTATTTAAGAGAAGACTTCTTCAACTTTTGTAATTGCTCTTGAATCATCCAGATGATTTTGACCTGTTAAAAAACCATGTGTAAAACTTTTTCCTAAAACTCTGGTCCTGGAAACACTTGTCTCACTGAAAGCTTTTGTACAGCTTGTATATAAACTCAAAGATTCAGTGTCTTACTTGCTTGATTAAAAGTGACTCAAAATGTGGGCAAGCAAATAATGTAAGCAAGGGAGAGGTTTCCCTTCCTACTTTTCTTTCTGCTATCTGATAAAACATCTTCAAGACTTAAATATAAGGCCTAAGATCATGATAGCCCTTTAAGCAATCATTCCCTGGGCTGCTTTCACCTTCTAGAAGATAGCAAGAAAGAAATTACCCCTTGGAAATATTTTGTGGCTTCCACACATCACAGATACTACTTTGAATGATAACATGCAGTAGTGATGTTTTTCAAATAGCAGAGCTGTTTTAAAGTGTACTCTTAAAAATCTCACAAAGTTGATAAGTTTGCTTTTCCTGACTCATATACGTGAGGATTTGAATCTCAGTTTTTCTGCATCTAAGAAAAATCCCAACAGTTTTGTTTACTGAGTTTGTGTGTACAGCATGTTGTTGCTGTCTAGGTGACCAGCTGGAAAATTGTTTGGAAGTTAGTCTCTTCACAGCTGTTCTCCACAGTCTTTCTTTGCAGCAATGAGACACAATAAGACTCCACTGAAAGATATAGGAAGATGATGTTGGCATTCCTTTAGGATAGTGTCAAAGGGATGTTAGCCTTCGTTGTCTCCTCACTTCATGGGAATGAGGTGAAGATGAAATTAGTAATCTCTTACAATTTGAGGATGTGAACAACTGTAGCCCATTTTTCTTTTTTCCTGACCCTTATACTGAGCATCTTTCCTGAGAAGTTGGGAATAGCATCTGTAGTGTTGGGCGTAGGAGGAAGGTCAGAGAAGAGCTCAGGGTTTAAACAGAAATGCCAACAGCAGTTCGCTGCCCACTGATCTGTCTGAATTGGAACTGCTCATATTTGAAACTCCTCGAATGTCTGTATTTCTATTGCAGAACTGATAATGCTATCAAGAACCACTGGAACTCCACCATGCGCCGGAAGGTTGAGCAGGAGGGCTACCTGCAGGACTCCTCCAAAGCCTGCCACTCCTCAGCAGCTGCTGGCTTTCAGAAGAACAACCACCTGATGGCCTTTGCTCACAACCCATCGCCACCCGCGCAGCTGCCGGTGGCCAGCCAGCCCCCGCTGGGCAGTGACTACCCCTACTACCACATCCCTGAGCCACAGAACGTGAGTGCCTGAAAGGGGCAGCGTGCAGGGCGTGCCTTGCCTCCTTGAATAGATGGGGGCAGTTTAGCCATGCCTGGTTTCAGCTTGAAGGATTTCCTTCATCTTGGTGGACTTGGATATGTTGATGTCAGATGAGGATTTCTTTGACTTTTACTTGGTTCAGTGGTGAAAATGAGTACATTTCAAGCTGCTGGCATTCAGGTGGTGGAACTGGGTAAAGCAGGTTTAACGCCTTGGGAGCAGTTAACATATTTCTTAGAGTTGTGAATATTACATTTCTTGAATACCAGTTGAATCTGGTTAATTCTGTGTTCCATGTCAAAATCTCCCACATGCTCTTTAGTAGTATTCTGTTTGTGGGTTGCCTGTCAGAACCAAGTGAACAAGTATTGATTTTAATCAGATTTCTTTTCTATTAATGATTAATAATGAAACAGGCTCCTGCTTCAGATAGTTGCATTGTAGAGTTTTAAATGATAATAAATTGCATCTTTTGCTTTTTCACTTCAATTTAGAAAATCCTTACAAATGTGTCTATAAATTATTCATATTTTCTCATTCAGGAAGGGTAAATATTTCATAAATGAATTGTCTTTCTTCCTCTCTAGTGCTTACTGTCATATTCCTAAAAATGTGATTACTTTTCTTGTGAACATTTTTTTTTTTTGTTATTTCATCTCCACAGTCTACAAATATTAAGTACCTAACACCAAAGTATGTTTAACACAAATTGACAATTCAAGCAGATAATATGATGGAAATAACCAATTTTTGCTTTTTGACCTAGGTTCCTGGTCAGATCCCGTATCCAGTAGCACTGCATGTAAATATTGTCAATGTACCTCAGCCAGCTGCTGCAGCTATCCAGGTAGATAACTTGAACCTTATTTCAAGAGTCAATTTCTTAAATATTTGATAAACTAAAATGCAGACATCGTACATTAAGGAAACATTTCAATGTATTAAGTGTGGTGAAAAGAGAAAATGGGGAAGGTTGGGGAGTTCTGACATGGCTAATAATTGCTCCTTCTGAAGTGGATTTTAAATGCAGTAGTTGACATCGGGTGTGATGGCCTTCACTTTCTCCATTTCAAATGTCTATACTGAAATTCAGCAGAGACTTTGATGGTGGAAAACACAATTGACATATGTTTCATCTTGGAATATAATTTGGCTGTTATAACCACAGGTCGGCAAACCATGAGCATTTTAGTTGCTACATCCTATCAGACCTTTATCTTTTCTTTTCCCTTAACTCTTAATTTCAGAGACACTATAATGATGAAGACCCTGAGAAAGAAAAACGAATAAAGGAATTAGAGTTGCTACTAATGTCGACTGAGAATGAACTGAAAGGGCAGCAGGCATTACCAGTAAGATTGTCACTGTGTGCTTGGATGGAGGGATAGCAGCCTTACCCCAGTGCTTGTCTTTTTAACTTTTTACTCCCCCTCTGCCTTCAGTACTAATCAAGGCTCTATATTTCCGTTTTAAAAGGATGAAACATAGCACATATGTAATCTATATCTGCTTTGTAAATTCTTTTATTAAAAAAAAAAACAAAAAACAAAAAAAAAAAAAAAAACAAAAAAAACCAAAAAAAACCAAAAAATTGGTCAAGTAACAAAAGGCGCCATCACCTTGCGAAGTGGGAGCAGGACTGGGCTCCGTAACATGATGTAATATTGGAAACATAATGATTGTACAAAAATTGAAAATCCTACAGGCCTTTAATCAGTAATGGGATCTGTGTTTCTGAAAGTGTGCAATGGTTCATGTGATGAAAATGTAGTGCCTGTGCATTAGATTTTTCTTCTCTGTTATATTCTTTCATTCAGCTGTGTTTTATACACTTCGTAAGCTTCAGACTTGGTGCATGTTTGAGAATTTGTTTCACTCCTCTGAATAATGTTAGATTCTTCATAACTGCATGTGTGGAGCAAGTGCTGGCTATTACTGAATTCTCATACTTTGTGGTATATGCCATTGGTTGTTAATGTGTGAAAACCCTTGTGCAACTACTTAACACCGTCACCAAAGCCAAGAATCCCAAAATCATTTTTGAAGATAGGTGATAGCCAGCAGATTTTTTTTTTTTTTTTTTTGGTAATATTTAAATGAATAGTAAAAGAACTGCATGCATGATACGTTAGTTTGGCCACTTTTTAACTTTAGTTAATGTTTTGCAATTTCTTCTGTTGCATGATCACACTGGAAAGAAACTTCTGTTAATTTGTTCTTCTGCTTTCCTAACCACGTTGATTTGACAGCCTCTTCATTGCATTGGTGTAAGCTGTAGCATTAGACAGGGATAGCAGAAGAAAAGGAGACAAGCAGACAAAAGCAACTCTAACTCTAAAAACTTTTAGCCTTCTACAGTGCTGAGCGCTCTGTAGGGAAATCCTGCCGTTTCTTGCTTCTTACAGAAAAGGACTTGCAGACACTTTTTGAGCACTTGGAGTAACAAAGTATGAATTGATTATGTGCTAGTAATGACATACGCCTAAAATAGTGGAAGTAAATTATGAGGTAACTTTGGGATAACAAATACAATGCCAGTATTACTTAAAACAAGATCTTGCACTGATGAAAGGAAACATCTTGACAATTGTTTCATAGGCATAAGCTTTTAGATGATGATGCAACTACTTTTATCTTTCCTCCAGTGGCATCTGACACCTTGTGCAATTTCATTGCTAAGTTCCTTCTGCCTTTCCCCCCTCCCTTTTCTTCTTTTTTTTGCCTTCTTCTTCCTTTAGACACAGAACCACACATCAAACTACCCCGGCTGGCACAGCACCACAATTGCTGACAGTACCAGGACCAGTGGTGACAGTGCACCTGTTTCCTGTTTGGGGGAGCATCACCACTGTACTCCATCTCCGCCGGTGGATCACGGTTGCTTACCTGAGGAAAGTGCATCCCCTGCACGGTGCATGATTGTTCACCAGAGCAACATCCTGGATAATGTTAAGAATCTCTTAGAATTTGCTGAAACACTCCAGTTAATAGACTCCGTAAGTAAACTCGCTGCCTCAGGTGGATTTGTGCATGGTCAAGGAGTAAGGGGTGAGGAGCTGGGATTGTCCTAAATGTGGTTGTTGATTTTTTCCCAAGTAACTTTGAGTTGCTCCAGGATCTGAAGCTTATCTTCTGACATGACAAAATGCAGCTGCTTGTAAATGAAGCCCTCAAACATGGATGCATATGCTTTTTTTGGGGTGTCTCCCTTTCCTGCTACATCTTGGAATGGGAGTGTGAGTTTCAGCAAGGTGCACAGTAGGAGCTTGAAATAATCTCTCAATTTTAAGTCTCCTTAAAATACAATCAGAGATACCATGAAAAATTTTAAACAATGTGATGATATTTACTGATATTTGAAGTGACACGTGCCATAGGTTTGGATGTGTGTCTGCATAATTTTCTACAATTTTTAGTTGTAGCCTCAATAGCTGCTTTTCAAAGTTTAAGGGACTTGTCCTGGCATATGTGAAGGACTGCAAACACACATTTAAATGTCAAGTATCTGACTGACATTGACATGGACCTGTTGTCATTGCAGTCTCTGGGATGCTGCATGTAAAGTAGCACATTGAATTACGTTTGTTGGTGGCAACCTCCTTCGGAGGTGTCTGCTTCGTTCGGTGTCATTTCCCTTTCAGCACATCCAGAGCAGCATTGCATGTTAGGAGGAGGCCAGTCTTGGTCTACAGCACACTTTTTTTTTGTAACAAAAGGCGCCATCATCATACCAAGCAGAAAACACTGGGCAAGCAAATAGTAAGGCATAATTTGACTCATTCCTTAGGGACTCGGTTGCCAGCAACACTACTAGGATGTCAGACAGTTTGATAAGATCAAGGTATGTGAAAACACAAATTGTGTTCACTGTGTTGCTGCTCCCATGAACAGGGTCAGGCTGAATTGAGCTGGGAAAGACGTAATGTTGTTGTTGTTGGTTACAAACATATCCTAGCGCTGTATTTTCATGAGGTGGCACTATACACTGTCTTATAGCTCCGTGCCTCCCACGTTGTTTCAGGATCCTTCATCATGGGGTGATCTCAGCAGTTTTGAATTCTTTGAAGACACAGACACTCCGGCTAGCAGAGCTCCCCCAGGCAAAGTCGCGCAGCTTCAGCAAAGAGGGGCCAGTGCTTGTAGACCGCAAGGACAGCCCACCACAAATTTGAGCAAAGTCATGTCGAGTCAGGGCTCTCTTGGCTCACCAAAGACCTTATCTGCCTCACAGGGCAGTGCGGCTCCGCGGGTCCTTCCTCGCAAAAGGAGAGGGCACTGCGGCCCCGTAGCCAGTGGCCACGGTAGCACCTTGGTCCTAGCTGACGTCAGCAGCTCAACTCCTCCTAAGCGCTCCCCTGTCAAAAGCCTGCCCTTCTCTCCCTCGCAGGTAGATCGAGACTTCTGCACAGATGTTACTAATTCTCAAAAGTCACCCCAGTCTTAACAATTTAGAAACTAATCCTTTGGAACAAATGACTAATTGCCGTTGTGCTTGTTGATTTCGCTCTGTGTTTGAATCTTCTCGCTGCTCCTAGTCCTCACTGCTGAGTTTAGTTAATCAGCAAGCTAACTGTTGATTCTTGACTCTTAAATTCATCTGTGGGGCGTGGTTTTTTGTGTTTTGGTTTTTTGCCTTTTTGGATCTTTTTTGTAGGGGAGTGTGAACCCCTTGCTTTACTCTTGCTGCTAACTCCAGCTACTAGAGTTTAACATTTCTGATCATCTGTGATACTTTCCATCTCTGTCCACTTACAGTATGATTCATTGACCTAGAAAACCCCAAACTGCATTTAAATAGCATTCAGGTTGTGAGACAAACTGACAACAACCCGAAAATTCAAATCACACTTGCCATCCTCTGCCCAGGCCATGAGAGTTGGAGTGGAATAGGAATGAGGAGGAAAATGGCCTGTTAAAATGGCCTGGTGTGCACTTTCAAATTCCTAATGATGGTTGCTTTGTTTCACAGCTGTAGCACTATTTAAAAGTGTTTTGGATTTTTTGTTTGTCTGTGTTGGTTTGCTTTAGTCTTTGATGTCAAAGAAGACTATTTCATGAAGGATAGTAAAAGATTTCATGTAATGATTTCCCAGTGTATTTCCCATTACCTCTTAGCTATTTTAATAATATGTCATTTTTCCAGTGAAAGCCAGATTTTCTTACATGTCACATTTTTATAAAGTGACAGAATCTAGAAGGGAGTACATTGAATTGTTGTCAGAATAAAGGATACCACTATGCTCATGGATTTGTAGACTAGAAATAGAAACAATATTTTAGGTTACTAGGTAGAACACATGCACGAGCAATTTTCTCCAAACAAATAGTGCTGCCTCTGTTTCAGTCAGCTGTTTCCATTCCAAAGTATTCCACGTACCCGTCACAGGTGGCAGCTTTCATTTTATACTCTGAAAGTGAAGTACTTTCTTTTGAGAGAGATGATAGGAAATTTATTTTCCTGTCATCAACACTTGCACTGCCCTAAAAGCCCCTAGATGCCCCACATAAACATTTGTGGAATTTAACCCTGTTTCCTGTGGGTTTGTTTCTGAAACATCT
Organism: Pyrgilauda ruficollis; assembly: GCF_017590135.1. Lineage (NCBI taxonomy): Eukaryota > Metazoa > Chordata > Aves > Passeriformes > Passeridae > Pyrgilauda > Pyrgilauda ruficollis. The sequence goes on from NW_024523648.1 coordinate 7,476,476, forward strand.
CTTGCTCATTTTCACCCAGTTTCTTGGGCACACTGGTCTTAATTAAAATTTATTTGGAGAAAATCCAAATCAGGCTCTGAAAGTGGTGGAAAGTTTTTCTCATTGGAACAGAGTGTCATTTCCTTTAGAATTTCCCTCTCTGGCTTCCTGAGCCAAACCATTGAGTATTTTTTCACAATGTAGTCAGGTACCCCACATAGCCCTACTCGCATCATAGGGCCAGGAGAGTGACTCGTGTCAGTCAGAAGAAAATAATTTATTTTTCTTTTGTTGAATAACGTCAGCTTAAGAGGTCAGCCATGTAATCTCGATGTTCCTGTTAATTTTTTTCTTTCCACACGTGCAGTTCTTAAACACCTCATCCAATCACGAAAACCTGAACCTGGACAACCCTGCACTTACCTCCACACCGGTGTGTGGCCATAAGATGGCACTTACCTCCCCGTTCCACAGGGACCAGGCTTTCAAGGCTCAGAAGGAAAACCATGTGTAAGTCTCTTGTCGAACTCACCAGGGTCCATGTCTTCACATTTGCATGCAACTAAAGTGCTGGGTCAGCATATGCTTTAGGCTGTAAGAGGGTGGGTTTAGGTTAGATACAGGGAAAGAACTCTTCACTGAGAGGGTGGTGAGGCACTAGAGCAGGCTGGCCAGAGAAGTAGTGAATGGCCTGTCCATGGATGAAGCCCTGGGCAACTTGATCTCATGGAAGGTGTACCTGCCTGTGGTAGTGTGTTTGGAACTAGATGATCTTTAAGGACTGTTGCAGCCTAAACCATTCTGTGTTTCTCTGCTTCCTGCAGACTTGTTTGCTCACACATTCAGATTTTGCTTAGTTGGGAGTAAAACTTCCAATTTATGACTATTGAGGTAGGTTATAAAACCATGCATATAGGTTCACCAGTTTTTGAAATAAAGTCATTACTTCTTATCACAGTCAAATAGATGTTCTGCTGTAAAAGCAAAACGGATTATAGGATGACAGGGAAATATTTCCCAAAGTCTTACAACAATGCCATCTGTGTGCACGCATTTCTATAAAGAGCTAGTATTTCCAAGCATCTTCCTTTAAAGTTCGTCTCCTTCTTTTTAAAGTTTCAGGACTCCAGCAATCAAGAGGTCGATATTAGAAAGCTCTCCAAGAACACCCACTCCATTCAAAAACGCACTTGCAGCTCAGGAAATCAAATACGGTCCTTTGAAGATGCTGGTAAGAAGGAAACAATGATGAAAGTTGCTTTGATATTAGTGCAGAGGGATGTTCTGGACTTGGATATAACGTTTCTTTCTTTCAGCCTCAAACTCCAACTCATCTTGTAGAAGATCTGCAGGATGTTATCAAGCAGGAGTCGGAGGAATCTGCAATAGTGGCTGGGCTACATGAAAGTGGACCCCCTTTGCTGAAGAAAATCAAACAAGAGGTAAATCTCAAACTTACCTGAGGCAATTTAATTCAGAACTCTTTGCTGAGAAACTTATAGCAATGCCTTTTCTGTTAAATAGCTGTGTCTGTTTTCCTTTCATGTGAGCCCCAAGATCTTAGTGTCGGTTCCATATAGTACACTAGGCATGTCTAATTCATCTCCCATTGATTTCCATAGAAGTCTTTCTGCTGTTTTCAGCAGGGGTTTGCTTGGACAGTTCTAATGCAGTTTTCGTTTGAAACTTAAAAAGAAAAGAAAAATTAGACATGAATTTGGATTGAATCTTTCAAATATTGGTGAAAAGTATAGAAGAACCCCATGGGGACCAAGCTCCATGGAGTGACTTAGAAACCTGAACATTTGAGGACATTGCATTATATTACTTTGTCACTAAAGTTCTAAAAATACATTTATTCTCAATCCTTTCTAGGGGATTAAACTCCTGAATACTGACAGAGCACTGAGTGCAAGTATTCAAAGTTTTATTAGATGGGGATTTTTTGGAGAACCTTGAACTTTTTTCTTCTGCAAAGAGCAAGGCTGCTGTAAAAGATGTTACTGTAAACATGCATTATGCACCTCTGTGAAGAATATTTGTTCAATTTGTTAAGCAACTGACAGAAATCTCTCGGTCTGTTATGTGGTGGTCGAATCAAGCCTTTTCTGCTTTCAGGTGGAGTCCCCAACAGATAAAGCTGGAAATTTTTTTTGCTCAAATCATTGGGAAGGAGAAAACCTGAACACTCAGCTCTTTACACCTGGGTCTACTATGGAAGATGTGCCAGTAAGTATAAGTTTTCCCACCATCAAAGGAATTCTTTGTTTTACATCCCTGTTCAATTCTTAAATGCAAGAGAAAGAGAGTATTTTTTCTGATTTTCTTCACAAGTAGGCTTTATTCCTTATTTCTGTGTCATTTTCCTGTACTAAGTATAAAAAGTAAAATGCTACTCTTAGTTATCATTCTGATGCCTATAGAAGGTTTCAGAAGTTGCAGTCATTTTGCAGTCCACAGACTTTGAAGAGCATGCACTTGTAGGATGCCTGCACCTGTGTGCAGAAATTACTAGATCAAGGAGTTAAAAACTGGTGAAAGAGAGAGAGACTCTCTTGGTTTTTGCAAAGGAGACTTTGCATGAGCACAGTTCCCTTTGCATTGCCAGGGCTTTTGGACTGTTCAGTGTTACTTTTACTCTTGAACTTGGGATTTTCACTGGATGGAAGACCTTTGCACAGGGCAGTGCTCCTGCAAAGCCAAGTCCCAGGGACACCAGGCTGAGGTCTGCTCCTCATCTGTGGCTGTGCCCAGTGTAGCAACTTCTGCACTCAGCCTGAGTTTACTTACAATACATTCCAATTCAGGTTGTTCTCAGGAGTTGCTGAAAACCTTTTTCTTTTTTCTTTTTCTGTTCAGAATCTTCTTACCAGTTCTATTTTAAAGATGCCTGTGTCTGAAGATGATGATAGTTTTCAGAAAACAGTTGCAGTACCTAGAAACAGGCCACTAGCTAGTCCTCTACAGGTAATTATTCTTTGATAAAATTGTCTTCTGTATATAAAAATGCATCCATATATATATATGTATATATGTATATATTGCTTTCTCACAGACTGATGTTAAGTTTTGAGTATGGAAGAATGAAGTGTTCAGATGAATGTGGCTGAGGATCTCACTTTGCCTGTGGAGCATGAGGGCACAGCCCTGTGTGTGGAGTGTTGTAACTCAGCTGGGTGCAGTGTGGAATTGGTAGGACTGAGAATTAACGTGGATTAGAGGGGTTTTTTTCCATAGGCTTCTTGTAGGTGGCACTGCTGTTTTGGAGACTTGAGTGGTGTGGTGGCCAGAACTTGTGACTGGCCCTGGGGTGAGAGGAGAGACCCTAGCACTGCCTGGCTGGCACAGGTGTGGCCACTGTTGCCCATTCAGCCCAGCACCAGGATGGCCTTTCCCCAGTGAAGGCCAAATGTGTAATTGTTGTAATGTAAGTCAGATGTGAGGCCGGGGTTTGTGTGTCTGTGCTTTTGCCAAGTGTTAACAGATACAGACATTTGCTGTACTTTAAAGCAGAGCTGTTGCACAGGGGCTGATCCAAAGCCCACCAGAGTCATTAGCAGCCAGCTTGGGAGCTCGTGTGTTCTTTAGGTGAAACCCACAGCAAGTCATTCAGAAAACAAAACATAATTTATGTATTTCCAAGGTAGATGACTAAGTAATTTTGTAGCCCTTCTCCACATGGGAGAAATAAAGGAAAGTGTCTCATTCCCCAGGGTGAGTCACTGTCAGGAAGGAAATTGTAACTCCGTAGTTCCTGACTTTCAGGCAGATAGTCCACATGGTTAATCCCTTCTTTGCTCCCTCTTTCCAGAATTTACATTAGGGCTTATTTACAGTAGGAAGAAATTAATAAAGTCTGGTTTTGATTAGGCATTTCTAGCCAGGCATTAAAAAAGAAGATAGTAAAATTTTACGCACATCCCCATTTGGCACAATTTGCCATGGAGTAGGCTTGTATTTTGTGCTGCAGGATCATTTGATGAAAAGCAGCTTTGGAGAGCAGGGACTAGGACTCCCCTTGGCATGGGGGCGTCTGTAGGGGCCAAAGACTCATACTCAATATTGTTTATCTGCTCTTCTCTCGTGAAGTTTCTTGGCTGCACTGTGGTAGACAGCCAGGAGAAGAGTCTGCAGATCCACTGCCCCTGACCTAGGGCAGTATATAGGGGCTGAATTCAGACCTACCTTGTGGCAAAGGAGCCACAAGGCAAAGGGTCTCCAGCTTGGCTGGGGTTGCTGGAGCTCCCTGGTGGGTGTGTAGGAAAAGGCTGCTGGTCCCCAAGAGCTCAGCCCTGCTATGTCCCAGGAGCCAAACTCTGGGCTCCTTCATAGATTTAGGACAAGATTTTCAGGTAGCTAAGCAGCATGGGCTGTGTGTTGTCCTGTTAGTGGTAGTTGCCTGCACTCTGGCTGTAATAAAAAAGAAGGATCTGAGAGGTCTGTAAAATAGGATCTTTTGATCTTTGGTGTACCGGTGTTATGTTTCCTGCTATCTAAAAATATTTTCTTTACAAGCTGCTATAAACGAAAGGGCTTGTTTAACCTTCTGTCCTCAGTCATGCTGGTTTTGTTCAGGAAGTTTACATGAGTCAATTTGTGGATCATTCTGGATTCAATTCTTCAGTCCTTGCTCAGGAAAACCATGTTAAAAGTCAGGTATGCTCATTGTTTGGATAAAGAGGACCTTTTCTTAAGTAGGAACTGAGTTAAAAAGGACTTCCCAACTCCTCTCAGTGTTTAAAGGGTGTTGAACTGAAAGAAAAAGTAGTTGTAAAAAGCCCCAAAATGAATAGTTAGTAGGCAGCTTCTTGGTGTACTGGTATGAAGGTAAAATTGTTCTCTCTGCTGGTGGAACATTGAGCTTTTCAGCTGCAATGTAATCTTAAATGAAGAATGAGGCTTGGGGTTTCTGTGATGGTGGCACAGACAGCTTTTTCAGAATGAAATACAGACTTTTTATAACAATGCAGTATTGTCTGCCAATGGCCGCACTCTCTGGTTTGGACTGGGTGTTGTGGTTAAAAGGAATGGTAAAGCTGCCTGGCCTCATGTCAGAGGGGAGCAATGTGGCCCTGTGCAGCTCAGAAAGGATGTGTACTCTGGCTCTGTTTCACACCAGAAACTGCTGCTGCTCTGTCCCTGGTGCTTCCCCTCCTCCAGCCCAGTGGAAATGGCCTCGTGTGACTTGGGCATAGCATGTCTAAAGGGTGCAAAGCCATGGAAAACGTTGGCCTTCGTGCTTGTTGTTGTTTTTGCTGTCTGCTTTTTGTACATGACCAGATTTTAGCACATTGTTGTCCTATTCTTTCTACTCTTCCTGGTTTAGAGTTTGGTATCTCACCCTCCTACATGAACACATGCATGGACACAAACAAACAACTGGACTAAATCCACTGATCCCATGAAATTAGACATTAAGCATGAGGGAACTCATGTGGGTGAAATTTAATTGTGTCTGCATATGTTGACATTGCTGCAGTTAATATTTTGGGCCTGATCCAACTGTTCTTAGGCAAATTCTCATTGACTTCAGTCCAAGAAAGAATTACAACAATCTCTGTGCCTTGGGATCTGTGCATGGAAAGGGAAGAGAGAAACAAAGACAGCACTAAATGTAGGGTTTTTTTTTAATATGCTTGGTTCCTAAAATTCCATTTTCTTTTAAATTTTAACTTAGAAGACAGGGAGGCAGTATATTTACCAGCCCACAGTTTTCCATTGCTTTAATAATTTGCACTACATTTACACAAAGATATTAGGCTAGGGATAAACTGATCAAAACCCTTGATTACTTATTGTTCTGCTGTTAAATTCCAAAGAAGGCAAGAGTAGCAAATGTCCAAACACATCTCTAATGATATTTTTTACTGCGTTTTGGGTACACGACTGATCATATGCCATTTAGTAAATAGCAGCTGATGACCATACCAGATAGCACGATGTGATTCACCATCACTTTGCAGGAACAGCGTGTTGCATCATTTGGCATGTGAGGTCAGGTAGCTCCATGTAAAACCACTGGAGTTTGGTGCTGTCAGTGTTGTATAGAGCAAAGGGAGAAGAAGCCTCTGTAGAGCCAAGAAGAGTTTGGGCTTTATCCTTATTCAGTCCCCTGTTAAGTCTCCCCAAGACATTGGATGTGAAGGCAGTTTTGTGTAAGATCTTTCTGGTAAAATGTGGAGGTTCAGCCAGCTTTTCTGTCCTATGTGACAAATCTCATGGTTGTGCATTATGAGACTGGCAGGACCAGGAATGTCTCACCAAACCCACATGTTGCTTTGGGGTGGACTTACGAGAGATCCATTGCATGGATCCCAAATATTTCTGCTTTGTATTCATGGGGTTAGTTAAAACCTGTATTTTTGCACCCTATGTTTTTGTCACTTAGCTGCATGTCAGGGAGATTTTGGTCTCACTAGCAACTTTTCCAAGGGTTAAGATTTTGGGATAATGTACTCCAATACCAAGACAAAAAGATGATCTGTACTGAGCATGTGCTTGAATTTTGCCTTGTAAGAGGTTACATAAAACCCCGTTTCTGGCCCTTCCTATGTAAAAGTTAAATTTTATTTCACATTATGTTCTGTAGCAGTAGCAGTACATAATTCAAACTATCCTAACATAGACATTTTAACAGATAGAAAAGTAGGCTAAATCACAGACCTTCCACCTAACCCTGCAGGCTATCAAAAGACACCATGAAATGGAGCCTTTTAAGAAAATAGCACTGCTTTGATATCTTCTTCCCCCAGTAACAAAGGAAACAACACAAGGTAGAAGCCCTGCAAGCTAAAGAGAATGTTCTTCAACACCTAGCTCCTGTCACTTTCCATTTTTTTAACCACAGACTGACACATTTCTGCTCGAATTTCCTGACTTTCAGCGGTTTATGTAGCCATTTTCTTCAAAGAGCAAGTTTAAAGGATTTTAAAACAGTTACTTGGTTAACCTTTTTTCAAGTGTTGGAGCTGTCATGAAGCCTAATTTTCGCAGTTTAAAAAAGTGAAATGTTGCTTTATTTGCAGGTGGTTGTAAGACAAAATGGCCAGGAAGGCAGCATGGTCTTCTGCAACAGCAGGCTTTCTCTGTTTCTCCTCCATGGCTTTTTGGAGGAAGAAGGTCCTGAAATCTCATATTTTCCTTTGTTTAATCAAGGGAGAGGGGGAAGCATGCTATGTTTGAGATCTGCACAGCAGGGGAAGGTAGCCCCACAGGTTTCTCTCACTTGTGCTGCCCCTTCTCTCCCCAGTGAGTGATGTGCACAGGAAGGACACATGCTTGCCACAGCTGAGGGAGCCAGAGAAGGTTCAAAGTTACAGGCCAGTCATTGCTTTTTTCCTCCCAGGTCAGCAGAATTTGGCTTGCAAACAGATTGGAAGTTACAGCTGCCCTGAGCTGGTGATGGTCTCTCAGGAAAAAAAAGTGACAGCTTAACTATTAGTCACATTTGCAGCAATGTATTCTGATCTGTGGGGGGGAAAATTTTTTAAAAATTACTGGAGAGGGGAAGAATATCCTAGTATGAGTTGCAGATGTTTAGCCCACTTCCATATCTCTTCCATTCATCTTACTTGGGAAGCTCATAGATTGTGAGCAGGAGTTTTACCTGAGCAAGAACTTCAGGGTTAAGCTCTTAAAAATGCTATCAAATAGCTCTTCCTAGGTCTGGTATCATGCTTGTGAAAAAAGCTGAAAAGTTGGACCATCTTATTCTTTCACATTGAGCAAGCTGTATTTCTGAGCAGCTCGGAAAGCCCCAGAATTCAGGAGAAGTCAGAGGAGAGCCAGCAGCAGGGGTAGAAATAGTGGTCTGTCTTGTCAAATGAGATAAAAAAGTAATTTATGATCACTTTAGTTTTTAATTAGTCTTCACTGTCCTGCCAGTTCTGCATCCTTACAGAATAGAAAGCCATGTTATTCATATGCTGTCTATTGTATTCTGCTCGGAGATTGTTTTGTTCAGTGCATTGTTTTACTCTTTCAGGAGTGCTGCATTTCTGTTGCAAGCCTTCTTTCAGTGGCACATTCTGCAGACAATCTATACCATGTAATCTAAGGGAAAGCTGGCAGGGAAGCACGATAAGAGACCTTCTAGTAGTCTGAGCATTTAAAATATTTTAAATACAGTAGCTTTTTAAAAAAATTATTCGTAAATACCAGCAAAGCTTGGCTAAATTAGTGGTGGTGTTTGTAACACCACTAGCTTTGCTGGAGTTGCTGAAGCTACCTGCCAGCAGAACAGAGATGTAAAATCTGTCTTCTAACACAGTTCTTTGCCCAAGGATTTCTGCTAGACTTTCATCAGTTTGGGAGCTCAGCACTGCAGGACTGCAGCAGTGTTTGGTTTTGGCACTGGCTTCTAACACAAAAGGTGTTGTAACACAGGAGCTTTCTTAAGCTATAGAGACAGAACATGAAAAGGCAGTCTGGGCTACAAGAGCAGAAGGACTAGTTCTGTTAGAAAAGCACCTTTCCATATTGTTTTCTTCCCTTACTCTGGTCTGTTTTCTCTAGATGGTCCAAGTTTTTATTTAAAGTGCTTTAACTGGATATCCCAGTTACAGCTTTGACAGTTTGTTTACAGTTCACATTTGCCTGAGGGCAGCTGAAGGCATATTACAGGATAAATAAGGTAGTTTTGCTGCCAGGAGAAAGATGTACTGGTAGAATTATTGAGGTTAAAAAAAAAAGAGAGAGAAAAAGAAAAGGGACAGGGAGAATTACATAGCTGGAATTGTACCATGGATCTGTAATTTAATCCTATGGGAACTCACAGTACTATACCTTCTTCTCCCCCTCCACTCTGTGATTTAACTTAAAGAGAGAAACTGCTGTGTTTGGAAGAGAAAAATACAGTGGAAGTGCTGGATGAAAAGGTTTAAACTCTTTTAATTGACAGCAAAATTAAGATTGGCCTCCTACCCTGTGAGGCAATGAAAAAATTGTGTGTGTGAAAAGAATTTACTCTGGAAATCACTTTCACTCCCCACTGGCTAGGAATTTAGGTGCCAAAACGAACACCTCACTCTTAGATGACTGCATTTAGGCTGGATGAACCCACTGGATTAATGAAAACATGTCCATCAATTTTGGTGAGGTATGGGTCAGGCCTTCTGGCTTCTGGTTACAAAGGTCTTGTTTCCATCCACTGATTTGCAGAGTTAGACCTGTAAATGTGGTCAGGAGGCTGCAATGAGCATTCTGCAACAGGAGTGTTCTGGCTAGGGTTTCTGTGCTGTTTTCCTGCATGCCTGTAGCCTTCTGCCTTGGGTCTCTTTCCTTCTGATACATCTGTTGGGCACTGCTGTCAGTGGGACACTGTCCTGTAACAGAGCCTGTCAGTACTTGCTGCAGTGCTGGTGTGGAAGGAGGCATTGTGGGATCCCTTTTTACCCTTTTTACCAAGAGATCCCATAGCTGTGTGTGACCAGGCCCAGCAAGGCACTCTGCCAGGGGTGTAGGACCCAGCACTCCCTGCCAAGGAGGGAAGGAAAGCTGCTCCCATCAGGATGACTTTCACACGTGCCTCTGGCACTGCACTGCAGGGCTGGCAAGGCACAGGCATTGTGCTTTGTTTTGTGCTGGCTGCCGAGAGCCAGGGCTTCAGAGGGAAAATGTTTATTAAAAATACCCACTGAAATGTTATCTGAGCTCCCCAAGGGTAGAATGGAAAACTGTGTTAGTAAATATGCTGCATCAGAAAACATACTCCTTTGGGCCCAATGCTTCTTTCTTCACTGGAGCAGAGCTCTCACCATCATCAACGAGATGCAAAGTTAGCCTCTTGTTATAAGTTTGTCACAATAGGGAGGGGGGGGGAAAGGTGTAAATAGTGTAATTTACTGGGAAAAATAATACATGGATGAAAACTTTTGTGTCCCTACAGCAAAGCTGAAATTGTTTCAAGCAGGCTCAAGTGGGGGGTGGAGCTGGTCCTCGTGTGTCTGCTGCCCAGTGCTCCCCGGGGCAGCCAAGCCCAGTGGGAGGGCAGAGGGTTACTGCCTGCCTGAGCAGCTTCTGCCACACTGACATCAGGGTAAAGATGAAGACCAGGCTTTCCGTGGAATGAGTGACATGTAGCAGCCTGCTGAGATGTTGGTGATATCAGGATACAGATTTTTTTTTTCCTACTAAGCACATGGCTGTTAATACAAAGAGCTCAGTGTAGATACTAACAATTAAGCCTAATTTATGAAATAGGGACGCTCCTTACCTGAAGTTACTTATAGCTTTCAGAAATTGTCATACTATGACAAATGGACTTCTCCTTACATATTTTCAGTTATTTAAGGGACTGCTGATCTCTTATTTCTAGACTGGTGCATTGAAGCTTTGGGGGATCACAGGGAAATACTGCTTAGACACATATTTCTGTCCTTGGAAATTATGGATATATGGGAGCTATCAGCTGCTTTTGAGGTGTACAGAACAAATCCAACTTCTAAGTAAAACCAGTGGCTTTATACCAGTTATTAATTTGGTTCCTCTTGCAAATACCTCTAAAACAGAAGGAGAAAATATGTACAGGTGCCTGAGTCCCACTGAGGATCAATAGGGAGTTGTAGGTTCCCAGCTAGTGTAGGTGCCTTTGACAAAGTGACGCTGGAAGTTGTTTAACCAAAACATAAAAGGAGCTGTGGTGTGTTGCATGCGGGTCTGTGGCACACAGAAAGTGTGTCACACCTGCTTTCTGGCATGTGCCCTCGCCTGAGCCACAGCACAAGGTGCACAGCTCTAGAAAAGAGGTGTGTGGCGTCTGTTCCCTTCACAGATGCAGCTTTCCCACAAAAACTGCAGAAACTTAATGATTTGAGGCCTGACCTGGTTCTCCTTCAGAAAGGGAACTTCTACTGAAGTTCAGCAGTTTTGCTTGCAAAATGGCATCCAGGAGAAGAGGCAGCATTCGGAGCTTCCCTGCAGAGAAGAGAAAGCCATGTCTAGGGAAGCCCAGCAGAAGTCTGCAGAGGACTAACACGCTTGCTTAGTTAGTCACTGGGTTTGCCCCTTTTAGACTGTAAGCCCTCCAAGGCAGGAACCTCGGTCCCTGCGTTTGTACTAGTGACCTGATTAGGGCATGTTGCTTGAAATTATCTGTGTTTCATAGTTGCCCAGCCTTTTACTATCCATATGTCTCAGATAACACTGTTTACAGTCAGAAGAGCATTCTGTAAACTTTTAGGCCAGAGAATACTTTAAGGATCCTCTTGCAAAAAATTAGCAACTAGAAGTTGGCAGAAAGAGCTGTGGGCACGTCAGGGCAGTTCTGCTCTTAGCAGATGGTTTGCAGTCCACTAATTATGATTCATCCACTGTCCTAGTGGTTGGGAAGGCTTTGGACATCTCTTTGAGCAATGTTGTTATTGTGCTGCAGATCCTTTTCAAATGGCATGGAGAACTGAGAAAGGTTTCTCCTGACTTGTCTTTACTGGTGGATCCTGAACATACCCCTTCTCAGTATTTAGCAGTGCTGGGATCCCTTGTGGAAAGATAAGCACAATTGTGTGCATTTTTGGAATGCAGACTATTTATACAGCTAACTGTGTGATAATAGATGTTTTATTCAGGTCTTAGAGAAAGTTTCAGCGTGGAAAGGCAGACACACTGGCTAAGTGAGAGAGTTCAATAGAAAAAAGTAAAAGTGTGTATCCTGGTAAATTCCAGGAGCTTTGAAATTTCATTGCTGTTTATAGCTCAAGGCAATGAGAAATGTCTCACTTGTGTAGTGAGTAAATAAACACAGCACACACAGCCCTCTGCAGATAGGTTTATCTCATTTTAGCATTATACTAAATGGTGTCTGCAACCTCCATAAATACCACAAGAAGTGAAATGGCTTACATGATAATTAAAAAGCTGTTTCTGCTGAGAGTTGGGCCTCCCTCCCTCCTCCTTTGCCAGGGGAGCTGAGCTATGGGGCGGGTGCTGATCGCTGCCCACAGGTGAAAGCAGCTTTGAGCGGGGAATCCTTGGCACCGCTGGGCAGGCTGTCAAGGTTGTCAGGTTCTTTAGGGAGCTCCAGGACAGAGCATTTTTAGAATGTAGGTTCAGCAGGAATTTGTGCATGGCCATAACATTGGATATTTTAACTGTGCTGTAGCCTGTCTGTGCTCTGTTCACTGTAAAGTTGGCCTGCCAAGTGTATGCCTGTTTAGACCTTCCTAAAGGATTAAATGCAAGGCTGTAGCTATGGCCTTATAGAAAAGACACTCTGAGAGAGAAACAGGAAAGTTTGGATCTCCTGTGGTGTCCCCTCTGCAGATCATCTGGTCTGTCTGCCCCTATGATCGCTAACTGAGAAGTCAGGGTGACATTTTTTGCCTGTTGTGTTGAGATTTCATTTCTCAGGGGACAGGACAACATTCCACTGCCTGTTCATGGAACAGTTAATAGTGAGCGGGCCCAGCTTTGGCTGGGACTATGGATAAACCACACAGCATTCAAAGTAAATCTCTCTTTCTTCTGATTTAGCATCTGAACAACACCTGGGAGTCGGCGTCCTGCGGGAAGATCGAGGATCAGATGGCTCTGCCAGATCAGGCACGCAAATACATGGCCACCTTCCCCACCCGGACTCTGGTGATGTGAAAGGGTCGACGCACAGAGAAGCATTATGGTTTGAGAACACTTCACCTCCACTGGGAAATTCCTGTTCCTCTGCATGAGAACTTTTCATGAATGGGAGAAGAGCCTATCTTTGTTGTGGTACAACAGTTGGGAGCAGCACAAAGTGCATTTAGTCACTCAGCATATATATTCTTGTTGGATTTCACCCAACTTAAGAGTTTGTGTTTTTTTAATGATACTTGCCTAAATTATTAGGTATTGAGTTTGAATCAGTAATTAATGATCTTAAGTGCAGTCTTATAATAAAGATAATTTTTCTTGTACTTTTTGAGATCAAACAGACTTAATACACCAGTATTGTTATTTCAGTGATGTGCTAGTCAGGGGTGGGGTTTAGTTTGTTTCTTTTTTTATTTTTTATTTTGTTTTGTAATAATAAAAGAGCAGGTACTCAGATATATTTTAAATCACTGAACGAAATGAATTGGTGTAAAATACCGAAGTGAAAAGCATTACTACAAACGCTTGTCTGTGCAAAAGGGGAAAGCTGATCAAGATCATGAATGCTCAAACATCCATGCCTCTTGAAATACTCCTTTCTGTTTTGGTTCTAGGCCATTATACATTGTGTGTTTCTGTTGGGGGGGACGGGGGGTGGGTAATTAGCTTGCTTTAAAAAATATTACTGTATGAAACATAGATTTATGAGAAAAATTATATTTTTATTCAGTAATTTAATTTTGTAAATGCCAAATGAATACTGTGTTTTGCTGCTACAGACCTTAGCGTGTAGACATGCTGCTAGTGTAAAAGGAGCAGTAGAGCTTTATATGGAAAAAAACAAATGTTGATGTTAGCTAATTGACTATGCACTAGCATTTCAGACCTTTTTGTTTTAATTTTTTTTTTACATCATTTATATTTTTCCCCTTTTTTTTATAAGCAATATTTTTGAACACTGTTCTTGGGAGATTTTTATTTGTGTGGATGTGTTGTTTTGTTTCTCATTGGTTTGTAACAGCATGCATTGCACCTTCATATGTTTGGGAGAACACTGTCTTGTTCATGTTGTCTCTTTTGTTCCATGTCTAGCTAGTTGTTCCCTAACTTGGGTCTTATGTACTGAATCAGGTTCTTAGAAATACATGGTTCTTTGTACTGCCATATCAAATCTTTATTGATATGGCAAAACACTGATTTTATTTTATTTTTTTATTTTTTTGTGTTTTTATAACAGCCTCTGACTTTGCTGCCTTAATAGCATTTGGTGCAGCTTTATCTGCACTTAATTTTTTATACAACAATGTACTGCCTTGTAGATAAATAAAGTGTGTTCCTTTTTTACTTAAACCTGCCTGGCCTCCTAATCTTGTTTGTCTTCAGTTTTTTGGCAGTTGTGTTAACAGCAACAATCAAACCAAGAAGGTTTTTCCCAGCACACTTAGATAAGCAAGGAATAGAATTTTGCACACCATAGCCTCAAAATCCTCGGTTCTCATTGATTGTTAAGGAAGTGGAAGGAACACAGCACAAAACAGTGAGTACTGAGCATGTTGTGGTCTCAGGGCACATCTCTATTGACACCAAAGTCCAGGTCAGCTTCAGTCAGTGGGAGACTCACTGCCCCTTTTGTGCAAAACTGCCCTTATCCCACAATGCTGGCTAATTTATTTTTTCATCTAAGGACAATCAGGTCAGAAACCAATTGAATAAGAGAAAAATATTCTGGAGTTCTTGTAACTGTAGAACAGGCTTTTTTCGTGCTTGTCTTAAGAAAACAGAGGTAAGAGTATACTTTGAAACCCTGGTGCATTGTGCTTCACAGCAAATAATTGGACAGACCAGCAAGAGCCTCACGCAGCTGACATCCTGAGGGTCTTTCAGCCCTCGGAAGGCTAGAGATAAAAGCAATTCCCGACAAAACAAACAAACAAATAAAAGGCATCATGTCAGAGAAAAAAACCCACATTTTACTGAGTAGCTTGAAAATAAATTGCAGAAATGTAAGTTGATGCAAGTGCTTCAAAGACATACTGGTATTCATGAGAGCAGACTTCAGCTCCAGGATGAAAGAGTAGGCATGTGTGTGCTGAGCTCCAAAGGTGCTGGCCCTCAAACCACGCAGTGCACAGAAAACGAGGAGCAAAAAGGCTTTTTCCACCCTCTGCACAGGTCTCTGCTCGTGTGCTTTGGGCTTTCAGCGTGAGAAGGGACCAGTGCTTGCAGCAGCCCCCTCCCAGTTGTTCTGTGTGCTTCGCATCCATCCCTCCCTGTGCAGTTTGGGCTCTCGCATCCATCCATCCCTGCGCGGTTTGGGCTCTCGCATCCATCCCTCCCTGTGCGGTCTGGGCTCTCACATCCATCCATGCCTGTGCGGTTTGGGCTCTCACATCCATCCATCCATCCCTGCGCGGTCTGGGCTCTCACATCCATCCATCCATCCATCCCTTTGCGGTCTGGGCTCTCGCATCCATCCATCCCTGTGCGGTTTGGGCTCTCGCATCCATCCATCCTGCGCGGTTTGGGCTCTCAACCCAACGCTGGGGGCCAGGGAGAGCCCCGAGGCTGTTTCTCAGCGGTTACCATAGGCAGGAGCCCGGGACCAGGCAGGGATTACGGAGAAGGGGAAGTCTGGGGGAGCCCCTGCCTGTGCCAGGGCTGCCGGGCTTACGCCTCAAACCGCTTGTGCAAGATGCGACTTGGGAAGAGGGAAAGGCCTGCCTTGAGGCACGCCACACAGCTTAGGCAATGTGTTACAGCTTTTAAAGAGAAAAAACGGGAAAAAGGAAGGCCAAGCTTACAACAGGACTTCAAGGCGAAACTCCTGCCTTGTACGGCAACAGTGGTAACTGCGCAGATCTTGCTTCACTTTAAACAGGCTTTATCCCAGTGCTGGGAGCCATGGAAGCTCAGCCTGTAGGTGCCCAGAAAAAGGAGTGGGCTTTTTTTCCCCTACACCCTCACTTCCTTTGAAATCCATTCTAAACATGTATAACTATTACAATAATCGTCTTCTTGATGGGCACACTTAGAGCTAATGTGGAAGAAAATGAGAGCTAATGTGGAGGAAAATGTTTCTTTTCCCCATTTCTTGTTTCATTGAAAATACAAAACACTCAGTAGATTCAGGCCAGTTTGCATTTGTTTCTGCGTGCATGTGGTGCCCAGCATATGTGAAGGAAAAGGCTTTCTTTGGATGATAGGCCCAGGAAGCTGACTATTTCCCTCCACCAATAGTGGCTGCATTTCCCTTGCAGCAAAGTGCCACCTCCTAAACACCTTTCTCACACAAACGTCCCTGTGTGACCCTGCTCTTCTCACTGTCTGAAATACACATCTTTCAGAGGCCCAAGAGGACTCCCACCCTTCTGGCAAATTCCATCTTGAGCTGGTCAGGCAAGAGCTGTCCTGAGGTAGGTCTGGGTAAATGGGCTTGGTGACAGCTACCCGTCCTAGCAGTGGCCCTCTGCGCAGGTGTGTGGCCATCCTGGACACATTCAAACCTAGAGTAACCTACCAAAATGAAAGGAAAGCAGGTTAAGTCAAGTTCTCATTTAATGGAGAGTAGATATTTGGCTCAAATTCCTATTAACCTTTTTATCCTCTGTAATTATAACTTAATAATGTTGTCAGTGGGAATTCTTTTGATTTCTGAAAAGAATTTAAATTATCATTTCAGCATGTGCCACTAATTAAAAATGAAGAGGCAAAGGAGCCAGGGCAAAAACAAAAGAAAAGTACCTGAGTGTGAGGTGTTTCCCAGCCAATTCCCTGTCATTCTTCAACCTTCTATGCAGGGAATCCTGGGGCTTCAACTCCCCCAGGTCTGACCCATGTGACAGCTGTAAGCCTAAACTGAAAAAGGGCCAGAGTTTGAATTGGTTTGGGAAAAAAATATTAGAGTTTGAATGAAAGAGCCAGACTTTGTAGTTAGGAGCCAAAATAAATCTGCTGAAGGTAAAGCAGAGAGCAAGCACAGCTTGAATACTCCATAGCGTAGAGTGATCCTTCAAAAAAGCCAGTTTTTTTTTTTTTTCTCTGTATTTGTAATCTTGATCCTTACCTGAGCCAGCTAAGTCAATGGCAATCACCCCTCCTTCAAGCCCACACAGGCAGACACATAGGCAGAGGATGTTTCTGCAGCGTTGTGATGGGAACATCATAATCATAACCTCCTCTTACTCCTGCCACATTTAATTGTATTTCTACCCCATTCCTGATCTGAGGCAGGGTAATGGCAAAGCACAAAACAAAAGGTTTGTTCCTATAAATCTACTTAAAATGTGTTGGGGTTTTGGTTTTTGTTTTGTTTTGGTAATTCTTTGTTTTGAGTTTTTTGGTAGGTTTTTCTTTTTTTGGTTGTTGATTTGTTTTGTGTTTAATGAGCATGTTAAAAACATTTCAGTTCAGGAAAGAATGGTTTTGAGGCACTGGTCTGCATTTTGCCTGTGTCCTTGTTTCCTAGCACGGGTGGAGTCAATGAGAGCAGACATTTCTCAGGAGCAATGGTGGAGTTCTGCCTGGGTGGCCAAGGAAAGACCCTGGTCACATCCTTCAATCTCCAGTCTAATGTCTTAATTCAAAAGGAAGTCATGCTTCCTGACCAAATGCACTTGTTCCCTTTGTTTGCCTCTTTTCTTTGAACTTGACTTTGATGTCTCAGTGGTTTTCACTGAAGACCCTGCTACCAGCATAAACTTGTTTGTGACTTTTTTGCTCTCAGTGACTGCTGGAGGTGAGATAATGAAGATATACCAGAGAGGTCCAAATTCTGCCTTCAGCTGTGTTTGCAGGCTGGCAGTGGTTAAACAGCTCATTGTTAAGGGTTGCAAAATGTATTCACTCTGCTATTATTTTTCCATAAATTATTGGTGATCAGGTTGTTGAGTTTGTTTTTGTTTTTTATAATCCCTCTTGATACATGACATTTCTAGAAGGCATTTTTCCAATCCATTTGAGTATCAGAATGATTGCTGAATTTTTAATTGCTTTGTAAAACAGCCTCCACTTCTCAGACTGCACAAATCCACGTTTACAGCCTAGCTCGACTCACAGCCAAGGAAATTTCATTTCATGGAGAAAACAACTTTTACCCCTTGATTCAATCACTACTCATCACCGCAGCTCCAAGCCGCGCTCTGTGCACACATCTGCCAGAGAGGCAAAATAGACGAAGAAGAAAGTTTCAGGAAGCTCTCCCCAGACAGGTTTCTACACTAACCATAGAGACACCTCTGCATCTCCCAGTTCCTGCCAGCCCAGCTGCAAGCCTGCCGTGGCCCTCCCGATACAGTCAGCCCCAGAGAGCCTTGAAAGGGTGCCTGCAGGTGTGCTTTCCTGCCCGCTGCCTCTCTCGTGTTTCATTAACTCTCTCATCAGTGTGCATCGGCACAGGAGTTATCTGAAGGTGCAGGGAGGCTATCACTTCTTCAGTGGTGGGTTTTTGATATCTGTGTTCCTACCAGCTCAAGGCAGAGACCTCTGAGGTGCTGGCTCAGCCTTCCTGTACAGATAAAGGTGCTGCTAGCCTGTGCTGCTAGCTGGGAAAGGGAAATCTGCAAGAGGTTAAAGCTCCTACCTGCTCAGCTAAGCCTTTCTGCACCAAAGAAAAGTGGTTTGCTGTAGTCATAGGCTGAAAATACCTTTCAGTTAAATAATAAATGAAAGAGATTATACTTTGCTTTTCTTTAATACTCTGCTCATACTGGCCTTTGCCTCTGCCCTGCTGCCCATTTCATCTCTGTTTCACCAAGGCACATTCCCCTGATGGGGTTCGGGCCCAAACACTGCTCCAAAAGGATTGATGGAAGTCTTTGATCCCCATAACAGAGAACCCAAGCCCATACTTGGCCAGGACTAATGACATGGATCATTTCCCTGCCCATGGCTGATGGCTCCTGCCACTCCCACTCAGCAGAACCCACAAGGGTTCTCTTGGTGTCCTCAGGTCCAGGATCATCTTCACTGAAAAGCGAGCTCTGATTGTATCTCAAGTAACATCCTCCAATCAGGGAGGTACACAAAAGCCTTTCCCTGGAGGTGATATGCTCCTGGCTGGAAGGCCCACCAGGAATAGGACCCATCGGGCCATGTTATACCCAGCTTTGTCACGCTCTCAGCAACTTCCCACCTGCCCAGGAAGAGGATGGGTTCTCCTGCTGCCCCAAGAAGGTCCCACGGTGGCAGCAACTCACAGGCCTCGCTCCTGAGCTATCACCAACAGAGAAACACCCTTAACTTTCTTTAATCAAAGAGGTTGGAGTAATCCTTTTCTTGCCAACCTCTGATTTGTGGCCACATCCTTTAACAGAAAACCCATAACAAATAGAAATGCAGTTTGTGTGATGATAAGCTACAGAACTGAAGTGACAGTGCCTCCTCTGTCACTGCTCTGAAACCCAGGGCTCTCTAGTACAAACCTTCATTGCAGCCAGCTGGAGTAGCTGCTGTTGGAATCTCAGAGCCAGACCCGGCATGGTCAGGGAGGACTGAACCCAACACACACCTGCACCACAATTTTGCCACAGAAATCACAAAGCAGCAAGCATGATGATTAAAATAAGATGCTGATTATTCCAGCAATCCTCCCTCCTTTTTGTCACTAAGTTTTGCTGCGCTGTCTGTCCGACATCCAAAAAATACTTATTACCGTCCTCTCTGGCAGTTCATCAATGGAGCAACTTGGCTTTTTATGTGACAGACTGAGCACAGTGAATGTGCAAATTTATTTGATACCTTTGTTTGCCTTTCTGTTAGTGATACAAGCTCTTCTTCTTTAATCTTTAACATCCATAATTGACTTTATCCAAAGGATTTCCAATAACAGAAATCCACTTTTGTCTAGAGCACAGAAACTTTTCCAGAAGGCTCAATGCCCCAAAGGGAGCCCTGTACTCTCTTGAAGACCATGCTGAAGGTGCTACAGCTTCAGCCTTGCTCCACCAAAGCAGGTTTCCACACCCTAATCCAATCTTTCCAGTAAAACCAGGCACTGTGAAAGAAGAGCCCAGTTATCGCTCTTGTAGGTTTGGACTGACCAGATTTCTCTGGACTGAACACATAGGCTGGCCAAGGACACTGAAGTTCTGGAGCAGTTCTGAAGTGTTGAAGAGATGAGGATGTTATCAGAAGTTGCATGTAGAATAACACAACCAAGAACCAGAGTGTGCTGCCCTTGCAGTTTCCATGCCCTTGAATCTGCTGAGGAAGTTTGTGTTCACAAGACAGCTGCTGCAAGTCAGCAAAGGACTTCCCTGGGAGGTGATGATTTTCCCTTACCTTTACTCATGTTAGGTAAGTGCATGCAAATCTCTGTCTCTATTGTATCTATTATATATGTATTGTGTATTTTGTTAGAAATAAAGGAAGGATATTTTATTGAGCAAGCCCAAATCCCAATCAGCAGTCTGAATCTATGTATCATATGCTTCCTTTATGGAGACTTGTTCACCAGAACAAAAACTCACAAAGGACAGAACTCAGACAAACAACAGACTCCACACTCAGAAAAAGAGAAAACCATCCAAACAAGAGATTGCTGTGAGAACATCTTCTGTGATGAGAACTGAAACTGCAAGTCACTGGTTTTCATTGAAAGCAATGCAACCAAGAGTCTGAAATCAGTCATGTCCCCCAACTGATGAGTCGTCTGAAATCTGCCACCTTCCAGATAACACAGATCCTGAGATTTCTCAGCTTCCTCATTTGTGATCACGGATTTCTGTAAAAGGGTATTTCATTATTAAAATTAAATTAATAATAGTAATCATGTAGACACAATGGAAAAAATCATACACAGAAGTTGCCTGACATGTTTGGTGTTATTTTCCCCTCAATGAATAATGTGATAATTTTTCAATTTATGCTGCAAGTGATTTAATACAAAACCTTTTATCTTAGAAGTAATGTTGTCAGAGGTCGGTTCAGATACATCAGGGTTTAGAGCGGACTGGACTTAATTTCACAACTGTATTTTAACCTAATTCTTCCATGCCTGCTGCAAGAGCTTCCAGCTAAGTCAATGGGAGTAATCATGTGAATAACACACGCAGGTTTTGGCCTGAAAATCTCTACCACCCTTGTTTGTGGGTCAAGGTTGGTCTGCTTGGGGAAAAGCACAATGCAGTGCCAACAGTGAATGGCCTTTACATGGTCCATTTCCAAGAGATACAATGATACCACCAAACCACCAGGACTGTATGCACATAATGAAAAGTGACAATGCACTCATTTGTGAAGGATATAAGACAGCCATGGTAGTTAGGGCAACATTTGCATAATCACATTAACTTTAAGGACCTACTTTAAAATTGACCTAACAATGGCTGTCATTGTTTAAAGCCACAGCTGCCCATGCTGATCTGGCAACATGCTTGGTCAACTTGTGTCGCAGCCATCTTCTTCAGGAGGACTTAAAAAGTTTGACTGAAAAAATCATAGGCTCCAGGACATCCTGTGAATGTCTGGCCTCCCACCGTGGTTCGAGTATCAGAGAATCCACAGCTTTCAGGGCTGCACAACTGCTGCATTCTCATTGGGTCCGGTGTAATCTATGACACAGCTTTATTTTTCAGAATTGTTCATCAAGGTTGTGTGGAAAAAGACACACCAATTACTTACTGGCTGCTAAAAATATTGCAAAACATGAATAGTCTGAGCCCTGATTATTTTAGGCTTGAGCAAGTTACTGCTTAAGATTATTAAAAAATCAGAACATGTTCTCCAGACACGACACTTCAGTCAGATGTTTCTTCTACACACAGGGAAGACTGAACCATTTGCACCTTCATACGCCTTGCACAATCATCCCCCACCACAAAATTGCTGATATTCAGCCAAAAACGTACCTGGTGAATGTTCTTCAGTAGAAAAATATTTACATACATTATCACCACATTTCAGGGTATTCAGTTGGTCAGGTACATGGTTCTGGTGAAAACCCATACTCTTAGCTAAGATTTTTTTTTCTCTGATTATAGAAAGGCAGCCGTGTCCACTTTGAAAAACATGTTTATTTTTAACTATTTTCAGGATTCTCAGACAATGGAGGTGGTGCTGGACTAGCTGGAGGGAACTCAGAGTTTCAGTTACAGTGTGTCTTCTTTGAATAACACTAACCACAGGTAGGAGAATGACTAGAGCACACACTCTAGAATGGAAAACAAATAAAGAGAAATGTCGAAGAAAAAAAAAATGTTGTAGCAAAAGCAGTTCAGCCCTTTCTGAGAATGAGGTTGAGGAAAACTGGTTTTTCCTTGCCGTGGTAGGCCTAGTTAGCATAGCGTGAGTCTGTGAACTTTAACTGACTTTTTGTTTTGCATTGCATATAGTGTGATTAAAAACCCATTTAGACTCCCCACTGTCATTTGGTCTGAAACCATAATAACCAGTTTAAATATTCTTATATTGGTTTCAATTAAGAAAATCTCCTGGCTTTACACTGTGGACTCAAAATTTTAGGCAGGATTGTAATTTGTGACTCTTATACCTATGAGGACTCATACAAACTTGACCAAGTCTTGCCCTCGAGCACTTCATTCAGCACAGGAGCACCAGGGGCTCACCTCCCTTCGGCAGTTCCCCTCCTGGGCAGGACGTGCCACCTCTCTGAGGGCAAGGGGCTGCCCGTGTCCATCTAGCACCCTGCTCTGTGCTGTAGGGCAGTGTCACAGCGGGCTCAGCTGAGCTGCCTCGGTCCCTCCTGCTGCTCCACACCGAGCCTGCTGCACGGCAAGGACCAGGCTGCCCAGCACCAGCGCGGGGCAAGGTGGCTGTAAAGGCAAGCTGGGAGCCATGGGAATGACTGGCTAGGAGCCAGATGTAAATATGTGCATGAGTGTGTGCGCACACATAAATGTGACTGCGTAATTAAGATTAGTATTGTAATGAATATACACAAAAGTGGGGAGTGAGGGGAGGGTGAATTAATTGCATGTCAAACCTCACTTCTGACTCCCCTAACTTTGAAGTACTGCACTCCCAAGCCTTAATGATCTTTTAATTTATACTTTAAATGATAATTTTTACCTTTTGATTATTCAGAAGATGGGCAACATTTGACACCAATAGTTTACATTTAAGAAAAGTAATTGAAAAGATGCAAATGCCTTCACTGAACAGATATGCAGAATGCCCTTCTGTGTTAAGCACAGCTAAAGTGAACAAGCATATTAATATAGGCAAAGTTTCACTAACCACACTTATTTATATTTTAGGCAATTACTTCATCATGAAGATCAGCATTTATTCCTCATATTCATATCTGATCATATTAAGGCTACTGGAATAGTTCAATAGCCTTACAAGAGAACTGCAGAGCATAGATAGGAATGAGATCTCTGAAGCCTCTTCAGAAACACCTATGCTGTTCCAGCACTTCTATACTGTTTCAGCACTTCAGAAACTTGTGTACTTTGGGACTGAAAGAAAATGCAGCTTCATATCAGTTAGACACACACACCTTTGCCACACGAAGGAAAGCCTCAGAGGTGAGTACTGTTAAAGAAAAAGTAATGGTTGTGCACTACTGTCTTCTGACAGTCAAAACAAACCTTTGGCAGGGAAAGTGATATGACACCTTCATTTGATCTTATTTTAGGATTCAAAAAGCTATGGCAGTCCCTTTATGTTAAGTTGATGTCAATATTCATTATGTGATTTCCAGTTTTGAAAATCAGCATTGTGGCATTCGTAGATTCCTATGGATTTGGTTATTACTTGAACACAGTTTTGTTGCATAATAGTAACTAGGTATTTAATTACACAAAAAGTTTTGTGTAAGTTTCTGCAGGGATTCAAGGCTGAATGATCAGATTTCATTTCTCGGTGTGGCAAGGATTACATTAGTAGCTCTGGGATTTCTGCCTAGAAAAAAATCTCACTATTTCATAGGAGAGACTAAAATGTGTAAAGCACAAAGGACTGAACAGGGGAATCCATTAATGTGCTCAGTAGGTGGAGTATCAAAACCCTCCTCATCATCAGACACATCCAGTACCACCTGCCTGCCAAGGTATCTGCATTCACACTACAAAACATGTGGCCATTTTTAGATGCCATTCCCAGCCCCTCCCCACATACAAGCCCAGTCAACATGGGCTAAACCCAAACCTTTGCCAGGGAAAAGGCTAACAGCAAATCAACATAGCATCCAACTCAGGCCTTCTCCACTAACTGGGACCATCCAAAGTTTGTGCATCCAAAAAGGAAGAAAAAAGTTCTCTTCGGGAAATCACACTTGCCTTTCAGGCTCATTTACTTTTGAGGTAAAAACATGCTCGTTTGTTTAAGCAATGAGCATTCACTTTCCTGTTACCACTATTTGCTGACAGATTAGAGTGTTTCAGGTTTCAGCTCCACCATTTTACATAGACTATAGCACTTATACTGAGCACGTCTTCATTGTCAAACAATTTGGAATAACTTGAAAATTATGTCAAATGTGAGCTCACAACATCATAAAATTGCCTATTTACAAATAGTACTGCTGGTAAAAAATGCAGACTCTAAACATAACTTTAAAGTCATCCTCTGTAAGACAAAATTAACTATTACTAATGCATGTGGATGTAAAACGAGGAATAAGAATAGGATTGTAACTGCTTTATGTAACTGTCCCTGTGAAAGAGAAACAGTGAATCATTTATCTTAATGATGCCAATATTCTGCCACATGTAAGATAAAACTTCACAGTGTGGATAGAAAGTTCAGAAACTCATTCAAGCACCAAGCAAATTCTCATCAGCTATCAGGAAAAGTAACTCATTTACTACAGAGTCAGACAAGGTTTACAAGGAGAGCAATATTTTTATTAGACTACCTGATAGAGCTTCTTAGATCAATGGCTGAGCTAATGCAAAGATATTACAGCCTTTGATTTTCTCTGCAGCAGAAAGCATAACCTCACTTGCACCCTTGGGCAAGCACAGGCACAGGAGCACTCACTAATTGCATGGCACACGTGGGACAAAGTGTTGTCCCATGACTGCATGTGGAAGCGGCGGTGCAAGACCAGCACTGGCAAGAGCTGCCCCGCAAAGTCAAGGGTGGCACTGACACCGCACGCCAAAGGCCAAGCAGCACAGAGGCACAGGAGCACACTGTGCGTGTGCTGAAGCAGGTAGGACCCTCCATCCAGCTGCCATCCTCTTGTGCCTCACACACACCACACGTGGTGGCACCTCTTGCTGTAGGGACAGGCGAGAGCTACCTGCAAACCAGGTTAGTGTTTTCTGCACTGGTGGAGAAGAGGCCAAGACATCCTTTTTGGGGTACTGCATGCCCTGACATGTGAGATTTGGTTAATCTTTCTTAATACCAAGTGTTATTTTGTAGCCAGCTACCCATGTTGTACACATAAAAATACGCTGTTTAAAGACAGATTAGCATTAGAAGGTCACAGGCAGCTCAACATAAAATTACACAAACCCGACCCAGCTACCTCCTCCAAAGTCCCCATACACTTCATTGCAATATGCATGTGGGTTAATTTCAGCTGCTGTAACTCACTGATCTCCATTTAGCAACTTCTGTTTTTTTTTCCTTTTTTTTTTTTAATGGCACTTTGAAGGTGTAGGCTGGTAGAGAAGTGATGTAAAACAACAACCCAGGAAAACAACTTAAATTAAGCATCTGTTCATATCACTGAAAAAAGAGGAGGAAAATGATATGTCTTTTCCTTCTGACAGTATTGTCAAAACCCACACAAACGTGCATAACTCTTTAACTTTTCCAATGGATATTTTGGGGGTTTCCCCTGCTCAAAGCCCTTTCACGGAGACTGTTATCCTGCAAGTTCCGCTGTTATCCTTATGTTCCACTCACATTTAAATATCTCAGATCTTACTACTGCTCTTTACCTGTTGTTCATTTCTATCACAGCACCAGTCAGAAATGTGAAGGAGAGCCTGACTGTGTGACACAGCGTAGCACAACCCCAGAAAGCTCCTATTGTGTCAAGCAAAATTTGCTGCTAGGAAAATTATTTAATAGTAAAATATTGTTGTAAGAATAGATCTCACACCTTCA
This sequence comes from Pyrgilauda ruficollis, assembly GCF_017590135.1. NCBI lineage: Eukaryota > Metazoa > Chordata > Aves > Passeriformes > Passeridae > Pyrgilauda > Pyrgilauda ruficollis. The sequence continues at coordinate 7,502,045 of NW_024523648.1, forward strand.
AAGAGCCCACGTGTTTTCTGTTGCTCTGCAGTGAAGGCACCTTCACAGGCAGGTAGGACTACTCATTTTCATCATACAAGAGCATATTATGACATAAATCTGCACGGTTTCTGTGAGAACTTCTTTCATAGGCACAAATCAAGACATACAGCCAGAGCTCCCAAGCAGTCTTTTGCCTTTCTTTTGCTTATTGGAGGAGCTGCAATAGCTCCTCTATCGAGGAACTGCAGTAGTGATATTGCAGGGTGTGTACTATACAGTGGTGGCTCGTTCCCCTAGTTATGGTCAGCCAGTTTGGGATTTCTTCCATGAGTTCACTGTTGCTCCCAAATTAAAAATAAATAAATAAATAAATAAATAAAAGGGGTGAGAAAGAAAGGAGGGAGGCAAAAAGGGGAAAAATTAAAGTTCTCAGCCTGTTTCTTTCACATGGAGACCACGTGCAGCCTGCTTCCTGCTTTGCCATGTTCTGTGGCAATCACTTTGATCCCTGGGGAGGTGAGACGGAAGTTGGTCTTCACCATTTAATTTTTTTATAGATAGCAAAGTCCATCCTTCCACCTGCATCCAAAGCACTGAGGCAGCTGGCAGAACAAAGCAGGAGAGAAAAATACTTGACCAGAATCTATCTGAAATTGCCAGCATACAGGTGCAGTCTTGTTTTTCATCTCAGTTGCAGCAGTCCCCAGTGACTGTCAATGTTTTACTGAGGCTAATTAACCCCTTTTTGCCTAGAAAGGATCAGAGAAAGAAAACAACAAATCAAAAAAACCCCAAAAGCTATCCGAACTAGAACAAAATTACATGACTAGAGAAATGCAAGAATCATATCTAGTTCAGAACTATGCTACAAATAAAAAGGCTGCTATGCAAGTAAAAAAACCCCAGCAAATCTGTGGGGGAAATTTGCATCTTTGGATTGTTGAGACAGCTCCAAGGTTAGCATGTTACTTCTAACACCTGAACAAGGTGGTAAAGATAAACAGAGAAATCACTCAAGAAGCACCGTCGAGAGTAAAGGAGCAATTGTTAAGCAAGGAATAGTAAAACTGAACAATAAACTTGGATAAGCACTGTAGACGGGAAGTCAGCAAATCTAAACAACTGAAATAAGAGATAAGACTTTGAGGAGAGATAAGAATTCCCAAAGCTGCAGTTTGGCTGAGCCGTCCACATTAAACATTCCTTCGGATCCTCAAGGAGAAGTGGCAAAGGAGCCTTATGGGGAAATTCAAGTGCAAAAGGCAGGACTGTTCCCTGCAATGTGGTGCCTCGTGCTCCTTCTCTGGCTGGTTGTTCAGGTCCTAAACTACAGGCTTCCACTACTACCCTGAGGTGATGATCCCATAATTTCAATGTTAAGATTTTTCCATTTACATGTAGCCCAAGTTTTGCTTCTCATTTTCATCTCATTCCTGCTATTTATACCTCCTTCCATTAAAAAGAAAATGTCCATTGTTACCATTTGATTATTATACATGTTGGCCTTCTTTTCACTCTCTAGCTAAGCAGCTAGGGTGTATTTACTTCTCTGACAGCCTCTGTGGAATCCACCTGGCAGTGAAGGGTCTCTCCAGCCCTCCAGGACCAGGCTCACTGCAGTGACTGAAGGGAGTGAAAGGTCTTTATTTCTTGCTCCCATCACCTGATACCTTCAAATGCCCCTCTCAAAATGCACTGGGCTTCCTTCTCCAACCACATGCTGAGTGTACGTCTAACCTCACTAAAAGTGCAGTTTCTTGTCTTGCAGAAAGTTTATTTGGTCCAGGTTATTTTTTTCCCCACCATCAGTTTTTCCATAGCAACTTGAATTAGAACTAACTGTCCCTCTGATTTGCCACAAATTCTGACAGCTGCCTGCCCACCACCGAAAGCTGAGTGATGGCAGGACAGAGACGTCAAACACTCAGGCAACATCTGGGCTTGTTTTTACCTTCAGTCTTTGGAGCCTCAGCTTTCAGGGTGGAGAGTTGGTAAGGATGCTCTGCAGCTGCTCTTCAGCTGTGACAAAACACAGACTTAGCTCTGCCAAAGCCTCGTAGCTGTAAATAAGGCAGTTTTGGTAGAGAATAATGCATAGGTCTGGGAGGAAAGAGGGGGAAATGGGGGACAAAGGCTCAGTTGTGCTGGTACAGCAGGAGTTCAGCACTGCTGTCAGAGCTACTGAGCCCTTCCTGATTCACCTCAAACAGGCCAGTTCGAAGCTCCTCAGCAGCCCAGAGGGAGGGTTTGAGCTGCACTCACATTCCTGGCCCTCAGTGGAACCCCCCACTCTGCGGCACCAGGGACAGCAGCGATGCCTGCAGACCCAAGAACTCCAAGGCTGCGCCAGGGCTGGAACTGCTGCAAAGCCGGGCTGTGGTGCAATCCTCTGGCAATCATCAGCTGCGCTGCAGCAACACTTGCCTGGCTGTGCCACTTGTGCCTTCTATATCCCTCATTTTGAAGAATGAATGCCATGTGCAGACTCAGTGAAAGGAAAAACATTTCCCTTGCCAGGAGACTGCAACAGCAAGTCTTGCATATTCTGTTGGCCATAAAAACAGAAAACCCTGTTTGGTGATGGAGATGCCCAGTTTCTTCTGACCTCTCAGTTCCACACACAGTGTTTTCTCAAAGTCTTACCTGAATCTTCCTTGCTGCAGTTCAAGCCTATTCCTTCTTTTTCAGTCAGAAAGATCATGGAGAACACCTCGATGTTTTCTTCTTTGCAGCAATGTTAAAAGTATCAACAGATAATTACCCTCTAATGAAATGGAATGGGATTTAGAAATATCGGCCATTAGGAGCCTTCAGCTAAAGGGGAGATGAGGTATGACAAAACCTTAAGTATAGTATTTCAGGATTTAACTGGATTCACACTGTTAAATGGAAATTCCACAGCAAATGGAATTCTAGGCTTGCAAAACTACTTCCTCCCATTTATAAATGGTATCACTTTGCATATATTTGAATGGTCAAACATCTATTTAGTCCCTGGAATTATTTGCTCTTTCATTAATGGAGACTAGATGAAAGCTGCAGATAACAGCTAATAGTGATTGAACATAAAGTAAAACCCCTTTTATTGTACAGGATCTGCAGCCCGAGCACCATGGCAATAATCTAATGATGCCAAAACTTGGATGCCCTTCAAATGCTCCAGAACAATAGGTGCTGCCAGCATGACCTACACGAGGCACCAGCGGCTGAGGAGCCAGACTCTGAAGTTGCACTTTAACTCTGCGGCCGTGGCAGCGCCCCAGGGGCACCCTGGAAGGGCTGTGCCTGCACAGAGCTGGGCAAGGGGCCAGCGCTGCTCAGGACCAGCCTCTTGGGGCTCCTTCTGCTTTAGAGCCTCTGAAGTCCAGCTGCCAGAACTCAGGAGGAGGGAAATCGGAGTCCTTGTCAGGGTATTCCAGAGCAGGGAGGCCCAGCAGCTCCCATGGACTCCAGAAAGGCTTGCCCAGCAGTGAAGCTCAAAAACATCTCTGTTTGCAGAACTTCCGCATTTTAAAGTTGACAGGGGCTTGGTCTGGGTAAGGGCTGTAAGACGAAAGTTGCCTTCTCAGGGACAAGCATGCAGCACACTGTGGACAATTAAATGCACTGATTGTGTGCACTCAGCTGTGCATCAGCAACTCCTTTAGAAACATTGTCCAGCTTCTGTCATTTGACACCAAACCCCAAATTATTTGAATGGCTGGTGGGAGTACTCAATGTATGTGCCATAAAATCCACACGTACTCTATGTAGCATGAAACTAAAACACTGATGAAGAAAATACATTTATACTAGCAAGCAAAAAGGGATTTCTCAGACTAATACATGGAGTAGATTTGGTGCTTTCAGACAATTTGTGGGACTGGGAAATGATAAGGAACATAACAAAACCAAAATATGGTAATGTGATGTAGCTAATTTCTTGACTATTATTTCCCTCCTGTCCACCAAATAGTTGCATTCACAGACTACCTAATTTCCAGAACAGAAATCTTGTTAATTCTGCATTGCGGAGAAAGAGACCCCACAAAGAAAAAATGTGAGAACATTACAGACCATTCACCAACTGAGATCACAAAAGAAGAGAAATGGACAGGGAAAAGGCCAAGCTCTTCAACAGTGAGACATTTCCAGCTGTACCACAGTATTTATTTTAGTTTAAACATATGGCTCAGTGAATTAATGAAATGAAGGTACAGAGGTCAGGATCCACCAGAAATACCCCTATCTGCTGTCATCATATAAGTCTGCATATTTTTCAAAAACCTAAGTGATCACACCTTTTATTAGTCCCATTTCAAAGTAAAGATACTTCCACTCCTTACTGAGAGAGTGCTTACACTTGAGATAAATACTGGATTTTCAGCATGACCCTTCTATCTATGGATAGGACATTATTATCTTGTGTTCTGTAAAATAAGCAGGGTCTCCTCCACTACTTTTTAATATATTTCTGTTTTGTTATCAAATCAAGACAGCATTATATGTGCTGGGCAGGCATTCCTGTTTGTAGAGGACAGAAACTTGGGTCCTTTCCTTGCCAGCTTATCTAGCATTTATCTTTTCTCTCTGTTTTGATGGTAATTATCACTTTTGAATGCAAGAAACCCGAGGGGAGAAGTAACCTCTCTTTCCTTGCCATGGAACGTACTTCAAGGCTTTCAGTTTTTCTGGCCAGACTCCCATCCCAGATTTCTGGAGCTCCAGTGGAGCTTGCTCTACTATTATAGCTGCCAGCAGAGTGTATTGTAGTACCCTATAGTGTCCAACTACAGCTGAGTAATCCACCTTTACAAACAAAAGGTCTTTTCCAGAGCTTTTTTGCTCACATACCTGATAGTGCCAGCCCCAAAAATAAAATAATCAAAATTGCCCTTCCAAACTGTAAGACTGAAAAAACATGATTTCACAGAAGTACTGTAAAAATCCCCAAACCCTCAAAACTTAGTCCCACCATAAATACAGACTGCCTTTCGGCTACTGAGTCATAGGTATGTGACAGCTAAACTTTTAAGACTCTGCTTGAGGACTGGACATTGTCAAGACAGTCTCACACAGATTAACTCTCAGGCTATCCATGGGAGAAATATTAGTATCTTCAGCTAAAGACAGGGAAATTGAGGTGGAGGTTCAATTTAATCAAGGTCATGCCATAAATCACTGGAAATGCACAATTAAAACTGAATAGCCATGGGCTCACGAGTTCTGGAGAAAGATTCAGGGTCAGGATTTTTGCTCCAGCTAGAGATTTATGACAGAGGAGATAATGAATAAAAACATTTCACCACAATTTTCTTCTCAAAGAATGGTTGTTATGCACCAACACTGATCTAAGTGAGTCTTACAGATGATATTTTAGAGGAAGAAAAAGACAACTAATAGTAGTACACATAACAAAGAGCAAGAAAGGAAATACATGATCATATAATTTAAATGGACCTAGAAATAATTTTTATTTTGCTCCATCACACTGCTGTAAAATAAAACTAAACTTTTCCATGAGAGAGAAAAAATAATAGATGATCTTTCTAATGAAATCACATGGGCATAGATTATACCAAACAGAGCTACCTCATTTCTTGCTTTCTATAAAAACCTTAAGCATCCCTATTGTGTCTCCCAATCCTTACCTCTTCTACACTAAAAATTCAATCCCTTGCACATTTTTTGTAGGTTTCTAAATCTGTTGTCATGCCCACTGCTGTCCCCTGAACCATATTCAGTTTGTCTGCCAGATCCAGTATGCAGTGCCCAAAACTAAAGCAAAGTTCCTGCTGAGGCTCCACCAGCATAACTTGGGAAGGAGTAATAATATGATTTTACACACTTCACCTCTGTTAATATCACTCAGGTGACCTATTTTTCCAAACAGACATAGTGTGTTGATGATTCACTTAACTCATCTTTGAACCTGTCACCTTTCACATTTTTCTGCAATGAAACTGGAAAGCTACTTTGTATTTTTGTCTTTGGTTCCTTCTTCCTCTAGCAGAAATCTTACTGGCTCCAATTTTACTGATTTGCACCATTACTTATATTTTCCAACATAATTTTTAATTCTGATCATGTCCTACAAACAGCCTGCAAACTCCTGGTGTCACACACACAGTTTATAAATACAACTACATCATCCAGCTCATTAATGGAAATAGTGAATAGAAGTGACAGAGAACTGACCTCAGGGACCTCACTTGCAATATCTCCCTGGTATGATAACTAAACTTGGATAACTCTTTTTTGAATGCAGCTTTTCTTTTTTAATTAGTTACGCATCAACTCCTTGTGATAGTTGACCATATATTCCCCCATATATTTTTTTGGTAATAAAAAACATCATATAAGACATTATCAAAAATCTTACTGAAATCAAAAGTCATGTCACTTATTATACACTCTTATTCACTTAGACCACTTTTACTGCCCACTGAGTGAGTTGATTTGAATATCCAACATCAGTCTTTTTCATAGAAAGATTTTTCCCCAAAATGGTCCTTAAATAAGCACAGAATTTTTTTGTGAAAAACTGCCAACATTTTCAATATTTCCTATGACAATGTAGTTCTATTCTTTTCAAAATTTGTAAAATCACTGCTCGTATTTTTTTAGTAAATACTGATAAAATATAGCTAATGAATTAGGTCTTTGAGTATTTAGACACAAGTTTCAGATTAAAGTAACTAATCTGATTTCAGTTGAAACTCACAAAACCAGCTGTAAGTTAAACTCAGCAAAGTGGAAACAAATAATCATTTCAACATCTTTTGACAGAGTGTTTTCTTGGTTTTCAGACAGCACTAAGAACCCATACCACAGCTTTTAATTTAACTTTCCAAAGCATTTCCAAATGCTTTTCTTCCTAGAGCGGACACTTTAGCACCTTAGGACAGAATAAGCAAAAACTACTTCTTCTCACACCTTTCTAGGCAAAAAAGTTGCAACGATAGCGGCAAATCAGCAGCCAACCTGCCTACACAAAAAAGCCAACCTTCAAAAGGGCCGAGGTAAAACAAGGCAGCTATATCAATATTTGCACAGATTTTTCCAGGAGTGGGCAAGTTCTTTGAGCCACAGGAGGCACGAGTGCCTGAAGCAGTGAGTCACGGCGGGGATGGACGGCAGGCTGTCCGTCAGGGAGATAAGCGGCGCTGGATGCCCGGCAGCTGGCACACTGCCACCCATCCCATTTCTCCATTTCAGCTGGAGTTTTGCACAGGAGGCAGGAGGCCAGCAGGGAGCTGAGGGCGACTGGGAGGGAGAATGGGAGCAGCACCACAAATTGCATGTCCTTCCAGGAGTCCTTAATCCCATGTGACATGTGCCACTGCTGACAAATCTGCGGAGAGCCAGGCCTGTTTTCCACACTGCTGCACTGTGCAGAGAGACTGCCAGAGCCCTGCTCAAGCACTTCTCTGCTGGTATCGCACAGGTTCAAATGGCAGCAAATTCTCTCTTTTCCTCTCTTTGGCTGAGCTCTTATTCAATTTACAGGATTCAATCTGACACTGTGAGATGCATTCAGGACAAGAAACTCCAACTCACACCAGAACTCTGCAAGTGAGGTTAGCCAGCATTCAGCTACTGTTGCAGGCACAAACACATGGACCTTCAGTTTGGAAACTGTGCTGGTCCATTGCTGGGTCCTAAGAAAGCAAGTATCTAAATTTAGCTAATTCTAGCTCTAGGAAAATATGGCAACACTCTGGAAAAACATACCAATTGTTCAAATTAACTAGGAATAGATTTCTTCAATTATACCAATTTCAATTATACCAATTTGCAATATGTTTTACCACACATTCAAAACAACAACAAAAAAAAAAAGGAACAAAACCACTAAAAAAAAAAAAAAAAAAGATAACCCAAAACATTCACAGATGTTACAGCACTGATCTTAGTGTGGGAAACTGGTGGAGTTCAAACAACTCAATGAAGCAACCTCAGCCTACAAAAAGACCAAACCTTGACAGTGTTTGACCAATGTCAGCCCCAATGTGCTGAACTAGTCACTCTTTCCTCTCCTTGCAAAACTTGTCCTTAGAACAAGCAACCTGAGCTAAATATTAGCTTTATCACCTTTGGTGGCAGGCCTCGTATGTACATTTAGGCTGGAAGATATTTGAGTCTTACAGCTTTCTTCTAGTTATCATAGCTCAGGAGAAATCTTTGTTGATAGTGATGTTGGTAATGGCCGTCAGTATTACTTGTTCTGTATCGCCTTCCATTTCACTGGCACGAAAAAACAATCAATTCGAAGCATTGTTAAAAATATTAACTCTCCTGATGAAGCAAACTGAATCCAGTTTGATGACTGCTAGATGATAGCACAAACCATCAGGAAATTGTATCTTACACCATGTCTACATAGGCCTCTTCCTCCAACACAGAACCTGACCAATGAGCAGAACCTCAGAATTATCAGACAATTTTTTTCCTTGTGAATTCAGGCTACTCAGGGATCTAACTGGAGGCAGCCAAGTCTCTAACTCTTGTCCCACAAACTGATATCAAAAACACTGCCTCAGGTAGGTCTCAGCAAGAGCCAGGTGCCCAGGTTCCCAAACATGACTTGAAAACCCATACTACTGCATTGACAAAGAGTACAAAGGGCAGAATGCCAGAGACACTGAACTTAAAGAGCTGCCATGGAGGGCTTTATCTGCTTTCAGAGAAAATCTAACCCTGACTGAAGGAACAGCAAGGAAGGACAACTGCAGCTACCATTTCTACCGAGTGTGAGGCAAAAGTGCCGCCTAGAGCCTCCACCCTCCTTCCCAGCACTGGCTCAGTGACTGGCACTCATCCCTGGGGAGCAGGAAGCCCGAGCCCTGGCCCTGCTCAGTACCAGCCCCTGGGTGCCCCTGCTCTGAGGAGTGAGGGTGCCCTTGCTGACCCTAAGGGCAGCCCACCTCCTTCTCATCCAAGCCTCTGGATACAGGCAATCTTTGGGGTCTAAACTAGGAGTCCTGATTCTGGGATGTTTCTCATGGAGAACATGACCTGCAAGGTCCAATGAAGCTGTATCCTTGGGAAGCAAGCCAGTGCAGGGCCAGTGTTGCTCCACACCCTCTGTGTGCCTGCACACACCCACCGTGCATCACCAAGGAAAGCCACCCTGGGATGTTCATGCTCTGTAGCTCTGTCTCAGTTAACAGGAGAGCCACTTCCAGTCACCCTCCATTGCAACCTGGACCTGCTCAGCTCTGCTCATGCTGTTGCTTAAGGAGGAGGGATGTCAGGAGCGCTTGGCCACACTGCAGTGCACATTTACTGCCCCTTCTGCCCTTTCCCTGATGTCACCTTTTTATTATGACATTATACTAAACAACAATGGGGATTAACCAACCTCGTATAAGCTTATTATAGGCTTATGCAGCCTGCTAAAGCTTGGCTTTGGATGGCACTCATTTTAATGAACCTCAGGCTGATGTCACTATTACACCCATGACTGTATATCCCCATCAAGCTCTGAAATGAATGCAGAACATAACATGAAGTTCCTTTATGCAGTGTCTGTACAAAGGTGTCAAAATCCTGATGACATACACTGAAAAAAAAGCAGGCTGATGATGCAATGGCAAAATAAAAATGTTGAGGTGAAACTAAAGGAATAATTATGGTCCATAAAAAACCAGCACTGCCAAGTGAGTAACACTTGGTGATGATAACTACTTGCATGTACTCTGCACAGCTCACCTACAGCAATGGACATGCAAAGGCTTAACTTGTGCACTTTAAAACATGCAGCGCAAGCAAGGGAGCAAACCAGCCTATTCTACTTACCAAAAATTTGGGAGGGGAGAAAGAGGATTTTCTTCAAATTATACAGCTGAGCAGTGCTGAATTAGCTATGTTTAGCTGTGGATTAATAGCAGGATGTTCAACATTGAAGATAACCTCCAGAAAAAGATGAAATTCAGTATTTATTTTACCTGAGAACTGAGGCAATGAACTTAGGATAAGCAGCTGAATGCAAGGACAACATGTTCTAGTCACCTCTGTAAGAACTAGAGACATTAAAAAACTGATTTGTGAGAAATCTGTACTAATTCTCTTTCCAACTCACAGACAATTCATTGGAACTCTTTCACTATTATTTAATGAAACCAAGAGTCTCAAGCATGGGCAGTAAAACAAATATGGACTGATCAAGAAGAAAGTTAAACCAGCACTGAGTGTCTCAGCTCCTGTTATTAACTTCATCACCAGAAGATGTGGCTAGGCCTGTGCTGACTCAGAAAATGTGTGAAAAGAGGTCCCTCAGTTGAACATGTCCACGGAACTTCATTAACTCTCCTTCTGATCCCAGAACAGTAGGATCTAAGCCAATATATTCTGCAACAATTTCCTTCCCAGCTAGTTAAGGCAGAGGTACTGAGTCTGCCATGTGCACTCCACGATGCTGGTGAATGTGAGTCTGGTGAAAAATTTCTACATAACAGAAAAATAATGGTAACACTGGGCTACCTTTTCTTCTTTTTCCTTTAATACCTGCATTTTATGTGACTACAGAGTTTTCAAACAGCTATATCATAACAGTCTGTCGCAAGCGTATTGGGTGTTTCAGTTTGCCAGACCTGTCATAATAAATTAATTACAGGATGTTGCAGAAGTGGCTGAGTTCCAGCAGCATCTTGCACAGTTTAATATAGACCTATTTCCCCATTTCGATGTATTTGTGGTTAGATAAATCCTCAGAAAATTTACAGCTGCTACACACTAGTTTATTATACTCCCTGCCTTTGCAGGCGATATAAATGCAACAAAAATTTGAAGTCTGCTCAGAGCATAGATTTTACTGATATTGCTTTACCGGCGCGGAAACATTTTTTCCGCTAAAAGTGGCATCTGCAGCTTCTCCTGATTGTTTGCATTTGAGCATTACACAGGACTTGTAAACTTGCTTGTCACAGCCAAACACAGTGAAAATTCATTTGGCTTGACAAAGTCCTCACAAACAATCAGGTGGACGAAGCTTTGTATGAAATGCAGAGCTGACATCTTCATCTGTGACTGCAAGAGAGAAAATGTTTTCCCAGCCTTTAAAGTTAGTATACACTAATTGCAGCCATGATGTTGTGGCTCAAAGCCTGCTCCTTGCAGATTTTGCTGGACTTTTGAGTATAGGGGTCCATCTACTCTGAGCAGCTTGCAGGACTGGGACTCTACACAGACATCCCAGTGCTGGTAAACAAACCCTTCTGAAGGGGAGGGCAGCAGGCAACCTTCACACAACAGATGAACAAAAGACAAAACTCTTGTCAAAACCACTACGAGCAGAACACACCTACATGTAAAAAGGGATCCTATGACATTAAATGTTTGAAAGAGCAGCTTGATTCTTGAAGTTCCAATCTCTGCTGCAGCTGTTTTGCACCAGATGAAGAGGCTGGAGAGGACTGAATCAAGGCAGTGGTGCCTATCACAACTGTGGTGCCTCCTGAAAACCTGTACCAGAAATCAGGGAATGAAAGCCTCATCCCTCCTAACAGCTCTGCAAGTCAGACTACATGGAACTCCGCAGGCTGTAGCTCAGAGTTAGAACACCACAGAGCTGAGTTACTGGAGAGACACAGAATGTTGCTCATGGGTCCTGAGAGTTCATCCCAAAAGTTTCTGTAAATGGCACAGAACAAATGTTTTAAAAAGTGAAGTGGTTAAATATCTGAATTTCTAAAGTCTAAAAAACATGACTGAAGGAACCAAAGCTCTGCTATAACATACCTACACGCTATCTTCTGTTCCTTCTTCTTAAGTTCCAATTTCTAATTGCCACATTTTTGCAAGTCTCCCCCAAGCAGCAGCTTTCTTCTCAAGTTGCTTATTTCCCTCTCTCAGACCTCCCCTTGTTTCTCTTCCCTACATGCAGCAGTTTTGTTCCTAAAGCAGGTACGCTAAACTCCAAGCAATAAACCCCCTTGACTGAACTAACACAGTACATTTTTACAAGTGCAGGTGTACTTAAAGTAAATGAATTTGTTTGCAGTATTCTGTATGGGCACTGGACAGAATGCTAAGGGAAAAAACCTGGAGTACCAATCTTTACATGAATTTTCCTGGCCTCCCTCCACTAGTCAGAAAATATTTCTATCCCCTCCCAATTCCACATCCATAAAATAGGTTGCGCTGCATACATACTAATTTCATACGTGCTGGAAAAGGATCATTAAAAAACCCCGTCACTCTTTGTGTTTACCAAACAAGTGTTTTTGCTCTAGTCTGTTCCCGCCTTCAACGAAGTATTTCCTATTCACCTGAGTAATTAGAGCAGAAGGATGTAGTGAATGAAGTGCCTCATTACCAAGTTTGCATCCACGGTCCCTGCAGAATGACTACCATGCCGGCTATTTTTCATAGCTGTCTGCTTTTGCTTGTAATGGGCCATTGTTAACCCTAAATGATCCTGACATTCAATTCTCTGGCAGACAATTGCGTCCAGCCGGCAGATTTAGTTCACTAGTCAACAGAGACTTTCGGTTGTCATGTTCCTCTGTGTTCTCATTAGCCCTTGTTTGACTGTGATCCATCCCCTACTGCCTTCTGAATTAAGTGATGCTACAAATATTATGTTTTATGATGTCTGTTCCTCAAATTATTTTAAGGAAAAGAATGAAATGCAATTTGATGGCTATTGGGAAACACAGGAAAAACACGGCCACGCACTTTCTTCTGCGTTGCTGATTTACACACAGCTCTCGATATCTCTGCCCTACCATAAAAACATAATAGCAACTCTACCGGGCAACCACACACACAAAACCTACAAACACCAGAACAATGAAAGACCCACGATGCTGCTATTGCCAGGCAGCTATAAATATCTAATATTCACACTTTTTAAAGCAACATTTTGTCTGGTTTGTCCCAGCAATGAACTCGGGTCACCCTCTAAGGAAGTCTCACAGAGACTTTTATAACTCCTGCATTTTAATTCATACATCATGGCTCAGGGAGCAATTTTGCAGGACACTGTAATGCTTCATCTAACAAAAAAGGAAAATTTTCAGTAGGCAATCTGAATCCTTCTGGAATTCTTTTCTTCCACTGATATTTAAGTCCTCTAAGTACTTAAGCAATATTCAGCAAATGTACATGATATTCACTGTAAAGTGATTTTAGAAAATGTGTAGATTGCATTAACACAGAAACAAGAAGCATTATATAAAGTTTTTAAATTAAAAACTTCATTTTAAACCATTAAAACGTTTAAAAGTTTTATCCTTTTTTTGTAAATTTAAAATCCCAACAGCAATGTCAGAAGAATAAAAACTCTACTAACACCAAAAAGTAGTTCTTCTAAAAATGAATGCATTAACCGTATTTTTGAACAAAAGGTAAAAACTGTCTTTGCCATTGTGCCACGCTCATAATTTTTTAAAGAGATTTTAGGGTGAAGGCTCTAATTTTAATACCGAAGGATCATAAACCTTTTTAAATTTCAGATATTTTTGTTCCTTCCCTGTGAAATGAATGCAGAAAACTAGCACCACAGTGACACTGTGTATAAAGGAAAAGAAGCCTCTAACCAACCATGTGGGGGAAGAAAAAAAAAATAGAGAAGCAAAACAAAAGCTATAGCAATTACAAGAAAACATCATGAAAAGTTTATTTTCAACTCCTGCATTTTCATGTTTGGCTCTTATCTGATTCCTTCTGCTTAATTGTTATTTGGAACTGTGCCTTGGAAGACACTACTGCTGCCTCTCCTCTCAATTTGGAAAGTGTGGCAAAGCAGCTCTATTCAGCTTCAGAGCAGTGAACATAATTGGAGCCCTAGTTCGCAAGCATGAAAGGAGGTGCTGTGCCTTTGATTAGAACTACCATCTCTCCGTGGTGTTTATCTGAAGTGTTATTTCTGTCTTCAGCGTCGACAATGGCAAATTAACATTTTACAATGCTTTCCAATGAGCTCCCAGATCTTGGCTACTGCTCAGCTCTCCCTGATGTGGAGCCTGATGTCACGCTCTGCCCTTGTTTTAAACGTGACCCAGGACATTTTAAGAAATGTAAGATGTCGAGATTTTTCCCCATTGTAAAATCTCTAAATGGCACATGTCACACAGGATGATGAGCTGGAACACACTGCAGGGACATAAGAGGTGGGGAGCCTGGACAGAATCAGGCAGCCCCAGGACTGAGGTAATTTTACACCACCTCTGACTGGGGAAAGACGCATTACTAAGTTTCCAGTACACATACACAAGCCCCATTTAGGGCAAGGCTCCATGCACACGCTCCAGGCAGAGCAAAGTTAGGACTTCTGGCAAATAACAACTACCAGTGGGGCGAAAAGAGAGGATTTGCTGCTGTGGTTTACTCAAAAGAAAAAAGTTTATAGATTTTTCTGGCTTCAAAACATGTGCAAGGAAGATATTACAATATACAGCAACTAGTCCTCTGCATCTGGGTGCATTTCACACATCAGCGCCCAGCATTGTTATTTTCACTTCTTTTTTTAATGGAATCAAGTGCCCTGTCTACTAAATAAGGGCTTTCTAATTTTATGTTATTTATTGCTTCAGAGGGGGAGGAGAAAGAATTTCCTAGCAGAGTAAAAATAAACTGGACATCATCAGCCAGAAAAAATACCAAAAGTAACTGATAGAAAGTGTTTTGTTTAATATAAAATATAAATTATTTAATGCTGTAGATAATTAGTGAAGTCATTAATAAAAGTTCACAAAATAATATTCAAGTAAAAAAATAGAGTAATGATATTACTCACACAAGTGAATAGGGACTACAAGTAAAACAAACAGCATAGTTGGATATCAAATATTTCATTCAGACAAAAGAAAGTGTATTTGGCAAGACTGCTGCCAAAGCAGCCAGGAATTCTGACAAAACTGCAATGAATCTTTACTATGTGCAGCACACCTCATTCGAAAAATACAGCTGCCTGGAATTTGCAACACTAATTTATTTTGATAAGAACAAGTAGTCCTACTGAAGACAGTGTAGTTGCATAGGTAGTTACTCCACAACTCCCTTTAGAGCTGCAAAATACAGTCCAAACATATTTGATGTCAGGAAAATATTTTTTGAAAGTTTCTGTTTTCAGGTATATCTTAATGTCAGTACTCCTTTGGTATTTTACCATTCTGAACACTCTTCTATTTAACTTACAGCACATTTTAAAATGCTACTTTAAAAACTTACATAGTGGTTGGGCATGTTTTGCTCTAGAGCACACTTTTTCACTTGATTCTTTGCTCACAATGGATTGATCTACAGCCTACACAAATGCCTAAGTGACAGTTTAATCAGATATCAAATTAGGAAACATTGTATTTGACAGTTTCAGTTCTTTTCCAGTCCAGTGAGGAGCTCAACCTTCAAGTTCTGTTGATTTCAAGGAAGCCAGGGCAAAAGTCATCCAAAACAGGTTTGCACTATTGATAAGTCACAACTGGTACCATTTTGCATATTTAAGTATTTAAGTATTTTAATTTATTTGCTTGCTGTTAATCCTAGAAGAGAGATCGTAATTGCAGCTTTCAACACGTGTAATGAACGTGGCCCCAGTATTCAGAAATAAATTATGCCTCTGCGTCATGGCGTTCGAGTTCAAAGGCAATATTTGTCCTTCCACTTGTGCTTAAGTTTGAGCCTCTCGCTGCCTTTTTCTTCTTCTTCTTCAATTCCACCCCATGGGATGCAGGTTCGTTTTCAACACCATTAGTTGTAACTGATGACAGAGGAGTATCGACGCTCATTAAGTTGTGCTGATTTTCTCCCTCGTTCCTTTGTATCCTTTTCTTCTTTTTCTTTGTACCTCTAGAGGAAGGTGGATATAAAAAGAGTAAAAGAAACACAAAGTTAGCCCAAATTTAGAGCTTTTTCCACCTACAGCTGATGTGTTAGAGCAATTGTCTGCCTGTCCTCTTGAGCACAATGCTGAAACAACTACAAAAACTACTGTTCCACAGCAGAACAAAGACAGAAAAACCATGAAGACAAAATATGAGACCACTCCACTTGTCTACTTTTTATCATAGCATTGCTTTGAAAATAACTGCTCATGATCTTAAAAATCAGCTCATCTTGATCAACAGACAACAAACATAATTAAAAAATACAAATTAACAGTCTCCTCCTCTCATAAAAGCAATTGCACTTGTCTTTTTTCACTTTCCTAAGTTCAGACACCAAAATACTTACAATTAAGGAGAGACTCCCGGTTTATTTATGCAACAAGAATAAGACACACAGTCGAAGTGCCTAAGATTAGTTTTTCCATTTTAATATACCTGAACAAGGACAGAGTCAGAAATTGCTTTAATGTCTATTTCTGCTTATCAGCCTTCATACAGTGCCAAAAGGACCAGTCAAGCTCCTGTATTCCAGTTGATGCCTCTAACTGGTCTTGCACATGATGGCAGGGATTATGCAGGTGTTATGTTACACCACTTTTACCATGAATCCCCACTCTTGGCAGAAGTTGTAACTTTATTTAACTATAAATACTTAACAATACTTTGACTCTAACCTTTCAAAGGAAGGTACTGTCTTTGTTCAAAATTTGTATGGTGCCTAGCACAAAAAGGTCTTGGTTTATGACCTGAACTGTTTAATGCTGCTGAAACACATAAGCAAAGGGATGAATCAAGACTGAAGAATGTAATGCATGTCTTTTCCACAAAAATGGTGTTACAGGTGCTGCACTGTTGATGATACTGTCCTAATGTAATCAGTCTTTACAGATGAAAATGTTTACACATAAGCCTTGCTAATGAACTGATGAATATCTGCCTGTAGTTGGAACTGTTTTGAAAGCTAAATTGTATACCCTATGAATATGTGGATTGCTGCAGCTCTAGTACTGAAACATCCCAAGGAAAAAGTCTGAGAGTCTAAGAACCTCTCTGTTAGGATTCCTAGAACAATTTGAGGAGTACTGCTACATGAGGAAACTAGGTAAAAGATCATAATTACTCAGTGTTGTAAGTACCAATGCACCAAACCCAGCGTTCAGCTGGGTCTCGTGTAAATTCATGCAGAGCACTACCTAGTGCAGCTCAAGGAAACCATACAACGGGAACACACCTCAGGACATACTGGCTGTGCTGACAAGTAGCAGCTAATCATTACTATTCAAAGGGTAAGGTTACTATGCTGCTTCGAATTAAAGCTACTCTAATTTTGAGAAGCAGTTTTCATCTTTTTATTATTTGAACATCCGACGTGATGATGTATCAAAACTTAGATGCAAATCACTTAGCATAATTTCTCTATTTCTTCTAGAGTGTATTGCAGAATACATATCAACTGCTTGGCTAAGATAAAAATACACTGCCATCTTGTATAGAATTTGTGTTCCTATTGCAAAAGCATATTTTTCACCCAGAAATTCTCAAAAAATAGACATTTCATAGGGACTTGCCATTCATGTTGTTTCACAGCAGGTATTGTGGCTGTAGTGAACAATACTGTTCTAATAAGCAAATGAGTAATCATTCATTTGGCTTAGCAAGTTGTGCAGGTATTAAAGTTTCACTTCTCCATACTGAAAGTGTGTACTTGACAACCACTTGATTCTTAGGAGTAATGCAGTAAATAAATTTCATATCATATACGTCAATGTGACATGAATATTAAGTGCATTTTCACAGAAAACAGGAAAATAACTGCATGTTTTAGGTGGAGCAACTATTTAAGTACAGATTGACTGGATCTCAAGTCAAGTTGATATTGCTGTTAGATGCTGAAATACAAACCTTTCCCAGTTAGGATGGCAACACTTGCATATATGTAAATTTTTAAGGACATTTCAAGACACATTGACTGAAGTGAGCAAGAAAACTAGAGTCCTGACAAGTCATGGTTTTGGTAAGAGTAAAGTGAGAGTTTTCTTGAAAAACAGGCAGCCCTGTTTCTGAGCTGTTTTATTATCTGATATAATAAAACAGAAATATTGACAGTTTTTCACACTAGTGGCATCAGCAGTGTCAGAGGATTCTTTTCTAGCTTCAAAATAAGGCAACAGCTTGTAGTCTTTTCTGAAAAAAACCTGGTCCACATGGTCACTGCTGTGAAGTGCTATGTCATGCATGATTTCAGACTGGAATCTCCATGATGTTCCTGCTGTCTACGGCTCAGGATGAGGGAGCACATTCCAGTGATTCAAGCACATAGATGTCTTCTCTCACGTTTTTGAAATGTAACTGAAATAATTTTTGGGCTATATTCCTTCAGTGTGATATCTTCTCAGGATAGTCCTAGTTTCAATTAAAATTAAAATTTGTATTTGGTATGACTCAAAATTCTTGAATTTTCTTAAATCATTTGCGATTCCACATTTTATATCTGTGGTCCCACATTTTTCAGTGGATGCCCTGGAAAGGTCAAAAATAATTGTCTCCTGAAGTCTTACCAATGGAGTTGAGTTATCCCAAATTTTTGATACTGACTTCTAACAGACTGTGTCAACCGCCACAGTAACTGTGCTTTCAAGGCATTTCCTTCCTTAATGTATATACTACTAGAATAGCTGTGTCCAAAATTCAACACTGAATTCTGTTAATGTGTAGTTCTACAAACCACTCTTCATCGTGCTTGAGGGTTAAACTGTCCACTTACAACATACTTTCAAATCTAGGTACAGCTGGAGATACAAAATTCAGATTTTTGTATCTACTTATAACCTACATAATCTAAATAATCTTCATTATGCTGTAAATGCACATACATACCTGAAAAGGCAGGTTCAAATGAGGTGTGTATCTGCATTTACAGCACAATGTAGATGATTTATATGAGGAGGGAACCAGACTGGAAAATGGTCAGTGAAATAACTTGGCTTAGGTGACAGATACCACTGGAAACATGGGAAGTATTTTCAGATATCAATTTTTGAAGCAAAAATGGTTGCAAAAGCTAAGATATTGTGGAAGCTCATGTTCAAAATGCTGAGATCTTATCTGCTTACAGCTTTCATGCAACAAAGAGCAACAATTTTTAAGAAATGCAAGTGTCATCATCAAAGGTCCTGCTGGCATCTTTTTTAGAATGTGAAAACCTTTTGGAATTTACATTAATTAACTTTTAGAAGGTGCAAAAATAGCTTTTAGTCTGCAGCAATAAATCCTAATACAAAGCTAAGGGATGCCAGTGAGCAACCACATATCCCTGAGTTTTGACTGCAATGTATGTTATAGTCCTTGCTCTTCTGGGGATGTGCATATGTATATGAACTTCATATTTGTTAGGAAGTTCATATACATATGTTATTTCCTTCACATTTTGGGTGTGAAGCACTCTCCCACTGATCACCCTAAAGCTAATTTCTTGTTTTGCTTGAAAAAAAAATCAACCCTTCCAACATTTCTCAGTTTTCAAACAGTTGTAGGAATAAAACTGCAAATTGTTTTAAGCATTTCTTGCTTACTCTGTTGCGGGTGAGTCTCTATCTGTGTCATGTTTGGAGATAAATTTCAGGTCCCCTGACTTACTGGTAGCTGGTGACATCTGTAAAAGAGACAATAAAAGCAGGAAGGTAAAAAGACAACAGACAACGGGGCCAACACATGTGCATAGAAAACCCACCAGCTTCCTGAATAAGGAGAGAATATACCTCGTTTGAAAAAGAATGTCTATCAGCCATAAAATGTTAACTCCTATGTGGTTACAAACAAGGAAACAGTGCCCTGCTATAAAAAAAGGGCTGCTTGCAAATAAAAGACAGTTTTCAGGCATGTGTAGAAACAAGAGGTTATGAATCTGCTTGAAGCCAGCTTAAAACACACATTGTTTTAAAAGAATTATTTGTGCTTCTGCAAGTAAAAAAGCAGAATGCTATAATGCCTTCTTATTGCATAGTTTTCACAAGAAAAACCTGTCTTTTTTAATCCTGCAAGTTTCATTCAAAAGCAGTGCAAATCACTCCAGGTTACTTTGTAGCTCAGGGCTAAAAAGATTCCCCAAATCTGGAAAAGTAGATTTCTCTCACTTCCAAGGTAATTAGAGGGTCTCTGTACAGCTTGCTCCCTCTACAATAAACCTAATTCTAACAGGTATCAAACTTAATGAAAGGAAATGTGAATGCCCTTCCTGAATCTTCAGGGATAGGTTATTTTATTAGTTTAATATTATTTTTCTGCTGACTTAGAATAAACAGGATCAAGCTCCCATTGACTTACGGAATTCATACATTTACACTGCACACAACCATGTTCAAACATTAGTCATTAGAATTAGTCTGCTGTAAAAACACAGATTGCTGGATTAGTTTAGACAAAAGTCAGCCTATTAGAATACAATAATGTAGCATTGGCAGGGCTAGGAAGAAAAATCATCTACTTCACACACAAAATCCTTGTTAATACAGTAATAAACTTGAGACTAAGTCAATGGTAAAAGTAAACACAAAAGAAGGAAATATAATACCACTGATATGAAAAATACAAGGGAGTGTTGTAAAGGGAATGACTCCAAGTAATTAATACTTCCTTCAGCATTTATAACCTTGTGGTTCCTTGCCATTAATTCATTCTGTTCGCAATGAAAACAAAATATTTTTTAGAAAATCCTGTGTGAATGATGTTGAACCATTTTACCCACGTTTTTGAGCAAATATTACAGAAGCTTCTCACTATACTAATACTATAATCAAATACGAACCATTCCAAAGAACTGTAGAATTCCCTGAAGTGCTGCTACAGAAGACTGACCTCTTATAAAAAATACACTAAGATTTTTAATACTTTCTGACACCTAAACACAGAAAATTATCCTTGTTTTACAGTTAGAAGCTTGAAGTATCCACTAACTTAAGCTGCTTAACTGAAAATTCTTATGCGTTTTAAAAATAATTCATCACACAGCCTTTCATATATTAAAGCACAGCCTTTTAGTATGAGTACCGAGGAAAGAAGAGCACACAATTGCAGACATTTGAATAGCTGTTCATCTCACATGGCAATTCACAAGAATTCCTAGGTCTGTGGAGGCAGACTCCCAACACTCCACAGTACTGTTCATGACAGCTTTTTTACTTCATTCCTACAAACTTTCAAGCATTTAACAAAGGAGAACTAGATACTAAATCTTTGTGAATCAGATCTCGCTGCCACTACCTCCTTTTGCCTGTCCCACACACCTTTGTGTCCCTCTCAGCCTACTCCTTGACCTTCTTTTCCCATCCTGGTGATGTAAGAAGTAGCAGCACTGAAGAAACAAGGGGATCAGCAGCAGATACAAGGAGGCAGTGCAGGAGCTGGTGAAACAACGGGATGAAGCATCAGGAGGAAGAAGTGGAGGCTGGGAAAACATGCAGATCTTCGGCAAAGGAGGTGTGGTAATACAGACTGGGAACTCACTAAGGACATGTCAGGAGCAAGCCAGGGAAGGCTGGAATATGGAGGAGTTGAGGAGAGATCTTCGGCAAAGAGGTGTGGTAATACACACTGGGAACTCACTAAGGACAGGAGCAAGCCAGGGAAGGCTGGAATATGGAGGAGTTGAGGAGGCTGTTGATCTCATCTTTGTCCATTTCTAAACCTCTCAACCACTTGTTATGCATGGATAGATCTCCCAGGAAGTTCTAAACAGCTCTGCACTATCCTCACTGCCTCTGTGCTAACATGCTGGTGCTGGAACAGGCATGGTGCGAGCCGTGACACTCCTCCAGATGGTATTATTAATACAGCATTACTGGGGCACTGTTAGCTTTAAAGAAAAACACCCTAATATTTCAGACACTTCTGAATATTGTTCTGTTCACAGGAACAAATACTGAACACAGTACCAAAAATGAGCTCATCTGTACAGGGCCAGTAATGGTGTTCAATTATGTTGCCATGTTCTAATTCTCCCCTTTTTGAGAGATATAGCCCACCAGAAGAAGAGAACATTAATTCATGTCAACTGTAGAAGCTTGGCTTTTCTAAAGGCTTTTTTTGCTTTATTATCATAGAAGTGAAAATTGTAGTAAAGTACATATTTTCCTTTTCTAAAGGGCTTGCTTGCCTCACAACTCTTTCATTTCATACTTAACATTCTCTCTTGCTGCCACATAAGAAGCAACCAAAGCAATATAAATAAAGGCAAAATACATGAATGCATATCAAGTTCCTGATCCCTGCTATAGAATCCACAGCAGTAAATCAAGCACTAAACCCTTCCTCTGCAACTTGTGGGAGTAATCAGGTATTTCAGAACACACTTTCTAAAAGAACCTGAAGCAGAGGGCATCTAAAGGAAATACTAAAGACATAGTCTGATCCCTAACCTATATTTTTGGTGGTGCTTTCCTCTAGGTTGTGCAGTGTTGTCCCTAAGACTGGTCTGCAGATTCTGTGGCAGACTAGGAGGTAGATGGACAGAATAGAGTGGTGCAGGAAATCTATTCAGATGATTCAAGCCATGACAGTAAATGAGTTTGCTCTACAGCCTACAGAGGAACTCTCCCATAGAAGCTGTTTCTACAGAACTTCATCTAATTAAAACTCATTGGATCACAGATGGCAAGAATGAACATGTCTCTGTGCCTTTTCATGCTCGCCTTTAGGACACTACACTCAGCACTAACCCTGTATCTTGTTTTCTATTATGCAGTCCACGGATAAAAGATTCACAGCCACGTATTTAACTACCCAAAGCTATGCCAATGCCTGCTGTCAAAACTGTTCTAACAAGTCAAACTCAGGAGAAATGTGACACCACGCCTCACTCATCATTTTCTTCCCTGCTATTCTGCACCCGTCCACACATTTCCCCATTAAATGACAACTGGCAGAGACCTTTGCTAGCAGAATTACATTTATTTCTTTTGCCATGACCTTCCTATGTAAAACGCAGTTAACTTACAATTGCTTTTTCCCTTCTTTAGTGTTTTTAAAGAACAAGCCTATGTAAATCAGACTGATCATATTCTGGCCCTTATATCTAACAGTATTAACTTAAATGTGAGACTCTAGAAGAACCATGGCTCTGTATAGAAGAGAGACATTGGCATGAATTTCTCTCTTTTGCATAAAAGGAAAAATCTGTTGGGTGAAAATTGTAGTCATGGCTTAACACCAGAAAATCATCAGAAATCACCTGCATCTCAGAAATCAAACCCACTACATGAGTTTTTGAGGGATAACAAAAAGAGGAGGAGGAAGAGTGGAGACAAGGTACTTCAGATTGAAGCAGTATGGCTTAGAACACCTGTTTTCAGTCCCAATGATTTGGCCTCTGGGAATTTACATGGAATCACAGCTTTGCATTAACATTTGCATAAAAAAGTTCAATTCTCTCCAAAAAGAGGCTAAGAGCACCCAAGGAGAAAAATGGAGAACGGAGAAGTCAGCTTGCTCCTGAGATAATATGTGTCACCTATCAGCATTTTTGGTTCTGCTTGACCAACTCAGTGGCTCAGCCTGATTCTTCCTGTCTTTAAGCAGACTGATCACCTACAGTAAACATCTATGCATGAAGTTTCCCCTTCTCTTTTTTCCTCCAACAGGTATTAATTTGCTTATAAACCACATACCTTATCCTTCAATGACTCCAGCAATACTATAGACACAGGTGTAAATATTTCTTGAGACAGAACACATAGCTACCAGCTTAGAAATCAAGTAGCACCACACATGCTTAAGAGAGAGTAATTCAACTTGCACATGCAGCTGGAGGGAAGTGATGCCGTCCAGAGGGACCTTGAGAAGCTTGAGAGCTTGGTCTTTGCAAACCTCACGAAGCTCTACAAAGCAAAGTACAAAGCCCTATACCTGGGTTGTGGCAATCCCAGACACACCTACATACTGGGCAGAGAAGTGACTCAGTGCAGCCTTGTGGAGAAGGATTTGGGGGTGATGGCTGATGACAAACTCAACATGAGCCAGCCATGTGCGCTCACAACCCAGAAGGCCAAATAAATCCTGGGCTGTATCCAAAGGAGCGTGGTCAGCAGGTCATAGGAGGAGATTTGGCCCCTCTACCCTGCTCTTGTGAGATCCCACCTGAAGTGCTGAAATACTGTGCCCAGTTCTGGACATGGAACTGTTGGAGCAAGTCCAGAGGAGGGTCATGAAGTTGTTTAGAGGACTGGAGCACCATCCCTATGAAGACAGACTGAGAAAATTTGGGTTGTTCAGCCTGGAAAAGAGAAGGTTGTGTGGAGACCTCATAACCTTTCAGTATCTGAAGGCAGCCTACAGAGAAGCTGAAGAGGGACTTCTTTTTCTTTGTCCTGATTTCAGCCAGGGCAGGGTTAAATTTTGTGCAGTAGCTGGGAGGGGTGCAGCCAGGACCCAGGTGTGATAGAACCTCACATCACTGCCAGGGGTAGGGGAAAAAGGACTGTCTTAGAGAAGGGTGTTCCTTCCAGTCCAACACTTGGTGGGGAGAAGCCATCTGGCACTAATTTATTGTAGCAGGCTCCACAGAGAGCATCTTTGGATGTGGATCACTCTCTCTTTTGTAAACTTTCGTTACTAACATTGCTGATGTTACTGTTCATTTTCTTATCTCATTGCTGTTTACAGTAAATTGTTCTTATCACAACTCATGATCTTCACCTTTTGTGCCTCCAATTCTCAACTTCATCCCGGCACAGTGGAAAGTGGGAGGAAGCAGGAGCAAGAGAGCGCCGCGTGGATTGGCAGAAGCTCAGTGGGGGCACTGAACTGGGGAGTACCATTCCCACAACAGCCTGTAATGACAGGACAAGGAATAACTGGTATACATTGAGAGAGGGGAAATTTAGGTTACATATTAGGAGGAAATTCTTTACTGTGAGGGTGGAGAAACACTGAAACAGGTTGCCCAAGAAAGCTGTGGATGCCCCAACCCTGTGAGTGTTCAAAGCCAGGTCAGATAAAGCCTTGAGCAACTTGGTCTAGTGGGAGGTGTCCCTGCCCGTGACAGAGGGGGTTGGGACTAGATGATCCTTAATGTCCTTTCCAACCCCTTCAAATTCTATGATTCTATCTCAAACAGTACAAACTGCATTTTAAAGGAAAAACAGAGTACCAAGAAATAGGAAACTGAAGAACTCAAAAGCTAAAATATGTTAATATTGGGTAAAGACTAAAAAAAATTACCCATTCCTCATAGGTGATGCCACAGTAACATTTCCTTCAGATGAATTTCTTAAACAATAATCAAAGTAATTACTACTTCAAAAGTAGGATTTATAAAGAAATATCTATTTTATAATGCTATTAAACAATATATGTGGAAGACTAGACAGTGGCTTTGCAGATTGATTCTAGAAAAGCATCGTTTCTTTCAGCCCAGATGTCAATACCTTCAGAAAGAGAGATCTGCAATCATATTAGCTAGGAATGAAGCCCAGAATTATGAACTTCACTTCAATACATTCTAATTCAATTGAAAATCACTTTTTTTCTGCTATTTCCCTGAACCTTGAAAATGAACAGACTTCATGATGTGTCAAAAGTCTTCAGATCTATTCACTGCAAGAATTTCATTGTATTAATTCCTTAGTATTTCCCTCATTATCATAATCACATCTTTCTATTTCCCCCTCCTCTTCCTAAAAGATTATCAGTCTCTGAAGTGTTCCTCAGTAACCTGAAGAAAGGTAACATTAATGGAGAAAACAGAAACAGTACAAACTATAAAATAAAAGTGCATGATGAAATGAATAGAAAAATTTCTAGCTATTATTTTTGAAACATGGAACAAGCTTTCCATGCTTTTTAAATTTTTAGATTCAATAAATAAATTTTAAGCCCACAAAATCACCCACATGTAGACAGCCCAAGCCCAGGGGAAAAGCATCAATTGTTTGGCAGGTTAGTTTCAGACACACTGGGCTAAGAATTCACAAAGTCTGACAAGAACCTCCTCTAGCGGAAGAAGAGTGAGACCATGAATTATTTATGTGAACAGTGATAATCCCTAACTTTGTTTAAATATACATGGAATCAAGTTTTGATGACCTTTGGGTAAATTATTCAAATTGTGCAATAGTAATGTGGTTCTTGCCAGTAAGCCTTTTCTTTTTTTTTCCTATTTACATCTTGACATCGTTTTCCAAAGATAAATATACCAGAAAGAATACTTTCTTACACTTTTAATACAAGTTTTAAATTTAATGTTTTGTCTATTATTACTTCCTACTATTCTCATGTAACATGGCATTGCATATTTAATATTCAGAATCCAGTTACATGTATTTCATGTAGTGAGTGGCAGGCCATTGAACTATGTTTACAAGATCTTATAGCCAGCAGAAAATTTCTGGGAAAAAAAAAAAAAAAAAAAAAAAAAAGAAAAAAGACACTCTATCAACTTTGAAATGTTTCTGATTGCCCAAAATTTTGCAAAACCCACACTATGGTTTCTAATAGAACCCTAACTGTCCAGGAATTCCTGTCCTTTCCACCTTCATCTTAAGGAACCTGAAAACAACACATTAACTGGAGCAGCCAGATGATAAGTCCACCTCTATTTCTCGGAGTTCTTCATCAGTGCAACGAGAACTTCATTCCATGAAATTTCAATTGGCAGTTTACATGCATGTTGTAATTAAAGATGATTATGACCTAATTTTGTGGCTCAGGAGTTAAGTAACTCCTAAGGCAGGAAAACAAGGTTTGCATAAAATTGTTATGAATGCAAAACTGATGGTAGAAAGTATTTTGAAAGAAAGTTCTTTGAACTAAAGCTTTTCTAGAAATTATTTGCAAAGCTTAATATTGGATCTTAAGTATTACACCCTCTTCTAATGTTAATAATTCCACTTTATTCACTCATAAGGCTCTGACGATTAGCTAGATATGCATGTGTAATATCTGCAGTTGGAAAAATATTCTTAATTAGACTATCTGGTATTCTCAGTAATTAAAACCATATTCATAGTCAACATTTTAAGTGCCTTATTTAGTCTTGAACAGTACCAAAATCTCACATGTAATTGCTAGGATGACTTTCACAGTAACTGTTTTGCAGTCTTAACAGTGCTTAACATTTGAGTAATCCTCAAAAAAACCCAGAAAGAACAATAGATATAGCAGACCTAGGTATAGCTAAGTATTTGGGAAAACATTCTTGTGTCCAAAAACCACACAACTAAAATATTAATTTATATTTTCCAGCTTGTGTCAACAACTTAAGCAACAACCTAATTACTCAACAAATATTTTTGGATTAAAAAAATAAAAGCTTTTCTACCAAGCAAAAAAAAAAAACCCAAAACCAAACCCAACAAAACACAGGGTTTTACTAAGTTTTTCTTATCTCCCATATAAAGGAAATTGGCATTTCCCTTCATCAGGTCTTATACTGAAAAAAAGTGAAAGGAATAGGAAGAAAAGTTGCTGTGTCACTGCTGCAAGACAGGAACTGCCATAACCGATGAGCCCCCTCAGTGATCATCTTAGCAGTTTTGTCTCAGAAGTCTCTGGTATGCCTAAAGCCAAAGCCCTGCACAACTTTCATTCATTCTGGCAAACAGCTGAATGACTAGTTGTTTCTTCTTTGCAGAAATCTGCAGCTTTTGTAAACCTATTACACTTCAAGGCATCATAAGTCTTACAGAGATTTGATTCATCATTTGGTTCAGCTCACTATCTTCTTGATGGCTTATACAGTGCTGATGTGACTCAAAATTTTAAAAAATCCACCAAACCATGTTTCCCACTCATTCCAATGCTTTTGAAATTTCAGTCATTACCTCAGCCTAAAACATGTTATTAAAGCAATTAATCCCTAAGCACACACATTTAAGAGTGTCTTGTAGTAGTTGAGTTCACCAGGATAACTAAGCATGGCATAAACAAAAATTTCCTTCTACCAATAGTAGATGTGATCCATTCCAGCTTAATGCTCCCTGACCTTGTTTAACAGCAGAAGGAAAGCAAAGTAAAAGAAAGAGGAGTGCACAGACTTCACACCAGGTTCTACTTTGTATGCTCTCTCCAGTGCTCATTCTTTGCTAGTTTAATCTCATAGGTATATCCCCTTATATAATTTTTTCCAGGACTTGTTTCACAATTTCCCTCTAGAATCTGTATGATTTTGTACTACCCTTGGCTGCTGTGCAAGATGAAAAGCAGTGTATTTGCTTGTTGTGGACTGATACCGAACATTTGATTCGTTATGTCTTTCTTGTAGACTATGTAGACTACTACAAAATTCCAACTAATTATTAAATATGTAGTCAATTTAACTCAAGTTACAAGCAGAATTCAATTTAAGAGCATTTTAAATAAATAATATTAAAACTCAGTGTTACTAAAACAAGTACTACCAATAATAAAAAAACTAGTGTTAGAAAAGTATGTCAGCCATAGACACTTGAGAAATTCTAAGCAATTGAAACTAATCAAATGTTGCTTCTCACAAAGGTGAATAACAAATATGCGTTGCAAATGTTAGTAAGTTATGTAGTTGGTGTACATAAAAGTAGTTGGTGTACATAAAAGAATTGTGATACAGTAAATTGACTAAATTCCTACCAGATTAAAACAGAAAAAAATGTGGATAACAAAGACCAAGCCTAATAGAAATAGGTATAACAGTGCTTCTCTCTCTTCTAATCCAGGTATGAATGAAAGTGGGTGATTCCAAAAACATCCTCTGGGATACCCACCTTGCCTCTAGCCATGCAGACAATAAATTAAAGAAATCATCAGTAATAAATTTTTTCTTGCATTTATTCCAATCTGCCTTTACAGAAGTATCTAGAACTAGAGCACCCCTGTATTTTCTGGACAATGATTTGCCTAGGAATTTCTCAGCTACAAAGAGGTAAAGGATACTTCAGATTAATTACTACTACTCACTGTAGTGATAAATTCCATTTTTCAAGTATAGTTAGAAACAAAACACTTAGCAATTTGATTTATAGCAGCCAGCTTCAACAAGACTGCCAAGTGAGTGATCTGTGCTCAATAATTTATTAAATGCTACCTCTATATTCACTTACAAAAAACAGAAGCTGCACAAAAAAGGTCAACGGAAATAGTCTTGAGTGTTTTAACCTTGAACACTGCAATGTCTTTTCCAGCCTAAATAATTCTATGATTGTATACACTATGGAGCAAAGATTAGATGAATCATTTGAGAAGTCCCCAAAAGTTGTAACTAAGCAACACAGAATATGCTTAGAGTCTTGCAAATCAGATACAAAATATTAGATTCAATTTTAATAAAGTACATGGAAAAGTCAAATAATCGAAAGAAATCTGAACAACACTTTTAAAGTAGTTGTGTTAGTACCATTTCAGTAAATGAAAATTAACAGTTTTGGAAAGTACACTTATTAAGGATACAAATATTTTGAAATAAAAATTTCTTCAATTCTAACAGTTGTTTAACTAATTTTTAATTACTTTATTTCCTAGATGATATCCCATGTTTTAAGACAACTGTCAGTCTTATTTCACAGAAGGGAAACATAATCATGCAAAATTTCTCATCTCCTCAAGAACTGAGAGTCAATTGGCCTGCTTTGCATATAGTGGAATCTCTAAAATTCAGGAGAAAAAACCCCAGTCCATAAAAATCAAATGTCTACTTTTTTTCCTGGACTAAGAACCGGGTCCTCTTTTTCTTCTGTATATTCTGACTAACAAAAAATCACAGAAAGAGGAATGCTTACACACACATAACTTCTGTAAACTTGGAGTCAATGGGAGATTTGCCACGCATTAGAATGATGAAAGTAAGCAGGCTATTTAATTGCCACATAATGAAACAGCTGATTCAACATAACATAAATATTAAACTTCTACTGAAAATATACCTGCTTGCCTGGAATGAGATCTACACGTAAGAATTTTTTACATAAAAGATCAAAAATTAATACAGTCCATGTGGCATACAAAAGGCAACCTATCTCTACTTACAGAATCCTTCCTTCTCAAATTATTACCTTATCTAGTGTCAGAAAACCTTCCTCTGCTTCTGTTGATCCTTCTGGTAGGAGAGGAGTAGAATCTGGTATTAATCCTGAAGGTTGTTCTTCATACTCTTCTGAAAAGAGGAACCATAATTCGCCATTATTAGAGCTATGAAAGAATTTGTGAACCACCATGACGTTACAATCTAGCCAAAACCAGGATGTGAACGAAAACAGGTGAAAAATGTTTGAAGGCAAATGTTGTATGAGAATTTATGAAAATTTCTCCCATAAACCTTTATTTATACTAGCAAGTTTAGATTTAAATGTGATTTATATATTGGTTACTGTATGAAAGCATTCAAACATTTACCTAAGAACGAAGTCTACACTGTTAGGAAGCAGTGGATACTTAACAAACATATCTTACATATTTCTTTTGATTCAATAAGGTGATTATCAACTGCAATAGCAATTATTTACCAGAAGTTTTTTTTCACAATTGGACAACTGCTTCAAAAACTTTGTTTAGGTTTTGTCTTTGTTTTTCAGAACATTTTTTTAAGGCCCTCACTGAAGACTCTTCATTCAGACTTCTCTTTGGGCTATCTTACAAGGAGGAAAGGCAGGGCAAAATGCACAGGATGCACAAGGAGAGGACAATAGGGAAGGGCATAGTAAATCTAACTTTATTTGACCCCATCAAGTGACCACAGTGCTATGTGCAAGTGTATTTTAGGAAAGAGGCTTAAATACTAGATTTCACTTTAAAGACATAGGGAGGAACTAAAAAATGGGGGAAAACATCTTGAGAAATGCTGGGTTAGAAGATTTCTAAATACCAGTAATAACTGATACTTTGATAGTTTAGGAAGGCAAATTAATTTCTTGTAGTGTGCAACCACATGCTGTGTCCATAAGCTGAATGTTTACATCAGTATACTGAGCATACTTACAGCAGTGGACTAAATAGGATGCTTCCTATATTATTTGTTCAAATTCATCTATGTTTGTCTGTATCAGTTTAAACAAACAGTTTTGATGAAAAGGACCTGGTAGCAACTTCAATGCTCAGATGTTTGGTAGCAACTTCAATGCTCAGATGTGAAATTTAACCATTATTGTTCCTTTAAAACTTCACACTGAAATCCAGATATTTGGGAACTGAACATTCTCCATTAGAGCAGGGGGAAAATTAAGTTTGTACAAAAGCTAGATTTAATGGAAATTGCCTAAGAAAAAACCCCAAGATGTTTGCGAAATGCTCTGATGTGTCCTAAAATATTGCCAAGCTGGGGCTTGAATTAGGTGGCTCTGTGTTAGAGGAGACAAGGGATCAATCCAGCTGACAGATAATTAAGTCAGTAATAAACTGACTTGTTCCATAAGCTGAAAGTGCAATGGTAAGCTAACTTAATACAATTTTTGCACCACAATAAGTCATCATTATGCCACGTGTGTACTACATAAATTCCTATCTTCAGAACAATAAGCAGAACAACATGGTAAAATCTTGGAGCATCAGTTAAACCCACACCGGTATACCAGGAAGACAGCAGTAAACTTACTTTCACCAGCCACATAATTAGCTGGAAAATAGCCTTGCTGTCCATTTGCTAGGCTGCCAAACCACCAGTTATCATTATCTTTGTATAACACTTGGATAATGTCACTGCGATGGATGGTTAGCTCATCTGATCGATGCGCTGTGTAGTCATAAAGAGCCACTACCTAAAAGAGAGATAAGAACACCACAGCTTTATCACAACCATGCCACAGAGAAAAAAGCGCAACATTCACTTCCTCTTGCAGAAAAGCAGCTGAAACCAAAGCTGCACTTTGGTAAAAGCTGAGGCTGCCTCAAGTTTTGCTAATGGGATCAGGGGTGGTGGGAAAGCAGCAGGAGAGGCAAGATAAAGGACTGTGGGATTGCAGAAATGGTTAAGAACATTCAATTCACTAAGATTAGCTTCAAAACAGCAGCTGTTAGTTTTATAAGCAATTTGCTTGTGAAGCAAAAGGGAAAAAAAAAACTTCATACAGTCACTTTCTCAGAATTGTTACACCACCTTCAGATCCCATTCTATGTGTGCTCATGAAGCATATGTGTTTGAATAAATACTTCAACAGTATGACAGCTTTATCCAAGGAAAAATTTAATACAAAAAGACATTGCAAAGTTTTGCTTTGATCACTCTGTTTTTTCTTTTTTCTTTTCTAGTTTTCATTTGTTTTGTTTAGCAATAAGCATTTGGATATACAATTTCATAATATCTGCAAAAATATATTTATTTTCCATTTCACAGAATAAATCTATTTGACAGTGAAATTCAGCACAGATATACTTTTATGAAAAAAAGTACTAATAGTCATCAGGACCATGGATACTACATATAATAAACTACTAGAAGCCTGCTTTCTACCCTGAATATGAAAATATCAAGTACAATTTCTTATTTTTTTCCTATGCCCTATGAACAAAAATCTGTCCTAGTGAACTCTGAGCAGAGAAGCATGAAAGGAAAACAAATGAACTGAAAGAATAACGGAATTGCTCACTTCCCTCATCATAAGTGAAGAGCACAATTATGACCTATTTTACACACAGAATGCTGCTTCCCTACCTACAATCTTCACCTCATATTCCTCTACTAAATTGTAAGTAGAGGTCAGAAACAGGGATCATTAGGAGCAATAGGAGGGGTAATGGGATCGAAGGAGACAGCAAAGTTATGGTGATATGGATAGGAAAACACCTTATTTTTTATTACTCATACATGCATTTAAATTTTAAGACTGCTGAATTCCACAGTGCTTTTTATATTTGTATTTCTGCTTCAAGCAAGATCACCTGCGAGTTGCGTGTGTAGAAAGATAGCCAATGTCACTTGTATTTCCATAATTCCATGTCACCAATTAAACAGATTAAATCAGTTATGAATGGGCAAAGATGGAAGTGATTCTACCATTGTAAATTTTATGTGGCAATTTGTGAGCTGGTCAGCACCAAAGAATTAGTATCAGCATAGTTTTCAGTAGACTGGAAATTTACCTAAATATGCATTCAGTAGACCTGAAGTTACATAAAGAAACTAAACCATTAAATGCGTTTTATCATAACTCTCCTCCCTGCATCAGGAAAGCTAACAGTAATTACAGGTGATGTTGGCAGTACAGAAATATGAACTATAGAACAGAACCAAACTAAACCACACTAATGAGCACCATGACCATGTCCAGTAAGAGGTGCTCTAACAGTGCCCACTTCAGTTAAGTGACAATCTCATGAAAACCATGAGGTCACTTAAGGTAAAAAAAGCCAAAACCCAAAAAGGAATATAGGAATGCAACAACAATTACTTGGCAGCATAAAAAACAATGAAAGGCAGAGCATGAACTACTTTTTTTTTGCAGGGTCTTTTGCAAGATAGTTCTGGTGCAAATGTTGTATTTAAAAAAAAAATATAAAAATTCAGTCACGTGGAAACTGCCACAAACAGTTCAAACCAATCAAGCAAGTGCCACTGTCTCTCAGAAATAAGAAATTAATATACCAATGTGTCCTGTAATACAACTGGTTTAGTAAGCCTGGCAATTTAAATAAAATATGGAAATTGTCATTATATTCTCTGTCAACATATGATCAGAAAAATGACCATAACAGGATATAAGAAATGCACCTCAGAACCAAAGAAGAATGTAAACAGCTCACAATTACACCTAAAGTAGTGGACTTTCTTCTGGTGTAAAATTTAAAAATTTGTCAAGTTCTATTTGGGTCAATGTCCAAGCAAAAAATAAAAAAATCTATATTCAACAAAATTTTACAATATTGTTTTTCAAGATTGATGTAAACCCAGAAGTAATGTAGTTATACAGTTATGAACATCTTTGTAAGAATTACAAAATCTACAGTAGAAAAAAAATGTCCTTGGGACCATGCTAAAAAAAAAAAGGCATGCTTTCAAAAGCAGATATAATATAACAGGTACAAAAGATATTGCAAAAAATTACATAACACTTACTGTCTCTTGCCCGGGTGGACAACTGTTTCCTCCTCCCACTCCTAGTGCAGTCAGGCTGTCATCATTCTAGAAGAATAAGTTGTTATACATTTTAATATAAAGCACTTTGCTAAACTATGATTGCATTTTCATTTCTCCTGTATGACAGTAAAAATTATCTGCAACAAAATGCTTTTTTCAAAAAAGAAAAAGCAGAAATGATGTTAAGCAACACTGAGTAATATTGGCTATTGGCTGGTAGATGTTTATAAAAATATATTAAATTTTTCAAGTATGCACACTGCACTAAAGACACCACTGGACTGAAGACTGTGCAGTCCAAGCTTGTTTGCATTGCAAACACTGCAGCAGATATTTAAGAAGTTGTTGCAGTGTACTTTACCTCTGAACCAATATGCAAAAATGTCACTTCCATGTAATGGAGAATTTTAGGTTGGTCTTAATAATGAGTACTTTAATTTTAATCGTTCTGTCCTCACCACTTGCTCTTCAGACTTTCAATGAATTCAAAAGAATAGCAGGTATACATTGCAATAATCAGGATAAGCCTGTACCTTAAAAAAAATTGACTTCTGTAAAATATTCAAATGCTTAAGCTAAAAGAAGATTTAGAATAGAAAAATCATGAAAATTAGCAGAGGAACAACACACTAGGGGGAAAAAAGGAAGAGCTGGAAGTCCTTTGGTGGTGTTATTTAATTTTTATTCAATGGTCTATCTTCACAAAGGGGAAACCAATTTCCCCTCGATTTTGTGTGCAAAGGATCTACACTGCCATACATCAATTAAAATATTTTAGAGTGTTAAATGTGTGCTTTGTGAAGTAAATATTTCCACCTCTAACAGATATACTGCATTATAACAAGTTAAATCTGAAAATTTTAATCCAACATACTTAATCTCTTTCATATTTTACAGCCACTCCTTTATATATCTTATGCATGAACTTCTTTCTCTTCTGCTTTTAAAAAATATATCTAAAAGGTATTGTTCTTTTTATTTTCAGTGTTTGTGTTTTTTAATTTTTTTTATTATGGTGGTCCAAGGAACATCACTACAAATTACAGAGAAAATCCTTGCAAACCCTCAGCAGAATAAATGCCATTCTTGGGAACAGGCATTCTTGCCCTCTGTGTGGTTTACATAATTTAGCTGGGCTTATCCCATATGGGAAAGAAATCACTGACTATCCTGCACTCCATCCAGTCTCCAGATTGTTTTGGTACTGCCACAGTAGTTACAGAAACACACAGCAGTTACAGATGAACTCAGTACAAAAGCAAACAGTTGCACTCAGTTCTTATAATCTACCAGAACATCTAAGCCTACCACCTAAAGAGTTCTGAATAATTATGTACATGCACAGAAGGAAAAAAAAAAAAAAAAAAAAAAAAAAAAAAAAAAAAAGTAGTGTAACTGCTTGATTTGATAAACAAATTTTGAACAAAGACTGGTGGAGCTGCAGTTCAGAGTACACTGCTTGTTCAGTGGTCTATT
Source organism: Pyrgilauda ruficollis (assembly GCF_017590135.1). Lineage (NCBI taxonomy): Eukaryota > Metazoa > Chordata > Aves > Passeriformes > Passeridae > Pyrgilauda > Pyrgilauda ruficollis. The sequence goes on from NW_024523648.1 coordinate 7,537,343, forward strand.
GGTAGTCAGCACTGCTGTGGAGGTTTCAGCTAATTCTCATTTTTCCATTCTCAAGGTTAAGAGAACTGTGCAGGCAATGTGCTTAGCCTGTGGGATGGGAGTGCCTCCTGTTGCTCAAAAATGATTCATCAGAATTATTAGCAGTATTATTTAGGTATCTAGTTCAGGTACTCATATTGCCCCATTATTGTGTCTCAATCTGACTCTCTCATTTTTTAATAAAGTATTTATGTGGCTCTCAAACACTGGAGAACAGCTTGAAGAGAGCAAGCTGTGTGGAAATAACAAGCTAACATCTATGAGTCACCCCGAGACTATGCTGAATGTTCTCAGACACTGCCCTAAACTTTTAAGGCAACAACAATCCAAAGGGGTGCCTCTTGAAGAGGTGCTCTGAGTACGTCATGGGCCGCACACACCTCCACCTCCAGCTGTCAGGGGCAATTGCCATAGCTGCCTAGCACACACACAGCAAGGCTGCCTTTGCTGTGCCCTGCCATCCCTCGAGTAGTGCCAAGCCATTCCTCAAATAATGCCAAGTACCAGTTACACCACAAGAAACATTCAACAAAAACTAGTAGCCTTTCAGCTTAGAAATATCATTTTTTAAATGCTGTGTCACAAGATTAAGGCATATTTTCAGGATTTTGAAAAAAGCAACATACTGAATGGTATGAATGCATTATTCTTAATACAATATTAATGTCTCCTTTTTTTCATGCAGGATGGAAACTAGCTAATCCTTTTCTTGCATTGGAACAGATGTGGGGCTATAGTTTTGTCCTGAGGAGTTGGTCTTTTTGGGAGGCAGACCATCTGTGAGAAACAGAAACAAAATGCTTTCTGAAAAAGTGTGCTATGTCACACTGATTGTGGTTGAACAAAGCTGTTAGGAGCTTTCAGCATTAAGGAGCATCCTCAGAGGAAGATAAATACATCCATCAGTTGACACAGAGTTCTAAACCATGGGGTATCACACTGGTTATCCATGACTAAACCACTTAGATACCCTTGACATTTCCAACTCAAAACCAAACAAAAATGTTTCAAGATGCCAATACAAAAGAGACCATTGCATGTGAGAGTAACCTGACACATTGTCGTACCAAGTTTTATAGATTCCTGATAATGGCCCTAATTAAAATGTTTATGGCTTCTTTTTAGTGGATCCGTTTCAGTGATTGCTCACATGGAGGTTTTGGTTTTTTGATGCAGATGTATAGTGGCATGCAAACGGATTTGGGCATTAGTGCTCATTCCCTTAGGAGAAGGGGCACTGAGAAAGAACAAGTGATATCTTATTGCTGCTTTTTCTGTAAAAATGTCAGGATTTAATTTCTACTACTGAACCAATATACTTCAATTATCACAATAACAAAATTTAAAGAAAAAAAAATCATACAGTTTCATATGCGTATTCCTTATACATAAACATATTCTTAATTGTAACAGAATAAACATACAGACTAAACCCCACTTCTAATTAACTCTTAATAGCAACACATGGAAAATAAGCTTTTCTAAGACTAATTTTAGGCAGACCCTACACATACCAGGGTGAACCCAGTATGCACACATGGCCAAAGTCATGCCTCCTTTTCCCATCAGTGACAGACTCAGGGACATGAAGGACAAACATCTATTTCCTGGATGTTTCTCAGTGGCACTGCTTCCCTCCACTCCACCCCTCCATACCTGCCGACACAGTGTAAGAGAAACTGGGAATATTACTCAAGCAAACACTCCAGAAAAGACACAAGGAATGTGTGTTACAGCTTCTCTTGTGCGTCCAGTAAATCTGAGCCTCGGTGTGTAACAGCCAACGTTCTGAGGCTGTTTCCTTTAGCGGATTTCTTTTGTTGCTGCTTTTGGTTTTTGGTGGTTTGTTGATTAGTTGTTTTTTGGGTTTTTTTGGGTTTTTTTTTGTTTTTTTTTTTTTTTTTTGAGGAGAAAGAATAAGAAATTAACTTCTAGAGCCTGACTGAAAACTCTTGGTTGACTTAAAAGTTAATATGCAAAACATTAAAAAATTCTACAGAATAAATCTGATATTTTACTGTTGCTCCATTGTCTTTTTCCTTAATAACCTAAAGGTTAGAGATTTACTTAATTGTCTCCTCACCTAAGAACACTATGCAATTCTCTTTACTCTTTACTAAGTAAGGTTTTAAATTAAATACTATGTAAGATAAGACTTAGAAGAAAACAGCTGGATATTGTCAGCACTTCTGTATTTTGTTCTTATTCTCTGGTCCTAGCTCAGGACAGCTAACTACATATTTAGTCTATGGGAAACAGAAATACAAACACTAGTATTAATAGCTAAATTATGCTAAAAGTATCAATTGGCAAGAATGATAAACTCTTTTTCAGTCATAATTAATGTGTCTGCAGACACTGTAAAGTTACTTCCTTAGGCTTCAGATGACTACAATCCTGATTTGATTACAGCCCTTCAATATTTAATAAGCACGGGAATCTATAATTTGCCTAGAGGAAGAAAGGACCAAAACTGCACTTTATTGAAACCTGCAATGTGCAAACAGAAATCAGAAATGCAAACACAGTTCCTGCAGTAAAACCTACAAAGATTACAAAAAAAGGAGAGAAAATAAGAGAAAAAGACCAATTCAAAAACATGTTAAATACTCAAAACCTCTTCAACTATTTTCCCTTTTCTAAAAATGCTAGTTTTTGATATTAATTACTCGGTTAACCTGCACTTATATATATTAATGTGTTTATAATAGGAGAAGTAAAAAATGTACTCAAAACATTAATTTAGCCCTCTCAAAAAAAAAAAAACAAAAAAAACACTATTTTAAATTACCTGCTACCTAGCATTTCACAAAACAGTTGGTCCTGCAAATGTTTATCAAGCTTGCTGTGGTGGAGAACACTACAGTACTGGTTGAACAATATATATTTTTTCCTAAAAAATTACATATTGATGGCTAAAAATTTGAAAACATGAAAACAGGAATCATTTAGCAACTCAACACAATGCCAGTGTAAAACCATGCTTTCAACATTTCTTGGTGAATCCTATGTATCTTACAAGCTTGCCACAACAGTCTTAACAGATTCTGTTAAAAAAGGTATGTCCAAAAATCCCGAAACAATAAAACCAAAACCCCAAACTGAAATTGTAAAACAGACATAAATGACCCAAGTTAATTTATGTCCATTTATTACATTTCTCTCAAAATTAAAATTAGTGCAATTACAACAGAATATTAAACCATGCCATTCTTTCCAAGAGAGCAGAAGAATTAACATCTCCAGTAGAACAGGCCAAGCTTCATGGAGACACAAATGCACTCAGTATTCAGAAGCACCACTGCTTCTTTCTTCAAGAGTTTCTCCACACATTTTGTGCTTAATACAGGTTTATCAAATGTATAGTTGCAATTAATAGCATTTACAGATTCTGTTGGATTTTTATTATTGTGATCAGGAAAGCAGAAATAAATGAAATAACAAATATAATTAGGAGAAGCTTACAATCAATATTTAAGAGATAAGCAATTAAGCAAACAGAGGATAGCTGTGATTTATCTTGTTACAAAAAGATGAAGTATGAGTAAACAATGAGAACATGGTGCTGCAATGAGAATTTCATTCCAAGTTATGTCTTTTTCTCTTAGCTACTCATCAACGCCTGTTTTTTTAGTAAAAAAAAACCAAACACATGAGCATGATCTTATTTATTTATTTGTACACAACAAAAATTAAGTAATGAAAAAATATAAAGCTTTTGATTTGCAGATATCTGATCTCAGTACCAGCTGGTCACAGCATAAGCTAATTTGACCATGTAGACAATTGGTTTGAAGACACCTCTTTTTTGAATAAAGACAGGATAAAAAACACCTCTCTACAATGAGAACTTGTGAATAGTGACATTTTATAGTTAAACATCAATTTAAAAAAAATGCAAAGAGAGAGTTCCTTACCTTCTGTAGTCTACCCAATAGTGTTCGACTAAGAGGATTTCCTACTGGGCTGAAGCACCCTGTGAAAAGAAAAGGCTGTGAATTTTCTGCTTGTTATCCTTTTCCATCGAATAAACCATTTTATTTTAAAATCATTATGTTAGCAGGGTATGTTTGACAAAATTCTAATGAAAAGCAGCAGCATCTTTCAGTCACAACTATGCATCCTTCAGTCAGGAACAGTTGGAGGGTTTATTTAACTAACAGACCTGACACAAGGTTAACTAATCCAATATTTCCATTCAAATGATTTGGAGAAGTAGCTCAAGCTATGTCCACATGCCACCTCGTGCTCAAAGCTGACACTATTATCTAGGCCTCATTGCTTTTCTCTTCATTGAAATTCCAAGTAATGCATACAAAGTTTTCCAACAGAAATGATCACAAAAACTCACAAAGGAATTACTTCCTTATTTTATCTGAAAGAATAACTATTCCTATTCAGTGGCTCCCTTTGATCATCTGAGTTCCTATCACAACACATCTTGCTGTTTATTTTATTCACTCTCTACATAGCACACTTGAACAAGTACTTGTAAATTCTTTTCTTTTCAGACTATTATGTTAACTACTAAGCTCAGGAAAATCCTTTCATCATCTATGGATTTATCTTTTTGTTATTGGTCTCCTCAGCTGTATACTTAAGAAAACATCTTAAAAAGAAAAGATACAAAAAAGTCGGAAAATCGTTGAACGTGACAGTGAAAAATGCTACCGCTTCACTGGAGAACAGTTTCTCAAGTACAGAAACACCAGGCAACACAGAGTTAAGCTCACTGGATTTTCTCTGTGAGACACTAGCTTTGAAACAAATTTTGTTTTTAAAGAAAAATAAGTTCTGAAAACTCATTTTCATTTGCCACACCAAAAACCTGCTTTTGAGGACTCTAGCATCTGAATAAAGAGGACTTTTCAGACTCAGATTCCCATGTACTGGCAGAGCTCCACAAGGAAACTTGCACAACTCCACCAACAGTATATTTTCTAAAGCCTAGTGGTTTTGACTTTCACAGGAGATTTACTCACAAATGTTTAATCATTAAGATATTTAGATATTTCTAACTAGAATAAAAGCTGCAAGCTCAAATAACTGGAGTTAAACCATGCTCCTGCACATCTGTATGTGACTAATCTACTTGTGAGAAATCCTAAATACATGCAATAATGGATTATTCAGCTTCATGAATGAATTAAAAACATTTTGATCTTAATAATTTAGGAAAATCTTGTATAAATTCTGAAATACTTTATTCTGAAAGGCTTTCTTTGCTTTTATTAATTTTTTCCACCTCTTTTAAGAAGAAAGAGATGAGAATGTAAACCATTTTCTGAATTCAACCCATATTTAAAGACAGTAGTCCTGAAGGCAACATTTTTTCAAATAAGCTATTTGCTAAAACATTTTTTCAGCACTAACCAAAAGTCAGTGGGGATATTACTCCTATTAATATTGTTATCTACACACTCACAAAGTCAGAAAACCAGATGCTACAGAGATTATACTACATATGGATATACTATCACATACACATGTTGTATCAAGTCTTTGAAGAAAAAACAAACAAACTGAAAACCAAAAAAATTTTTTTAGACAGAATTTGAGCATGGGAGTGTTGCGCCAACTTACACAAGCACATATTAAATAAAACGTATATACAATATTTGATAAAAACAATTGTTTGTCTGGAAAAATATTAAAGTTTTAATTAAAAACAACATTAATCTGCATTTTTATCTGTAACATCATTGACCTTCATATTTTTCTAAGGAAAACACGCATTACTTCCAGGTGCTCCTGGACTGTACGTTTATGTATGTCAGTACTTCTGTGCAGTCTCTATATTCAGCTGTTTATCAGGTGAAAACTATACGGTTAGACTGATATTCCCAATTCAGCCCCAATAAAGGGCAGTGCAGACCTGCTATGCTGCAAGTGTAGTAAAGACAGATGTGTTACTCAAAGATATAGGGAGTGCTGTACGGAATTCTAGAATCTGGCATTGGTTCAGACTCAGTGTTTTCCATGACTAGAGACAAAACAAACAGAAAATTCTCATTACTTTGCTTGAGGTATAAACAGACCACAGCACACCTGAGCACATATGATCATGCCTATTGGCTACCCCAAAGTAGACTTCAGCATTATCTATTACTTGTTTTTAATTATCAAGCATCCATTTTTGTAGCCCCTACATTCAAAACAGCCATTAAAAACTGCCAAGCAAACGAAACAAACCCAAACCAACAAAAAAAAACCCTGTTCAAATCTTCCTCATTCACAAAAGAAGCGCCATTCAGCAAGCAAGGGAATATCCATCCCTTCTTCCCCAAATGAAGCAGTGGAATTTTAAAGCCATGTTCCACAGCTATGGGCTTGATATGGTTCCACGCTTGATGAAGCATGTAAATGACATCAAGCAGGTGTGACTAACAGCCTCAGCAGTGCTTGCCTTGGTTCCCTCTCATCCAGGCTGTACACGCTTTTTAACTACTATATTGAAACTGAGATCTGCATTCCAGAAGGACATTTCCACTTGATCTAAAAATTAAGTTTACAAGACACCGTGACCTGCTGGGACTCTCGCTTAGTCTGAGCTCATAGAAAGGTCATTAAATCCTATGTAAGGTCAAGCCTGAAACAGCCCGAACACCCAGGGTAATCTAGACTGTCCTGTCTTAAGGTTACCTCAGAATCACTAATGGAGAAGCATTTTTATTGATGCAGATGCTTTACTTGTGCTCTCCAACAATCTTCTTTCTTATCTGCTGTCTTCACCTTCAAAATCATATACATCTTGAGAAGCTAATCTTCCCAGTGAAAGTATCAATATTTGAATAACTGCATTTCCTATTACTCTGCATTGATTCTTCAGTGGTTTCCTTTACATGGAATTTTACATGAGAAGATCATACTACTTCTAGGAGAACTTACTGCTAATGTCTAGCTGCAAATCAGACATCTCAAAACAATAGATGCTAATCCTTTACCTCAAATGATCTGAATTTTCACATTGACACAATTCAACAGCAGGACAGCTCTTCTTCAGTAACCCTATTGCTACAATTATGCTGTGAGCCTATCAAAGAACTGTTTTGAAAAATAGTGTATCTGTCTGCCTTGAGAGGAGTCTGAAACCCTGGTAGTTTCCTGTACAATTTGAACAGAGAACTTCAAGTGTACCCTCAGTTCTCCTCGGTCACTTCTGGCAATTTATTCTTTGCCAGTATAACTGCAGCCTAAGAGGAAAGAAGACAAAATCCAGGCAGTTGTCTTGTCCCAAACGTGTTTGTAATACCAAGTCCCCAGTTTTATTGCATGCTTTCACTGAAAAGCTGCCCTCTGCTCTAGATCACCTCACATCAGTGTGGGCTGATCAAATTCTAAGTAGTTGGACTGAAATGCACAAAGTAGATGAGTTCACTACCAAACAGACTTGACTTACACAACAGCAACAGTGCCCCAGAATAGAACTTGTAATAATTAAGAACACTTCCTTTAAAATAACAACATCTTTAGTGATTTTGTTTTAAACTAACAGCATGAGAAGCAGAAGAGGAAGGGAAAGAAGTCTAAGGAGTCACATAATTCCACTATTATCCTACTGGACTGTCTATAATCACCCAATGTGAAATGTTTTTGTGAAAAAATGCTGTTATAAAAAAGGCCAGGAGAACATTTGTTACAGAACTCCTGTTTTAATGAACTTTTCTAAAGAAGGCTTTTTCTCACTTTCTGAAATGTTCTCAATAAATTAATTTTGTAATTACTAAAGGTATTTGAGCACAATAAATCTCTAAGGCTTCCAGTCAAATAGAATCTACAGCTAATGAAATAATCCAAAAGTTCATCCTGGAAAATTCCCAGAAAATCACAGAGCAAAGGACAAATACATATCTAAGAAAACTGAAATATGTTAATATTCACACATTTGTGTGACAAACACCTCTAAGCATGCAGAGAGAAAAATATCTTACCTACTCTATTCACACACTATTCTTTTTTTAACTGAGTTTTATTTTAGGTTTATACTAATTGCTTAAGTCTCAAAACCCACAAAAAATCCTGCAAGACATGAAAATAAACAATGCCTCTAGGAAATGGTATTTCTTATTGCAGACATTCTTATGAATTATATCACGGTCTCTTGCAACACAGTGTAGTTAAAATACACCCAACCAAATAAAAAACACTGGAAAAAAAGTCAAGTCAGATATAAGACGAATATGTGTAGATCAGCTCATTCCTCTTCCTACTCATCTTCTGTGGCTTTAAAACTGTTTCCAGTAATGAGAGTCATATCTTCATCACAGTTACCTAGCGTAGTATGACCAAAAGTATGACCTTTCTGACCAAAGGATCTTTTAGTGTGCAATATCATCTCTACTTTAGATTTCGAATGAAAGTCTTGAGGTTTTTAAAGTAAAAGCTTTCAGCTATTTCTGAAATTTCATTTTTCAAACGATGTATAATGTAAGGGAATGAAGATAATTTTGTAATGATCTAAACATATATTAATCTTCCCTCAAAGACTTTATCCTCAAACCAATTATGCTCTAATAGATCAAACAGAATTCATTATATAAAAAGATTGTTTATATATTGGGTAAGAACCTGTTTTCCTTTATTTAAACACATGATCACAAATACATTTAAATCCCATCACAAACATTTTCAGATGCAGTTCACACAAAATGAAAGGAGTGGATGCACCTACTTAATACAACAATCTACCAGCAAAGCAGATGTTTCACTAATATCCATTGCTTTAGGTGAAAACCCACTTCCAACTCTGTTCTACATAACTTAGTCTAGCACCTATGATTTTGAAGATATTCCAGACTGAAGAGCAGAATTGATAGGACCAAAGTGTATTGAAAACTGTTTTTGTGACATTTAATCTGTATCACAGTGACAGGACAAGAAGAAATGTTCTCACACTGCATTAGGAGAGGCTCAGGTTAGACATCAGAAAGAATTTCTTCATGGAAGGGGTTGTTAAGCATTGGAATGGGCTGTCCAGGGAGGTGATGGAGTCACCATCCCTGGAAGTGTTCAAGAAACAACTGGATTTGACACTTAGTGCCATGGTCTAGTTGACAAGGTGACTTGGTAAAGCTTGAACTCAGTGATCTTGTAGGCGTTTTGCAACCTAAACAATGCTGTGATTCTGTGATCTTGCAACCACTTAAAATGCATGTGCTTAAAACAGGCAGTTCTCACGTGCTGTACATACAAAGGTGCTGTGATGGCAATATTACTGAATGCAAAAGTCTTCTATGAACATGCATAAGATTCCTGAAGTGTGTTCTGCACTGACAGAAGTCTACTCAGTGTCAGCCCATGCTATTACTAGCACTCTTCTTGTCTCTTCCCCACCTTTTTCTTCTATCAAAGCATCCAGAAAACGTTGAACTATCTCCTCAATGTCATTCTCATTTTCTAAATGGGGTTCCAATTTATTAAACTAAATCTATTCACTTAAAACCAAAATGCAAAATCTATAGGACAAATAGAATCCCCCTGTTTACTGTCTCACTTTTTATAAGTTATATACAGATAAACATCTGTTTATTAAATATTTGCCCATTGGATATGAGAGCTGTTTACATGCTATATACATTTCAGTAAAATGAGAGACAAAAAAGCTCTGGCAGCTCTACTGCTGTCAGACGTCACTCCTCCAGTGTGAAGATTGATCTAGATGGCAGGCATTAAAAAAAACCCAAATCCACCCACCTTACCCTCTCCACATTCAGCTGAAACAGCTGTGCTGATAGGTGGAAAAGCATGACTTATTTTTATTTCCTTTCCCCATCCCTATTAATACAATGAAAACTTGTAAACGAACAGAATAATCTTGGGAAATTATGTCAATAGATCAGGCTTTGTTTGCCATTCAAAATACTACACTGTATAGAAAGTCTGTACAGAAGGATACGCTTTCAATGAAAATGTAAGTAATGTTTACCTTTTCAATCAATTGTTTACTAAACACTGGTATGAAAAAGAGTTATCTAGAAAAAAACCTCTAGGGAGTTACACAATTCAGGACCATGCAGTTCCTTACATCGTGCTGCAGCTTCTTTAACACAGCATGTGATTTCCCAGTGGATGCCTCAGCTGCAGCTACTAGGAGAACCCTGGGTTCCCAAACCATAAGCAAGTCATAGTTTTCCTGAAGTGAGAGACACAACTGCTCTAGTTGCTCTAGGCTTTAACACAGTAACCTCCTTTTCCAAGGACTGATGCAGTTATCACTAGCTAATGCATCCGCTTTGATTCCACAGCTCAAGTGACCAGGTAGTTTGTCCTTGCAGCAGAGTTAAGTAAACACTGGAACAGTGGAACAGAGCAAGGCTTAAATTCACACCTGTAGATCCACAGAGAGATATCTTTGCTGTAACATCAACCAATTCCAATCCTCATATAAGAGACCTCAGAATCAGACAGCACGAACATGAAAACACTGTGCTTCTGGCAGTGCCAGATCCCACAACATAATTATATCTCCCATCAGCCAAAAGAATGCATAGAGATATTCATTCAAGGTTAGCCATCATTTTCATTTCTGGTTCAAGGTATACAAGGGCACATGCATGTGTTTGCTCTGAGAAAAGTCCTCCACGAGGAGGACTATAGAGATAATCTGTCTGTCACTGGCTAGGGTTTCATTTGAGAACATTTATTCTGTACTTAGGCACAATGAAGAGGCAGAATTTGGCCCCTATTTACAAAAAGTATAATGAAGTAAAAACTATTGCATCACAAAAACAATTAAAAAATCCAACTTTTTAATTAGAGATTAAAATCAAATACACTTAGCAGCCTACACACCCACCTAATTATTTCTGAGTAATCTTATCAAACCATCATCTTACATTTTTCTTGCAAATGTTAAGTTTCTACAGTACCATATATAAACAATGCAAGTAGTAGCACATGTCCCAAGCATTCTTTTGAAGTAAAGAACATTTATTGAATTCATGCTAATCAGGAACGTGCTAATTTACGACAACTTCTAACATTACATCACAATGGCAGTAGATATCACTGAAAATGAGCACAGGTTATAGTAACCAGTTGTTTCTTTCTACAACTTGGAGAACAGAAGGAGATCCTACAGCAAACATCAATAAGCCTGCACAGATACCATCAGCTTTCTGAAATCAGATTGGCAGCATTATTCACAAGTTTTAGATAGCAGATAAAAAAGATGTAAGGAAAATGCAGACTCTGACGCATTCTTTGTATTAATAAGAGTTATTTTTCTTCTAGTGCTGCAGATATCCGGAGAAAGTCATTATTAGTTTTGCTAAGCTCACATGGACTATGTAAAAGCAAACACACTAAATCAAAATAGAAAAGAAACTTATTTTGTATTCTATTACATGTAGTTTGTGGTGCTCCCTATCAAAAAATACTTCACAAGATATAAAAACTGCAGTCCCTTGGAGCTGTAGATGCCCAACACTGAAGTAGCAACCTTCACTTTTCGCTTTAATAATATTTTTGCCTCTACTTTAAATTACCCTCCCTGAATCAGAGGAAATGGACCTCTTAAGCAGGCTTTATTATTATCTGCTTTCTAAAAATATGTAGAACAGTTAGATTTCATTTATTAATACAGGTAATTCCTATGTAATACAGTTAAAATAGAATTTAACTCTATCTGCTGCTCTCAAGGTCAAGTATCTTATGACCTCATAACTCTACTTGTGTCTTCAAAAAAACATACTTAATTACAGGTAAAAGACAAAGAATGAAAATTATGCAAGGAAGCAAAACAAAGTAATTTTTTCACATGGCTCTTCCCACAACAGCAATTCAGCAATGGCTAGTTACTCAGAGTTACTTAAATCAAATTAGCTTACCATTCTACAAGTGGAAAGCTGTAAGAAAATATGCTTAGGATACCACAAATATCTTTCAAAATCAGCCACTAACAAATTTTTGCAATGCAAAGTCTTGTCAGCTAAGTGAAAACAACCAGCTACTGCATAAACTACTGAATTTCTATATTTCCCAGGAAGCCCCACAATGTCAAATCACACCTTGACTGGAAAAAATTCTAAAAAAAATTTCAAAGCTTGTAAATGCTTATGTAGTATTTTCCTAACATTTACATTCAAGGTAAAATAGTATCACCAACATCATATGTAATATGCTGGAAAAAATAAGTCAGCTTGATATTTCAGGTCTTTTTCATGACCAGAACAGCCACCACTTTCTCTATGACATTAGCACTTTCAGCCAGTACTGAGTATGAATTCTGACAAAGTATTACCAGAAAATTCCATTAAATAGCCAAACAATTCATACATTATCAAACCTGAAGAATGCAGGACCACTGGCAGACACTATATCAGGAAACCACTATGTAAGATTTTTAATTTGGCCTCAAATCAAAAGAGTAAGGGAAAAAGTCCATAGCAAATATACTTCTATATTCAGAAATAGATCATATCTTTAAAATACATCCTCAAATTTACTTTCCATTTTGTAGTTCAGAAATTAGACTGATCAGATATTTCACGGAAATATGTGTGTGGTAAAACCACGCTACCCCCTGAGAGTTTTCCCACATGCACACTTTTTGAGTTTTCAGAAAATTTATGGATAAACTACTTTTAGAAGGTTTTTCTACATATCAGTCAATAGAACATGTATGAATAAGTAAGCCCTTTCTAATTAGTATCCAATTGTATAGGAAAACAAAATAATGGCCTGCAACCACTTTGGTAACAAAAATCTGAATATACTTGCTTGTAAATAACATATGAAAAAGCACTCGAGACTAATATTGGTGTCATTGTTACTACTTTTACAGCAGCGGATTTTTAGAATGTTTGGGTCTTAGATGGGGGATATGCAAAAAAAAAAAAAAAAAATAAAGCATAGTAAATGTTTGCATTGAACATAATTGGGCAGCAATACTCCCTTTAATTTACAACAGCAGTACCTGATCTGAGGAGAGGTAAAAGGCGGCAAATCAAGACTAGCAGATTCAGAAAGAGTGGCTGTGCCCAGCTTTAGGCTAAGATCACATTTCTAAAACTCTGGATTATCCTGGAGGGAACAGAATTCTCTAAAAGGTTCAATCAGGAACACAAAATGGTACAGTTGGGATTAGAAGACAGTAAGACTTTTCACCGTCTGTGGCAAGCGAAAAAGTAGAAGTAACAGTCCTATCCAGTGAATTAGTATCTTGTTTGTATAGGAATTTTGGAACCAAGACTCTTTGCACAGCAAATCTGAAGATGTAAACACAAATAATAATGAAAATTAAATTCTGAATTAAGAAATACCATTTGACTAAATTTCTTTTACAGTATCATGAAATACAATATACGTGCTTAATATACCATACTAGCTTTTTCACATCATCACATAGGTAGTGCCAAACTGTTAAAATCTACAGTACTTTAACATGTAATCCTAATTATATGACCCATCCCCTCTGGTTTGACTACCAGTTGCTGCTAAAATCCCTACTGACTACGCTCATACAGCTTCTCCAATAAACCAAAACCCAAACAAAAGTAGCAAGTGCTAAGTTTCCATAATGATCAGTAAGAGGGAGGTGATTAAGGTCTGAATATTCAAGGACAGGAAATTCTTCTCCATAGCCTTTTCTAAAAGGAACCACTCATTTCTATGCATTATGAATGATACCTGAGTTTCTTTAAAACTGAGTTCATCGTCAACTGCTACAAACATTTGCTTCTTCAAAAGGACCAAATAACTGAAAACCACAGAAAATTGTCTAGTAACACTCTTAAGTTTGGAAATCCCAAAGTATATGTTTTAATAGCCTTATTCAGTAAACCTTCCTAGATGGTTTTTGCACACATTTACGTGCCAATTATTAACTCAAGAACTGGTGATACAGACAACCCTGGACACACCTTGTTCTCTTTGAGTGATTACTGGAACTTACTCTGAAAATTGTTTTGGTAAGAAAAGCTGATTTGCAGGAAGAATCTTAATTGAAACCACAGTTTAAACTGCTGACGATCCTTTACATGTGTGAGTAGCAAACAAAGATGGAAGTTTTCTTTATGTTCTGTACCAGAAGGAAAACAAATTTCCAATAAAGTACTGTTATCAAGGTACACATGATGTGGTATGTTACAGACGTGCATTAGGTGGGCACTACACCCCAAATCTTGCAAGTAACAGTAGAACAACTGTATTTCTTCTTCTCTTGTTGCTGTTTTTTATGCAGAAGCAACCAAATCAGAAGCAAATACAATTTGGCAGAACATAGATTATATTAGATTGAACTGCTGGACACAAAACGTGAAAAGCTGCCACCAATTAATCAATATATATATTCATAACTTTTGTTTTAAATTATTCTGAACATTAAAAATTCCAACAACAAGCTTGGAGTTCTTACAGGAAAGAAACACCTTCTTGGTTTTAGCTAGGGCCTGGCTCACAACAGAAGTTCTTCAACTAGCAGCATGAATAACTCTGTTACAACATTCTCCTGAACAAGCAGAAGAAGTGACACACCTCATGGATACTTTCTTGGTATAGAGACAGATACAAACCGCTCTCCCCCTTTAAAGGATAGGCTCATCCTTTTTTACTACAAAGGTCAACTCTGCTTAAATGTGGTTATGCATTAATGAAAACTCAAAGATCCAAGGAGTAGGAAAATGGAAGCTATTCAAGGTCTTCACCTGAAAATACAACACCTCACAAAGTGAGTCTTATTACGCTCTGTAGGTGCATAGGGAGAACCAGAAGTTTGGAGAATGAATTCTCACGACATTTCAAATTGCTACTAGGCAATTTGTCATACCAAAAGATGCTCAACACATATTTTGAAAGAAGTTCCAATTTTCTGTATGTTATTATTCGGCATATTAGCTGCAGCCGTCTGCTTCCTTTGACCAGTCAGGCTCTGAAAGGATTCCAGAAAGACCTGTACCAACATATGCCACTGCAACACCCTTCAGCTAATCTGTAAGGAACCCCAATCAATGAGGCACCAGAAGCTAGCATAGATAGACAGCTGGAGTAGCGACTGACAGGACAGGAAAAGGGGATGGGCTATCTAGAATCATATGGGGATGCAGTACGCTGGAGTCAATCTTTAGATGAGACACAGAGTGTCAAATACTATCTGTTACATGGTCGAGTAAGAGCCTTCTGCAAAGGGACTGTCCAGCAAGCCAGAACAGAGCCCTGGGTCAAGTGAGCAGGGGAAACACTGAAAGAGTTTTTTTGAATTTGCCTATTTGTCACTTGAATCTTTTTTCTTTGCCTGAGGAAGTAAAAACTGAAGAAACTGAGTCTTAATTGTGAGAGGAAAATATGACAAAAGAACCTCTGCAATCCTTCACTGCATGCCGTAAGGTTGCAAAAAACAACCAAATACAAGTTTTCAGAAGCAGAGTTTTAAGAGAATTCTAGTGCTTCATTTGAGGCCAGCAAGGAATGAGTCACTGTTCCTTGCAACCTCCAGTGAGCAAGAAAGCAAGCTAACGATGAGCATGCAGGCTCCAGTGAAGCTCTCGTTTCATCTGGATCAAGGCAGCACATTGAGGCCAGCTCTGTATGCAACAGCAAACTACTGTGTGACAACAGCAATGTCTGACTCGCACACCTATGGAAGCCCTCACCTCTCTGCACCTGTCTTCTGCTTTCTTAATGCTTTCCCAAGCCACCATCCTCTCTCATTAGTTTCTACAGGACCAACATGATGCGTATCAAACTACAATGACCAAAGTGCATCGGTACCACAACCTACTGCAGAGCATATTACAGACCACATACATCCAAAGTTAACTTAAAAGGTGTTACATTAACAGAATTAATCATGCCAGGGAAGTTTGCTCTCACTGAAATTGGTGCTTCACCAACAAGAGTAACAAGGTGCATATGAATCCATGGAAATTTAATTGCTTCACACATAAAAACTATCAACAAAATTAGCAAAAGCTTTTTAAAGCAGTTGAAAAAGTATGCATGTGTACCAAAATGGGATGGATAATGTATGTTTAAAACATAGATTTTTTTTATTTTTTGATGCACTTAGGATTTGCTAACTTGTCAAAACCAGCAATGAAGTCAAAGTACTTTGGTCTCCTCTTGGGAGATGGAGCTCGTCTCCCTCCTGTGCACCATGGTGGCCACTGGGGCTCTTCCATAGTCCTCCCAGCTCCTCTGGAAATGACAGGAACAGAAGGATTGGAGCAATACAAGCAGGGATCAATTTTCCCATTTTATTCACTCATGTTTACTGCTATACAGACAGCATCCTTGCTGATGTGAGCTTTCTGCTGGACAAGAGAACTGACACTTTACTGCACAGCCCTTGGCAGAAGGACTGTTTCCCTCTCTGTGACCAGCTGAAATTTCATTCAAGCATGTTGGTGTCTCATGGCTCAATAGCCCAAAATTACAGACAAGCTCAGAGTGAAAACAGTGAACAGGACCTCTCTACTTAGGAATTAATTAGATTCAGTTGTTTTAGGATCCACATAACTGAGAATGTAAGGGCACACTTAGGCCAAATCTCTTTTGGCAGAGACTTACCACAGTACGACGTCACACCCTGATTTTGCAATCTATATCCATTGCTGCCAAACAGAGAGTAATGCTTCATTTAATCCACACCCTTGTATAATTTGGCTGAGAGTACTTCCTTTAGCCTGAAGGCTCAGCAGTAATTACCCTAACATACATCAATTTCAAGTAAATATAAATGGTGTTCTTTAGATAAAGTTTTTGGAATCTTCAAAGATTGCTGTTATTGTGCTCTGTATTTAGTGTAATTTTTAGAGAAATATTTTAATTAACTTACCTAGAAGAAATATGAGAAAGAACATATAAAAAAGGAACATGTGTATCTTTGATCTCAGTATAAACAATTTTAGCAAGTTTAACTAGAAAATATAAACTCTTCTGACATTTATAACATCTTATCAATCAGATAGAAGAAGCTGGATAAGTAACCTTTTACAATAGAAGAACTAGCTTGTCATTAATGTTAATGGTTATGTCTCTGTGTCTTTACTGTTCTATTGGAACATTTTTGTGGTTAGATGAATCTATTTATACAACTTATGTTTTCAAATTAAAAAATCATTTTTACTATTCATTTTTTAAATGTAAACACCCAGCTCTTCTACTGTAAGACAAGGTCCTGTATCTGTGCCTTCAGCCAGAACTGAAATTGTCCAATGATGTGGGCAGCACAGCAGGGTCACAGAGCTCTGAAGAAGTTCCTTCCCCTGCAGAATGGCCTGAGCTGCCTGTAAGCCATGATGTCGTGATACTCTTACTTTTTATTTACTGCCAAAGTCAGCTGTAAGCTGGAACATCATGAGCCTTTTAAATCTATTTGCACTGAAGAAACTGAGTCACACCTACTTCAAAATGTAAATGGTATAGCCAAATAGGTTATAAAAGGAGGTACACAAAAATAACAAACATCTTGTGACAGATGTTCCTATTGTTTTATGAGAAAACTAACTTTCAGAAAATTTCAGTTCTTCCACAGCGTTATAAGCAAATAATAACAAAAAAAAAGGTTTATTTTCTTTCTCTCTTCTCTTACACATTTCCCTTAAGTCAAAGTGAGAGATATAAATATCTTAAAATGAATGATCCTCTTCCCCAGGGGAGTTCCTATTCAAATTAACAGACATATATAAAAAAGCACTTTAGACTTAATGCACTTCTGCTTAAGGTAAAAATACTTTAAGCAAATATCAGTGTAATTACATCAGTTGACACTTGCTGAAAGCTGATCTGTGGTGTTGAGCTGGTGATTTCTCTCTACTGAGTTCTCTGACCATCTTTTAAAAAATAAAGAGAAAATCTGCTAACTGGATCTAAAACAATTCATTATAATAAATTCTCAGTGACTATGCAGTAATCTTTAGTTAAAACAAAGGCTTATAATGACTGTAAAGGTATATTTATCTTTGGTTAATAGGAGGAAAAAATCCCACAACAGAATAATATGCTCAAAAACCAAGGGACTAAAATAAGTCAAGTTTACTCACTTAGAAAGTGCTAGTGTTCTGCATTATTGCTGTCATTATTGCTATCTATTATTACCAAGTGATGGTGGAGATGTTTAAGTAATTCAGTTTCCAAAAGGAAAACACACATACTTGATCCAGCCACAGAGTTCAAATCAATTACATCTTACAAATTACAGAAAATGTGAGAATTCTTCAAAGTAGCAATAAGATATTTCTTGCAATAACAGAAAGCAACTCACATTTCTACATTCAAGAATGTAAAAAAAAAAATACTAGGCAAAATTCTTAAATTTTTGGCATCAGTGTCCCTCTAGAATAATTAAATGAAAAGGATCACATTTAAAAAAATCCATCCCCATAAAAATATAAGAACAGTTCTCTTGAGAATTTTTTAAAGTGTCAATTTCTGAAAAGTGTGTCAGGCAGATTTAGTTCTTAAGATATGTGACAGAGCAGGAAGACAGCAAACTGCGCAAGACCATAGAAAAATAACTGCAAAGTGAGAGTACTAGACACTTAATTCTTTCATCTTGATGCACATTCCCCTTTTTCAAACACATGACATAATCTACTAGCAGCAGATTGCAGCTTGCAGGAAGCTAACCACTCCACAAGCATTTATTCTCATGTATCACTTCCTATGCTGGCAGCACCTCTATAGCACATACTGAAAGTGCTCTGCACTTCTGTCTAGTTCCAGACTCCATGGGCAGCGGACTGTTAATCAAAACATGTTTCACCCACTGGACTGCCTGATCACATCAAGGCCATTAGGAATATCCCTTAGTGAATGGGGAACTTGCATTTCTCCCTCTGTAGAAGAAGGAGGGAGTTGTAGTAGTAAGAATAAACAGAAGAGATAAACAGATCAGGCAAACAATGAAAAGACTACTAAACTATTTTGCACAGGCTCATAACATCACTTCATTATTTTCTCAATCAATAACAAAAAAAAAGCCCAGACTCATCAATATAATGAAATTGAGAAACTTTGTGAAATTATTATACATTACCTATTTCCCTTTTGTAAGTTTTTTCCTAAATAAAATAAAGTAAAATTAGTTTTGTATCATTACCTACAGCAGATTGTACTACACCCAAACCACTTCTAACTAACAGTGTGGGTTCTGAACCACTTTTAGGTGTGTATTTGGTTCTCTACACCATAACATGTTTCTGCCCCAACTTTAAGAAGATGTGGGAATAAAAAGAAAAATGTCAATGGAACTTAGACATTATGCCAAATTGCTACACCATTTCCATAGCTCTGATCTGTGCAGCCCTGCAGGCTTAATTGCTTTCACCACCACAGCAAATCTAAATGAAGCTGCTGGGTGAGCTAATGAGGCAGCATACATTACAATTCAACAGGGAACAGATATACCCAATATTCTTTCAAAACAAAATTGAGTTCTTTTCTTATGTTGATATTCTTGGCAAGAAGTCTTTTACACATACTTTAGAGATTTCTCTTAAAAAGTGGATAGGAAGATATTTCACTCCTATGTTAAAATATGATTTATTAAAATACAGTATTAACACTAATATGCTAGGATTAAAAAAAAGATATTATGTATTCAGTGATCTGTGTGCCATTCAACTTGCCTGCAAGGATTGGATCCCAGTAACAGACTACTCCAATGGGCACTCCCACTAGCACTCCCTCTAAATAAAAAATATTCTCCCACCCAAGGTCAAAATTACATATTTTCAGCACAGTAGTGCAGGGAAGATGACAATGCTGCCACCTGTACCACACAGCTTCTTTTAGTCATCTCATGTCTTTCAATCACCTCTTTCAAGAGATACTACATATACTGCATTTCATCTTGTACTTGGACTATATAGTACACATACATGCACTCTTCAGTTAATATACACTCTGTTGTTTTTTAGTATCTCTTTGGAATATTTTGTTGATGATTATTCTCAAATTAGAAAAAAAATAAGTTGTTAGGATAATGAAATTGAATTAAGTTGTTCATTTGATACATCTACAATTACAGTTTGTGTAAGTCTCCTTTCCCCTAAGAGTTTCTCAGTAAGAGACAAAAACAATAAGGCCACACTGAACAAGCTTTCTGCAGACATTCTTCCTTGAGTGGCACAACATTGTGTGAAAGGCATATACCCACCAAAAAACCCAAACAAGTCCATCCAATTCCTTCAGGGCTTTTGCAGTACCAAAGGATAGATATTACAGAGTTGGGGAGAAATGAAATTAAATACTGGGGAGGGGGGCAAGTAAATGATTGATTTAACATACATATCAGACTGCAACTTTTGACATGTATTTCTGAACACCTCTGCACAATGTGAATTTTGCTACTTGGTGTAGCAAAATTGTATGTCCTTTTTCTGATTCTAAAAAAAACCCCCAAGAATAAAAATGGTATTTTAAGAACATTTAACTGATGCATTAATATTTCTGATATCTTTGATGTAGAAATCTATTTCACCATTTGCTTGATCCTGAAAGAAGCAGTTTTAAATAGTCTATCAAATGTAACAGAAGACTTAAATGTGAAGTCAGTTTTGTTAATTTTTTTAGAGAGCAATAAAGAGCGCTTTGAAGCTTTCTCTTTATATAGGTTAAAAACACCTTTGACTGTCAGTTGTGTTAATGGAGAGAAAATTTCTAATTGTTCTCAACCCTGCCAAAATGTTTTTTGTTTTTGAGATTTTCTTTAAAGATACAAGAACCATCACGTTTCTAGCACATACGTAATTAATTTTTAAGAGCAAGTTTAATTAACTGGTTTTACTGAAGTCCAAATTTCAGTGAACAGATCTGTGTAGTATTTATAGTCAAGCTTCAATCTCCCAGATAATTAACAATTAGGGTCACCATTAATTACAATGACTTGAAACCTAAAACTTATTTTAGAAAGCATGTCCTGAACATAATGGTAGTTACTGAAGAATCACTGTTGAATAAAGCCCAAAGATGCCGGATATTTCTTTCATGGCATGCCACAGACCTCCAAAACAGTGTCTCACAGGAAGGTGATTTCACTGTCCAAAGATGCTCACAGTCTTAAGGAGGAAAGGCAAACAAAACCAGAGGGGATTTTAATGTCTGTCAGCCAGAATGAGCAATTGAAAATCTGAAGTTTTTGCTACTTACCTATTTGTCAAAAAAATAACAGCTAGGAAATGGGTCATCCTGGAAGAAGTTATGAAAGAGGAGCATATGAGAAGAAAGAGACAGGAATGTTTAAGACAAAGTTCTGGATAACGCTACAGTGCAGTGCTGCAGAACAGCACTGCAGGCCAGGTATGATAAAACTAGCACTAAGCATAAGTGTAGCCAGAGTCATACAGCACAGGCAAGGTAAAACCTAAAACCTCAATTCTGACTATCAAAGACAGATCTTAATCAAATTATGTTACCAAGGAAGGAAAAAAAAAAGGAAAAAAAAAAAAGTTAAATGTTTACTTAGTGTTACCAAGGAAGGAAAAAAAAAGAAAAAAAAAAGGAAAAGGAAAGGAAAGGAAAGCAAAGGAAGAAGAAAAGAAGTTCAGCAACCTTAAATATTACATACCTTTAGGAACAGACTCCTTACAGTACTAAACACCCATAAGACTTTGTGAATCTAAACTACAAATGTAAAACTCAAAGGGGATGACTTTCTCCAAAGACAAACATCTGGCAAACTTTTCAAATTACTGACATTGTTATGAGTGCAGCTACAATTATACTGAGGCAGACAGAAAAATTATCCTCATGTGGTAAAATGAGTCACAATCCTGATGAAAAATTTCAGCAAACAGGCTATCACGACAGACAGTAAGAAAACCTAAGTTCCAAGCTTTTCCCTCAGATTTAAAACAATCTTTGTGAGAGGAGGGCACATAACACACATTTTCTCTAATTCTGTTAAATCTGATGAAATGTCTCTAATGAAGTGCTTTATACATAACAAAAAAATAAGTGGATCCATGTATTGTACCTGCTTTGTGGCACTTATTTGCTAATTACTATTTGGCAAAATTCATTATGTTTTTCTGGTAATTCTAACCATGCTCTTGACTATCTCTTGCACAGCACTGCACAGAATCAACGGGAAAGCAGTAGATGTTGTTAACCTTGAATTTGGCAAGACTTTCAACACTGTCCCCCATGACATTCCCACAGGCAAACAGCTCAAGCGTGCACTGTGTAAAACAGACAGTGCAGCAGACTGGAAGCTGGCTGAGCTGGAGAGTTTAGAGGTTTGTAACCACTGACATGAAATCTAACTGGAGACTTTAGACCAGTGGTGCACTCCACAGGTTGATACTGGTGTCCACACTTGAACTTCTTCATTAATGACCTGGATGATAGCACTGAGTGCACCCTCAATGAATTTGCAGATGATAAAAATCTGGGAGGAGGAGCTGATACAGCAGAGGAACATGCTGCCATTCAGAGGCACCTTGACAAGGCACACAAATGGGCCAACAAGAACCTCTTGAAGTTCAACCAGAGGAAATACCAAGTCCTGAACTAGGGGAGAAACAATCCCATGTATTTCAGCAGACTGAAACACACAAAATACAATTGAAAGATAATTAAAAATTCTTTCCTGTGAGAACATTCAAATATTGTAATAGGTTGTCCAGAGAAGTTTTGGAGTTTCCATCCTCAAAGATACTCAAAACCCAAATGGATACAGTTCTGAGCTCTAGGCAAATCCACTTTAAGGAGGAGGGTTGGCCTCCATGGTCAATAATATCATGATCTTGTCTTTACTCATCTCACATAAAGAATATTCTGTCATTGAGAAAGATACTGAAGCTCTCTATTAGATGATTAAACAATTAATTACTTAATTTAGAGCAAACTGGTTGGAAACAAAGGCAGTCCTGCCTCAGCATCCATGAGCTAACTGATCTTGAGGGAAGTGGGGAAATAGCAGAATAAATAGCAGAATAAGACTGGGGCTTTGTTAAAGCCTATAAATCTGAAATTATGCACTTGAAGAAAAGCCAAAACACATGATATGTCAGGGTATACAGAACGCATTTGTCAAAATGAACACACATATTTAACATCATAGCAGTGAATCTTATTTTTATTTGAAGTATAATATTAGAAAGTCACAAACAGCTAATTCTGCAAATGTATCTGGATATGAAAAGATTTAAACACCAGGAAAGATCTGCTTATTACTGCTACTGTCCATATAGCACATAGATGGAAACACGTTTTTCCACTGTTTCCTACCTCAGTTTTCCTACTGAGACAATTAAACTGTATTTTAAAAAGAAAGGGCTGCATATATTCTGGTTTTCCACTGTTTCCTACCTCAGGCAAGACTGAGACAATTAAACTGTATTTTAAAAAGAAAGGGCTGCATATATTCAGGCTGCTACACTGTCCATACGACAAGGTATCAGCTACCACCTTACCAAACTATTAGAGCATACACATACACCTGTTACGTGGTAAATACACTGCTAACAGAGGTTTACACATGTAAATGGGAATTCTGCACTTTGCTTTAAGAAGCACGAAATGCACAGTAAAAGGTGACAGAACCGAAATGTCAACATAACCTTCAGGAATATGTAACCATCTGCTGGATCTCTAGTATAGGCAATTGTTAACAATGCAACATCCCCATTAACATAAGTACAAAATGAAAATACATTTTGTATATAAAACCAACACAGAAAATAAAGGTTCTGTCCTCACAGCACTATCAATAAATCAGTAGAAATGTTTATATACAGATTTTCTATTATTCAAAGGCAAAATTTACCTGGCAGTTAGGCACTACAAACACCAGCACTTATCTTCACAGTTCATAACCAATGGGAATTGATGAAATAGATAAGTAAATCTTTTTAGTGTTTCACTGAAAACAAGTCTAACACAATAGAACAACTTGGAGACCCACAAAACGACAGAGAAGTAATTCACAATTTTAAAACATTTTCTCACAGAAAAATCTATTTCAATTGTGGCCCATTAGTATTTTTATGGTTGCCTTCCCTTAAAAATCTTCCTGTTCTCATAGCTTCTTCTTTACAATATTTCCTATTTTACTATTCTTCCCTAGTATAAATACTTTCCTGTACCTGTGGATCATCTTGGAAGTATCGGTCAGCTTTGGAAACAAGAACACTGAGAGTGTTCATACACAGCTGTGACATACACTATGTTCATGCTATTTAGGAAGTCTCCATCAACACTTTTATCTGTGCGTCTGCATAAAGTAAAATTCAAGAAGATAAAATTCCTTGGTTTGAGCAATACTAGGAACAGCCATGTAGAACAACTTAAAAGCATATGTTAATGTTCTTTAAAGGGTTAGTCCACTTACTTTAAGTATTCACAATATGTAAGCATATGCATTCTACCGGCTCTGTAAGATTTACACACTGTGGAAATAACATGCATCCGCTGAGCAACGGATGAATATTATTATGGCTCCAAGCTCTTTTGTTTAGGTAGAAAATAAAAAGACTGAAGTTAATTGGTGTATGGCCATTTGCATTGTGAATTAGTGACTAAGAGTGATTCTGAGACCAGTGGTCTGTCTTTTAGACCACACTAAGGACCATTTCCCCAGCTGCTCAGAAAAAGTAATCATAACTTCATTTGCGAAAAAAATTGCCTGCCTTTAGGAGATAATTCTGTATAATTACAGAGATTATTCCTATCTTTACTATCTACATTTTAAATCTCTATTACGTGTTTTTATTTCATTATATATTCCACCCTCCCTCTGGAATTCTTTTTACTCTTCTCAAGGATACAAAACAAAAACACTTTGAAATTGAGGTGCCAATTTTCTGTCTTATTTTACAGGTGCCCAGAAAAAATGGCATGAAATTATAAATTTTATTATTAAATACTGCGATTATCAATGAAACAGATATTATTAGCAAAGTAAGCATCACAAATGTACATAATTGCATTACTTACTTTTTTCTCAGACTCTACTTTGTATATTTAGGGAAAGAAAAATCTAAAAATAGATTAAAAACAACTGCAAATAGACTACTAAGCACTAAGGTTCTGTAGTAGCGTAAATGCTATTCTTTTTGAGTGCCCATGTTTAAGATATTTCAGTAAGCATTAAAATATTACCAAAATATTAAATTAAGAAAAGCTGGCAATCTCATCCTCTTCTATGAACTTACAGCACTAATAAATAGGTGTACAGCTTAAAGAAAGAAAAATTTTACGAAGAAACATGCATCAGCATTGGACTGTATCACACTGGACTTAAAAAACAATATCACATATAACAAAACTGGGTTAGTCCCTGAAAGAGCTGCACAGCAAAATTTTAAAATGCAGAAAATAAAAAAATCCTCATAGAAGTTATCAGCCCTTCCCTACAAAGAATGAAGAAATAAAGAAACTTACCACTTTCAGCAGTGAAAGAATACAGAGGATTCAGTGGAATACCCAGAGCACCCGGCAGTCTTAGCCTGGAGTGTGGTGACAGAGATGATGGTGCAGGAAGCAAGAGATTGGAGTTTGCCTGTAATAGGAAGACAAAGCAGAAAGTGAAGTGTAATTTCCTGGGTCACTTACTGATGCAATAGCTATAAGAGCAATATTTGTTTACTGTAAATAACTATTAAACTCCAGGAAAAAATTAAAACTCAAGTCGATGATGACTAACAACTTAAATATCTATTTCTTCTTAGTATTTGGAGATACAGACTTGGAAAAATTACTGGCACAGCAATAAACTGAATTGTGTGTTTATATATGGACACTAACTCTCAAGCAGTGCAAACAATGAAACAGAATTGTCTGAACCAGCATTTTGTTGCATCTTAGTGTATAAAAATAGGAAGACGTGCATATGCTCATAAACTTACAAATATATTAAAATAATTTCTCATTTTTGAGTACTCAAACTACACTACATCCATGAAGAGATACTCAGCACTACAGAAAAAAAAATCTTAAACCAATCCTAGCACAGAACTGATTTCTGTAAAGCAATAAACACTGAAATCCCAGGCACTTCCTACTTGCAAATGACACATAATATAGTTCCAGTCCTAATCTCCATAGCAACAAAGATAATGTAGTTAAAATCTGTTTTCCTATGGACTTTCTTGATATATATAGAGTTATTAAAAAGCAAAAGTCCTTCCCAAATTTTACTCTTGTCATATTATCCAACACAGTCGATGAAAAAAAAATTAATGATCTTAAGTTTCTGGTTGATCCAATTGAGAATTTTATTGGTTGTTAAGTATATTTTCACTGCCTTAATACACCAAAGCCAAAGCAGAAGAAAAACAGGACTTAAATAAAATATTTGCAACCTTCCTCAAGCAAGATATTCATATGCTAAAATTCTTGAGAGTTATTCACATAAAATAACATAATTCCTGACCCTTTCAAAAGTCAAGCCTATTTCATCATATAGAATAAAAGCATATGGTCACTCAATCCAACTAAAATCTCCCAATCAGTAGAGCACTACCCTTTGGCCCCAGTAAACTCTAGATCAGAACTTTAAACTTCAGTGATGGGCCAGTGATATTTTGCAAATTTTCAAACTACTGGCTGGTAAATTCTGTTTAAAGAAAGGAGACAATCACCGATTCACTTTGGTTTAACTATCTCAAAAAACAAATATTTTATAGAACTATAATTTCTGTAATTCAATAAATATTTTTCAGTTCGATAATGCATAATATTTGGGTATTGGCAGGTGTACTGAAATGCAGGTAATATAGCATAAAAATGTGTGTTGAATTACTTGACTGGGCCAGAGGGTATCTGCCACCAACTGCTCTGCACCACTACACCTGACCTTCATCTTAATGTGTCTGGTTTTTGTGCAGGAATATGGATTTAATTCTAATGTGGAAAGTTTACAGCAAATATTATCTTTGACTAACAAGGAATCTTGCAGCAAAAGTGCACAATTGTAATGACTATACTCCAAAGCCGACAGAAAAGTAAGACAGAAAATCAGATTAATCATTGAACATAATTTTAAAAAGGCATTAAACCTGCTAGATTTTAGTACAGTGTATAAATTTAAAAGAATGCTAGTAAACAGTAGCTGGGAAATGTAATCAGAATGGAGGCCTGTTTTTCTGAACAACTGCAACAATAAATCAATCTGTTTTTCTTACATTTACATATGCAAGCAAATAAGCTTCAATAATATAAAGTTTTCTCTGATAAAAAAGAATGGTGAAAAGCTATTAGCTTACATATTTACTCAAACACAGAAAAAATAATCTGTTCTGCAAATGTTTTGATCTCAGCTTCCCAGTGTTTCATCTTCTTTAATCTACTGTAAACTCTACGGAGAGCCTTTTTCCCTAGATAAATGAGAAGATCTCCCCTTTGCATGAATTTCTTGCTAAGTGCACACTCACACTATACCACAAGACAGAGGCTTTGCAGTCCAATACTTTAATGGAAGTCTCTTTCAAATTTGCTATCAAAAATTAGATTGCAGATAATATCAGGAAATGAAGACAGGTTGAATATACCGGCCTTTGGAAATCAAGCTAAACAGGACAGAGCAAACTATTGAAAACTAACACTTAATAGATGCTTCCCTAGTTCATCCTGGAAAGAAGAGTTATGAAGCTAAGCTTGTCTTGATTCTGTCCTAGAACAAATTATATAAGAGATTTGGAACTCTGTGTAAATTGTTCCTGTACAACACTTAATTCACTTCTCTTTACTTTCCTGATGTATTACGCAAACACTCTCACTGTACATGCCAAATAGCACACTTTGAAATCAAATGCAACAAGACACACAGAAGAGAGGACTGAATGTGCAGCCCTGAGGATTTAAGAAAATCACCTGTTCTAAAATGCAGCCTAATTTCCACTAGAATACTTCCTTCCTGTCCAAGGCCTTAAAAACACTATGAAAACCTTTTTAATAAAATATATTAAAAATTAAGTTTTAAGTAGTCTTACAGGAAGTGATTCACTCCTCCCCTTGATGGCAGTGAAGATGAATTCAGGTGAGCTATAAAAGACTGCCCATCCAAAGCAGAGACAAAACCAGAGTTTTAATGACCTTTCTGCCAATAGCTCTTATGTATTATTTAAGTCTCTGAGAGGCCCAAGGAGGGAAAAAAGGCACAACGTTGTAACAGAAATGGGAAGCACTCACCTAATAAGTGAGGAATTGTGATTCAAGCACAACTGCTTCCAGGTGAAGTACACTATTCTATGAAAAATTATTAATGCTCCTACAACAGGCAGACATAAGACTGTTCACAGAACAAAATTACTTTTTTTTTTTTTTTAATGAATGTGGTGGGAAATCATCGCTAAATACCTTTACAACAATGAGCAAAGTTGGCTAAGAGAGCCAACCATGAATTTACTTATTTTTCACAACAGGCTCTGCTTTCTTCATGCATAAACTGCAGCTTTATCAAAGACAGAGTTTTCTACTTCTGTGAATTGAGTAAAACTAAGAATTAAAACATTCTTATTGTTTCCATCACAATAAAGATACCTACATAATTTTTGCCAGGCTTAAAGAAAGATGATTTGCATTTTCTTTTCTGTGTTAGGGCAGCTCTATGCAAATTATGCAAATACACACTTTCAGTGAAACTAGTATACACATTAAAAGTGAATTGCATGAGACAAAAAATAGAACGGTCTAAGACGTGACAAGGTGGCAAAAGCATATATTGAGAGATAAAGCAGCCAACATGTAATTGATTCCAAGACTAGTACTACAGAATATATAGAGATGCTATTTGTAAGGGCTACAAAGGGGTCAGACATCGAAAAGCCCAATTTTAGATCTAGAATATTACATCTTCAAAGAATGCTCTTCTCTTCCTACACAACATATATCATCCCCTTGCTAGGGATAGTTATAAACTGGTTTTTTACTGCTAGATGGAAGGGAAATTAAAAAAAAACATAAATAGTAATTGAATGAAAAACTCTTATGAGCACTTCCAAGAGCCAGAGATGAGTTAAATGTTTTCCTATCAGAAACCTCCATTAACAGAATCACACATTCATATTAGTTTCTTGAGGTAGAGATAAATAATAACTGCTGCCAAGATTCACTACCCTGTAATTTCTCTATGTGGTACAGAAGCTAATTCTGCACTCTGGTTTCATACAAAAATTAATTTTTACCTTTTGTATCAAAAGGTTTTAGCTTTTGTGAATTGCTAAAGCTTTAGCACAGTAATCAACTCTTGGTTCTAATTTCTGGGCTAAGAATGGCAATGCTACAGAAGAGAAGAAGCTTAATCTATCTATCATTTGTTAAGGTTCATGTTTAGGTAAAAAGAAGAAAAACAAAAAAAAAAATTATTGGTTCTAATGGGACCTAGAAAGGAGGCATGGGTCATAAGACAAAGAACACAAGCTTATACAGGATCAAAGTATTCTCTATCTAGCTTAACCCAAGCTTTAATGTATTGATATCACATTTTCCAATTCTGTATCTAAGTCACAGAATTCTAAACCCTACACTTTGAAGTTAGTTTTAAATCCAGTAGCTATGCTGTTAAGTTGACACATGCGAAAACCAGAGCCCCCCACCTTGGCAGATTTGCTGTTTGTGTGTTTCAGCACCTTTGTCTCATAAAACACGATTCCAGGTGTGACCTTAGGCCAGGTCTACAAGGTATGCTGCCACCATGCCTGTCCCAACATCACATTGCCTACGTGTCTGTGACAAGGGCATGCAAACATGACCCAAAGACCAGGATTACTCTGCACCGGGGCTGCCTCACCTCGAGTGCCCTGCGCAGTTTCAGCTGCCGCAACATAAGAAAGACATTAAACTATTAGAGAGTGTCTAAAGGACAGAAACAGAGATGGTGAAGGGCTGGGAGGGGAAGCTGTGCCAGGAGTATCTGACTGTTCAGACTGAGAAGGGGAGACCTCACTGCAGTTACAGCTTCCTCATGAGGGCAAGAGAAGGGGCAGGCACTGCACTCTGTGGTGACCAGTGACAGGGCCCAAGGGAATGGCCTAAAGTTGCGTCAGGGGAAGTTTAGGTTGAATATCAGGAAAACTTTTTTCACTCAGAGGGTGTTTGGGCACTGGAACAGGCTCCCCAAGGAAGTGTTCACAGCACCAGCCTGACAGAGTTCAAGAAGTGTTTGAACAATACTCTTAGCCATGTGGTGTGAACTCGGGGTTGGTGCTGTGCAGTACCAGGAGCTGGACTTGATCTCTGAGGGTTCCTTCCAATTCAACATATTCTATGATTCTGTGAAATACATACAAGGTAACACCTGTGTTCTCATCTGGATTTTTAATGTTCCAACTCAACCACAGGCCAGCAAGCCACCCTACGTGTGGTTTCCTAAAGTTGACTTTCTCCACTTCGCTTGTCTGTTCCCAGAAATATTAGCACATTCTCACACATGTGGCTGAGTGGCAACTTTTAAGAGTTCTACTTTGACAAATACTTTAGCAAACCATTCATGTGAGTGTGCATTCTAATAAGCCTTCCAGCAAAGCCTGCACTTACATACACACATCATTTTTCATATGAGAAAGGGAATTGCACACACATTAAAAACTAATTCCCAATTACAAATTAGAAGCAATTTTAATGTAGTATATTTTATTCTGGGGCTGTCCAAAATGTGATAAATCAGGCAAGCAGTACAGCAGCCACATGCAAAAAACTATCCCATGCCTGCTTGAAAAGTATCTACCGCTGTCCCCTGAGTCTCATGTTGGATCTCTGAAAAGATTAGCATCAAGACTCCTTTCAAAGAAACCTCCTCCCCCATATCCCAGTGGTTGATAAAGTCCTGCAATGAAGCACTCTCAGTGTTTACAATCACTACTGCTATGTGACAGATATCAAACTGGACGTGCATTCTTTCAACCTCCATCCTGTACTGTTTGGAAACTCACACAGGGAGAAGACTCAGATTAACTTTTTGACATCTCGCACATCAGTAGAGGGCTTGGAGGATGCTGTCAAAAGCACTGATCATTACTCTGCTCACAGTGGACTTACTCATCCCAAACTAGTCAATGGAAATCTAGGGTTACAAAACTCCAGTAGCTAAAAGTTATTCTTTCAAACACAGTTATAGGCTATCTATTTCATCTAGTCACACAGTAATATAGAACTTGTAGATGCTTCTGCTAAAGCATCTACAGATTCGTCTTCCACAGTCCAGAACCGCTGGTTAATCTGGGAGTAAATAGTTGCAACGATAAAGGCTCTCATAAATTCTCTAACCCCATCTTTTTCTTCCTATGGCCAGATATCCAGAACAGTAAAAACATATCCTGGAGTATCTTCCTGGAGTACTTGCCCCAGACATAAGGCTACATGCTCCATTCTCTCCATGTTGTGCCTTTCGCTGATGAACAACTTGACAACATCAGCGCTCACTTTGTAGGTGAGCAGAACAGAATGAGCAGAAAGTAGAAACAAGGTTTGCTTCCTTGTGACAGGCCACACGTAACTGAAAGGTAGAAGCAGCATACTACTGTTACCCATGAGAGCTACCGTGTGGTGTTTCATGAAGGGGTTCACTGGGAGTTCACAGTTCAGAAATCTGTGGTCTGTGTGAAGGTCTGTGGGATAGCTTTCTTCCAGACAGTTTCAAAGTTCAGGCCTAATGGGGATGCCAAAGCCAAGGAACCAGACTAAATCTAATCCAAAGTAAAACCCCTAAAGCATGATGACAGTAGTTACAGCAACCCCAGCAACAACCGCTTTCATCTACTCATCTGCTTCTTTTGTGATTCACTACTTATTAATGCAGACAAAACCTAAAATTACATTTAAAAAAACTACATGCACTCAAAAGTACTTCAAAATGAAAAACAGCAAATGCAAACTAAAATGCGGTTCATGTCATTGTGAAAAGTAATTATAACTTCACAGTGCTATTCAGGAACATTCTGCATCCTTGTTGAATGCAAAATTGTCTCAAGTTGGGGAGTTTAACTTAATTAAATTTATTGCCAATTACAAAAGCTTTAATTACCGATTTGAGTATTGAGAAACAAGACAAAGAGTTAAACACCCAACCAAAGAAAACACTTTTCATCCCTCTTTGTCTGTCTCCACTTCAGGCACCTCTTTTTTCTCCTTTCTAAAGCCCAGTCTCCTTGGTTTTGACATTACATTATATTCAGTCCCTTTGGAAAGGCAATGGAAGGGTGGGGCAGTAGAGTAAGACTAGTGCATAGTGACTTGCTCTTTTTGACTCTTTTTTTCTTGCTCTTTTCAACTGCTTTAGTATGGGATCCTCCACCAGACAACATCCTTGGGGATTGTACCTGTCCAGCATGGATTCTTCCATTGTTTGCAACACATTTGGAGATGTACCATCATCTGTGTTTTCTTTTGCATGTCCTCGTGTATCTCCTGTCTTTCCCTTCAAGCCTACTCTGTTATTTCCCTAGTATTTCCATTTCTGTGTTGTTTTGTGTCTCTTGCATCATTTTCCTGCCTCCATCCGAGTCTTCTTTTACATCTCATTTCACATGACTCCTCGCATCCCTCCTCCTATATCTTCACTTGTGCCCCCTCACACATTTTCTTTTGCATTTCTCCTCTGCTGTGGTGTTTCCTGTCTCTAGTAGGTTCTGACCTTTTTTAAGTTTGTTTTCTCAGAGGTGCCATATTCTGTTTGGTTCAGTTGTGTAGTGGGTCCATATTGTCCTTCAATGAGCTGGCTTTAAACAGCTGTGCCCAGCACAGGACATGCTCTCCTCCCTGCCTTGCAGCTCCCTAAAACCCCTAGCATTTATGCCACATACAATTTTTAAGGTGGAAAGGAATCTCAACCATAATGATCTATGGATCCCTGACTTCACATAAATGGACAAACAGCAATGGGCACTAGCACAAAAAAAAATCCCTTGTCATCAGTACTTGAAAAATGGAATTAAGTTTTTTATGATTGTTCTTTTCTTAAGAGCTATTTACACCTGCATTAGTATAAGTGAGAGATGTATTCACTTCTAAAGACCAGATGCCATGACAACACATATGTGTTTTTTAAGTATACCAGTTCCAGAATATGGAAAGACTATACACTTCTGAAATTAATTAAATTTGACTTACCATAACAGAATCAAGTTTTTGTTTCACCTTCTGCATTCTCATTGATGCTCTTGCAGCACTGACAAACTGATCTGCTGGAGACATCACTGAGGTTTTTTGTACAGGAATTTCAGAAAAACTGCTAATGAAGTGTGGCCCTCTTGGTGCAGCTGTGGTAAGTGATGAACTGAGATCTCTTACGAGTTCAGCTTCCTGTTGAGCAACTGTAGAAATAACCAATATTAATGTCTCAGGTGAAGCCTTACATTGCCATGGGGAAAAAAAATTGAAGGATCACAGTCATTTTGCCAGCCATGTCATCAGTCAAATACCATCAAAAACTGTACCAACAGTGCTATAGGGAAAACCTGAAAGTGACATGAAATTTTCCCCTTACTACCTCATTTTCCCCCTAACTCTTCTGATCACAATATCTCAGTTCAGTTATTTGTGTTTAGTAATCTCTCATACAGAACTGGTATTTTTGTATTGCTTATAAACAATAGTGTTCCTCATGCGGAAATATGGTACTGGGTGGGGGAAAGAGTGGGAAGAGAAAGGAATTTTTCAAAGGCAATAAAGTTGTAAAGCATGCACTGAGTTCAAGTTGGTGACATTTCACATTTTTTCCAGCCTAGTTCAAGTGAGTTTATGATGCCTGAGCAATATTTCATAAGTTGACAGACAGGCACAGGACACACTGACTGACAAGTTGACTTTTGCAATTTTTTGTACTATGGTCTCAAGCCAATAAAGGTTGAAAGAAATCTTTATGGAAGTTCTGCCCATGATATTAATGAAACTGTTGGTGTATCTAAAACACACGCTGTCAGAGTCTTAAAAATTAGCATTTTAGTCAGAGACTAAAATTATTATTACTGTACTATTAACTCTTTCAACACTGTGGCAGTATGACTATTTTCTGAAAGCAAAAAGAGTGCTTTTAACCCAAAAAGATCATAAAGATAGTTAGGAACAATACAAAAAAAGACCGCAACCTATTCAAAGCCTTACTGTCAGCAGTTAAGCAGTCAGAAGACACAAATAACTACGACTGTGCTGTGTGGTCTCTATATGCATATGCACACATATATATATTTCAAACTACTATGTTAAGTTTTTTAAGACTCACTGTATGCTCAACAAAAAATTCTGAAGAAACCCTTCACCCCAAAAACTTTCATGGTTTTCTAAAATGCCAATATCCTACTTAATTGAGTATAGCACTCAATACCTATTGCAAAGTCATTCCACTTAATGTTCCTGTAAAAGTCAACCAATTCAACAAATAACCTACACTGAGATTTTATATGAGTAATGCTACTACTACACGTTACTTTAAAAGCCAGTACATAAAGACAGGATTAATTTGACAGACCCGTGTCCCTTGCAAACGTAATTAACATTAAAAAATTACTGCATAATTCATATTAACACATTAACTCTCTAGATGAAAACATCCTTAATTGAACACAACTATCAATAAAACCTGTGAAGGACAATCTGAATTTTATTTTGTATACCAAAAATTCTAAGTTAGCATTTATTACTATCTTCTCTTCAATATAACATGGGGAATAAACATATCTCTGACATAATGACATCACAGCTATAACAGCTATGTATCAGAAGTCTATGCACTCTCATTCATTTCTATACAGCTCCTCAACATGATTTTGTAACATAGCTGGCACAAACTACTCAGACTCCAATTAAGCTACTAATTAGTTTTCCAAATTGTATTTTCTGGATCCATAATCTACTTTGATATTGCAAAAAGAGCTTTTGTATAATGCTGCCTATATATGATAAAATGCTGCAAAAATCACACAGTATGAAACACAAAAAAAATTGAGGGACTTCTGGTGATTTTGGCTAGGCCAAAACCTCTGCTTAAAGCAGCATCACATAGAACAGGTAGTGCAGGATCATGTTCAATTCAGTTTTGGTATCTCCCAGAAAAAAAGATATGCATTATCAACAAAGGACTGATTTCTTTTCCTCTCAAAAGAAGTACAAAAACTAATAAATTGCTTCTAAAAATAAAATACTTACAGGTAAGTATCAAGAAAATTTGTACTGTACCTTTATAATCATAAATGTATACAAGGATTGGATGGTTTTGACCAAAGGCACAAAAAGACACCATGTGTTCGTGTGGATGAAAGGCAACATCACGAAGTGGAGATGTGAAGGAGAGATCAGAATATATGGCCACCTGATCTCCTGCAGAAGTGAAGTAAGTGTATTAATGCCATGGAAAAATATTTGAAACATTCAATACAGCACAATAACAGCTGGTTAAATTTTGTATTACTGCAATGTTTGCCACTGTAAATAAACATTCTTCAGTCAATTTCCTGATTGAAAAGTTGCATTTTGGCATAAGACAAAGGAAATATTGCCTGCTTTTAAGTTATTCAGTAAGTCAGAAAAGTTAGTGCTGTTGCAATAGCTGCAGGAAATGCCAGAGGAGGATGCACCAGGTTAGATGAGTTCTCTCGTTCTGATAAGCACGTTCTGGAAAGGTGGCGTTCCACAGTATTTGTTTGTGCTTGCATTGTACAAAGATAGCCATCTTACTTGTGGATTTCAGCTATATAATACTGATAACAGGAGTGAAAGTCGAGGAGAGAATTATTAAAAAATATAAATAAAATTAGGTCTTCAGCTGATGGCACTATAAATGCAAATACAGTGTGTAAACAGAAGTCAAAATCCAATAAAAACATACTAATAACAAAGTTTCCTTCCTTTTAGTTTTATAATTTTTAAAAAGTTTTCAGGCAAATTATGTAGAGGCAGAGATGCAAGCTAACATAGTCGGAAACATGGAAAGAAATTCACAACAGAACTATTAGTTATCTGCCAGTTTCAAAATATTTACTTTTTTTTATTTTAAAACAGATAGAATATAATATCATCAAATCCAAAACGGTATTCTGCTACTTCCTGCTCTTATTTTCATCTCTTTTACCTCCTGTACAAGAAACTCTACCCTACATTTTTGTCACATTTTTTCAGAAAGATTTTGGTAGCTATTTTGAAACTCCTTGGCTTGGGGACTAATTCACAATAAAATCTTATATACCACACACAAAAAATATTCAGTCTCTGACCACCCACCACAGAGATGAAGTGGTTCTGCAGAAGAACCTGATTCTCAAATCTGAGAAACAGAGAAAATTTACCTGACCTAAAACATTTTTTGTGCATTCCATCTTAAGATCCTCACCACATGTAAAGAGCTGCAGCACACCAAAAGCTGAGCCTCAGGTGCTCCAGTCATGCTGGATATTACAAATGTTACCTCTACTAATTTCCTCTAGAGAATTAAATCTCAGAGATTAATAACAGCTATTTAGAAGGCGGAGTTAAAGCTTCAGAATTTAAGAATGTCTTACCAAGTTTTATTCCATATCAAAAGTGTTTCAATAAACCTTAAAAAATCCTTTCCCCCTCAGCTTTGACAATTTGGCTTAAGCCCATAAAATAATTAGTTACCTGTTTCTGGATTCCAAACATAAGCCTTTCCATCTTCACTTCCTGAAAACAGGAATGTACCACACGGTGTTAAGGTGCTGTGAATCTTTTCTCTGTAATTTGTGGCACCTACATATTTCTTTGCCGCCAAGCTAAAGAAAGTTTGCAAATATAGAAGATATATTCAGGATAGACAATTTAACTTCTTAACTGTCAGTTCCCCCTCTATTTCTCAGAAAAATCAGCACACCTTGCATCCCAAATAGATATGCAAGCACACACTTTTTGTAGAGTGAAGTACTTATTTACCCTTTAATTTCCTTAACCTTCATAATGCACCTGACAGTATAGATAAAAATGTACATCCTTGTCTTTCAGAAGAAAAAGGAAACCCTCAGATCTAGTCAACAGATAGAGATGCAGTAATTTGCACTATCTTGATCCTGGGCTTTGCAAAAAAACAGGGAAATTAGCACTATTACACCAAGCTCTGTTAGAAAAGCTTTCATTATGGCTCTTGAACTTGAATGATTAAACCTAAGCAGTAGCTCTCTTCAGCTCTTCAGACCAATGTCTCCTTGGTCAGAAAAGCAGCAGTAGAATCAACAAATTTCAGACACAAATGCTGATTTACTATTAATGTGTTCGATATTATTTTTGAACTTAAGTATCCTAATCTTTTTTCAGCGAAACACTATTTGTCAGCACAGTAATAATGATCTACTACCAAAGTCTGTCAGCATCAAGTAGGAGAGAATCCACAAAAGGATGGAAAGAGGATAAATCAGCTTGTAAGAGGCATAGCCTGGAAAAAGGTATCAAAGTTCAACATGGACACTAACCCAGCAGCAGTACTACAATGCAGAATTTAAGGCAAGAAGAACAGCAATAAGCTACCATGGCCCTCAAGGACAGCATTATTTCATATTTGTTACTGCAAAAACAATGGAGGTATGCTGGGCGAAGTGCAGTGCATTTAATATTACAGGAAAATAATTTTAAACAATATTCCAAATAAATATACCCTAGATGATCCCACAGCAAGTCCATATTAGCCCAAATATGAGTTTTAGCTGTATGAATAAGAAAGATAGTATCTCTGAGATGTCATTAGAAGAGCCCTGCAAGATGTAAAACAAGCCTTCATATGAAACCCTAAGGAGAGGGCTGAACTAAAACCAAATCCCTGATCACATACCTAAGTGACAGGACAG
This sequence comes from Pyrgilauda ruficollis, assembly GCF_017590135.1. Taxonomy (NCBI): domain Eukaryota; kingdom Metazoa; phylum Chordata; class Aves; order Passeriformes; family Passeridae; genus Pyrgilauda; species Pyrgilauda ruficollis. The sequence continues at coordinate 7,575,049 of NW_024523648.1, forward strand.
CAGCATTATCCAAAAAGATCAAAAAAGCAAGTTGAAAGAGGAAAGTTAAGAGCAACCAGCTGTCAATCAAAGTGAATTGTGTTCATCTGTGACCTCCACCCCCTCTTTTCTCATGCAGGGAATGAACAGTTAATGCTGACGTGTAAAATTATCACTGCTTGGTATCTGACCCTGTGGTTTATTGATAGACTTAAAAGTCAATGTAACTGTGCGCTGTGGTCAAAGTAGCAGTCCTGGTGGTGTCCTCTCCACCCTTATTTTCCCAGGCTCTCCCTCATTTCTTCTCTAGTGTTTGGGCAGCTATCAGATACATTTGATCAGAGATTTGATTAAAATGAAAATTAATCATTTGTATTTGTAGGCTAATTTTTAGTCGGATCAGCTCACTGATCTGACTTACCCCGCATCAAAAGACCTCTAGAAATGATAAAAAAGAAATGCTAGGAATACACGGCCAAAGGTGCGGGAGATTACAGGAGATGGTACGTCCTATGGATAAATTTGCTTAAAATAATTATGAAATTGCACCCCACGTTAAACCCTTTCTTAAAGATTAATATGCATGCCCATCTTTCCCTCTCAAACTAAAACTCTCTGCACGTTTTAGTAAGAGGAGCAACAGAAGAACACTGCCTAAAAAACTACAGGTTCCCTCTCTTAATCCAGCAATTTCATGCTTTGATTGAGTGGATAGTTCAGTTTCTAGCATGGTCATTATAATTTATCATTTACAGAAAAAGAGAAACGTGCACCATAATACAGTAGAGTCCTCAGCTAGTTCAAACATTCAATCCACTACAATAACAGAATTGCTTAGTTTCAAAATGACCTTCAAGATCATTAAGTCCAACTGTTAACAAGCACTGTCCCATCCACTACTAAACAATATACCTAAGGGCCACATCTACACAATTTTTAAATACTTCCAGGGATTTTCTGTGAGGTGAGGGGTGGAAAGAAACCTGCAAAATTATGGATGAAACATTTTAGAAAAGTTGTTCATATCTTTAATGTGACTTTCCAAAACATAATGTTCAAGTGCATCTTATCAACATATGTAAGTGATTGGTGAGAGACTCTGCTCACTCCCACCCAATGAAAGTACAAGAGGGAATGGACATAAATTGAAATATAGCTAATTCTGTTTAAAAATAAGAAAAAAGTATTTTATTTTGAGGATGAATGAACACTAGAACATGTTGCTCACAAAAGTTGTAAAATCTTCATCCATCAAGATATTAAAAATCCAACTATATACAGCTCTGAGTAGCATCTTTAGAAGACTTAACATTGTATTCTTCATGCCACTTTAGGCTCCCAAGTAATCTAGGAAATTTTAGATATTCTGTTCTAAAATACTTACTCAATATCACCCAAAGACTTACTCAATATCACCCAAAATGTAACACAGCAGTGTTTTGAAATAATTTCCTAACCCTAACATTTCTATCCTTGATTATTAGGACATCTTTTTTCTCTCCAGATACACAACTAATACCTTTGCAGAATTTATTACCCCATGTAAATTTTAAAACATAAAGGAAATACACATGTGTCACCAAAAATACCAACATTCTGAGATCCATAATTCTCAGGGTACTGTCTTTGGCATGGATTAATAAACGCCTTCCATTCGGATGCACTTCCAAATGATTTACTGGTGTTCCTTTAATATCATTTTCTTTTATTTCCTACAGAAGGATGGAAAATAAAGAAAATTATATAACTTTGTGGTTTAAAACTCGTATTTTGTCACATTATTGCCCATTTTTCTCTTGCATTACTATTTTTCTACTCAATTCATTTTATTTGATTAAGGAAAAAGTTTGGTCCAGTACTAAGGCATTACATCCTAGACATCAATGTTTTACAACCACGAGGCAGATTTTGTTGTGACTGAATTTTTAAATTTCTGAATTTCTAGAAAAATTAAGCTGATGGCGGAAATGCTGACTAAACATTAGGGTTCTAAGGTATGAACAAATGTGTTTTTTAAAGCCTCTGGTCCATTTTATTTTTGTCTCTAGAGAACAAAGCATTTACCTGTTAGAACAGTGCTATCAAACCTCAAGTATTTTCATGTTTTATGTATTAAAAAAAATACAGAATCACAGACTCCTAGAAAATCCTTAGTTGCAAGGGCCCCCACTATGAACATCAAAGATGAACTCCTGGCCCTATACAGGACAGCCCCAAGGATCACACCATGTGCCTTGAGAGTCCTAATACTTCTTGAATTTTCTCAGGCTTGGTGGTGTGATCACTTGCCTGGGGAGTCTGCTGCAGTGCCCAACCCAATTAAGTTGCAAAACAATTTAAAAAAATTAAGTCAGTGAATCACTGCACACTGTATCAGTTCTTCTACAACATTTTTAAATAAAATACACCTCTGCAGTTAAACAAAAGGTAATGTATTAAAAAAAATTAATTCAAATCAGATTACTAGATTTGGAATAGTTCACATTAAAATTACAATGCTCATTAAGAAACCTGTTTACCTTATTGACCTTCCAGTGTTGAAAAAGGTGTGGAGAATTTCCTTTGACAGGTGTATCCCAAACTATTATCAGTCCTGAACTATCTCCTGAGAACATGTGGTGTCCTGAGAAATAATGTCTTATAAGTAAAATACCACAAAATAATAATACAGAATATAAACAATCTTTCGTTATCTCATTTTTGTGAATAGACAAATACCAATTCTTCCATCTCTTTTGCTACAATATACTCATTGCACACGCATTTTGCTCATATTACATAACATAAGCTGATACCACAAATCTGGATGTAGCATATACATTAAATACTGAGGTGTAGACCATATTTTTAGTTTTTTTCATTTTTATTCATATTCTAAAATATGAATTCTAAAAGTGAGTATTTACAGCTCAACGAGCTTCACATGATAGCTCAATGCTTACTTATACATTCACTAAGAGAACCTTGAACTAGAACAAATAGTGTTTTCCAACATTTTTTAAGCACAAATATTTAGTCTTTATAAAAACACAGCTTTCCTCTTTGTAGTACCTACTCCAGTGACTAAATGAACCACCTAACTATTAATGATGTCACTAATACTAGAAAAAGTTGAGCTTTAACTTTCACCCATCTTCAACTCTTCCTCCACTAGTACATATCAGTACAACCTTGAATTTCAGCTGTCAGCCTACCAGTTAACATGACTCACAATGGTCAAAGCTCCGTTCTTTTCTCTCCGTGCTTCCTATTCTCTGTCAATATTGAAAAGTTCATCACATCACCTTCCCACTCCTTCAGCCTAGAGCTAAAGTTCTCAAAATCTAATTACTACCACCTCATTTTTCTTTATCGATGGATTTGGGTTGAAAGGGACCTTAAAAAATTATCTACTTCTGACCTCCCTGAAATAGGGAGGGACACCTTCCACTAGAACAAAGCCCAGACCAACTGGCCTTGAACACCTTCAGGGATAGGGCATCCACAATTTCACTGGGCAATCCACTGCCCCAGTGTCTCAGTACTCTCCCAGTAAATAATTTCTTCCTAAGAAGAATACATTGCCTCCATGAAGTAAAGAAAACTAGTAAAACTCAAGATGGTCTTCAATTGGAAAGACAACTATTTGTAAAAGCAATATTAACTACATACCTTCTGCATCAAAACAAAGTGTGTTGATGAAACTTTTATGGCCATCAAGCTCCTGTAGCAGTTGCCCATGGATTTCTTTCACATTTGCATTCCAGATTCTAATCACTGAGTCGTAACATCCTGTCACAACCAAAGAGTCAGCAACTGGGTGGTACTTGGCAGTATAGACAAATGAAGGATGAGGGAAAACTCTCACTGCAGATGCTGCCTTCATTTCTATTTTCCACATTCTAAAAGGAAAAAAAGTTAGAATGTCTACTGTATAAAGCAGTCACACACAGAGGTATGACTGATGCCCGTATTTTGGGCTACTTATTCTAGAGGCAAATGCTTGCAAACACTTAACAATACCTGTTTATCCCACCAATTTGTTCCACCTCTTTTTAATCCTTTATTATGGTACTTTCTAACCAGAATTAAGAAAAATTTACTACTTTACACAGTATTTGGTCTTCAAAGCAAATTAATGACTACTTACTCACTTAATGGATATATTTCTCATTTGAAAATACTCACTCAAAGAATTCCATGAAATGAATTGGTTTCTTTCTTTCAGGAGTTATAAATAAATTAAGCTCTTCTGGGGTATTATTCATATAAAACAATATTAGAACAAGAAAAGCCATAAAGGAACATTTAGGGCCAATAAATATAAATAAAATCACATAAAATTTTAGAATAATTATTACCAGCCACACAGTCATCATGATCTCAAGGATGTTTACATCTCCTAAATTCACTTCTTACTATTCATCTATTTCCTATCCTTTGCCAACCATAAGTGTAAGATCACATTTTTGTTAGTGTTTTCTATTTGATGGTATGCATTTTATTAGTGAGCCTTACCCAAAGATGAGTCCACAAAGAATAAAATAGTACCCAGATCACTAAATACAGGTGAGCAGCCCATCACATACAGTATTCAGTTACAAAATGTTATTGAATTGTTTTAGTGGCACCCACTTCTGGTGAGGCAACCACATCTGGTGGCTATTGAAGAATTCTAAGTTTACTCAGAGGTGACTTAATTACAAAATTGCAACCTTTTAGAGTACAACAATTAATCTGCTATTTGATGCAGAAAGGTCAAAAGGAGTTTACTTATCTTTTAGAATGGTTTTAATCTAACCTTTAAAATAAAAATTAATTTATTGCTCACAAATAATGTGGGACTAAGCCTTGGGAAGGCTTGAGGTTGACACAGAACACTATATAAAGAAGAATTCACAGAAGTTCATGAGTTTACATTTATGTTACCTTAGAACTCAGTAGGAGATAATCCAAATAATATACTGATAATGAGTTTAAAGCAATGGGGTGCTGAGACTTTTTAAGGAGCTGAAGGCAACTCACAAAAAATACAGGAACTAATAACTCATATAGTGACTGCACACAGTACACAGAAAAGGAGGCAGACCACTGCAGTTTCAACATGCTGCCAGAAATTCAAGAATTGAGGAACAGCTCAGCCTTCTGACAGGCAACATAAATGACTGAAATTGATATTTACTTCAATATAAAAAAAAATTCTTACTTAATCCACTCCCAAATGAAAAAAAAAAAAAAGTGCTGAACTCTCAACACACTCTTTTTCTGCCTAAATACAAGCAGCAAAAAAACACTAGAACAGTTCCACACATACAACATATCATTTAACAATTCTTCTGTCATTTCAATTATGCAACTGCCTGTAGCATTACTGAGCTGCATATCAGAAATAACAGATAGGGATCTGAAGGCCTAAAAAAACCCCAAAAAACTCTGTGAAAACCAATGAAGTTGCTCACAATAAAATTGTACAGTGTCCCAGCAACATTTCAATGTGTACGTACAGCTTTGAGAGTTTTGGTTTTTAAATCTGAGCAGATCAATATTTTAACATTAACGCTGTAGGAAAGTACACTTTAATTATAGAGGATTCGATTTAAGAAATAACAGTATCAAAATTAATTTACAGCAATTTAAGCTGAATTACTTTACTAAGTGTAAAAAAACAAAAGAACACCACCAACATTCATACATGCAGTATGAACGTATGTATGTGTACACACATAACTTGAATCTTAAACTTTCAATTTCCTGCCTAGTGTTCAAATTTGTAAACTTAATTCTGCATTCATAGTATGGCAATTTCTCCAGGAAGAGAATATTACAACTGTCTCTGTCTTCTCAAAATAAAAGCTCCTTTAGTTTTTTACGGCACTATAGATTTAGACACTAGCGTTTTTGGAAAAGCTTTGGTTTCAAATACAAATACATTACAAACAGTAAATACAGATAGTGTGATTAACCCAATCACAATTTTTATATTATTTTAGTCACATGGTAACCAAATCTTTAATTAAAACATTATAGCACAGTTTGTAGTAAAACACTGAATTAGACCACTTTCTTTTCAACTTCTGATGGTATCTGCCAGAACATCCCATCATACTGACCTGACAGTGCCATCAGAGGAAGCAGTAAGAAGGTATTGGTTGTCTTTTGACCAACAAAGATCATACACTATGTTAAGATGACCATAAAATTCTCTCAGGAACTGTCCAGAAGGAATTTCATACACTAGGGGAGTAGAAAAAGAAAAATAAAAGTTTTGTAAGTATTTGCAGTCAAAAAGATGTACCTACCAGAGCCAAAGTTTAGTCCAATCTTAGGCTGATTTTCTGCCAGCATAAATCAACTCACTTTCTTTATTTTCTCATTCTGAGGCAACAGGATGAAATAATTGCTAGATATGAACAGACAGCAGGCATCTACTTCCACCTAGTGGTTCACGGATGTCACAAATGTCTAAGAAACACCTTATTTGCATTAAATTATCAGAACCAGATTAGGATTATGTTGGTTTTCTTTAAATTTTGACAACTATTTGACCAATCTTAAAATATTTTAACCCTGAGATAATTTTATGGGGCTGTGTAAAAAAGGAATCTAGATTTACTGTTCCTTGCATTTAAACACTTTGTGTACATTTAAGAAACTGCTCTTTCTAAATCTCAAAACTTTTATGCAAGGTCTAAGAACTATGCAGTTCAAGCTACCGTGATGAAGCAGCCAAAAATTTGAGTTAAAGGAATGTTTGCACTTCGACTGAACTGGACCATGGGAAACAGCAGCTTCCAGTAGTCTGTCTGGAGATGGTAACATTCCAGTATCCAACTTTCAAGACAGGTTAGGAAAAAAACTTACATGAAAAGTGTGTAAGGTGGAGGCTTAAAATGTTATTTCCCTTAAAACATTATAATCAGAAACTACGCTCTTTCTGCAAACTGATTTAGTATTTCCATTAGGCCTCTGAGCAGAAATGGTGTCATTTCATGCCATTAAACTGTGTATATGTAACCATGTAGGAAAAGCCAGTTCCAGCCCTATTAACACAGAAAAAGCATTTTCCTCAATGCTCTTTAACGCACAGAACAATCATCTAATCACAACTACAAACTAGAAACTCTAAAAAAGCACAATTTAAAAATTAACTTCCCTTAATCTTTAATTTCCAAATACATGAATTATAAGCAAAAAGCCAAAATGTATTTAAACTTACAAGCAATGGGATAGCCACTCCTTCCTGCACATGCTGCTGCCAGCGTTCTCCCGTCATGCGAGAAGCGGATACAGAAGCAGCCCATATCTCCACCGCGCAGGGAAAACAGGTGCTTGTTGGGTATGCGGCAAGCCTGGCTTTTCAGGGAACAATTGGTAGGAATATTAACTATCCAGTGCAGGGAACACACTCAGCTCCTGACATGCATGAGCTCTAAAAGGCTAATAACATCTTAATGGCATTCCAAAGTAAAATTCAATGTATTATAAACAGAGACAGTTTTGCAGCACAACCGAGGCCCAGTGAATGTGTATCTCTTTCTGCCCCATTATTGCAAACAACTAGCATTGTTTAAAAAACCTGAAAAAAAACCAAATTGAAATAAATTGTTTAATCTTAATAATGTCTACCATCAGTGATGTAAGCTGTGGAGTTAGACTGTAAGTCAAGGTTGTTTAAGGAGCCTAAGCACATCTTTTAGTCACCTAATGACTGCAGTGTGAACTCAGAAGCCCAACCACAGGCACTCAAAACTCTGGTCTTCTACCAAATAATTTTAACATTCCTCATCTGTATTTAAATATCTGGCTTTTAAAGGCAGAACCAGAGATGAAGCACCTCAAAAAACTGAACTGGTATTTTAGACCCCTTTCTTGGCTCTCAACATAATACCTCTTTTTGACCCAATGGCTTTTTCTCCAAAACTAAATTCAGAGTTTAAGGTGAAGGGCAATATCCACAGTAGCTACGTGGTTCTTCAATGTAAGCTCTTTCTTTTTTCATAGCTTAAAGATGTCTTCAACAAACAAAAAGAAAAGTCAAGAAAATGTATTTCTAATCAAGCTGAAGTCTGAGAACTGGCTTCTTGTATTACTTCTTACTCGTTCAAATTCTTAGTGAATTCTGCAGACTCTGACGGCTCAGGTAAAAAAATGCGTATTTGCTAAGGTTAAGCCTCCTTTACTATCTATGAGAGTTTTTTATGTTTTGTTTAATATCTTTGTTAATTATTTTAATTAATTACTTGCTTCATAATACCTATAAAAATACTGAAGTTATTTTCATTTAAAATTCAAAGAAAAATGCTTCACCTGTCCAGGCAATCTTGACCATTTAAATGGCTCCTTTTTCTCCTCTAAAGAAGGTTCACGTCTTTCTCTCTGGAGCTCAGACAGCACTGTATTACTTTGTTCCTGTTGAACAGCTGCCATAGAGTGAAAAGAAGGACCAACCTTAAGGCAAACAAAACTATGTATCAGGGAAAAATATTTTTAAAGTGAATAATGTAATTTCTAAAAAGGTTAAAAGATACTTTTAATTTAAATGTCTTGCATTTTTATATCTGAAACACAGAGACTGGAAAAGGTTAATACATGAAAACTGCATTGCAAAATGTCATTTAAAGTAACCAGTAGTCAGAAAGTAATCAAAGCTTCCAAAGTTGTGTCAATCCAATGGTATCACAATTTTTTCAAATAATCAATTATCTCCTATTTTTAGTAACTATCAAGGTCAGTGAAAATTAGAATTACTCCACTATTGTGTTGTACTACTGAGAGGGCGCACATCTCACCAGGCTTGCACAGCCCACCCTTCATAGTACAAAAGTGAGCAGAAGAAGTTATTATCACACCTCTAAATACAAATGGGAAATTACAGAATAGAACAATATCGTACTTGCACCAGAGAAAAGAAAAAACCATATTTATCTTGAACGCCCATCTCAGCACATACCAGTGTAAGCCTATTTTTAAAGTAGCTTTCATATGTGAAAAAAAATACAGCTCACTACAGCTAGAGGGTGCAGGGAAGCAAAGATAAATAACTTGCATCTTTTCTCAAAGAATTTTTACAACTGAGTGAGTTCAGTGACTTAAAAATGGCATTTCTGCTAAGAAGAAGAAACATTCATCTTAAGAAAGTACTCTGAAAGTTTTCAGAATGCCAGTGGCAAATATTCAAAGTTGCAGGTAGAAAAGTATGCCTATTTTTCAAAATTACCTATGAAGGGCTGAGTTTGAAACACCTACCTTGAGATGTAACATTCTTATTTTATATTTTACATACTGCATGTTGTAAGCACAGCTTTTATATACATGCATACAAACACAGACTCACATGCTCTACCTAGGTACTAGTTCCTACAGAAAAGTCTGCATATTTGCAAATATATTTATATATTATATACTTAACTTACATGATCTGGCAGTTTTAGGCCTTTTACAGTTACGTATAAAGTTGATGGGTAACGATTTCTAGGGCATTTTGCCCACCAGTCATAAACCTCAACTACATTTGAATGTGACTTGGTCCTTGAAGATGGGTAATATAATTGCAGACGAAGTTTTCCACCAACGTTTAGAACTCCATTTGCACCTACAAGCTGGAAGAATGATTAAAAAGAGGAAAAAGGGAGAAAGATGAACACAAAAGTAATTGATAATTTCTAATATCTAACCTAACAGTATAACCTCTTGAAATCATTTCCCATTGCAGAAATATACTAACTCTAAAAGTGACAGTGAACTAAGCATGTATTTAATCCCCCCAGAATCAAATAATAAAGATTAAATCTTAGATGGCAGTCTAGTTTCAAAAGATGCTTTACAGCAGTAATATCTTTAAAGTGGGAAGACCTCAGCAGTACTTGTTTTCTTTTTTTTTAAACTGCTACTTGCTAAAATCAACCAAATCTCAATGAACTGCCAATCCATAAACAGCTTCTTCCAAATCTGTCCTCTTTGAATGCTGCAATGAAGGCTTTTGTTCAGAGCAAAAGATACAGCAGTGTAGTACCCTCTCCAGCTTCAGAGGAGACAAAGTCATCTCTACTGAACCAAAGAATAACAGAAGCACCTACTGCCATTAACAATTGTCAGTCTTGAAATGAGAAATTTCTACTCTGACTGATACAGGTAAAAGGATAATGCAGGCAGATGCAGTAAGAATGAAGAACAGGCAACAATTTTATTCATAATTATGAGCTGAAAACTTATTCTTCCCTCTGTTCAGGAGTAGGCTGTACTGAAGGCCTGGATGCACAGTTCCTACCAGCTCTGCTAACAGACCTGGGACAGCAGGCCCCTGATTCCAGTAGATTTCTCCTGGGCAGAGCTCAGAGGAATCTCTGTGTTGAATTGCTATAGAGGTCCCCATCCCTCCACCTATACTTGCAGTCCATTATCTTCTCCTGCATTTCTCACATTTCCTCAATGTTGTGGACTGCTCAGTGACTGTCAATGACTATCACACACAAGGGTAGGTGTAAATAAACAATCCTCAGGGAAAGTGAAGTTTGTCAGCTCTCAAAGAACTAATTGACACATTCAAGTTTCTCTTAAAAGGGTAGAAAGTTACAATGTGCTGGCTAAATTACCCGTATCTCACATTTGGCACATTTGTATCTCAACAGCCACAGCATTTCAAACTCTGCAACTGAAAATGAAAGCATTCTGTAAGTAAGTTAAGGAGTCTTTTCAAAGACTGGACAACTGAAAATGCCACTAGAATACAGAACAGCTGAGGTACAGAAATTAGTGGATTTGTCATTTTCTTCACATTCCCATAAATGCAAAGAAAACCCTAAAAGAAAACAACCTTCTGTACTTCATGAACAAACAAAAAAAAATCTTACACATTCTACACCTCCTTGAAAAAGACATGAACTTTAATGTCAAGCCTGTTACTGTGTTGATTTCATGGAGTGGAAGAAGAGGAAAAGGGGAGAACAGCCAAGCAAACAAGGATTTTTTTCTTCCATCTCTGTTGCTGGCATTATTTTAAAATGCTTTCCTCTTTAGTACCGTTAGAGATTTTCAGATAATTTTTTTTTTCATTTAAATATTTACAGTACCTTTAGAAATGCCCAACAAATTTTTCGGTAACGACCTTCCTGAATTCTTACATCAGAGCTGGCTCTCACTTCATGCATACCTGGAGAATCAAGGACCTAGAAGTATCAGCAGGAATATAAATGTATTTCTAATGAATGTATATTTCAGGGTAAATAATAAAAAACTGCTGAAAATGTGCTTGGTCAATTCACTAAATCAAACAGATTTAAATTTTAAGAAATTACAAAACCAGTGTTTCTTCCACACAAATTAGAAATAACAGGTCCTTATGCATTTACCTGATGACTATTTATAACTTCCATTAAAAAAGAAGTCTAGTCTTAAAAAAAACTTACTCTTGCTCCCCTTAGGTCTCAATAAAAGAGAAAAAACAATTATGTGTAATTTTCTTAATAATTCAGAAATCATTTAGATCACAAATCTGATGGCTAAAACCAGCTGCATATTAACCTAAATGGGAAATGGCAGTCAAAAAAGTTAAGTTTTTCTTCCTTAGCTTTATCAGTTTTGTCATCGAATCAGTCCTAGAACAATTTGGGTAGGAAGGAGCCTTCAAAGATCACAGATTTCTGAGCCATGCGCTTGGACACCTTTCACTAGATAAGGCTGCTCAAAGCCACATTCAACCTGGCCTTGAACACTTACAGGGATGCCTGTGACTCTTCATTTTTCTGTCAGGGACCTGAATTTTCCCATATTTCACTACTCCTGGAAGTTTATGTGGTATACAGAAAACCCTTAGAATAATACTTTTTTCAAACTTGTATTTCATAAAACACACTGAAGTCAAACAGCCTTTTTTCAGTGGAATCATACTTTCGGTTCCAACATTATTTCCATAAAGAATCTTCACATACAAATGTAATTAGTTTTGTGTTAAGCAATTAAGGATTCTTAATTCTATAAATATGTTCATTTACAAGCATCACAAAGCATTAAGAAACACATGGCAATAAATTATATTCAATCTACTTGAAATATGAAAAAAAAACAAGGAAGAAAAGTATATTTTTATGTTAATTCTACAGAATCTCTCTGTACAAATATTGCAATGTCTAAGCTAAAAATTATGTTGAATATATAACACAAAATTTTTCTATTAAACATAATTGTATTGGAGGACAAATTAATAATTACTTTATGAAAACTGGGACAGGAGAGGTGGACATGTAAAATGTTAATGGAAATAATGCAATGGTTTGCTCATTGGTACAATGAGGTGCTGCTACTCACAGACAAATTCTACCTTTGACTTTCTTGTACTTAAACCTCTTTTCAGATTTCAAGAATGTGAAAAGAGTGATATCCACCATATCTTACCAGCCTTCCCCAGAACGAGAGCTGATTTTATAAGAAAGCTTTGTATTCCTTGTAACTATTAAAACAGGCTCCTTTCCTATAGAAAACTCCACTTTTGGTATCTCCACTTGACTTTGTACCTTAAAGCAATGCTATTAACCCAATTTAACTGAAATAAAACACCCAATTCAGTCAAATAGATACTGTTGAAGAAAAAATACCAAAAAGCAGAATGTGCATAAATCAGATGCAAAATATTTAATCTTACCTCAAAAAACAGGATAACCTGAGGGTTATCATCAGTGTTTTGAATAAAATAAGTAAAACACTCATTAAATATTACTTGCTCTTCCCACTCTGGAATTGCTGATTTAGACTTTAGAAAGTCACATGGTTGTGTCATTATAGGAAGAATGTGCTCTATTTCTCCTTGTTCATAAGATGAATCTTCCTTCTTGCTGTTTGAAGATTTCCAAAGAATTACAATTATTAGAGCATTTAAAAAACAACCTTGAACAAAACAATATTTTCATTTACTGAAAGCTAAGAAACATATAAGATACTATTTGTCTGATTCTAGAAAAAAATTTCTAAACCTGCAGAAAAATGAAGACAATTTGCAATGCATATAGAAAAACTACAGTTGAAAATCCTAAAAATTAAGTTACTGTTAGCAAATTAGTGCATGATGATCATGGTGGAGTCTACTGCTTAAGGCCCATTAAAACTTGGTTTCAGGAAAATTATGGATAATGACAGTGGAAACAAGCAACTGAAGTAATTAAGAACATAAAGAACCAGACTTCATTTAAGGATTTTAAAAGTTCTTAATATAAAAGACAGATGCTATTTATACTACAAGAATTTTGCTTACATGTTCTTGGCTTTTACATACTTCTGACACTTGAGAAATTTTGCCTCTGGGATGAATACAGAGTGAACTATGTTGGAAATATCACAGATTCACAAAAGATGCTGAGTTGGAAGGGACCCACAAGGATCATCAAAGTCCACCTCCTCGCCCTACACAGCACCATCCCCAAGAGTCACACCATGTGCCTGAGAGCATTGTCTAAACACATCTTGACCTCTGTCAGGCTTGGTGCTGTGACCACTGCCCTGGGGAACCTCAAGAACAATACAGCAGTGCAGAGCATTTCGAAGTGCCAAAAGAAAAATATCACCCTCATTTATGGTATGTATATATACACACATTATCACAGATGTAGAAACTAATGAACAACTACCCAAGCTTAAAATACCCCCTTGTTTTCATTTTCATATTCAATTTTGTAGGGAAGAGTATATCTATTTATTGTAATCAGTGATAATAGAAACATTTTATTAAATGTCACCTATAATCCTTCTTCACATATAAGCCGCTTCTCTGATCAACAATATGGATTTTGACCACAGGATGAGATACCAAGTGATCAATTTTAAGTTGATCTGATCGATGGATATAAACTCCCAAAACAAGATCATCGCCAAAACCAAATTTAGACTGAGTTGAAATTTCTGAATTCTTCATTTCCTCATCATTTTCTGCAGCAACTTCCGTGGTTTCTTCTAGAAATTGGAGCAAAGTAAACAAATGTCACTAGTGGAAATTAGTAACTTCTGTTGCATCTCAAAACTACTTACAGTAAATGAATTTTCAAGATTTTAGATTGATTTATCAAATAAACATCCTCACAAATGAGCCTCAGAATTGGAAGAACAGAGGTACAATTGAGTAAGTTAAGAAACATAGGTAACTCAAACAGCTCAATCACTTCTGTGCTACTACTATGGACAAGTATTTCTGCAGCAGCACCAAAAAAAGCACAGCTAAGTAGGTACAGTATTATAACATTTTGCTGGCAGACCTTTTCTGCTTTTCTTCTTAACCTTCTTGGCCTTAGGTTTCTGCCTTTCCATGCTTCCCTCCAGTTTCTGTCCTTCTGATGTAAATAATCTTTCAGGCGACTGACTTTCATTGCCACCTGCTTCTGGAAGATGATGCTGCAGCTCAGAAAGGGACATTGCACTGCAAGGTAATGGATCACTGTCAGAAGCTGCAGTCCACTGCATAGATTGATACAGTTACTCACTGCCATTATTAATCCACTTGAAATTCTGCAACTCGTTATCTGTGTATCTTGAAAACGTAACAGCCCCATTAGTGTCTTGCCTTTTTCAGTGCTCTCCCCTCTTCCTTTCCCCCTAATTTCCAGACAATTGCAGAACCATTTATGTGAAGAGTTAAACAAGTACCTTTTTGCCAGATCACAGCCATCACTTATCACTAAAAAAAATCATGCATAAAACTATCTTATGTTAGTTAAGAGCGAGTTGCACAGTAAACAAACATCAAATAGCAATGAAGAAAATTTTTTTTAAAAGTTGAAAGGAATCCATGAGCTAAATATGAATCATGACAGCCTTTTGAGAAAGGATTTAGTACTATTATTTCATAACAGAATCATCCAGTTAATCACTCAGAAAATATGAACAATTTATCAGAAAGCTGCTGCTTATCTTAAAATGAAACCTTTTGTGTAAGATTCACAGACACACCATGTACAGTTTGTCATGTTACCTTGTTTCAGCTTCACTTAAAACTGCTCGCTCTTTCTTCTTTTTCTTCTTTTTGCCCACTTCATTATTCAATGCAACTTCATGCCTTTGAACAGTGGAGGTAGATTCAGACATCTGTTCTTTAAGTTTCTTTCTCATTTTCGTTTTAATTGCATTTGCCTCTTCCTCAGCCACATGCAGCTGATAGGCTTGAATTAGCTGCTCTTCCTCTTCTAATTCAGTTACATTTCTCACTTCAGTCAAGGAATTTTTGATCATTCTATCACCTTCTTGATCAGGTACATCTGTTTGTGATTTACTTTTTGTTTTCTTCTTTGGAAAATCATTAGTCTTTTCTTCAAAACTCCCCAATTTAGCTTCATATAAATCTTCCTCCTCATTAAATTGTTCTTGTAACAGTGATTTCTTTTTCTTTCTGTTCGACTTTGGCTGCTTGTTCTCTTCTCCACTAACAACATCATTGTTTATTTTCTTTGCAATTGACGCTTTCTCTCTTAATTTATTTTTTGTAAATCTGGGGCTCTCTTCTTCAGGATTATATGTGTTGTTTATAATTGCTTCATCATTTACACTTTCCTTAGACAGATCAATATTATTTCTAAAGGTATCAAGCTATAAATGAAAAGAACATAAAACATATTTTTACTAAAAATCATGTTCTAAGGATAAACACTGCACTTCATGTTATTCCTTCAGCAACATTACTCAAAGTAAAATTAAATCAAAGATTCTAGTTATTTGGTTGCTTCAATTTGACAAGCAACAGATTGAAAGCCAACACAAAATTCACACTGAAAAAAACCATTTGTTATTTGGGCACCTCCTCCTCAATGTTACACTACGTTTTCATATGACTTTTACACATATCCAGTAAAAAAAGGAAATCTACTCCATAAACAGATGCCTCCACACTGTGGAGGATGAGAAGACTTCATGCACCACAAAAACAAATACTTTCATCCACTGAAAATCCAAGTTAGAGACAGATTTCAGGCTCAGTTGTTTGCAGTCTCTTATACTGAAAGCCACTTGTCAGAACTAAATTTCAGCAAAGGCGTTTGTTTAAGCACTTCTTGACAGTTTTAGAAAAAAAACATTGTAAACTTTCCTCTCTCCTTCAAATTTCTATTTCTGGTTACTAAAGATTATAGTGCCACTTGCTGGCCTCCTTGGATATGTTCAAGGTCAGGATGGATGCTCTGAGCATCCTGATCTAGTTCAAGATGTTCCTGATAGCAGGGTGCTTGGTTTAGATCACCTTTAAAGTTCCTTGCAATCCAAACTATGATTCTATGATAATCCCAAAGAACACAGCAAGTAACTGAGGTCTAATTCTGTCAGGTCAACACAGAGATCTTTGTTCTTTGATGTAACTTCTGTAAAGCCACTGAGGTTCATTTACGCTGTTGTCTTACAGGAAACTCTCTTAGAGCTCCAATGTGAAACATCAGAAAGGGTTTTAAAACACAACAAAAGCAAATTCAAGCTTGGAGAAAATATATTTGCCTACAAAGTCATATTTGCCAAGACCTTCTTCCTCAACAAACACTGACACTGTTCCTTTCTAGTCAGGATACAACTCCCAGTCATAGAACCATGTTTGTCTCAAACATTTGTAAAAAGGTACAATATGTGTAATAAGTACGGAAAAATTGTCCTCTCATTTTCATCTTATACGTGCTTAAAGAAACCACTAACATCATATTTTTTTTATAGGTCAATTATTCAAGAGGATGGGGAAGATTTCATAGAAATAACCTGAAATACA
Organism: Pyrgilauda ruficollis; assembly: GCF_017590135.1. Lineage (NCBI taxonomy): Eukaryota > Metazoa > Chordata > Aves > Passeriformes > Passeridae > Pyrgilauda > Pyrgilauda ruficollis. The sequence goes on from NW_024523648.1 coordinate 7,591,724, forward strand.
GAACAGAGTAAGGAAAATAAAAGAGCAAGCTTTGTATAAACTAAGAAAAACCCCAGAACAGAATAATGTTCCAAACAGATTGTTCACTTCCTTATCTTTATTTCTGTGAAAAACTTTAACTGTAAAGTATGAGAAATTAAGATTAAAACACACAGACAATTAAAACTGAACAGTGGCTGATAACTGTCTTGCTGATTTTTGTATTTGATATAACATCAATCCACTAAGTGCAAGTAGTAGAATAATTTGAGAAATCCTAAACAAAAAGCCCTCATCTATGACCTGTTCAAGAGTTTCTAAAATAACTCTGATACTCAAGAATAATCTCCTTAAAGGAATCCACCTGATGCAAAAGTTGACTTGAAACACTTACTAGAACTTGTTATTTATTATTGCCTACAAACAAAAAATCATAGATTCATAGAATCAGTCAGGTTGGAAAAGACTTCTGAAATCATCAAGTCCAGCCATTAACCCAGCACCACTAAACCAGATCCACAGGTGCCACATCCACATGCCTTTTGAACAGCTCTAGGGATGGTACTCCCACCACTTCCTTGGGCAGCCAATGTCTGAATATCCTTTCAATTGAAAAATTTTTCCTAATATCTAAACTTCCTCTGGTACAACTTGAGGCCATTTCCCTATAATGAAAACAAACCACAATCTCAAACTACAGCAAATTTCAGGAACATTAATAGATACTGCAGGCAGCACAAAGCTGCTTCAGCAGTTCAAACTTAAATTCCTCAGATAAATAGACTGTATGATCTCAATTCAGGCCACCTTTCCCACTTGCTGTAATTACATGACATAATTAAAAAGAGAGGAAAGATGTAAAGAAGTTACAAAACAATGAAGTAAAATCCAAGAGGTTCATAAAAATCTTCAGATTAAGATTCTGGCAGAGGTGGGAATACTGGTATAGATCCTCTGAAACACAGGACTGAGAGATATCAACTAAGAGCAACCATCAATACATAAACAGTGAACTGAATTAGAGAAAGGAGTTAGGCTGGAAAAGCAGCTCAGTAAGACAGACCTGTCTCTAGAGTAACTCCAGAGGGCTGCTGACCTGAACCTGGCTTTCTCAGCTTAAAATATAGAACAACTAAGAAGGCTTTGTTTCAAAAGAGCTCTCTGGCCACATTACACCAGGGCAGAGGAAGCATTCCACCCTGAAAACGGCCTTGCTTGCACTACTGGCTTGAGAGGAGCAAGTGATGGGCACCAACCAAGGTGCATGCACGCGGGCTGACACTCAAGGCTCACACCACAATCAGTCAATCACAGGTCACATCACTGCCATTCGTGCCCCAGAGCTGTCAGCAGGGCAACGCCTAAGAATCTTACACCTTTTCACAAGGACTTCTCAAACACGCATGAGTGGAAGCTGGCATCGTACAGAGTGAGTTTGTCATGGGTGTTTGGAGCTTGTGTTACCTGATTTACAGAGATACCTGAATTTCCACCCATAATAACACAGGCACAACTTGAAAAATTAGAGATGGACACTGCCAGCCCACTGAAGCACTGATATGTACTGGTTGTAAAAGACCATTAACCTACAGTTCAATTGTTACTGAATGCACTTGTGATGATGGCTTGTTGAGGGCATGTTTAAGAAAATCTTAATGTACCAGGAAACCAATTTTACTGCCATTGCTTGTGTAAGGCTATAAAATATAGACACTCAAAGCTAGAAGAACTTTAATTTACAAGTAAGATGATGGACTTGGAATTTTTCCACCAAATTCTAACAGAAAACATTGAGAAAATGTGTGGATCAGTTATATAGTCAACTATTATCAGTTCTCTTATTTTAGGCACAAGAAACAAAGGGGAAAAATCCAGTGGAAATCTCAACAATTATTCAGTGTCTTTCAGCCTACAAACCAGATAAATCTGCTGCAGCCCTGCCTTGAACACAAAACCCAAGTCAGCAATGCCTGTCCTTACCAATATTGTAATCTGATCAGATTACAGTCTAAGAAACAAATTTTTGCCTCCATACAGTGATCTAGCCTTTTCATTTGATAGAAAGTTTTTAAACATCATCTCTTCAACCACAGAATTTAGACTGAATTAAATAAATTCATTCACTTTCATGATGACTTTAGACAGATAAATGTACCTGGACATTGCCTGATCTATGGCTTGCCTCAGTCTAAAAAGTTGCAACAGGAGCCACAATTAGTAAAAAATAAATATGGTGGCTGCCCTAGAAGGGACATTAGCAAATTCACTTTCTGACTGTGTCTCAATTGCTTGTTTTTTCCACAATGGCTTTAGGTTTCACACCCACTGTCCCAGTAGCTATTTGCTGAACAGCAAAGCAGAACTTTTGCTGGCCACACCTGATGTGTATTTCCATCTCCACTACAAGCTCTTCACTCCTATCATTGTGGCTGCAAACTCATCCTGCCCTACAGACATCAACCTTTCCTCTTCCAAGCAGACTGCCTCCCTGCTGTCCAGGCAGGCTCTCCAGGCAAAAGGCACACAAAGCAGAGCAGGCAAGCAGGCAGGCACGCTCCTTATCCTCACTTCTGTCATTTAAAACCAGAGCAACCCCCTGCAGCTCCAGAACTCAGGTTTCAAAGAAACAGTGGACTGTAAGGGAAAAAGTCTTATTAATCTTTAAAAAAGGCTAGAGCAAAGACAAAGGAAGGAAACGGACTGGAACATTTCAAGTGGAAATAGGCTCTGAACCATGACCTGTTTTTGATCAAAGCTGGGAGACCATTTATGGCAAGCGCATGACATGAAGCCAACCATCACTGACAAATTTCACATTATTTCACGATATGTGAAACTCTGTACAGTGAAATCATATGAACTGAAGAAAACGGGAACAAAACCAGCCAACCTCCTCCATCTACCTACTCTTCCACTCCCACACACATTTATTTTTTACAGAAAAATTACTTTATTTGCTGAAGCTTTTACAGAAATTTCTACTTGAATGCAACCAGCATGGAAAATACCAACCTGACCTCCTGCAACTTTGTCACACATTAAGAAAATATTCCAAATGGTCAGTAATATGTTTCAATACAAGCTCTCCTCAAATCCTTAATTTTAAGCCGTTTAATTTGTAATATTTATAGCTTCAACAAAGCCAGAAATTTGAGCTTCCACACTGATTCTAAAAATGCTTCTTAATTTCCTTGCATACCACTGAGTTTTGATTCTTGTCATTGTGATTTTAAGTGTTTCTACATAACTCCAAAACACTAGTGTTTCACATCAGAGACTTCTGGAATAGAAACCAATTCTAAAACCAAAGCAAGTTTAAAATATTTACAAGTAATATGTAGTTGCATATGAACATACAATTATGTGTTCAAAAATACTTATATACTACAGAATTAAAAATTCACATTTCATAAAAAAGTAAACTTAACTGAGAAAGAACTTTGTCTTTTATTTACATATATGCCAGTAAATAAGGAAAAACCCCACCTTCTAACTCTCTGTACTATTTTTAGGCATCAAGTTGATACTTCGTATAGACTACTGACTAAATAGCATATAAATCAAGGAATATAAATTTTAAAAAGTCCATACAAAATCCAACTTCAAATTGCCAACCTAAGAGCAAATATTTAGCAATACTAAGTTCAATGAAGCTATTCTGAATATACCTAATATATATAACTACATGTAACATTTATGGTATTACATGAAATACCACCCATTTGTCTTAAATGAGTATTAATGAAGGAACATTCATTTCCAGAATCTGATATGGACACAATTGTAAGAAAAAAAGACAAAAAATATAAAACCTATCAGGAGGAAAATAAAAAAAAAATCAGAACATTTGTCTTCTAAACAATTTACTTTCTTTCCAAATTCCAAATCTTCTAAGTCAATGATCAGGTATATATAGAACAAGTTCATACTGAACTTTTATTCCCCTCTCCAGGAAAAAGACTACAATATGAACCATAACTCAGAGGGATTTCTGAGGCTCCTTTAGTGACAACAAACAAAAATGTCATCCAACTATGAAGTTGGGGTGATAGAATCCTTCCTAAGCTGCAAGTCACAAGCTAAGGTCAAAATCTTCAAAAAAAAAGTTGACATGTGAAAAAGGAACCACTCAAGACACAAAGCTCAGCACATGCAGAAATTCACTGATTACTGAGATTAAAAAAAGTAGAAAATGGAATAATTATTATCTCTAATATTATTATATTTTCTCATCAGTTATCCATTTACAGCTGTGTTAGACAGATATACCTGTATTATACAGAGATAGTACTCTCAAAATTAAATACTCTCACAGATATAATTCTACTAGCCCTCAAACATCTAATTAACTCCCAGTAAAGTCAGTACTGAATTTGAAAACATTTATGAAAAAGGGGTATGGAAAAGCAAGTACTGGTGAGTACTGGTGGACATTAAACAAGTACATGCCTGCATGTGACACTTTCTCTTCACCACTATTAAAGTCCACATCATCTTGGCACACCTCCAAGTTAAAAGGATGATTTGCTGGTACACAAAGAAGAAAATAAAAGCCACACCAAAACCAAGGGGTATGTACAGAAACCTACTTTACACTTCATTTTTTAAAAAATGCTTACACCTCCTTCCTGCAGTATATTTTCCTGATCTTCTTTCTGTTAAGGAAGGCAACCAAACAAAGGCTGCATGTGTTGCAACTCACCACAATACTCTCTTGAGAGTCAAACTTCTTTTTCCTTGGTTTCTTTGTGTCTGCTAGGCCAGCATGGCGTCTGAAGATTTCCTCAAAGCGGACTTTGGTTTTTGCCTTCGCCTCACTTTCAACTGCAAAAAGAAATTGAGAGCATGATTTGCTATCTCAGTAATCACCACTGCTAAAAAAAAAGTGAACAATCTTTCTCTAAAATTGCAAAGGATGAGAATTATTTATCAGGGAAAGTTTACCAAGAAATTCACTTTATTCAGTTAAGAATTTCCACTGGCAACATAACCCATCCAAGGCTAACTCAGCGGCTTTGTGCAGACACACACCAGTCTTTCACTTTTGCTGAAGTCAGCACCATCTACCCTGTCTCCCAAAGAAAGCACATTTTGAAGAGTATGCACATCAGCATCAGCACAAGACTTGGGCTAGCCAAAGCAGAGGCCAGATTACTGCCCTCCCTGTTTATAAGCAGAGGTGACACACTGTCTTCCAGGAGAAACAGCAGCTCTGGGTTCTTCCTGGGTCTGGAAACCAAAGCAGCACCATCCTGAGACAGACCTGTAGGAGCCAGGAGCTGGCACTCTTGCCTTTCTGTGAATCATGATACTGCCATCAGCAGCATTTCAACCCTTGAAGCAGTGGGTGTTCTAGTTCCCCTCAGGTAATGCTTAATTTGCAACTAAGAATTCAAAATGCAACCTGGAACACCACTGAAAAAGGCTGCTGAATCTTCAGCTACAGCATATTTACCACTGTCATTACAACTTTTTGTAAAAGCCCCTGAATTTAAAATAAAAAAATAACACTACATGAACTCAAAAAGGTGACAATGGAGCATTAAGGATTTATATAGGACAGAAATAACTTCTATCATTTGCACCTAGTTCTAACTATAAAATATGTACAGGAAATCACACACAAAGTATCCTTACCTGCTCGCATTTTCAGTCCTCAGTTGGAAGTGGCTCAACACAACAGCTGCTTCTTCCTCAGAATTCACCATTCTATTTAAAGTATTTAACAACTGTCATTAGCATAAGTGGTCCACAGACTTTAAGTTAGTAATTAAATCTGTGCTAATTAGTACTAGGGATGACTACATTTTATTTTGAAATAAGTATTTCCCCATTTGTCTAAATTATTAGAAATTTTCTGCTATCAAATTCCAGCTCTGATACTTATTATGTGAGGGCAAATAAAAAACAACATTACAGTAATTTAATTAGCTATATGGCTATTTCTGGGTGGTAGCCAAATAATTCAGGACTTTAGTCCTCCAGCCTTCTAAAAAATCCAACAGTTTGTTTAAATAATAATGACCCATGAAACCATTTACGTTGAAGCCATTCTAATCAGATTCCTCCCCTGACAGCATCACTGAGGAAGCTGGGTGATAGTTTTCAATACAAAAGTTAGTATCTGTCAGCAAATCTAACTTTATTACAAATCTCTAAATATTTATGTTTATATAAAGCATTTGTATCTTTATAAAGCAGACAAGCAACCACATGAAACTCATTTCTCTAAAGAAAAAAAATTGTCAGGCCCTCCTGGTTGTGAAAAAAAGCCTGCAAATGCAATCCAAACAAAGCTTGAAGGCAAATAAAAATATCACACAGGTTTATCTTTTCATCAAGAAAGTTCAGACTGCTCTACAAAAAACTTTAATACAAAGAGCTGTTTTGTAAACAGCAGAACTAATGAAATGTAGGTTCCTATGAAGGTGTGATGTTCCCCTTAGCCTTCCATGCAAGGAACTCTTGTACCTATGTCCCTCACAGCCCACCAGGTTCTCCCTAGGTAACATCTCCTGTTAGACACCAGTAACTCAACATTCACTGCACACCCAGACTACACTGATCCTAACAAATTAAGACACAGCATTAAACACTGCCAGGATGTGTGGCTGCACTATTCTCTGCTTGGTCCAAGCCTAACACTCACCCAAACTATGCCTGAAATGACACTGATGAGGTTGCAATATTTTCACTACCTAAAACATGCTCTGACTCCTACAGCAAAACTCCATGTCACAACTAAACCAGTAACTGTTAAAAATAACACTTCTTACCACAAATTAAAAGAGAAAACACCACTGAAAAACAAAGCTGCTTTTGCAATTTAGACTTGGTTAAACCTAATGGTCATTTTAAAAGTACTACAGTCACTAAGTGCTGCTTCCCAAGCAGTCAATTCACAATTTGCTAGAAAGCACATAATTTAGAAGAGCAGAAAACTAAATAAATTCAAAAAAATACAGCAGATTCTATCACTTTAATCATTGACTGACGACCACAGAGACATGGAAAAGTATCTTATAATTAGCTGAATGATTTCAACAAGTCCTCAAAACTAATTAAAAACAAGAAATTAAATACTGAAGGGCTCTTAAAACTAAAGCAAAAATATGAAAGACAATATAGTACACAAAAGCAAAATTAAATAAGTGCATACCTATTCTAAGTACAGAAACAGTAAAGAAAGTTTCTGGCCAAAATCAGTCCACCAAAAAACTACAGGTTGGTTAAAATATTAGTTTTACAGACAGTTTTTGATTATAATGGAACAAACATCTTACCAAAGGCTAGGGTCACCACACGGTTACAAACCCTCTCGGTAAAATGAAGAATTAGCAAAATTCACCAACAAGTGCATCAATGTTTATTTATTCAGTGTCTACCCTGTTGTGGCAATAAAACTAAGAGATAAAGTCCTCTAATGACAGTGCTATTGTTTAATAGGCATTTCCAATTTAGAGCTTCATGGTCTTCGACATGCTGCATTAAAGCAACTATCAGGCCTGTGTAAATATAGATCATTAATCAACAAGGATAAGAACAAGGCTGTTTACTTAGCGTAATCTCACCTTAGAATAGGAGAGATTTAATTGTGTATCAAAGTTCAGCAACCACCATGCCCCAGTCTGAGTAAGCTCAGTTATCGTGAGTTTTGTAAAACACATTTTTGCCTGGTCAGATTGGATCTCTTCCATGTTAGTAAATATAAGACAATCCAAGCCTGACAAAAACACATACCTGGAAAGTGACATAGTCCAGCCAGCAGGAATAAACAGCAAAACAAATTCATAAAGCCTAAACTTTCAATTACTATACCTTCCTGAAAATAACCTAGTTTGCTCTTCTCCAATATTCTATTTGTAAAGTGATTCTACATCAAATTCTTGCTCTTTTCACAGTATTTTACAATACTCATTGAGTCGCTATATTCTACATCTGTAATACAGGGATTCTATGCTAGACATGCCACAAGGGTCACCATACACCCACGTTTACTGACCACTAACAAATGATATAAATCAAATCCGTACTGCAATGAGCAGAGCATACAGAATTTGCACTATGCAATGGGAAGTGGAAAATTTCCTACCTAATTATAACCATTTAGGAAACTGAGCTGACAAAATATAATTGCACACTAAGGATTTTCCTGAACTAAATTCCTCGTTTTTCTTTCGCCGCAGTAAGTGAGCATAAACTCCAATGGCTGAAAACCAGAACATCAGGCCTTGTTTATTTCTCATGTTTTGGATCATAGAGGGAAATCTTGGGTTTTACTAGTAGGCTTCTAATTTAGCTACATGTAAGGATCATTACTCTGAGATGTGAAAGAGCTTCAGCTTGGAATAATACAGCAAAATTACACGGAGATTAATCTGTTCCTCGTCACTATTGAAAAATCTGACATCAAAAACCAATCTAGTTTTATTAATGAAAATTCAGTATTTAAGTCCAGAAAACTGACAGACGAAATAAACACCTATGCAAAACCTTGTAAAAGTGCAGTAGTTTTCTACCAGCTTAGATGTGCCTGTAAAAACCTTATACTAATAAAAGATGTTTTAAAAGGTTGGTGTTACCCTCAGTTTTCTAGTAGTAACAAAGTTTTTGCTTCATAGGAACTGTCAGACTGGGTGGGGTTTTTACCCCAGAAATTTGGCACCTTTAGTCAAGAGAAAGTTGCGAACTTTGACGGCAAAATTTGTGACTTCAGTCCCACATAAGGAAATATAGGAGACTTTCATTGTTTATTAAGCTTTAAGTTTCTGCTTTATCTTAGATCCTAATTATGAAAAAGTATCCTCAGCAAGAGACCACCCGAAGTATTTTAATTTCCAACGTGACATTCTGCTGTGCCTGGAGGAATGGTGGTAGATTTAAAAAATATAAAGGGACATTCCCACCACACACCACAACGGGACTAACCGAGGGAATTATTCAACGAGGATGCGATGCGCGTCCACATGGTTATTCGACATGCAAGGGAGGCATCCCTGCTTTGTACCCAGGGTGCCAGGCATGGAGAAGCACTGTACGCTCACTGCAACTGCCCACGCATGTCACCCCGGTGAACTACACAGCTCGTGAAAAGGGGAGGAGGGAGGGCGAAACACCGCTCTGGGGATTAGGGCTTCCCGCGGCACTGCCCCGTGCCGCCGCGCCGGGACGGGACCGCGACAGCGCGCCCTAGGCCGCCGGTCCCGCCTGCCCGGCAGAGCCGCTGCAGGGCTACTCCGGCCACGCTCGCCAGCCGCGCCACCCGCTCCCGCTCCCCACCGAGCGCGCCGAGCCCGCCCGCGCACCCGGCCCGGGCTGGCTGCCGCCCAGCCCGGCCACGCTCCCGCTCCCGCCCCTGCTCCCGCTCCCCAGCCCAGCGCCGCTCCCGCCCCTGCTCCTGCTCCCGCTCCCCAGCCCAGCGCCGCTCCTCCGCTCCCGTGGCGGCCGCGACGTGGCCCGGCGGCTGCTGCGGCCGCCCCGCCTCCCCCCCTTCCCTCCGCCAGTGGGCTCTTCCTTGGCCCCGCTCCCCCCTCCGCAGCGCCGCGCCGGTGGTTCCGCCCAAAACAATCCCGGCTCCCAAGGAAACGGCACCAGCGCCGCTCCCGCCCCTGCTCCTGCTCCCGCTCCCCAGCCCAGCGCCGCTCCCGCTCCGCGCCCGCGCGCGCCAAAGGCCGCGGTCCCGGCGCGGCCCCCGAGCGGCTGCGCCCGTGCCCAGCCCCAGGCTGAGCCCCCCGCCCCGGGGCGGGAAGGGGAGCCGGGGGAGGGAACAGCGGCGGGGAGGCGTTACCCAGCCCTACCCGCCCCCGCGGCCGCGCACTGCGAGGATCGGCGGCAGACGGCCGGCGGGGCCCGGCCCGGGGCGCGCCCGTCCCGGCTCCCAAGGAAACGGCAGCAGGGAAAGGAAAAAAACCACAAAACAAAAGAAAAACGAGCAAACAAACAAAAAGCAGTGAAAAGCATTAGAAACGGGAGCCCTCCCACGGGTCCACTGTAAAAGAAAAGTGTCGAAAGTACATGCTAGCTCTCAGAATTCAGACTAACGAAAGTTGCTTGCAGAAGAATTGGAAGTCCCTGGGGAATGGGCTCTGTGGGGCTCGGCAGGGCAGGTGACAAGTGCTTGGAATGCGCACAAGCTTTCTGCAAATAGCGGCACAAATAGCGAGCTATGCAATACTGGGGAAGTTTTTGTTTGTCGCCCAGTTTAGTAGTTGGTTTAAGCAGTGTTTTGGGGGATTTTTTTTTTTTCCTCTCTTAGAGATAATTACCTAATAACCTTAAGCATATTTGTCATTGAAAACTTGTACATTCATTTCTTCTGTGTACAATTTGATTAAAATTGTAGATATCGAAAGTCTCATACGCTAGAAGGTTTGAGAAATCAGTGCAAGGTTTTTGATGAACGTGGTTAGGTTTTTTCAGAAGTGAAGTTGAGTAAAATCAGCCTTCAGTTGGCAGCAATTTGCAGAAACTAGAGGTGAGCAAATGCTTGTGATCCTGAGCTTGTGACACAGTTCCCAAGCTTTGTGTCAGTCAAATTCTGTCAGTGGCTTCCAAAAGAATGCACCTTCTGAAGCCTGGCTTCCCTGTTCCTCATGTGTTGTTAGTGACAGACACTATTATCTCTTTTTGTGCTTACCTGTCCTCTGCTTTCTCAACTGCTTGCATGCCCTCAGCTGACAGGTAGGGATTATGTCTGGTTTCCTTAGGCAGGTGTCCTCGGTTGCTTTGGCATAACACAAACAAAAACCAATTCCTCAGCATTCGTGTGCTTCCCTGTATCCTCAGTGTATCTCCATTCTTTTATCTCTCTGTCCTTTGTTGTACCCCAGACTCTATGAAATAATGACCTTGAACAACCTGGTCTCACTTTCAGGTTGGCCTTGCATTGAACAAGAGATTGGACCAGAAATCCAGATATTCCTTCCTAACTAACTTTCTGGCAGCTGAGAGGCTCAGTTATGGCAAACTCAAAACCAGTCATTTTTAATCATTGACATGGAAAGCAGATTTGATACTGTCTAATTTGACCAGCAGTAATGGGCTATAAAGCCTTCTGAATAAGCCTGGCACGAGACATCAACAGGTTTTCTGTTACTAGCAAAAGCTTGTGCCAAGTTTCCAGGAACACTTGTTTCAAAAGAATGTCTTAAAGATTTCTGTGACCATTACACCTTTGAAAAACATGAGGTATTTGTGCCATCTGAGATCTACAAGCAAGTAGTGGTCAGGGCCATTTTCCGTGTCAGGGGAGAGCAAATCTGACCTCTTTAGCTGACTTGTTTAGTTGGGTTTTTGGGGGGTAGAGACAGATGACAATACTGCAGTTCTTACTTATAAAAAATTGATAAAACAAATAAGTCTGTGTTAAATTTGTTGCTTTCATCCTGGACTAATTAAAAATCACTATTCTGGAGTTAAGAATGTTCCAGACAGAAAGCTGCTGTAAGCCAAGGATTGACATGCTGATGCAAAGAAGACTTTTTCCCCTCATGTTACTTCTTACGAGGTCCTATGTCTTACAGTTCTTCTGATGTGCTTTGCACAGCGCAAAACATGACCTGCTGATATTAAGCAGTTCCTGAGACTGCCAATCACACTTTCATTACAGCTAAAGATGTTGCAATGTGTATTCCTGTATCAGTGTCACGAATATTTTTTTTTTTCCATTTCCTGGCATGGAAATTTTTAAAAAAAATATTTGGACTTTGCTCATTATTGCAAAAGCAATGCAAGTCAGGAGCAGCACCTAAAGAATGCAGGGGAACCTGTACAGCCCCCAAAATAACAGGATGAGTTTTGTCTGTACTTTGATGGCCTGTGGAACAGACCAAAGAAAAGAAAGCAGACTCCAAACACAACACGTCCTCTTCGTAAGCAGAGACAAGTGTGCAATTTCTATTCTGCCAGAAGCAGAAAACCAAGACACTTGAAAAATATGGAACACGTATGCATGGAGTTTTTCAATGGCTTCAAAAGCATGTGCTCCCTGTGTTCACCTGTTATTTCAGTTGCAGGGGCTTGTACAGAGAAAGCTTTCCATTATCTTACTTTTGGGATGTGTGGGAAGTAGGAAGGGACACGAACTGAGGTGGCATATTGTGGGTTACAGGTGAGCAGTTTGGAGATACCAGATGCATTCTGAAAATCTCGCAGGAATTCTGATGAAGAATGGATCAAGGTTCTTGTCAGAGCCTAGCTTTCAACAGAGGGTAAAATCTGTCACATGCAGTGACAGCCTCGAGGTGTCACTCGAGTGCACGAAATAGAAACAAGATCTGGAGTTGGGTAACTTGGAGAGTGCTAAAGGCGCAGTAATATTTTGGCAGAAGTTAATTGTTTAACTGATCAGTGGGTTATTTTCTCTTGATAGCAAAATATAATCGGGTTTCTGGTATTTGTCATTCTGAGCAAACGACCTGATTGTTTGACGTAAGTTGGAGCTTGAGTTGAGGCAACTGAAAGAAGAATTTTACATATATTATACTGATAAGAAAAAGAAGGGTCAAAAAGTTAAAGACGATAATCAATTTCTTTAGTAATTAGAGAACAATTGTGCAAGGTGTTCTGCATCCTGAGATGATTGCATCTAGCATGCTAAATTTCCAGTGCTTTGAGTGCAAGCCATAAGGACTAACTATGCTAGAAAGCTGATGTGCCCCAAATATATGGAAATTGGCAGTAGAAATGCCTGTATGTGTTTATTTGGAAGTCTAAATTTCTGTGGCTGCTTCTCAGAGATCTGAAAGTCTCTGAACTGGAAAGATTTCCCTGTTGGTTCAGTCCTCAACTTGCCTTCTAGTCCTGAAGTGGGTGCCCTTAGTTGATGGGGGCAAGCAAGCAGTCCTTTCCCAGAAGAGAGTTTAAGAATGTTCTTTATCCTCACTGACTTCGTTGAGCCACATTTACCTTCTCAAAGTTATCTCCAGAGTAGGTACAAGACCAATTATGACCACAGATTTTTTTTTTTGTTGTTGTGTATTATCAACTTCTTGTGGGTGACAGTTCTACCAAAGCTAAAATTCTGTAATACAGAAAAGTTTTTTCACAGTTTACTACAGCTTTACTTGTAGGCCAAAAGCAAAAAAAAATCTTACCTTAAAATTTAGCAAAACATTTAAAGAAACCTAGTTTCTTCTTTTTTGAACATGTTTTCAGTTTAGGGCTTTAAAATGTTTTAAGAAAATCAAGTCATATCATATTAATGCAGAGACTTGAAGCAAGGCTGGAATTATAAAGTGGCACAATCCTATGGATCTGGTGTTAACAGGGAATGCAAGACTCCTAAATTTTTAATAAGTAATTTTAAGTATTTTTAATAAGTATTTTTTATTTTAAATTGGCTGAAGTTATTGGGAGAGTCACATGAACAGTCCCTCGTATTTCAATATGTTTAACGTACTAGAATGTCTGTTTGCTTTGCAACACGAGGAAAAGAAGGTAAACACATTTTATTTCACTGCCAGAAAACTAGGTTTCAGAAGTTCAAATTGTGTGTCCAGACAATGATGTCATGAATGCTCTGAAGACAAGTTTTGTTGTGTTTTCAGTATTAGTGTTTCCTGAGCAACATCTCCTGAGGTATAGCTAAATCTCTGCTGATGTTTTCCTGTCCTCAGATCAAGAATGCTAAGGTTTTTTGAAAGCAGGTTATCATTTGGAAAACCCTCGTGTTCTCAGGAAACTTCAGGTACTTTGCCACAGGATGGCAGTGTAACAGCACATGTCGTCAAGTCTAATTTTTGTGACGTGTTCTGGAAGCTTTGGATATTGGAGCTGGAATTTGTCTGTAACTAAGAGCAGCATTGTTGCTGCTTTTTAACTTTTCAAAATACAGTTGTTCCCCTTGTACTGTTAGTGCATCTTTGCATATGTTTTTATTAAATGATTTTCCTTTTGTGCTGTTTATTAGCTAAACAATAAGCTTTAATAAAGAGCAACAGAGCTCCTCAATATCCCTATTGTATCCTGTCGTTAACAATATTTTATTTATAGACTAAGTCCCACAATCGTTTTTTTCAGAAAAGTATTTATTCTTTGAAATGTACTTGTTTTGTTTCAGAATGTAATTGTTGATGTGGTTCATCAGATATCTTTTCTTTCTTATAAAGGCTTGGTTTTTAATCAAGTCCCTTTGGAGACTTTCATTTGTAGTCCTTTGACATGTTCTTATTACTCTTTTTTTCAAGATGTTCAAGCCTGTCTTTTTAAACATTATTATTTATCTCTCTGGAATATTTTATTCTTCAGTATTTTATTAAGGTTCATTTCATTCCCTGCTTCCACTGACATATTGAGTGAGAATCTCTATTGTCAGCAAACAAGTGGCCATTTTTCAACTTGGGAAATACTTAAATAGTTCTGTTGCAAATATGGTGTTCACAAGTCTAGCATTAAAAATCAACCCAATGGTGTCCTGGTGCCCATCTCTCATTCCACCTGAGGTGGTGAGGGTTGAGAATGCCCAGCTGCTTTTGACTGGCCTTTGCTGCAGTAGGAGGCAATTCTTCATCCCTGCAGCTTCCAGCAGTGATGCTGGTGTCTGTCCTCATTCAGTCCCAACTCCCACCAGCAAACTTGGCCTTACCGAGCTATATGCAAGGGATGCCCTTCCCACCCTGTTTGCCAGACCCACCTTTTTAAAATTCCACCTGTGAAACAAAGCCAAGGATTCTTCTTTGTATGTGCATCCATAGAATACAAAAAAAAAAAAAAAACCAACACCTGTTCTTGTCTCTTGAGTTTCACCATAAAGCTTCCAGATCTTGCTGTACTTTCTTCCCCTTCTCTTGTCATTTAGCAACAAAATTGATGTTATGAAAATAAATATAAGAATATTCACTCTTATATTAGTGTAAATCATCAGCATTATTAAGAAGTGATTTTCTCTAGCATAGACAGTAATTGTTAGCTTTCCTCTCGCCTTTTTCTTCTCTCTTACATTGCAATTTTTCCTTTTTTTTTTTTTTTTTTTTTTTTTTTTTTTTCTTTTCCCCCCTGGGGACACCTTTTTTTTTTTTGTTCAGCTTGCCACATGGTGACAGCTACTTCTTATCTTCTGGTGATCACAGCCAAAATAAAAATGCTACAGGCTAGATTTAGTCTGAAATCTATTAGGATGGGAAAATCAACACACCATTTTTGCATTTAAGCAGTGGGAAAGAGAGTCCTGCTATGTCATGCAGCTTGGGCACAAAATCAGCATGGAGGGGGAGCAGAGACAGAATCCCACATCTAAATAAACTATATTTTGGGAAAATTCAACCTTGGTTTTACAAAATCTTGCTTGTCTGGAGAACACCTTAAGTTTGAAAGAGTTCAAATTGATGTAAATCTAGGCTAACTCTCTTGCAGAGAAATGGAGAAAGAAGCACCCACAGGTTAGTGAAGCCTCCCAGAGCCATGGAATCAGGCCTGGGTTCTCCCCAGAGCAATGGAAAAGGATTGGCACTGGAAGTGTCAGGAAAGTCTAGGATACTTCTGGCAGTACTGTAGTGACCAAAGGAAATTGAGTGGGGCATGTTCCAGCAGCAACAAAACAACAGAAACACATCTGACCCCTAGACTCCCAGTCAGTAACCCAAGCTAATTCCAGAATTTTTTAGCTGTTGTTCTAGTTTTCTGTGTATCATGTAAAAACATACCACTTCCAAACAGAATATGTGTTGACCTACATATGAAAAAAATGTATCCCTGCCCAATAGAAATGGACCTTTAAATCTGAACAAGGATATCTGTATTTTTTAAGTCTGCCTGTTGAACACCTGATATAAAGTATATTGTAAATCTATATCGAGTATTTAGATATTTTGTTATTGTTATAAAGAACCCTACAGAGATCAGGCTCTGCAAAAACTGATTTTTGGATTTTTAAAAAAGCTACAGCTAAAAAACAATAAAATATTTGCAGACTCTCTGCTTACTCCTTAATAATCTTCATCAATGATTTATGGCTTCCATTCTGACCCATTCATCAATTTCTTTTGTTTGAATAGCTCTTCTGTAACAACCTTCCTTGACAGCACCTTTTCCTTGGATTCCTTCCAAGTCCTGAATTTTGTTCCTGTCTCCAAGCTCCTGCTCTCCCATTCAGTCTGCCCTTAGTTCTTAGTATCCCCATCACGGCCATAAGAGCAGGCTACCTTTTCCAAGCATGTGGGCCTTAGTGTGGAGTTTCTCACAGCACCACAGACCATTGTACTCTAACCAAGGAATGCTGGAAATGGTGGTGGCACAGGTACATGGAACCATGCTTCAGCCTACAGCCACTTCTGCAGCCTGCTGTTACCATTTCCCTCACTAATCAACCAGTGGGACAAGGTCAGAGAAAAAGCTGAAATGTGAACTCAAAACCAGCTCCCTTTGCTCAGGTGTAGCACTCAGTGTGTCTCTGCCTTGTTCTCCTGTTGTACGGCAGCCCCAAGGGCTTTTCTTGAGCTTCATGCTCAGTAAATTTGGATGCTTTCAGAACCTGTTGAGCACACCATTTCCCAGAGCACACACAAGGCTTGCTGCCATCTGGCACTTGCTTTCTGTCCCCCATGCACTGATGGCTTTGAAACTTCTGCCAGAAGTGCTGTTCTTTAAAAAAAACATTGGCACCAATTCTCTGTAATAACTGGCCAGGCCCAAAAATTGTTCCTGTTTCTCTTGGTTCCTGTGAGACATTCTGCAGGTCCCGTGGGCACTGTCTAATGGAAATATCTGGTATTTGATACTGTCTTTTGCTAGCAGATGCTGAACTGTGCCTGCTGGGGATATGCCCCCCTAGGTGATGCTGTTGCCTGCAGAGGCTTTGCACAGTAAAGCCTGTAGGGCACAGATCACAGCAGGGCAGACTTGGAACCCAACAGCCCCATGTCACTGAAATGCTGCTGCTGTTTCATGTAAACCAAAGGTTCTTGATTTTAGAGTGAAAAAAGGCTACTCTTCTCTGACACTTTTGTCACTGTACCTCTCAGTGCTCTTTGGTTAGACTTGAGGTGGCTGTCAAAATAACCATTTTGATGGTATTAAACATTGCGTTTGGAAATCAGATTTCTTGCCCAGAAATCTGTGTGACTCATTAACAGCCCATCCTCTTGCTATAGGATGGGAGCTTGGAAGCTAAAGTCTGTCAGGCCTTCACTTTGCAATATTCTGTGAATCTTCTTTGACTTGATTCCACAGCTATTTGCATCTTTTCTGTGTGTCATTTTGTGACTTGGGATTTTTTTTTTTTTTTTGGCTTTTGTGAGAACTGAGTCTGGAAATCTTGCATTATTTTGTCCAGCTGAGAAAACTGTTGCAGCTTATCTGTTCTCAAGCAGCATGGGAATTCTTGATTTATTATTAGTCATCTATCTTAATTCAGGCATCTATTAAGGTGCTACTTCTGGCAAGATTTCCTGCATTTTCCAGTCTTTGATGTGCCTAAATAATAAATCTTTTTTCATGTTTACAGTTGAATACTAGGACTGTGTCATTACTGCTTGGACTGTGTCAGTATATTGTTGTAGAATGTAGGAACTTGGACCCTGATTCTGATGATAACCCCAGCACTTTGTCATCGGATGGGACTCTACATCCTTGGCACACAAGAACCATCCTTCTCATTTCATCTGTCTGTGTCTGCTTTGGTGATCTGTATGTCTTTATTCTGTCACATTTTCAGATGTAGTTTCACTGATTTTTTTGTTTTTTCTGTATCTTAACCATGTAGACAACACTCCAAAGCTTTCTGAGTACTAGAAAAGCATTATTTTTTCCAAGAGGGTATCTTACACAAGATATCATAAGACTAATGGGTAGTTTGTATCTAGGGAATGTCTTGCAGAGTTTGAAAAACAAGTTTGGAAAAAGTTACTAAGATAATTCCAGTTGCTGACAGCATCATCTGTTTAAATTTTTGCCCACTTTCATCCACCTTCCACCCCACTGTTTGTGATGATTCTTATTTCTTCACTTTCTAGGCCAAAAATAGAACACAGTATGCTACAGTCTTTGGGACACACAGCACATGTAAAATGGCATATCATTCAGTAGTTTACTTTGAATTAAAATATAATAGGAGAAAATTATAAAGCTGATCAGCAAATTTTCCATGATTTCTAATGCAAAATTTCCTGATCTCAACTTGGGAGTTTAGACGAGAGTCAGGAAAAAAAGAACCAATCAATTTTTCCAGTATTGTCTTCAGCAAAGGCAGGCTGTGGAATATAATGACAAGGTCTTTTTGCATAGGGACATAAACATGATTAAAGAATAGAGGAATTTTATACAAAATCTATTAAACTAGAACTGCCAGTAACACTTTTATTAACTGTTTGTAAACAAAGATATTATAGTAGGTTATATTCACACACATAAACACACTCACACATATGCATGCCCACACACACAAATGTAATTTGTCAAAATATTAAACTAAACTGAAGGTGATATTCTCACGTTGCTGACATACTGTTGAAAATCTCTGTGACTCAAGTGTCTTGAACTGATCCTAGTCTAAACAGCCCTGAATGGAGCATTAACATCATTTTCTGCCTTACCCTTTTAACACTTACTTTCAATAAGATTAAACTGGTTGGAACATCCCTCCTTTATGCAACTAATGACCCAGGAATAAGCATGGAAATAAACCTACATGTAAGTGACAAGCAGAAAATGCACTAGGAAATTTCAATATACACTTTGTGGGAAAATGGAGGTGGCTTGTCCCTCTTTTCTGAAACTGTCAGAGAAGTAAAGAACTATAAACATTCATCTTATTTCAATGATGTTTCTAGACAGTTGATTTCATCACTAACTGGAACCATCAGTTAGCAAAACACTGCAGCACTGATCATTGTGTAAAACTGCCTAAGTGTGTAGGAAAAGATCAGAACAGCACCTTAAAAATAGCAGGCATTTGCAGGGGTCTTTGGAAGCGCTTGGACAACTGTTGGGTAAAATGCAAAATTTCTCCACACAGTCTGTCTTCTGCTTTTCTAATCAGAAGTGGAATAATTGTTATTCTTCTTTTCTTCATTTTCTCTTCCACATTCTGCTGCCAAATTGCCCTTATTCTCATCCAAGGACTCCTCAGTGACTAAACATTTTGAACAGAGTGGTGAAAGGGTTAAGTTGCACCATTAGGTGTCAGAGGAAGGACTGATAAGAGTTCAACAACCCTCCTCCTGCATGGGTTCCAGTGCACAGCTTCCAGCTGAGTCCTGTGACTTGGAACAGCAGAGGCAGGAACTGCTCGCCTGCTAAACACAAAGAACTGCACCAGTGACCTGGCGTGCACCAGTCTTTGAGAAGCCTAAATACAAAAAGATTCTCACTTTCTTACAGACTCTTCCAAGAAGAACAGAACTAAAAAGAAAATCAGACATACGTGTTGCATTTCAGGTCCTATTACGTGCTGCTTCTCTGTTGGTGTTCTGCAGCCCCACATGTAAGGACTGGGTAGCACTCTTTAGGCAGGGTGGTGACAGTAGTATAGCAGGAGAATAACAAAATCAAGGAAAAACAAGTTTGGATGCAGGACATGTGCTCCCCCTGACAGAAACGTTGAGCAGGCTACAGCAGATCACCACAGCAGTTTTGCTGAACCACTTTCCAAAGCAGAGCTAGTGCTGGATGTTACAGGCTGGGATACTCAAGCAGGACTCAAAGCTGTACAATCCCTCTGCTGTCCATAATTCTTTAGCTTAGCACTGGTTTCTCTGATGTTCTCTGTGTAGGAAACGAGGAATGATTTTACCCTCTTGTCTAGCAGCAACACGATACAGTTGTCCCTCATGTGCAAAGACTTGTAGCACACTGTGCTAAGTGCTGGCTGTCAGATTCCCTATGGCTTTAATGCTCTCCACATCTCTATTAAAGGCAATTGCACAATCCCTGTATTTCCAAACACTTTTTCAGCAATGCAGAAACCTCACTAATTCTTAATTCATGTTAATTCTTTAGATCTTTCTGCTATAAAGGTGACACTTAGATTGCTCACTTCTAGCTTCTCATTTGTCTGACTTTATTCTGCTGGTTTCTTACATTTGGCAGCAGCCAGAACAAATGAACATTTTAGAGACAGAAGCTTTCACTACTGGAAAAACATCCTCTCTGTATCTCCTTATTGCCATTTTCCTTACCTTGGATCCATTAATATCTGTGGCCAGAAATCACAGAGATGAGTTTATCTACCAGATCTTCTGCCCTCTGTGTTCTTTCATGTGCAGAGCAAGGACAGAATTTATTTTTAACTTGGCTACCTTTCCTCCTCGCGAACTCCTCCCTACCTTACGGTCAGCAGCACCTGCTGTTAGAAGCCATGCACATTATCCATCTGGGGTTGCTGCCCAAAGTTCCCTCTGGCTCTGTGGATCAGGGCTAGCTATGTCTTACTTTTGTTACTTTCTCTGTTGGTGTTTGAAAAGAAAAAATACCTTCCTTGTTTCCCAGCTGCTCATGGCTCTGTGTTGTGGCATTGCTCCTTGGAGCAATTACATTAACTCCTTTACTTCATGCTCATCCCAGTCTTGTGGATGTGCAATACCTTAGAGATGCCTTTTGAAATTTTCCCTTCCTTTGAAGACATCTAAAGATAACAAAATCTTTCCTTTGATTCTTTCCTCTTAGCAAGTAAGTGATATCAGTGATATCATATTAGTGTCTGTTTTCTGACGTTTCCTGATTCTGAAATTTAGAGAATTTATGTTTAAGGGAATTTATTTTAAAAAAATTTGCTCTGTGTTCTGACATTGTTTGCAATTACTTTTGGGGTTTTTTTCTGAACTTACAGTAAACCCAATTTCAAGGGTCAACTTCTATTTAAAAAGCCTCCTACTGTTGTTTATATTTTAACCATTGTGCTAACCAATGTACCCTGAGTCTGAAATAAGATCTGATAAACTTCCACCTGTGGGTGATCCTCACAGTGATCAAATAAATGAGAACAAACACCACAAGATTAGAACTGGAGAGAGATTTAGATACTGTGTGCATCAATGAGGGGAAGGAGGGAAGAAGGAAAGGTACAAAAGGATAAATCAACAGTTTACAAGGATCCTGTCAAATGTAATGCCTTGACAAGTCACATCCTTGTCACAAGACAACAGTGAGGATTGCCAGTGTGGCAGACGAAAGACACCTCTGTTTTGTCATTTTCTTGTGGAAAACTTACAGAATGGCTGTTTTTATACCAGGAACAATTGCTAACAATATTCTCAAGTCCAGTTTTCCAAGATCAGACCCATTTAGACAGAAATCTTTCTTCAGAGCTGCACTGCCATCTTTGAATGAAATGGAACTATGAGTGTTCTTTGCTTTCTTCAGAGCATTCACACCAATGTAGGTGCATTTTAATCAGATTTGAGACAATGAGATTGAGAGAAGAACCAGACCCAAGCCTTAAACTGGCAACAACTGTAAGGAAGGAGTATAGATTTTGAAGGAATATATATAGACCTTTAACATGAGAAAAGCTTGCAAAAGAGTTTGCTGAACTGATGCATGCAAATTTTCCCAAACTGTCCTGGACATGTGTTAACAAACCTTTGTCTACCACAATTAGCTTCTTTGGTTTTGAAAACCAGTAGGAAAAGCTGATCTGATCAAAATCACATCAGATCTAACACATAGTGTTTATTGGTGAGTTTTACAAACTCAGTTAAGACTCACAGCCTTTCAAACCTCTCCATGCAGCAGAAACAGCTGCACTCACCCACTTAGGCATTTTTTTTGGTTAGACTTTTACCACGAGATGTGCACAGTAACCCAGTGACTACCTCAGTGGAAATGGGAGACACAGAAAAATGGGGAAGGTGCCAAAGATGCTGGAGAGGGCAGGGCTGAGCAAAAAACTAATTTTGCATTGGAATAAGGAGAAGACACACTATGTGATAATATCTGATGGGAAGGAGGCACAAGGATTGGTGAGGAGATGCTGTTTGTAGCCAGGGAGTCAGGGGGTATGGAGCAGGAGAGATGAAAACTAAGATCTAGAGCTAGAATGGAAAATGAGGTTAAGATTGTTAAAAATGTGGAGCTAAATCAGGCTCAAATAGCTCTCAAAAGCCTGCTTGCTAGTAAACCCTACTTGGTGTTCCTCTCCTTTGTTTTACCATTCTTTCCTAATCAGTAACTGGTCCTAAAACCTGATAAGCCTGATCCCACATGTAATTGCATTATATCCCACCCCTTCTCCCTGTCACTCTTCAAATGTTTCCCTGAGCTGAGTCCAGCTCCCATCAGCTACTGTCCTTGGCCCATCTGCTTTGTTTCCCTGGACTAACATCAGTGGTCAAGCCTCTTAGAGATATCCCGTGCTTTGCTGTTGTTCACAAGTTGCATTAAAACAGATTCAAGCACAGAAAACAGCCAAATAGCATGGTATTATACTACCTGACAGGAGAAAAACAGCATAGGACAAGCAGGATCAGCTTTAAATATTTCAGATAAACAGTAAAATATAAGCTAATCTGGTTCTCATGCTAGAATGCCTCTCTCACATATTTAGTCCTGCACTCCTAGCTTTATCCCAAACCTTCAATATACTGTAATTTCTACTTAAAGCAGGTAGGATGATGTAGACGTGGACAGCCTCATTAGTTTTTAGAAGCAACTCATGATTCTGTAAACTTTTGGCCTCCAATTGCAGAAGACTGAATTTCATGATCCAGCAGTATTCATTCAAGTCTGTTCTCTCCATCCAATATTCATCCTGCTCCTGCCTCTGGTGAGTCACTAGCACATTTGACTCAGTAATTTGTTTAGAAGAAACACCAGAGAGTTAACATACAAAAGAAGCCATGAAATGGTGCTGCAGTGCAACTTTTCCAAGGTAAAGGCTGCTTGGGAAATACAGAGTGAGCTGATGTTGAAATCAGGATAACACACAGATGAACAAAGTCTGACACCCTCGCTGGATGAGTTTGTGCATGCAGTGTGAGATTAAATGTCTGGCAAGGAAAAACACTGAATTGCTATCTATGATTCTTAAACCTAATGTTTAACATTCAGACTATCCTCTTAAAGCTAAAGTCTAAATGAAATTAAAATTAAGTCCTACTCCCAAATAAAAGAAAAAAAATAAAAAAGAAAACTCTAAGTCAAGGAGATAGCAGAAAAGGAATTCTTTTACAGAGTTAATATCTGAATCTTATAATCATGCTTACCATTAGATTAAATAGAAGTTGCTCCTTATAAATCAATACAAGTATGCATGGCTGAATTTACTATTGGGACTCTAATGTCAAAAGAAATTCAGATCCTGCCCGGACACATGGTTTTCCATGCTTTCCAGCAATATTATTCTTGCCTTTTCTCTAGTAGAGAAAGACCTAACCATTTGAGAACAAAACATATCCTGCAAAACAAGACAGTGCCTTTGCATTTAATAGCATCCAGTAGGAATGATTGAATCTGATTTGGTAATCCATCCAATTCAAGGTTGTTTGAACAGCCACACCAGGGCAAGGGGGGAGCAGCATGGGAGAATGATTAACTTAATCCTCCTGCCTTGTTTGTTTGATGCTGCCTCACTCCAGTGCTAGTCAATAAAACTTTGAGCACCGACACACACAACTTCCAGCGCCCTCCAAGCTGGCCCAAAATGGGGATTAGCAAAGCTGCCTTTCTCCTTCTCTTCTTTCTCAGCTCAGGTAAGAGTCCTTTGCCTTCTGCTTGCCTAGGTAAGGCTGGGATCAGACACTTGCAAGCTCCATGTGATGAAGGTAGGTCCCCAAATCCCTGTGTCTCAGCTCCCCTGGATGATGATGGGTTTGGGGCTTGCTGGGCAGCAAGAGCTGCTGATGAACAGAGTGAGAGCTGTCATTGCTCCAGGGTTGTGTTCCTTAGAGACACCAGAAAAGAATCAGCCTTGGTGTCTGCACGGGCAGCTAATGGCTCCCAGCAAATGTTCCCCATGGCCAGAGACAGGGGCACCCTTGGGAAGCAGCCTGTCAAAGGCTTGTGCAAAGGCGTGGCTCCCTCTGGTTTCAGCAGCCTTTTAGCTTAGGTTTGGGGATTTTTTTTCTGTTATTTCCAGCCACTGTGATCCTTATTCTGATTGCTCTAAAGTTTGTTAATGCTTGTGCAAAACAGAATGGTACAGGAGAGGAAAGCTTGTTCTACACACGTCTGTTTCAGTCTTTTTCATAACTACATTCTTAGCAGTGAATTTTTCATTCCATGTGATAGGGAGACCAAATCTGATCACTGTTAGTTTTTGCAACAGTCTTGGTACAAAAAGGTATTTTTGTGGGAGATGATGCAAAAGTTTTGGAACACATAAGAACTGAATTGGGTTCTTTAGATATATTTCTATGGATTTCATACATATGAATATTCTCTGTCCTGAAAACCTTAAACTCCAGTGAACTGTGAGATTCAGACCACACAGCTTCTTGCGGGCATCTGTATAACCACACTATATGTTATGATTGTAGTAAAAAATACAGTTATATGTGCTAATGCATATATAAAGACACAATAAAATAAATGAACATTTTTACATGTGCAGTTTTAAAACATAAGAAAAAGTAACAGTTAGGAAAATATATGGGTAGATTTTAGCTGGAAATATTAGAGACATGCCCCAGCATAAAAAAATCTGTTATTTAATGCTAAGAATTTTTATCTTGGTTTAAATTCTAGTTTCTAAACTTTGTTTTTGCAAAAGAACAGCCTCTGTAAAATCAAATACCTTCCTCAGTTGAGTAGGAATTTTATATGAGGGACAAAAAGATAAAATTAGGGCTTTTATCTGAAATATTATACTTTTGTTTGCAAATCCTTTATCAAATGGTAGCAAATATTTGCATTTCTGAATAAGATAGTAATACATCTTTCTGAGACTGTAAAACATCATAGGTATAGGGAAAATGGTAGCATGAAAATTTACTGCTTTTTTACTGATTGCATATTTTTCTTTTTATTTTCCTACAAGTAATGCCCTGCCATGTAAATATAACAGAAAATGGGGAAAATATTTTTATTATGCAAATCAATTATGACCCTGTCAATATTTCTAAAATCAAATGTTGTATTAAAAATGACAATATTGTTGCAAAATGTCAAAACAGAACAGAATTAAGTTTGCATGGAAGCTGTACCATAATAGGAATTCTTTACTTGTTTTTCTTTTCCTTGTGGAGAGCATTGCAGCATCCCTATGATATTGTCTTAACCTAGTTTAATGTTTTGTCTCAAAACTAATTTCTTCTCAATGTTTTTGTTTTGAAATAACTAGTAGAATTGTCATTGGACTCTTTTTCATTTATTCTTTTGTTTTCCAGCAGCTATCCTTTTCTTCCATGCATACTCGTGAAGTAACTGCCAACCCTTAGGGACGAGCTCTTCCCAGCGGTTTTTAAATGCAAAAAACCCCTGCAGTAACTTCTGTGCTTTTTGCAGTTGTGTGAGAGGAAGCATAATCTGGCTTTTATCCCTATTTTACCAGCTTCAACTTCAATGCAAAATGACATTTTAATTTATATCCAATTGCAGGTTAAGCTATGTCTCAGGTGAAGGAGTTTAATAGCAGGACACTTATGGGCCTGCTTCACAGTAAAGAGTGTTACTTGGGAAAGGGAGGAGCTGTTGCCTTTCTCAGCTGGAAAGGCATCACTAAACAACCCAGTGGAGCCCCCTCTCACGGGCCATGGGTCTGAGTGGGACAAAGAGGCTTTTTGTCCCTCCTGCTGGCATTGGGCCGTGGCTGAGACACACAGGGGTCAGAGAAAGTGAAAAAGTTTCTCTCTGCAGCATGGCTGTTATTCCTGAGATTCCAGTCATGGTCTGGTTCATCCCATGTCTGCCTTTTATTCAGCAATTGCATAAGGCCAGGCACAAAAGCACAGAGCAGGACTGAGATGTCCTGCAGTGACCAGGGGCCAGCGTGTCTGTTTGGGGTTGAAACCCTACAGAACAGGTAACTCCCAGAGCCAAATGTTCATTAGAAGAGTCATATGCTCTACTGATAAAGAAACTGTAAAAATCATAGGACTCATGCAACTCCATGACCCTGCAGCTGGAAGTCATGAAAGTCACTGTGCTGTGCACTAATTCTGAGATTGCAGAGCTGTTATAGGAAAATACTAAATGCCAAAGTCCTTTACAAGGAGAACTGCTCTGGAACACTTTTTGAGTTTACCATTAAACATAGCTGTACTTTTTAGTATCCTATATATTTGACATGCAGCTGTAGCCCAGAGGTTGTTAGGTGAATTTATTTACCTGTTTAGTGTCTTGCCTTAATTCATTGCAATGGAGCACAACAACTGCTACCTTTATTATTAATTAAGTTCAGTACAGGGTTATTATGAAAATTACAAACTGAACATCTGACAACCCCAGTGACTGAGGGTGGTTTGTTTCTTTTTAGAGTAGCAACCTTTGAAAGGAGGTGACTGGTAAGTCTGAAGTCATTCCATGTGGATAGATGGACAGCAATGGACAAACGTTCCACATCTTTCTTGAGCCCCATTTCTCTGCTTTGTCCAAAGGATGCATGGCCAGTATTTTCTTTCTGAAACACCTCACTTTTTTTGCTCCTTTTGCTCCTGTGCTCCCATTACCTTATACCATAGGTTTATGTTATCACTGTTCAAGCCATTTTTCTGTCCTGCCTTACACTGGGTTTTCAGTGATGCTGTCTTTTGCCATACCAGGAAGGCATTTTAGATTTAGCCCTATTTTGTCACCATTAACCAAACTATTCCATTAATATGGAATAGTTCATTACTAAATAGTTTATTATTAAATGGTGATGTCACATGACTAGGTTACAAAGAATTTAACATGGGAGTTTGAAATAAATCAGATTATCATTCCCATTTTCACGCCTTTCTCTTTTTTTCCTTTTAGTGCAAGGAAGCATTCTAGACCGCTATGTGAGAACAGAGGGAGCTTGGTTGCTCAACCCAATGAAGCAAGTTTATAGAGCAAATAGTGAGGAAGAATGTGCAGAGAAATGTGAAAATGAAGAAAAGTTTGCCTGCAGGTAATTTCCACTGGTTCCCACATATATCTTTCATTGCAGGTGATGGAACAATATGCCTGTTTTATCCACAGTCTGAACTTTCAAGGGTTTCCTTATGACTATGTGGGGGTTTGAGGTTTGCTGGAAAAACAAAAAAATGTGCACAAACAGAATGGCTGGGACATGTAGATGAAGACAGAAAAACAGAGAAATTAAGAAAGTTATGTTGAATTTTCATTGGAAAACATTACGATATCTTGATGCACAGCTTGACATGCTGCAAAACAACTTGACATAGTTTTATCAAGACTCTTGCACTCCTTCTGCAACAAGGAGTCATAATTAATTTCTTAGAAAATTAGGACAGCAGTAATAGCATTGCTTATTTTCATTGCATTGGCTACTTTGCAGATAAATCCATTATTCAGAATTTTACAAGAATTTGGACTTAGATAACTTCTATTTACTTTGAGAAGGAGATGGCCACCTAAACCTTAATGATTCTAAACACTTCTTTCAGCCAAGTCCTCTTGCTGCACTTGCATTAAGCAGGCTCAGGGGGCTGGAAAGCATGAAAGGTGTTGATGAACCAGTATTGTTGGTCTTTGCTCAGGCTTCTGCCTCACTGGAGCCCATTGCTCTGAGCCTAGGGCTTCTGGATCTCCTGTGCCAAAGCCTTGCAGCCATTTGAGCTCCAGCAGTATAGCAGGAAACTGGGGCAGTGAGGAGAGGTGTCCTTTGCTGCAGTGGGAGGCAGTCTGCACAGAGGGGGCAGAGGTGTTGTCTCTTCCAGTGTTCCACTTCTGCAGCATGCCTTTCTGAACTCAGCAGAGTGATTGCCTGCACTGCTGTTTCAAGCACTTGGTTCTACTTAATGCTTTTATTCAAGGCAGGGATACAATGCTGCTGACTTAGTAAATGTGCTTTGTAACTTTGTGTTTTAACTCAGATGAGAAAACGAGACTTTTTTAAAAAAGGTGTAACCCTGAAGGATGACAGAGGTCTGCTGACTGTATGAAATAACACCAATTCCCCTTGATCCAGCTTCACTCTGAAAACCACAAAGAGGGCAGACCTGCAGTAGCACGTGGTTCAGGAGAGTGGGGAGGAAGGCAGAGAGTGCAAGTCTGTATATTCAGATTATATATTTACAGTTTGCAGGGAATGAATGTTCTCTTTTGAGGTATATTCAGACACAGTATCATTCCTCAGCTTCTGCCCCAGGGTCTAAGCCTGCCATCACTTGGCACTGGAATGACATCAGCTTAATGCCGCCTTAATTACTTACTTACATGAGATCTATTACAATCAAGCAAGAACAGGTGCTGTCTGGCAGAAAGGATTTGAGGGATGACATCAGGTTAATGCCTCCTTAATTACTTACAAGAGATCTATTACAATCAAGCAAGAACAGGTGCTGTCTGGCAGGAAGGATTTGAGGGAAGAAAGATAAATGTTGGTTAGAGCTTAAGACCAGGCCAGCACTGCAGCATCCTCATATTAATGCTTCAGACCAATCTGTTCAGATCAATACTCCAGACTTATTATCTCTCCTTAGACGTGGATTGGGCCGTGCTCCTTAGTTACTTTCCTACTTGCAAATTTAACATTACTGACAGTTTAATTGGCTTAATTTGGCATAACAACTTTATTGTCACCCCCTGAAGCTATTGCTCTTTTCTTTTTGGTCCCGAAAAGCAAGCTGTAGGAACTATTTACCCTGTCAGAAGGTTTCCTTAGATGGTATTCTAGAGGCTACGCCATCTGCTTCAGTTTGCAGTTTACAGCCTAAGCACTTGCTGAAAAGACAAAAGGCTATGACTTACAAAGTGCTTACTCTCAGAAGAGTTACTACAAGATGAGTTAAGGTCCTGGACTGTGTTTGACTCCTTGAATGACCACTAATATTTTCAAAATAAGGTCAAGGTGCCTTGTGTATATATCACCTTCAGCATGGTCTCTTGAACCTCTGGCAAGTTATAAATCCCTTGTTATAATTTCTTATTGTTATAATCTTCTTCTATAATTCCTTTCTGCCTAGGTTTGTTATGAGCACTTAGAAGTGAGAATCACTGCTGAAAATGTGAGCTGTAATACTCAGTGATTTCAAAACATTTCATAGTCTTAAATATCACTGAACTCTAATGTTTGATAAAGTGACAACTGAATACTCAAAAATGTTTTCAGGAAAATAAGCACATATTCAGTATTGTTTCTTACATTGCTCTCTCCTCTTAAATTTAACAGGGCCTTCTTATTTACCAGTAAGGACCAACAGTGTTTAACATTGACAGAGAACACCAAAACAGCAATGATATTCAGAAGAGCAAATGCAGTTCTTTACGAAAAAAGAAGTATGTCTATATCTTTTTTGTATTATTGGACTGTGGTTCAGATTAAAGTTATCTATTTTTATAATATTTGTATATTGTTCTATGATGTTTATACTCTCCAGTTAATTAATTTGGTGGCGTTGTTATCCCATTCTTATTTTTATGATGTAATTAATTGATGTGGTGAATTTTTGTGTTCCCTTTTTTACATGTTTTATTAATATTTTTGTCATACATGAGGATTGTTTGACAGAAATGGTCTCTAATTCTTTCTGAAAATAGGAAGTGTGTCTCTGAGGAATGGCAGCAGCTATCCAATTTTTTATCCTGTTTCAAAAATTATCACCTTATGCCAGATGCAGGGAAACAGTTGGGTTTTAAGACTATTTTTGAATTACATTATTGAGCATAGAGCTCTTGCTGTATACAGGGAAGAAGGAATGTGGTTTATTTTTAATGTAGCATAAATTTCTTTGTGCTGTTCATTGACTTTAGTAATACAAAATGAACCAGGTTCTCAGCTGCTGAAGATCAGTAAGTGGTTTTGATGGGCCAGTTTCTAAGCAAAAGGCAAGAATCTCAATAACTTGACAGTAAATACCCGTGAGCTCCAGAGAAATTCGTCTTTACTTCTCTGTTGACCTTGGTGGCTTATCCCTCCCTGTGGGCTAAGACAATGCTGTTTGTGCAGCAGCTGCAAGGAGATGTCAGATAGTAGTTCAAGAGCTTTAGCTGGATTGCAGCTGAACATCCAAATGAGATTTTGTTCAGGCATTGTGGATAAGTGCCTGATAAGGAAGATAAGGAGGTAATTTTTCACAGAAAGGTGTGTAAGTACTGGGCCACATTGCCCAGAGAGGCTGAGGAGCCTTCACCCTTGCAGGTATTGGCTGGACGCAGCTCTGGGCAGTCTCACTCACCTTAGAACCTGAATGTGCTATTCTGGGGCTATGGACCAAAGACAACTGAGCGTCCTTTTCAACCTAATAGTTTCTGAAACCTTTGGCCAGCTGCTTTTTTTCTGTAGGTAATTTAAGGTTTAGAACATTAGTTCTTTCATTATACATAGAAGCAGGTGGGAATTTCTATAAATCACTATTAAGTAACGCTAAGAAATCTTCTGCAGTTCTTATTTAGAAGGAAAACTGAGTGGATCAATTAACAAGTAACAAAGCTAAAAGACTGAATGAGCAAGTTATATGTAAATAGTCATAGTGGTTTTTCTTATTGTGATCAGGAGCTAGATTCTGATTTTGGTTTATTTTTGAGACATCCCTTGGATTTACTGAAGTTAGAACCTGGTACTGCAATACTCATTGGGGATTTGTTACTACGTGTTTTGGGGCCATAGACATGTGTTTTAGTTTCTTGAAATAACAGAAACACACCACTAAAACAGTGAAAAACTGTTGTTTGACAAAATAAAATTTCTGAAAATTGCACCTCTGTCTGCAGAAACCAAGAGATGGACCTTGGTACATAAACATCAAAAACACAGCCTACTGTGTGTGTGAGATGGTGTCTCTGTTGCTAATTTTTGTATTTGCAGTAATTTTTTCAGTCTAAGCAATTACTTGATGAGACCTAGTTGCTATTTATCATTGCATTCAACAAAAAGGATGGCAATTACTATAAAACTGACAGTTTCAGAAGTTATTTTTTCTATAGTATGTGCTATAAAAGAGAAAGTTAATCTTCTCTGACTTACAGTAAAAAGTAGGAAGAATTAAAGCTGCATTTGGGAATTGTTACCTACATAACTGTTTGGAAATAGTTAACCCAAGGGACACGGGTTGAGTTTGGGGATCAAAGTTAGTAATTTGTCATCAGAAAGGAAAAGCCCTAAAGGTTATATAAACGGTCAAAAGTTTACACAAACAAGAAGAGTCAGCACTTGACTGATTCAATGTTCAGTGATTGAGGGGTTTAATGTTATTTTATTGCAAAATTGTTTGAGAGATCCAAATGGCTTCCAGCTAAAGTTTCTAGGGTAAACTTGCCTCTATATATACATTGAAATAAAAGCATTCCTAAGGGTGCATCTATAAATTCAGGTCTAAAATATCAGCCCTCAGAAATGCTGAACCATATTTTGGAATCAAATATTACTTCTTTTCACTGTGGGCAAGAAGGTCTGTGTAAAATGGCATTATTTCTCAAGATTTCTGTTAATCTTCTGCTTGTACATCAGCTTTGTTACAACTTTGATGCTGAGAAAAACTTGCAAAACTCTACTGAGTATTCAGTTTGGACACTACTTAAAAGACACTGAGACAAACCACATCACAACCTAAAAGACAGATTGCTTTCCCAGGGAAATAGTAAATGAGTTTCCTACTTAGATTTCTCAGCCAGAGGACTCGTTGCCTAACAGTGACTGTCCCTAAACTGCAGCTGTCTTGTCTTCAGCTGAATTCGGGCAACTGTCTTTAAAGAATAGATTTGAATTACTGTGCATAACTATAATCATCTCATAGGAGGTAAGAAAATAGAATGTGTTTTTATTTTTTATAGTATCTATTTAAATGTTTAAAGCATATTTTATTATTTAAATCTACTGTGGCCTGTTCTCAAAATAACTGGGTTGTGTTACACTTATTTCCCTGGAATGCTGGTGTAGAACTTCTTTTGCTTTCACATACGTTTTTCAGTCCCAATGAACTCAACTTAGACATCAGCTATCTAGCAGGTTTTTTACAATGTACAGTGTCTAGTTTTGAGAACATAAGAAAGTCAAAATATGATCAAACATATTTAAGTGTGCTGGCATGAAAATGGATTTTGTGTATGTTAGAATCCAATGGATGGGCCGTGATACTGATTAAGCACATATCATTTCAGTTTATCTTCTAGAATGCAAGGAGGGAAAAGGAGTGGATTACAGAGGAACAGAAGCCAAAACTCAGAAGGGTGTGCAGTGCCAAAAGTGGGCTGATAATTCCCCACATAAACCAAAGTAAGGTCTTTTTGTATCTGTTTATATGTTTTTCTGAAACTTTGTTAATCCATGCATATGTGCTAATTTGTCTTGTAAGCAATTTTTTTGATGTTAGAAAATCTCCTTATAAAATATTTTTCTATACCTATCTATAAAAAGACAAATCTCTAGTCTGAGTTGTTACTCAGAGACCTCTTAGTGGCGCTACATGATCAACAGAGACACTGTCAGCCTTGGGAGTCACATTTAAATTTTATGGGCTTTACATGAGCAAAACTCTAGACAGAGAAACATCTGGTTCTGCTGAAATCAGAATTTTTCAGTAATCTCACCAGAGCAAGAACTTTTTCTCTTGGCCAAAGGTATAACATGTGGCAGACAAGATAGAGGTGCATCATTTTATCAGTGAATTCACAATTAACAAGGCAGCATTTCTTGTATTTAGTAAAAAACACCAAACTGGGTTTATTTAGTAACCTTCTATTAAGAAGCTATAGCATTCATCTTACAGAGGACTCTCACATTTCAGCAAATACAGTCTCATTGCATCTCCCAGGGAACATATCCCAGAGGAAGCTGTTCACTACATGCCACATGGTACCCTGCCTGAGCAATAACTGCTGGAGACCAATAGTGAAAGAAAATGCAAGTATTAAAGGCATAACTGGCCATAGAGGCACTGTAATTCCTGAATTTATCATTGTAGCACTTCTAATGCTTCAGCAATGGCACACAGTAACTGTTAGGGGCCCTCTAAAGACCAACATCTACAAAATTGTCCTCAGATAAAGATTTTGTTTTTAGAGCCCTTAGCTGAATAATTGGGATGAGCCCTTAGCTGAGTAATTGGGATGCTTTCCTTATTTTGTAATCTCATTTAATTCTGTTCCAGTTACACACCTGAAAAATATCCCAGAGCAGGACTGGAGGAAAACTACTGCAGAAATCCTGATGCAGATGAAAAGGGACCCTGGTGTTACACAACAGATCCTGATACCAGATTTGACTACTGTAACATCCCTGAGTGTGAAGGTCAGGACACACATACCGGCTTCTTTCCAATTTTTACAAGACGTGTTCAAGAATGTGAAGTTATTCAGACACTTTTATTTTCAATTGAGCATTTGTTTCAAACTTGAATTTAGTTCAACGCGAAACTTTCCAAAGCATTTTCAACGTCAACAAGGAAGATATCAAAAGACCCTGAAAACAGCAATACAGTGTCCTCTTTTTCCCCCTAGATAAAAAAGGCATATGGGTGTATTCATATATCATAAAATTAGAATTGAACCAAATAACATTTGCTTGTGCAAAACTCAATAAAATGTGACAGTAGCAAAGAACAGATTTTAAATTATATCTTAATAGGTTCAATTTATCTGTTTTAAAGCCTGTAGTCTGTAATGTTGGTTTGGGGTTTCTTTTAATGGAATACTACAAATGTAATCAACTAGTTAAAGTCATCTTACCAAGGAAAATAAGATTTTACTTTGCCAAAAAAATGGCTGTACTTCAGCCTCGTGCTCTGATCAGGCTCTTGTGCTTCATGTGGGACAAGTGGGAATGTTTCTGGACCAGTTCATCAGGAGCTTTCTGTCTTTCTTGTCCTTATTCTGCCTTGTTCCTACAGTAGAGTGCATGCACTGCAGTGGAGAAAACTACCGTGGAGTAGTTGCAACAACAACATCTGGGCTTGAGTGCCAGCGCTGGGACTCCCAGGAACCTCACTCCCATGGATACCTCCCGGAAAAGTGAGTCAGGTTCTGTGATAGTATCACCAGTCATGGGCTGAAGACCACGCTGCACCAGACAGGATAATTGTTACAGCTATTAGCATATTTTAAAACCTAAAAATCTTATTTTTCTGGTTCAGTTTTCCAGAGAAGGATCTGAAGAATAATTATTGTCGTAATCCTGATGGAGAACCTCGGCCCTGGTGTTTCACTACCAGTCCAACTAAACGCTGGGAATATTGTGACATTCCTCGTTGCAGTGAGTCTGGCTTCTAGACTTCTCCCACTCAGAGTGGTGTGAGGGTCTAGAACAAACAGAAGAGATCCCAAAGATAAAGAAAAGTATAAAAGACAGCTGAATTTTATCTCAAATTAAAAAAAACAATCACTTTAAAATGAACTTCTGATGGCTTTATTGAGGCTAGACATTTCTGTCATAGGCATTTCTAATGGTTTTGTCTGGAGCACATCTCCCTTCCTTGATGGGTATTCCTATAACCAAGCATTTCTGGTGTTTCTTCTGATGTTCGTCTTTTGATACCAAGAAGTTTCACTCTTCCTGAAAATACTCGGGCTTTTGTTTTGCTCTTCCAAATGAATTTTCTACCTTTTCAGTTTTCTTTTCCCCTAAAGGTCTGTCCTTGCCATTATACTTTTCCTTGGGACTTCTCATTAGACCTCATCCTTGCTGTCTCTCACCAGTATGTCTATTTTACACGTGCACCTGTCTGTATCACTGATGGGCCAGACACTTTCACTCCAGTTTTCTTCACAGTATTACCACTTGCTCACTTTCCAGCTCTGTTCTGATGAGGCTGCTAGCATTTTCATATCATGACTTTTATATCCTGGATTGTATCCTGGCTGCTGTAAAGAGGCAGATGCAAGTGCCCTTCTGGCAGCCTGACTGCTTGTGAAAACTCAAAATGGGAGAAAGAAAAGTTAAGAAAGATATCTTTAGATCTTTTATCTGCCTTTTGGACTTTTCAAATATTTTTATATTTAGAACTTACCTGCAAAGAAATCTAAAAAAACCTGCCTAATTATAAAGACCAGAGTGGTTTGTTGGTTTAGTTTTTTACTGTATCTAGAAAGCAGTGATTAATTTCAGTTCCTTTTTCTGTAACAGCAACACCCCCACCACCTCCTGCACCAGGACGCCAGTGTCTCTCAGGAAGAGGAGAAGACTATCGAGGCACAATATCTGTTACTGAGTCAGGAAATACCTGTCAGCACTGGAGCTCTCAGTCTCCCCACAGACACGCTCGCACTCCTGAAAACTATCCCTGCCAGTAAGTGAAACCCCTCTGTTGTTCAGTGTCCACGAGAAATACCAAGTCTCAAAGTTACTTCCGTTTTCTTCATCTGTATTGCAAAGTTCTTCAGTTACACCAGCATCCATCATCTGCTGGATCTCATATTTTCAATTTTTTCATACATTTCTTTTTATTGACTTCTTTGTTCTTCAATACAGGTGTCTTCTCTTCTGACTTTCAAGCTCTTCTTGGCTGACTTTTTCCCTCCTTATGTAATCCTTTTACTGTATGGTTGCTCAGATGAAACCATGTGGAGTAAGAAGGGTACAGTTATGATATTTGCTTGGGGCTAGATTCTTTCACATTCTCTCTGCTGTGCTTCTCTTGACTTCAAAAGTATTACAGTCTCTTCATTCATCCATCAGTCGTGCAGGTATCTGGTTTAGCACATCCAAAACACCAGCAAATTGCAATTATTCGTGTAACAAATAGCATCAGTGAATACAACATTAAACTAGGCAGCAAGAGATTCTCCATTTATTCATAACTTTTAATAGATTTCCAAGGGAGACTTTTATCAGTCAAGTTTTCTGTTCTAGGGGCCTAGATGAAAACTACTGCAGAAATCCTGATGGTGAGAAGAGGCCGTGGTGTTACACCACCAACACAACTGCCCGGTGGGAATATTGCAACGTCCCCTCCTGTGATAGTGCCAAGCCAGAGGCCCCTGGTAAGAACAGGAGACAAGTGGAAGAGAAGGGTCATCATGGTTTATTTTGAAAAATCTCATGTGACTCTGTTCAGTTGCACTGTTGGCATTGCCGTGTCTAGTTGAACTCCTGGGTCTGATGTGGAGCCCAGGCTGGTGTGTTCAGTCTGGTGGCTAAGTGCAGAAGGTTTTTAGTCAGCTGCTGCCTCGGATCAGGAAATTTTGCAGTAAAAGAAGTCTTTTCATTTTGCCCAGTGGTGGTTACCTCCACTGATATATTTTTAAATGCTCCATGGAAAAGTTAGTTAGCTTTACATGCCAGTTCCTTAAAAACTGAATCTGTAGCAAAAACCTAAGATGACTTAGGAGCATTGAACCAAGACTCCATAGAAAACAATGAGAAGAAAACTCTCCTAACACAAGGTAGTCTTGTTCCACACATAGGTGTATGGCAAAGACACAGACAGCCCCCATCCTGAAAAAATTTTGATCCATATGTTAACTATTTGGCTCGCTGTCTGAAATAAATCCCCATGTGGAACCATAAAATTAAGTACAAGTGCTTTTAATCTAGCATATCATTAAATTTTTGCAAGCTCTTTTGAAATCTTCCTTTTGATCTACTGTCTGAGAAGGATTCTGTTACAGAGAGCGTGGTCAGTGAAGTACTTTGGCTTCTTGTTTTCTGTTGTCTTTCTATGCTCAAGTATAAATGTCAAAGTATCAAGATGCAAGCGATTGGTTTCTGTTATTCACTACAGCTGTTGATGTGCCTGAGCAGGCTGAAGTCACTGAGGAGTGCTATCGGGGCAATGGGGTGACTTACCGTGGTACAGCTTCTTTCACTCGCACGGGAAAGAAGTGCCAAGCCTGGAGCTCCATGTCACCTCACCGGCACAACAAAACGGCAGAGAACTTCCCCAATGCGTATGTGTATCTCCCATTTCCAGGTTTCACTGGGCAGTGGTCATTCATGAACTTGTTTTGATTTGCATCATCATTGCACAACAATGATTATAAAGCTGGGAGTGTACTAGATAAAAATAATCCCTTCCTTCTTCTTTTATCATGGAAATATTTTTTATTAATTTCATCTTGAAAGAAACCACAGGTGTCACTATTATACTTTAGACTAATTAACTGTGTGTTTCTACATTGCTCCTAAGGCAATTAATAGTTATAATAAATTTTCCCTTATGCTGAAATGAGCTGTTTCTATGCATTAATTTAATGTATGTGTCCTGATTTCTTTCTGCTGTAAAAACGATTTCAACTGGCCATGACAGAATATATATGATAAATGGCATATGCTAACTCCGAAGCAGATCTGCTTTCTAAAATGTTCTTTTGAGCTCTCCCCAGGGCAGTGGCATGGATAGGAATATAATATGCTTGCATTTGTAGGGGCCTGAGCCAAAACTACTGCAGAAACCCGGATGCCGACAGCCGTCCATGGTGCTACACCACCAACCCCAGGGTGAGGTGGGAATACTGTGACCTGAAGAAGTGTGATGACCAAGGGCCAGAGACTGTACCTAAGCCTCCTCAGACAACACCAGAAAGAAACCCTGGTAAGAATACTTTCAGCTTCCCCAGAAATGCTCATAACTAGGAAGCTGGTTTTTATGGAAACACCTTCAAGAATTTAATGAGGATGAAACACGGAATTTAATACAGTGTTGTATCCACGCTCTTAATTTTCTGAGCATTTTTGTAGAATTTTATAGCAGGATTTCTGCACTGGATTTTAGGCTAATGTCATATATTTTACTTGCTACTTCTGGCAATATTGGAAAAACAAGGAAGCAGGTGGCTACTAGTCTCCTCACTACTGTGGGAGGGCAACTAGCAATGACAGAAAATGGAGCAGTGATGGCATTTTGCTGACACCTGCTCCAAAAACTCTTTTCCTGTGCCATGCTTTCACATTTCTAGGGTTCCACTTACCATCAGAGGACAGCTGACTTTTTTTGATTCAGTTCAGATGCAACCCTGTTAGGCAGTAGATGGTTAGAGTGCTGCAGCTTTCTTTTTGTTTAATTTTTTTTTTTTTGCTGTGACATGTTTCACTGGTTAGAAGGTTGATAATTTTGGCTGAATATGTGTTACTGCATTTTACCTACTGTAAAATGTGGCACTGGACAGATATCAGTGTCTGCAAGGAAAATACTTTATGAATGCATGGTCTTTGTAGTCTTGATTTCTGGAGTCTTGAAGGATTGACTGAATGTAAGTTTCTTTTATTTATGACTTTTGTGATCATGAAGAAAATTTTTAAGATGCAAGGAAATTAAAATATCATTGTTAGTCATCCTTGACACTATGTAGCCCTTCTATCCTCATCTACATAATATGTAGGATGTGTAAATTGTAGTAGTATTTCCTCAAATTTATCTCTGCTTCACCACCATCAAGTATGGACATGGCCCAACAGCTCACAGCTAACAACCATTTCCTTTCCTTCATTTTTCACAGAGTGCATTATTGAAAATGGTGTAGACTACCGTGGCACAGTGGCAAAAACTGCAAGAGGCAGGACTTGTCAAGATTGGAGTTCTCAGAGACCTCATAGCCATGACTATTTCACTCCCACAACTCATCCAAGAGCAGGCCTGGAAAAAAATGTAAACAACTGTTCATTTAATACTTGTTGCCATTGAGCTTTGCCTGTCTTTTCAGGGTCCCTCAGCAAGCATTTGGTGACAGGTGTTTGTTAATTTCTTTCCCTCAGTTCAGTCCAAAAACCTGATCATGATATGACCACGCTGACATGACCAGTGTGGTCACTGTGGGACACAGAGATGCCCAGAAGCTCTAGTGAATGCTTCTGCAGCACATCCAAGGGGCTCCAGATGGGCCCTTTCTTCTCCTCACTACTGAGGGCTAACCAGAGTTGGTCTTTGGGCAGTGCCTCTGTCTCCTCTGACTGAAAGAACACTGGGGCTCACAGGTGTCAGTAGTACCAGGGACAGGTGACGTGGTGATGAATCCAATGTTTGGTGCAAGTTCCTTGAGATACACAGCTGATGGATTGTAGGCCCCCATGCCCCAGTAATTCCCCTTCAGCCCTCCAGCTTCTGCCACGGCCCAGTTTTCAGGGCTATACGTGTACCTGACCATCCTGGAAGGCAATCTCCCTTTCTAACCTTCACCTCCCTAGTCCTAACAAATGTACTCATCACCAGTTCTTTAGACTTGTAACATCCCATTTACAGTGTTTGCCTGATTTGTGACAAGCTTTGTATGTGATATAAAGAGCTTGTTTGATGTTGACAGCTTGAACTATTTTTTTACCAGGTAGAGGACTTTAGAACTTGCTTTAGTCAATTCTTTGATGGCATCACATACCCTGTATTGAATTCCAGATTGGGGAAACTCCCTCTAAAAAGCTGCCTGTCATAAATTCTTGGTTCTTGCATTTGTCAGGGGCTCTTGGTAGTAAATATTTTCTCCTTTTCTCTAAGACATGGTATATGTTTCAGGATAGGGAAGGGAGCTGGAAAAGGTACCTGGTAGCATGCAGTTGTGTGAAGTGTCTGTGCTGAGCAGGGATCAGTCAGTATGCCCAGGGAAAACCTAGAGAGCGATTCAGCTAACCAGCACCTGCGTGAGGGGGAACACTGCAGCCCTGCCAGGCATCACCAGGTTGAGCAAGAGCAGCTTACACAACACTCACTTGTCCCTGAGTCATGCAGCCAGAGTGGACGTGGAAAGACCTCAGGACTGATCCTACTGCTCCTATTAACTGCAGGGAAAGCAGGAGTAGATATTTTCTGTGCCTTAGAAAGCTTCATCCAAAGTCAAGATCTCCTAATTTTTGAGATCTCAGAGATCCAAGGTTGCCCTAGTGAAGCTTAATGTCTGAAGACAGTTGAAGAGGTGTGATTTTTATTATACTTTTCCAAACTCACAGAGCAAATGGAAAAATGAAATAAATTTTGACAAAAGGAATTGGAAATAATTTATAAGAATGGGAAATATTTTTTTTTATTTCCAAACTTTATTTTATTTTATTTTGAAATTTTAGTTAGTTGGCCTTTTTATTCCCTGTTTAATAGCTGGTGCCTTTGTTCTTTATTACAGTATTGCAGGAATCCTGATGGAGATGTGAATGGACCTTGGTGCTACACAACAGACCCAAGAAAAGCCTGGGAGTACTGTGACATTCCCAAGTGCCGTAATTATTCCTTTAAAGACTAGTCTCTCCCTTTCCCTTAAATTCTAGTGTCTCTCTTTCCTGTACCTTTTTATAACAGCTGAAGAATACTTGGTGTTTAGTCTGAAATACTGATCTAAGTGCAATAGATATAGATTAGAAATTCAGGCTCTTGGGAAGTGATGTTCTCAGGGTCTCTGTCTGAAGACTTAGGATTGGTCTTCCTTGAAAGCCCCAAATGCACCACAAGCTATGGAGGCCACTGAAGCTCATGGGGTTTTGCCATGTGTTTCAAAATGGGCAGTTCCAGCAGAAATTTTCCCTGCCCCAGCCTAATCTCCTGGCATAACTCTGTGTGTGGCCTTGCTGAACAAGGCACACTCTTATACCAGCAAAATCTTTGCAGTCCCTGCTCATGTGGCTCTGCTTCTGTTCTGGATGACAACCAGATTGTCCCTCCTCTGATATTGTACCATATCTGGTGTCTGCAAAATGCATCCGACCCTAAACATTTAACCAAATGCCCTTTGTCTTTGTTAGTAGTAATCAAGCTCTGAATGAGGTGTTGCAACAAAGTGTACAATGATAAAGCTTGATAACATTTTGGTTTCCAGTTCTTTCATGTCTATCAACTACAAAAGCTATGCTATGAAGGGAGGTAGCTCTCAAAAAAAGGGTGACTTTCTTGCTGCTTCCCCTCAGTGGTAAGCAGAAGAAAATATGCTCAGATCAAAACCCAAAAAAGGAGCAAAGAAGAAAAAGAAAATTGTTGTTGTAAACACACTGGACCTGTGAAAGTCATACTGCAGTGAACGTGTTGGGCTGGGACTCTTAAAGAAAAAAAGTCACATTTTCACATCACTATTGTATTGTATTTTGATGATCCATTTCTTCTTTAAGTTATTACTGAGGGTTTTTTTGTTGAGAAGGTAATCTAAAGAACAGAGGAAACATGGCTTTTTCCTTTCATTTCTTTAGTTAGCTCTTTTTGCTGACAAAATTCTACATTCTGTGTTGATAAGATTCAGTTCATCAAGGCCAAATAAGAACTACTTTTTTAATAACTCAGAGACATCTGAAATGCCAAATGATCCTGAAATAAGAGTTGACAAAATTTTGTTCCTCAGAGACAGCATTAGAATTTCACGTGCTGTACCACCAAGTTTAGCTTAAAACAACTGCCACTGCAGCTTCTGCATTGCTGACGTCCATAAGAGACATTTAAGAATGTTGGAAGAATTTATTTCTTTTTTGACTCTTTTCTTCTCCTTCCCCTTCTGTTTTTGTTTTGGGTTTGTTTGGGGTTTTTTTCTATCTGACTGT
This sequence comes from Pyrgilauda ruficollis, assembly GCF_017590135.1. NCBI lineage: Eukaryota > Metazoa > Chordata > Aves > Passeriformes > Passeridae > Pyrgilauda > Pyrgilauda ruficollis. The sequence goes on from NW_024523648.1 coordinate 7,633,092, forward strand.
AGAACTACTCATGTATAATTTACTGGCCACTGAGAACTGTATGTGAAAAAAAAAATTTACTAGGCTTTTTTAGGTGTTCCAGATGAAGGTAACCTAACAAAATATATGTGATGTATGGTATAGAATTACTTGAAGAGAATCAGAAGCTGAAGTAGCAAATGTAACAGGTTCACCTTCTAGTTCACTGAGTTCATAGTGAATATATAGCAAATCACTTAAGTTCTTTACAGTGATGTTTTTTCCTTATTCTGAAGCTCCTCCTCAGTATGAATGTGGGAAATCCAAGTTCAGACCAAAACTGTGTGCTCAAAGGATTGTTGCAGGGTGTGTTTCACATCCACACTCCTGGCCCTGGCAGATCAGCCTCCGTACCAGGTATGGTTATTCCATTACATTGGACTCCACATGCAAGGAAACCTTGCCTCTCATACAGTGTTAAAGTGGTTCAGGCATTCTAAACTTGATTTTAATTTAAAAATAGCTCAAGGCTAAACATTGTGTGTGCTATTCTTAAAGAAGGTCATTTAGACAACTGAGAACACACTATTTTGTGACAAATCAATTGTTAATTGTTAATTTCAAAAGCACTTTCAGTAGAAGGCAGAATGACTTTAAATCTGTCACTATATTCTACAATAGAATCAGCTTCCAATGAATGAAAGCAACAGTATGGCTGGTACATTTCTTGATCAGTCCTTCCATGTAAATATTTGATGCTACGGCAAAATTATTAATAAAACTGGGAATCAGGGCCATTTGCAGAGCCTTATGACTGTGATTAGAGCTAGAAAAAGTCAAAATCTCTAAAATGGTGAACCTCACTGCACACAAGGTTTTCCAGTAATAGAAACACTGACCAAGAATGAAGATCTAGGTGTTTTCATACAAAGCCTCCTAAAAATGTCCACAGACTCTTACTGTCATTGCAAAAAGCATTATTCTAGGAAAGCAAAACATTTCTTAACGAAATTGTGGAGTAATGTCTTTAGTTTGTAAAGGCACACATATTAGAAATATTACCTGATAAAATAAAGTAGGATTAACTTCCCCATCTTAAACCACTGCCCTTTTCATGATATTTTGCTCTATTACAGTTATGGAATGCATTTCTGTGGGGGAACTCTGATAGATCCTCAGTGGGTTCTTACTGCTGCTCACTGCTTAGAAAAGTAAGTATCTGTTATAGTCTCCACCAGCAACTGCTTACGTGAAATAGAAAACAACAGGAGAAACAAGAGACCCAATAACCAACCCAGGCTGGTTGCAAACAGCTTGCAAGCAGTTGAGAATTGAGCCAAGTCTATTTGTCATTCATTAAAGCAGAATTTTGACTGTAAAGCAGAGTGACAGTGATAACTCCTGCCAGTTTGATTTCAAGTGCCATTATAAGGGGTTAAGTTTACTCCAAAGCCGGCTATCTGGCTTTGATAGAGCAAGGTGCTCAGTGACATTGTCAGTGGTCTCTGTTCTGGTTGTGTATTCATCAGCTCACCATGTGCAATCATTTCCAATAGGTCCTCACGACCAGCTGCATATAAAGTATACCTTGGATTACACAGAGAAGAAGCAACAGAGCCATCAGTACAAATTCGTGATGTAGAGAAGCTGATCAAGGAGCCACGCAGAGCAGATATTGCTCTGCTCAAATTGAGCAGGTACCTTTTTACCTGAAGCACTCCTTTGTTCTGGTGGGACAAGATAACTAAAAAGTGGTTGCTGGTGTTGTAGAAATTAGTGTTTCTGCATACTCTGTGTTCAGTTAGTGGTTTGAGACCCCCTCTTTCTTCCCTTTCTGCAGAGGCTCCTGGGTTTCAGAAAGGGAAAGGCTGCCTTTGGGAGGGGAGGAGGGCTAGGGACAGTTAGCCAGGCTGGAAATGCACTGGGTGTCGGCTGCTGCAAGGTCAGGCAGTGGCAGCAGAATAGGAGGAGGTAATGCCAAGAGGAGCCTCCAGTCTGTGTTTCTACATGCTTGTACCTTGATAAGGTAATGATCATTGAAACCTGCAACATTAGCATGATGCCACTCCATGCTGTTTCCATGCTGTGGTGGGGAGATTTCCTCTTCCAGCAGGGCTGGCTAGTGGGCAGGCAAAGAATTTGATGTAATGCCCAGTATCCATTTTCATTCATTGGAAATGCCCTCTGTGGAACTGTGCAATCCAAAGGAATTTGTTCATGCAGCTGCAAGTGGATGTGAATGTGTGGTGCTTGGGCTTTCAGTGCTGTGGCTGCAGTGCATGTCTGAAACAGATGCAGAATCAGCTTAAAAATGTGGTCTTCTTTGCTACACCCAAAGGCAAGTCAGATGGACTTAGGTTCTGCTGTGTGCTGTGTCCTGACAGAAAGCGATTTCAAATCAGACTGGATGCAGAAAGAGCAAGCTAACACCTAGGTGTTAAAGGCCACTAAATTATACCTTTTGTAATAGTTCTGTGATTAGGTTCTGTTTGCTGTGTATTAGCCTAAGTCAAAGCATTCTCCTGGATTATTGTTGGTTCTTTTTATGTCATTATCCATTTCAGACTTTTCTCGTGTGTATCACTTTCTGTGGGTTTAGAGCCTAAAAAGCAATTATGCATGTCAGAAAAAAACCTCAACTGAAACTAAGAATTTAAATGATAAAAGGCTAAATATATATAAAACCTTTTTAGAATCCTGAATTAGAACCTAGTATTAAGTATAATTGTGCTAAAGATTTTTCCCCTTTGTTCATTTCAGACCAGCTGTCATTAATAATCATGTAATCCCAGTTTGTTTACCAAAAGAAAACTCTGTGTTAGGAGGAAGAGAGGAGTGTTATGTGACAGGCTGGGGAGACACAAAAGGTGAGACAGCATTAACACATTTAAAAGCTCCATGTTTGCAGACTGGTATATACTTGTATCCAAAGTGTGCCTTCTCTTGTGTCCCACACAAGCTATTGATGAAAAAGTTGTTTCATCAAAATTCATCAGGTGCTCGCTGCCAAATTTCCCACTGTCTCTCTGACAGATTCTCCTAAATTGTTCAATGCCATGTAAACTGAAACCCTCAGTTACAGTCATGTAAACTGAAACCCTTTTTTTCTCATTTTCCTGAGTGATTCTTCCTCCCAGCCAGGATGGTTCTCATCTCACACGAATAAAACCCTCATTTTCAAAACCTCTCACTCTGTCTTGGTTCAAAAGTGCATTGGTACCTTCTCTGCCTCCTTGCCCATCATGCCATTTTCTACTGTTTGCTTCCTACCTAATTTCTTCCACACAAAATTCAGATATAGAGAAATAAAATGGCTTGGGAATGACTCCCAAGTATCTGTGGGTACTGGATCCACATGGATGTATTATGAGAACAGGAAGGTCAATAGTGGGTGGTAGAAGGTGATAAGCATACCATAATCCTGATAATGCTTACTGATTTTGATATATCTTCATATTGGGCCTGGGAAGTGTATACACAGTGCACACTATGCTGATTTTACTGCTTATCCATATCCTGATATTTGTGTGTTGTGAATATGATAATTACCTTTGTCATTCATTCTTTTTTCATTTCATTCTTTTCATTTCATTTTTATTTGCAAAGGTACCTCTGGTGGGGGCTACTTAAAGGAAACTGGCTTTCCTGTAATCGAGAATAAAATATGCAACCGCCCTGAATTTTTGAATGGTAGAGTTAAAAAGCACGAACTCTGTGCTGGGAATATTCATGGTGGCACAGATACCTGCCAGGTAAGAAAGTCTGTCAGCATGAGAGTCGGTTGTAAGCACATTCAGTTCAAATAGGGCATTGCTTTTTTTGGGCTTTAGAGGCCCAGAATTATCCTCAGGATGTTACCACACCACATGTATCTGAGCTGAAAAATGCCCATGTATTCTCTTTCCTTGCTCCCTTGTCTGCTACTGGGAAGTGGGGCAATTTTTCAGATGAGTCTGAACTCCAGAGTGCATGGTAACACACAGCTGCACAAGTCAGGTGTGTGGAAGCCAACTTAGAATGACAAAAGGTCTGGTTTTCTTTCCCCAGGCCCCCTTGCTAGCCTCAACCAGATTACGTCCAATGTCCAAGCTAGCTCAGTTAACAGCATCTCAGTTAGCAGTCGAGGAAGGATGCAGAGGAGCCTGCCATGCAGGCTAAGCAAGGGCCAAAGGAACTATGAACTTCCAAGTATCGGTGCCATTGGATCATCTAGTAACAACAGAAACCCATGAAGACCTCAGAAAAGAAACTGAGGGAGGAAGCACAGTTTAAGTTAACAAGGGTGACCAGATTATTTTTCAATAAATCCCCTTACTTCAGAAATAAATGTAATGCCTAAGTGACATGAAGAGGGCTTTTATTATAAAAGTGTTCAACAACATGCATAGAGAACTCTTACCTTGCTAGAATTACAATGTTTCTTTATAATTCCTGTGTCCTTTGCATGTTGGAGGTACTTCTATTTCTGTGCCTCCTGTGGGAAGGCCGCATGGGTCTGTCCAAGAAGGAATCATCCTGTTCTTTTGCTGTTTAGGGGGACAGTGGAGGACCTCTGGTATGTCTGGATCAAGATAAATTTGTCCAACATGGAGTCACCTCTTGGGGCCTTGGCTGTGCCCAACCCATGAAACCTGGTGTTTATGTTCGAGTCTCCAACTATATTCCTTGGATTAAAAGTGTGATGGAAAACAACTGATCCTGGGTATGGACTGCCCTCTCCTGGAAAGCAGCATGCACGGCAGAAATACAAGATTCCAAGTGCAATATTAAAGCTACAATCATTCATAAGAAAGCAAAACAAATATGATCATCCATTTTAAATTGCTATAAATTAGTAGTCGTTGCCAAGAAGCCCAGCTGCCAGTCTGTTACCCTCTTTCTATATGTTCTATAGTTTGTTTGCTATGTCTGACAATAGACTCTGAAATACATGTTGAAAATTCCAACCTTAACTGTAACTGGACACTTGCATTTTAAATTTTTTTTAGCTCTGCAATGACATTTTCTTTTAAGGTCATCATTTTCAAGATGTTCTGCTTCTAACATATGAAGAAATGAGAATACTTTTTATTTTCTATGAGTTGTCTGAACCTATTATCAATTTGATGCTACAAACCAAAGAAGAATCTCATAGTACATATCTTATACGCCTGTGAAGTTTTATTAGATATACCTGATAGCATTAAATACATGGGATGGGAAAAAAAAGGAAGGAAACACATTTGGTTTGTGTTTTTGTATTTTTTATCATCATGGAAATACATGTGTCACAAAAGAATAAATGTTGTATCAAAGATATAAAACAGTGAATAAAAAAACAGCCTCACCCTGAAGTTAGTCCCTAGTAAAGAAAATAAAATAGCTGTCAATAGGTACCACAAATAGTGACAATGCATCTACATATTATAAAATTGTGTACCCATAGTACCCTTATTTCTTTGTATAACATTATCTGACTACATAATTGTTAGATGTACATTTTTCTCCTCTAAAAGAAGATGATGTATACATGTGGTTATAGGGAGTCTAAGCTTATACCTTTCAAAATTCTTTCCAGGGAAAGCTTGACTGGTACTTGCCAAAGTGAAACAATTGCTGACTATGAACTCCTGCTCACATCCTGCCTCTGGCAGATAAAGCAGGGAGCTCCCCACAGGCATCTGGAGACCCCCAGCTCTGCACAGAGTCCTTCTGGCATCCCCAGGGTGTGCTGAGGCTGTTCCAAGTAACACAGCTTCTTCCTGGGGTGGGATTTGTCCTGTCCATTTTCCCCACTCCCAGACAAGCCAAACTGCACGTCATTTTAAAATTTACTTTATTTTTTTTTGTAAGCTTGCACATGCAGAAGGGATATGTTGCATCCTAGGAGTTTTGGTTTGGTTTGGTTTTTTTCTCCCAGTGCCTTAAAGGGAGATGAGAACTATTAAGCATAGTTAGGTAGCAGGGTGATTTCTGAAGCTTCTACATCTGGAGTCTGATTCTGGGAGATGAAATAATCTGAGGGCATTGCCTTCCTGAGCAGGAGCAGCTCTGATAAAGCACACACCACCCACCTGTCTGGTCAGAGGGATCCACTGAGCACAAATACCCTCCTGCATATTTCCCATATATATCCACTTTGGTCATTAAGCCAGGCAAGAGATTTGTACAGTTCTTCCCTGACAACAGAAATTCTGTGTTGCAGCTTGGACTTTGATTTGTTAAGTTCTTCAGATGTGAACTCTTGAAGGCATAGTTAATACCTGGCTTATAGACAGAGAAAGCATTGGCCCTGCGCTCCTTGCCAAGCTGGATAGAAATGCCTGAATATGCCTGAGGGGCCACAGAAGTCCCACCTCATAACGCTTCAAACAGTGCCAGTTGTGGTCTTTTCCTTCTGCAAGACTGTCAGGGGCAATAAAAATTGCCACTTTTTTTGGTAACCATTTGCACAGACTGGATAAAGTAACCCAGCACATGTGGTGGCAGTGGCACATTTGACCCAAAATAGCACTTCCATATGTTTGTTGGTCCAAGAAACCTCTTTGCCAACAGGAAAACCACAGCTGGCTTTCTGAGGTCACATTGTTTGCGTGCCTGTGGTGGTGGTATGGTGACCCTTTGTCTCTTGTGTACCCCACTTCTGTCACTGTGCCTCTGGGGGACACATGGGCAGGACAATTATAGCTGACAGGGTTCAGGCCATCACTGAAGAGGTGTCTCTCACTGAGTGAGCTGGGTCACAATGCCCATTTTAGTGTCAACACGTGCATCTTAGGAGAACACTGCTGTACCTCCTGAGAAGCTTGTAGGACTTTCCTGTAAATATTAAGCAGGCACATATGAATTTAGAATAACTTTTTTTTTAAACAAACAACCTGTCCTGTGGCCTGCATGCCCACATGCATCGAGCTCCATGCAGTTGGTTTTGCTTGGGGCTCTCTCACACTGAAGCTCATCCTCTGGTACCACCACCTCATCTGCCATCTCTCGCCCACAAGAGTGTAACCCCACCATTACCAGACCACTGGTCATGCACCACGTTACACACCCACTACACCTTCAGGAGGCAACACAAAGTCTCACAGAGATGGAAAGATTTTTCAATTTACAAAATCCCTTTTAGGGATAAGAGCACAAAAGTAATGACCAAATACAAACTCCACATGAAGTTGCTTAGCACTACTAGATTTGAAGTCAAAACATATGCATAGGCTTTTTTCTGCCATCCTTTACAAAACAAATTTTTAAGAAATAAATATATTCAAACTTCTGACACTGTCCCTAGCCATTTTACCTACCAAAATTTATCACTTACATTATCTTTTGAGCAACACATGCAAAACAAAGCATAATCTGAAAGGAGGAAACAAGTCTCTGCATCTCTCATTTCTCAACATGTTTTAGTTGTCCACAAACTGAAGAAGCTGTCAAATATTATTCACATTTATTTGGAAAGTCATAGCTTTAAAAGATCTCTGCGATCTTTCTCAAGCTGCTAAAGTGCTTAAGACACCAATTTTTAAAAAAATCACAAAGAAGAAACACTAAGTGGAAGAGGGTGGTTCAGCTCATCTAGCGTCACATGTGATCTCTTCACCCTGGTTCTCCAAGGTGCCTTCAGTAGGGGCTGGCTGGGCTGAGTTTTGGGCTGGGGAGACACAGCATCTGGCTAGTGCAAGCCCAGAGCTTCCAGTTCAGGGCTGGTGCCTGCCAGCCAGCCTTGGCCTATTGTCTTCAGCTATATACAGAAGATTGTATTGGTCTAGAAGTTTTCTCCTTGTAGCAGAAGCTCCACTTTTGTGTGGTGTCTTCTAGATTAGCTGTATATATTGTGAGATGTTAATTTCGTTTCATATCTCTAAGTCATTACTGACTTTTGCTGAGCATACCTTTGACCTCTACTGTGCCTCAAAGTTAGAAACAGCCTTGAAAGACAGGCCTTTATCACTAACTGCCTAAAGTGTGCAAACATTAAGCTGGGATTATTATTAAAGGTCCTGTTTTCCTCCAGAAGGGCTGGTGGTAAAGGCAGTTGCTGGGAAAAGGCAGGGAGACTTGGGAATTGCTGAAAAACACAGCATATTCCTCACCATAGGAAATCCTGCTGGGCTCCTAGGATGGTAAGACTGGAGCACTGGTCATTCATTTTCACTGGCTGTACCATAGTGCTACTGATTTGTGGTATGAACCTTCCAAACTCAGTCCTGTATTTGCTTGTGCCAAACATGTTTTTTGTGAGCTTACAAGGCTCTTTACAACATCTCGCTGACTTGCTTTTATTTATTTCTCTGTTAGTAACAGGATACCTTTTGAATGCCACATCTTTTAAAGTCCTTCCCTGCAAGAAGCGTATTGTTCACCAGTCAGTGACCAGGACACAATTCTTGACAAAGATCACACAGGAGAAAGGAAAGGCAGTCTGTCCCTGGAATCTGCTTACAGAGCCAGAGAGTTTTTCTGTTACATGTCAGCTTCAAAGGACCAATTAACACTTATTTCCCTTCATAACCAAAACTCCTGGCTCATCCCTGCCCAAGATAGCTGGACATCTCTGTCAAGAACCCACAAAAATTATCCCCAAGACAGAAAGATGACAAATAGTGATAATGAACAGAAGACAGAAATTGCAGGTCATCTTGGCAGTGGTGAGGGTGCAGGAATTTGGTTTGTAGAGATGGGCAGAGAGCATAATTTGCAAAGGAAAAAATCAGCATGCTCTTGAAAGAGGTGTTTGAAAAAGCATTCAACAGAGGAGAGCAGGCAGAAGCCCTTCCCTTGGAGAGATGAGGGGTGTCACATGAACCCCAGCTGTGCTGGGAAAGGCACTAATGGGCAGCAGGACAATCTGTCCTGCAGAGCTAATGCCCTGTGCAGGGAATGACACCTACATAAAGCCCTGGAAAGGTGAGGAGGGCTGCTTCCACATTTCAGAAAGCCCTTGAACAAGGAGGGAAGAAGGGCTCTTGTTGAAAAGGGTCCCTGTGAATGACAATCAGACCAGAGAGAGGTTCTCCCAATGCACACTGCTGATTTCCACCCCTCTCAACCAGGGAAAGTGTCACCCTGATCAGTGTCCTCCTTCTTCAGCCATCATAACTTCTATTGGTCCAAATTCTTCATGGGCACAGGAGGACAGGTTAAAGCAGTCATCCTCTCCTCCTCAAGGTCATCTAAACAAGCACTACCATTTAAATCCTTCCCACACAAATGTAAATCCTAACAAAACAATAAACAAAAGTCTCAAATAGATACAGAAATAAATACAAGGTCACTGAGCTGGACATTCCATATTTTTAAAGCTGTTCTGTTCTCTGTGGAAAACCACAGTCCCTTCTTGCAAACAGTGTACTCAGAAAAAAAAAAAAAAAAAGTATTTATTCCATATTCATAGAAAAATACACTACTTGTATTAAATGTCCTTGTGCTTACAGGAAAACATGAAGTTTAATCCATATTCTGCAGCAAATTTTGAAGCCGTGGCAGGTGGAGAACAAATTCTCAGTATGGGAACAAAGTTCTTAGCTCAGTGCTGTCCTTCAAAAGTCAAATATAAGAGTTGGTGTCCCGGTGTTTCTGTTTCTTGCCACATTTTCCAAAATGACTGTTGAAACAGAAGGGGAGAAGTGTGAAAAATCGGGAAAATATGTAGTTTAAATTGCAGTCCAAGATGCAGTAATGAAACATTATTTTTTTTTCCATAGAAAATTTGCTCTTTATTTTGTTTGTACATTGAATCAGGCAAAAGTTGTTATGTAATATTCAAAGCCTCTCCTTGAAACTCATTTATAGCACTAGGACCTCAAATTATTTAGCCAAGGTGCAAATATTCCCCACATATCTGCAGAGCAGTGTGGCTTGCTGTGTGCCAGGAGTGGGAAAGCTGTGCCTACAACTCTTCAGCTATAAATCCACCTCATATGTGACTGTTAAATGACTTCACAAATTGTGGGATTGCATCCATGATAAGAGGCCCTTCTTCACAGGATGCTTTGACTGAGGTAATGGTTGGTTTTCTCAAGCAGAGAGTTACAGGCTATGCTTTGCAGCACTTCTCTTGTGCACTGTTGTTGCTTTTTGCTTCCAGAGATGCATAGGACAGCTTTGTATCTCTATGAGAAAAATACAGGTTTTACCACCATACATTTTTTAGTAGCTTTCCTTAGTGATATTGCAAAGTTCAGGTTTCTATTGAGAAAAATACCACCTGCTCATAGCATCAACCCAACTAGGGAATTTACTTTGACACTGGAAAACGTCAATACTTGATGAGAGTTGGTAAAGTTGGAGGAGAACATCCTCAGGAAACCTCACCCAAGTATAAGTAAGAAAATACATCTCATACCTTGGAAGCTGCTCCACATCCTCCACAGTCTCTGGTAATGAAATTCCCTTTGTCTCTGGTAAAAGCAATACTAGGAGGCCACAGACAGCTGCAAGAATACCTACAATGGACATTGAAGAAATACAAAAGCAATAAGGACATTGTTACTGTTTTTATTTTCAGCATTTATCCACTGAGAAGTTTATTCAGATTGAGTCAGCTATTTCTGATTAACCTATTCTAATCAAATACCTCATTGTTACATGAATTTAGCCTATTACAAAATCACTTGAGGGCTAGGAGCTCATTTGCAGCCTGACCTCTGCAAAGGGAGATGTTAGAGGTCAAAAACCTGAGATAAGTGCACATGGGCAAATGTGTAAAAGCAGCATGGGAACAAGGATGGTATTTCTCATGCAGAACAAATCTGCCTTGTCTCAAAGGGCTCTGTCATGTAGATGCATCTGTTTCCGGAAACCACTGAGATTTTCCTGAATACTCTCTTCTTTATCCACGGCCAAAGTAAATTATGTGGTTCAGAATAAAAACTCCTCCTTGGGGAACAGCATTGAGATACAATCTGAATTAGGAATGGATATTTTGGAATAATTTCCTGCATAGATATAATTCACAAAATTTATTAAGTCACAAACAGAAAGGCTGGAGCAAAAAATCAAATGATCCCTGAGTGTTGCATAGTTCACTCTGATCCCCTCTGATTTTGTAGCTGTTTACTTAAGACAGAGGGAATTCATATGTCCCTCAGAAGCAGCAGAATTTAATAATTAGATAATGTGAACACTGTACTTCCACCTATCTATTTTCTTGAAATAATGTTAATCTTTTAAAACGCCTTTTGTCTTTCCAATTTTGTTTTCAGCTAAAGTTGGCACTGGTGCAAATTTCCCCTCTTATTCTATCCTTTTCATTTTGATTTTTTTCCAGTCACGTCTACCTCCTAGAAGTCTGGTTTAGTCACAGACTCCCATGCAATTACAGAACCTAGCTGAAAGGTTTCTCAGTCTTAAAGCACTTCATATAGTTTCTTTTCTGCTCCTTCAGCAGGGTTACCTAAGCAGACCTGAGCTCTTCTACACTGTGCAGAGAACTCACATTTCAAGCATTTGCCATTCAGCCTCTTGCTGTAGGCATAAAGGTGGAGAAGCACTGCTCTGCAGGGGAGATAAGGCCAATACTTTTACCCCAAAAGAAAAGCTCTGTTAGGAGAAGGATATTTCAACCAAAAGTATATTGTAAATTAAATCTTACTGAAAATAACTAGAGGTAGCTCCAACCAAATGGCTGCTAATCGGAAAAGCAGGAATGGGGCTATGATCCCACCAAGATCACACAGACTTGAACACAGGGAAACACCAAAGTTTCTGCAAAAGACAAAAAGTACCAGCTATTAGAGAGGTGCTACCAAACAGAATAACCTGCAGTTTAAAGAGTAGAATGTAGACTTAGCTCCAAAATTATCTCTTCAGTATATGCCTTCCACATAAAGCAGTGGCTATTCAGAGTGGGAAACTCTGGAGACAACAAAGTTTAACCAAAGGACAGCGAAATAGGAAATGGTGAAAAGCACATGGAAAAGCTGAAAGATTCCTGGGAGCTTTTGACATACCTCAGTGTTGTAGGGTACAATTCACTGTTCACTAGATAGACAACTTCAAAAGCTATCGTGATGCTCAGTCTTCCCAGCGTGGCAACTGTTGTTTTGAGCCATGGGATATCTGTTCATACAAAAAGAAACACTTCTGCTGAAGTGTGCTCTGCCACACCAGCAAAGCATTTCTGAGAGCCCCAGACCCTGTCAGTAGAAATTATACCACAGGAACACTGCAAATCAAACTGAAAGGCCACTGCTCTAGGTATCAATCTGTACTGGCATTTATTGCTTTCAAATGTCATGTAAGGCTGCTTTGGAGAATTATAAATCACTAGAGCTGGTTGATTCAAGATGCTGGTGGGGCATAACAGTATGGGTGGGAGAATAACCATCATAAACTTCCATGACCACATCCAAATTGTGCTCCAGAAAGGAGTATTTTTCTATACCGAGATGTTATGCTGTAAGAAAAACTGTTGAGTCGCCTCCCAAAGCCTTCTGACCCCAAGGAAAGCACCTCTAAAGCTGCACAGAATCATAGAATCACTTAGGTTGGAAAAGATTTTTAGGACCATTGAGTCCAACCATTTACCCAGCCCTTCTACTCCACCACTAAACCATGCCCTTAAGTGCCACATCTACACATCTCTTAGAAACCTCCAGGAAGGCTGCAGTAAAATCATTCTCCCTAGAGCAGTCCACCTACACTTTGTGATTTTTCTAGCCACTGCACATTAGACAAACTCCTAATTATGTTAGTCCTGGCCATCCTCCCCTCCCCTTCCATCACACCTGGCACAGGCTGTACCTGGCACTGCCCCATTGGCTCTCCCAGCTCCACCCAAGCTCCAGTGAGCAGCCTGAATACATCAGCAGGAAGCCCTTGTACATCAGCAGGGATGCAGTGGCCACCCACACACAGCAGGGCAGAGCTGCCCCTCTCATTGTGAGCAACCCCTCTCTGGAGATGTTGGTGCTCTCTGGAAGTGCATGACGAGGAACGCGACAAGCACTTCTGTCACGCTCTTGGGAGGGGACAGCCTCCTGCATGGTCTAACCACGACTAGGCAGAGGGAGGCAAGTGAAACAACAAGCCTGAACTTGGCACAAAGGGGAGCTCTGCCACTGGAGAGGGCTCTGGCAGTGATTGTGTTTTTTCAAACCTTCAGTGGAAGAACAAGAAAACATTTCAGTTTTCTCTGAACCAAAAATGAGACACTTGGGTTTATTTCCCTTCCAAAACAACCAAACAAATCACCATCAAACTTCATCCCATGTTGCAAGACACTGCTTTTGCCCTGAAGGGTTCTGTTTTCAAAAACATATAAGAAAAACAAAGGCTGGAAATAACAAAACAAATCCACATCATCTCCATGGCATCCCTTCAGTCCATCAGACTCCCAAGGTGATGGTGACGTCCATGTGGATCCTCCCCCTGCCAGGGACTGGAATTGTGTGAGCAACACAGTGTGATGGGGCTCACAGCTGAGAGCTGCAGGTTTTTCCATCTGTATAAACAGACTTCTTTAAAGCAGGACTTGGACCTCAAGTGTCCAACTGCAAGTATCTTAATCCCAAGGCTGTCCTCTCCTACTGAGAGAAGGCTGTTGGCAGCCCCATGATATACCTTGAGAAACTAAAACCTCTTAGGATGGCCAGGACTGTCCCTCACTTTGATAGGAACAGTTCTGGGAAGGAATAAGCCTTTCTGATGTCCATTTTGCTGCTGGTTCCCAGCTACAGTAAGGCAAAGCATAATCCTATGGTTATATACAATTCAAAGCACCTCCAAATGCCTCCCTAGAGATTAAAAAAAAAACCCCAAAAACAAAAACAAAACAAAACAACCAAACCAACAAACAAACACCTTCAAAAAAAAAAATAAAAAAAAAAAAACAAAACAAAAAGAAAACAAACAAAAAAGAAAACAAACAAGAAAAACAACAAAAATCATTTTAAAACCCTCCAAAGGACCATGGTAAGGAAAACAATTTAAAGAAAGGAGAGAAGTACTGGGAAGCCTTTGTGCAATATCAGACCTTTTCTGTGTCCTTGAAACTGATAAGAATGGCTTAATCAAAAGCCATATCTTTCTCCCGGCCTCTTAGCATTGTCCAAACCCCTGGGAGTGCGAGGGCGAGGCAACAAGCTCTGTGATGCCAACCACAGCTCATACATTGTGTTGTGGTTTGCATTGTTTTATTTGTAAAGGGAAAGACTTACCAAAATGACTCACCAAAATCACTGACTTCTTACATCACTAAGTGTGCTCCAGGTCAGGGAATGTATTTTCCCATTATGTTTGTATATTTTTCCCTTGCATTTGCCTTTACAGAGAGTGCAGAGCTTTTATATACATTTTCTCTAAGGCTACTCCCAGCTGTTGTTCACAACCCCTCAAAGATATGGCTATTCCATGTGCCAGGGAAATAAGGTGTTGTGCTACATGCAAAGGTGTGCTGTTCCATGACTTGGTGCTGCCTGTATCACCAGATGCTTTTACTTTTATCTGCAGCTCTGTGTGGCTCACTATCCTTGCTCAGGGGAAGCCATGGACCCGAAGAGCCCATCCCAGGGAAGGGAATCACCTTCTGGCAGGAAGGCAGTGATGAGGCACGCGATGCTCGCCACGATGTTGCCCATGGCGAAGGGCAGGCGCCGGCCAATGCGATCGATTGTCACGATGATCAGGAAAGCAGAGGGCAGCTCCACGACTGCTGAGATGAAGAAGTCTAGGTAGAGGTTTCCCCCGATAATTCCCAGGCGCATGACAAGCCCTTGGTAGATAAGGGCACTTGTGAACCTAAACAGCAGAGGGAAAAAAAGTGTTGAGAGGCAAACAAATGATTGCAAACAGCTGGAGAGACCCTAAAAGTCACAAGGGAATCTTTCCTCAAGACCCGCCACCCAGCTGGATGACGTGGGCACTCACCAGGCGTACATCAGGATGAGAGTGTTCCTCCTCATCTGGGGAGTCCTCACCAGGTCCAGAAAGGAGGGGTTGCTGACCTCCTCGTTGTTAATAGTGATCTGAGGAGACAAGTGAGCAGCAGTCAGCTGTCAGCAGTCAGGCAGGCACTGGGACAGAGTTTCTGTGCAAATACAGTGTTCAGCAACATTACAATCCAGTGAGCAAAGGTGCTGACAAGGCAGTTTGCTGCTCATAGCACTCCAGAGCAGTGCACAGGTGTTGGGAGAGCCAATAAATTGATATGGCTGTGAGCTTTCCTTAATGAGATGATTGTGCAAAAATCAATTTAAAAAATCTCCAATCTTAACTTGAGAATGAAAAAATTATTTCCACCTTGTTGACCTGGATTTTCTTGGAAGGTAACAAGCAATCATTGTCACATCAGGGCCACTGGGCACAAAATTTCCCTTCTGCCAGGGGTGGCAGGGAGGGGGAGACAGGGCAAAACAACGGCCTAGGGAAGCAGGGAGAGAGGGGCTGATCAGTAAGCAATGGGCTTGGGAACATCACTGGCAGCAAGCTGGGCAGCAGGAAGAAAAGGGGAGTGAGAGAAAGAGATCTGTGACAGTGCTTGGGTGCTACAAAATATTCAACCAGTGAGATTCAGAGGGTCCTAAAATACACACACGCTGTGCTGAACGTGGCTTTTACCCTGAAAAAAATAACCTGCTAAGTATGAATTAATGGTTCTCATACTGCCTACAAAATATAATAAATCTGTTCTCAGCTGCCTCCAATACAACCACAGTGAGACACTCAATGAAATTACTGGTTAGAAGGTTTAACACTAACAGAAAAGAGCAGGATTTCACACAGTCCTGTGTTTACCCGTTGAAGTTCATTGCTGTAGACAGTACAGAGCCAGAATACTAGCAGGGACAAAAAGAGATTAGTTACATTGATTTAGGCTGTTTTTAACTGGCCAGCAGTTTTGAACCAAGCCAGGTGAAAACCCTTCATTCATATGGTCATTTGGCAAGTGAGGAAGACACAAGGAAGATAAGGCAGAGGCAGTTTTAGGCAGGCACCAAACATGATGCTGCCCAAGAACTGGCAGCCACAGCTGGGATTGCTATCAGCTCTCAAAGCAGCTGTGGGGAACAAGGGGTTCCCCTGCTGTGCCATTTTCAGAAGGACTTTAGGCAGCCTTGCTGCTTTAACTCTCCATTATTGACCCCTCCTGAGAGGAGGCCTAAGAGGAGGAGCAAGGAGAGGAGCAAACCCCTCTCTATCATCACAGCATCTGCTGCTCACAGAGTGCAGGAGCCCAGGCCAGAGGAGAGACAGTGACAAGAAAGAGAAGCTGAGGTAACATGCAGATCCATGATGAGAACACAGGTGAAGCCAAAGGCATGGCCTGAGGGTCTCATCAGCTCAGCCAGGGCTGAGCCCAAAGCTTTCACCCTTTATTTGTTTTATTATATCGTAAGGTAGCACAGCTGCTTTTCAGTGAGATTTGGCTGGATGTGTTTACACATGACTTTTTTGTAACTGACTGACACAAAGCTTTGTAAGTAAGACAGAGTAACCCCACACTTGTTTGAACTTCCTTTCTACTCCCTCTCACTTTTCTTCTGTAACCAGAGCCAAAAGTTTTCTTCAAAGCACTGCCACTTGTGCTGCATGCCAGACTCCTTAGCGAGGCAGGCTGAGGTTGCTGGGTTTCTGCACTGCTCTTGGACTCTCTCATAATATGGTTATAAAGCTGCCATGTCTGCTGTTTATAAGAACAGGCTGCCAGCCATCAGCTGTGACTTTGTGCAAATATGGTTTTAGATTTCCAGAGGACTAGAGATAAATTCAGCACAACTGCCACTTGTATTTTTATGTCTTAATAAAGTCAAAAAAAACCCCAGCATGACTGAGCACTTTTTCATAGATGAAGAAAAAAAGCACTATGGAGAGTCAACACTTAGCAGGGGAAAAAAATCCTCTTTTTGTTCTTTGAAGTCAAGGAGAGCTTTGCTATTCACACCAGTGCAGTCAGGAATTCAGTGACAGGGCCCATGTTTCCAAAGATACACTATTTGAAAACCCTGGATGAGCCCTTTATAACTTCCCTCACATTTTCATGTTCCAGCAAAATTATGTATCAGTTTTCTCACAATTATTTTTGTGTACATAGTTCTACACATGCTTAATTCTTCATGGGCCATGCAGGCTTATACATACATGGATGTATATAACATTTACATATGTAATGTAATGATGCAATAAATATATGTGTCTAGATATGTTCTATAGGGTAGGAAAAAAAATCTGTAGATAAAGTGACAGGTTTTGATCCACAATTATCTTAAGAAGCAGCTCTACTCAGAGGGTTGCAGTTCATTCTAGTTTTGGACAGAGACCAAGAATTAGAAAATTAGTTTGGAAAAATTCTCCATGATAGGATAAATATGAGCAACTGGAAAAAAAGAGTTTATAATTTAGAATTAATTGTATAAGTTCTGGTTAGGGTTGACCTACACCAGTGTCATAACTCACAAAGCAAAAGCAACAAATGTTTATCCTTTTTCATATAAAGGTCATCTGTGGTTTCTGCATGCCAACAGAAACCCAAAGCTGCAACATCCAGAGCTGCGTAAGAGACTTGGCTGACGAAATTGATACAGACATACTGGAAAATCTGAGCCCAAGTGCATTGAGGAATAATGCCTCACTTCTTCCTGTGCCTGCAGCACACACCTGCAGCACTTAGCCTGAAATTCTGGAGCTGCTTCATGAAAGAGAAGTCTGATGTCAGTTAATGTGAGAAATACCCTTGATCCACTATCCATGCACTTCCTGGAGATGCTCTCTTTCCCCTGGGCACAGCAAAAGGATGACAGAGATTCCATATTAAAAAGCTCCCATGAGCAGATCCAGTACAAATCTGGATGTGTAGAGGTCAAACTGTTGCAGCTGTGTGTGGCTTAAAGTCATGAGCATGGATACTTTTGAAAAAAAAATAAATACAACTTAAAACAAAAAACAAGGAAGGACACATCTTTCAGACATGATGCTTTGAAAATTCTGATGTTTAGAGAGGAAGTGGGCGTAGGAATGCAGGGCTGAACATGGAGAGGAAGCTGCAGAAGCACAAACTTCCTGCTACATGACTTGGGGCACCTTGGCACTGCATAATTCTGACCTGGATGTGGGAATCACAATGGTGTATATGCCCCTGCAAAAGACTCTAGATTCATAGAATCACAAAGGTTTGGGTTGGAAGGGGCACTAGAGTTCATCTAGTTCCAGCTCCCTTGCCATGAGCGGGGACACTATCTATTAGGCCAGGTTGATCAAAGCCTTGTCCAGCCTGGCCTTGAGCACTATCCAGGATGGGGCATTTACAGCTTCTCTGGGAAACCTGTTCCAGTGCCTCATCAATCTCACAGTGCAGATTTTCTTTTTAATATCTAATCTAAAACTGCCCTCTCTCAGTTTGAAGCCATTCCCCCTTGCTCTGTTCCTTCATGCCCTCAACAAAAGTCCCTTTCCATCTCTCTTGTAACTCTCCCTTAGTACTGGAAGGCAGCTCTAAGGTCTCCCTGGAAACGTCACTTTTCTGGGCTGAACAACCCCAGCTCTCTCAGCCTTTCCTCTGGAGAGGTGGAGAGGTGCTCCAGCCCTCTGATCATTTCACAGCCCTCCTCTGGACTCGCTCCAACAGCTCTAGGTCCTTTCATAATCTCATGTGGTTTAACAAGGGGTTTAACAAGGTGCTGCACCTGGGTCCAGGCAGACCCTGGTATCAACACAGGCTGAGAATGAACAGACCAAGAGCAGCCATGCCTAGAAGGACTTGGGGGGTTCTGGTGGGTGAGAGGCTGGACATGACCCAGCAATGGCACTTGGATCCCAGAGAGCCAATTGTACGGCCAGGGGCTGCATCCAAAGCAGCGTGGCCAGCAGGGTGAGGGAGGGGATTTGCACCTCTGCTTTGCCCTTGTGACCACACCTGGAGTGCTGCAGCCAGCACAGGACTCATGGAATGTTTTGCATTGAAAGGGACTTTAATGATCACTCTGGTTAACCACATCTGTTCTCACTGAACCATAAGGCCAGTGCTGCAGTAATTATGCTCTGAGAGCCAGAGCTGAGGTAGCTCTTGCTACCAAGACAGGACAAGCCAAATGCTGCAATGTCACAACAGCCTTATTTGCATTAAATGCATCAGTCCTTTCAAGTTCTCTCATGACTGCTGGCCAAAGGGACTGTAAGTCTAACACTTATCATCCTAACACTTTCTGAATAGTGGTCTCAGATAGAGCTTCCTCAGTTGTGAACTTTGCAGTGTATTTTCTCCCTGTTCAGATGGAAGCAAATTTATACTGAAAATATAATTTCAATTTCTCTTAGAGTTATAAAAGGAACTTCTAGAAGAGGAGCCAGGAAAGTGGATCATGCTGTCTCCACTCACTCTGTCAGATAAAATGGCAACTGCTATGAAACACCATTACCCCTCAGGTTAGTTTCTGATATTTCCCACAAGTTTTTAAAGTAGGAGTGTTACAAAAGAAAAACCAGATTCCTTGTTTTACAAACTTTTTTTCAGTCCATATATTTCCAGCCAGTTCACTTCTCCTATCTTGCAATCACAAAGTAGCTGTGTGGCTGACAACAAACTGTTCGGGTGTGACTCTTCAAGAATGTTGTCCATCCCTTAAAGAGAATGCATCTTAACACCACTGAACTTCCAAAGCTTAAGAAAGCTTAGAAAAAACTTCTAGCTCAAACGCATGACTGTACCTCTGAGTAATGGGGTGAGAGAAATTTCCCATTGTGTTTTGCAATGTTGCGCATGATTTTCAATGCCTTCTCTCCCTTTTTGCGTGTCAGGAGCCAACGTGGAGATTCAGGAACCACCCTGTAAGAACACAAATGTGTTTTTACCTTATAACATCATAAGTAAACCAAAGTCTTTTATCTTTTACGCTGTGTTAACACAAAACACAGATTTTTCAGTCTTTGGGACAAAACAACTCTTTTGAGGACTGCTTTTCCAGTCAGCTTCTGTAAAATATTTGATCCTAGTGAGCAAGAAAGAAGAAAAAAAGACTACATCAATACTCTGCAAAGCTGAAAAATCAGAAATTTTAATATTGTATCTGCCCAATGGCTGTCAAAAGTGTAACCAACAAGCAAAGAAGGTTCCTGTAGAACAGCAACAATGAAAGCCAACACTAAAAATGTAGAGTAACACATAGAGGCAGATCAGGAAGCTTCTGGCTGTATCACTGTAAGATGCACACACACAAATATATACTTCTTTTATAAACTAGACAGAAATACCACTGATGGGTGCTTCAGTTTCTGCTAGCCTAGGGTTAAGATGATTCACTGTTTCAAGGCTCAAGCAGGCAGTGTTTAAGGAAGCAGTGTTCGGGAGGAGGCGCCGTGGGTGCTAACTCTCGGGATCCATCCCACAGGACGGCTGCACTGAGACAGGTGTTTAACACAGCTTAGAGCTCTGCTTTCTCATCAGCTGTACTGCCCAGCTCAGGGATCCTGAGGGCAAGGTCAAACTTTAACTAAGTAGATAATGGGAGGCAGAAGTGGGGTCTCATGGCTGATGGGAAAAACCAACTTTGGTCAAGTTAACCTTATAAACAGCGCAGGGTTCTGCGAAGGGTCAGTTGTGGCTGATCAGAGAGGGAAACTATGGGCAGAAAAACTAGAGTAATGTATGTCTGCGATTCACTAAAAAGGAATCACAAATTACAAAGTCAATAATGTGCAAATATCTTCTTCCTAACCTACATCTTCCACTCTGGAGACTTGGAGCCACAGCAGGACTCCCAAGGTGCTCAAACAGCAATAGCAATAATGACAAGAGCAATGACTGCAACATTACCAATAGTAGAGCAGGAAGAGGAAGTTGGGCAGTGAAATGGCCAGCTGGATCCCCTGCCAGGTGGGAATCAAGTATGCAATTCCAGGGAGAATTATAATTCCCAGGGTAAAGAATATCTGAATCACAATTCCAACCATCCGCTGATCGGAACCAACGATCTCCGTCACTGAGCAGAGACAAAGCCACAATAAATAACACAGAAACAAACCCAAGTTGAAAATAAATTATTAGAGGTGAAATACAAGGAAGGCTATGCTGTATCAGGCCACAGTTCTGTCTAGCCCAGCATTTTGTCTTCAGCAGAGCAGGCATGTCACTGAGGCTGTCCAGGGCAAACACGAGTGACATCTCCTCATCAACTCACCCACCCTTCTCCAGCCAGAGGGGTTTCTATGTGATTCAGAAGTGAATCACATAGGGCTACAACAGGGGTTTGAGATTGCATCATGATCGTGCTTGGCGGGAAATCCTGAGCACTCTCCCTGGTGCAGTTTCGGCACATGCCCCAGACAAGGGCATCCTTCAGGCAGAGGCTGCTCACAGCAGGTAATATGGACAAGGCATCTGTGGGGAAGAGAGTTTAACCATATAATGCTGGTTGCCCTGAGGGTCAGGTATGATCCAGTCTGGTTTGGGTTTTTTTTAGAAAAGTTTTAGTTTTTGTTGTTTGGTTGTTTGTTTGTTTTTTAAAAATCATTTGGTGGATTTTTATTTTGTGGATGTGTCTATTAGCTCTGAAATCTGTGCTCATTTTTCAGGCAATATCCCATGGCCATGACATCCACAACTGAGGTGAGCTGTGCATGAAGAAGTGTCTCCTGTTTGTTCCAAAATGATCTCCATTGCAACACCTTCAGAATAAAAGGAAAGGGTTTTACCTTGGTTTGCAGCACACAGAAAACATTTTATTCTAAATTTATTTATTTATTTTGCTAAAGGAGGTACCAATTTACAAGCAACAATGGTTTGTTTTGGCTGTCAATGCAGAGAGATATGACAGCGTGACCATTTTTATTGATTATCCATCACCTCTGCATAGCTCAGGGGCAACTCTGTTGCCTAAAGATAGCTGATTAGCACTGCCCCCAAAAGAGCTGGATTGTATGTAAAAGCAGAGGGAGGTTATTGGGGCAGCCTGAAACACAGATCAAGGGCTTTGGGAATGTATTAATAGCATCCACCCTCCTGGTGCAAACAAACCTATGATCTGTATATGTATGTTTCTTAAAAGATGTTAGGTTGGCAAATACTCTGGGTGATCCCAGGAGATTAAGAGTCGATCCCTGAAGGGATTTGGAAGGAATCACTCTATCTAAGAGTCAGGCACCTTGCTGGGGCCTGCAAGTGTTCCTGAGGTTCTCAGGATCTCTGATTCTTTCCCTAAAGTCAGGCAGCCTGATCTGAGCATTGAAAGGCATTCCTTTCTGTTAAAGCTCGGCCATTTTAAGGAAGCCCTGGGTCTGTCATAAAACATACTTCTGGTTAGAGCACTTGCCAAAGTCTCAAGATAAGATCTCAGTTTAAAATTAAGCCATGTGCATGGAAGTAAGAGGAAAAGCAGCTTCTGGTCCTTTCCCTGGATCTTGGACAGGAGCTGCTCAGCAGTGTAACTTAGCCCAGACAAACAAGGTTCTTTTGGGCTTTAGATGCTAAAAGGGCTAGACTGGTATGTTTGCACATAGATCACCACAGTGCTCCCAGGTCTCACTGTGAGTGTTTATGTCTGGTTGCAGTTCTGCTCCCATTCATCTAAGTTCCACCAGAAATTTTAAACACTTGTCACAGGCCTCATAGAGAACAGCAATGCTACAAGGTTTTGCCCTATATAATGATGTTATCAATATGTTTTGGGTTATAGCAGTAGATCACCAAATGGCCGGTTTTAAGTAAATCTGACATCCCGTCTCTTGCAGGATACCTTCCTCAATGTCTGGCTTTTCCATGCTTTATGACTGCCTTACTGAACCTGGCAGTCATTCAAGACACCACAACAATATCCTTTCCTCATCAAAAGGAAGATTGCTGTGCAAGGAACTTCATTGCTATAGACTATAGACTGATAAATTATAATCTACCAAAGATTCTGTGTCCCTGCTGCTTTGATGCTATTTATAACAAAGATTTCCTTTCTTTTCCCATTTCAGCCAAACAATAATCCTAATATGGACCCTGGAGTCCAGCCTGGCACTAAGCTAAAGAATGAAAGCAGCCAGCCAAGCTGTCCTCCCAGTGAGGAGAAGCAGCTAACTCCTCTGAGCATCTGTGTAAAACATTCAGACTGCCAAAATAAACCATGTCCCTGTTTGTGTATCCGGTTTGTTTGGGGCTTGCTCTGTAGATTTTTTATCATCCTGGTGATCTTCTATGTAATAACAAAATCTTTATATATAAATAATCCATTCCCTCACCTCTTAATCATTGGAGGACAAATGCATTAACCAGAGTGGATTTGGGTTGCTCTTTGTCTGCTGACTCCAGAGCCAGTGCTTTGTTCCCAAGAAAAAAATAGTATGACAAGCAGATGCAGCCAGAGTCTTTGTCTTTCAAAAATCCCTCACTTTCCCTAACCAAGTGAAAAAAGAGGGTAAGAGTTCTCACCAATCACGTAGCATGTCATCCAGGTTCCCTTGCCAAACATGCCTTGGAGAAAACGGAAGATCAAAAATACAGTAAAATTTGGTGAAAATGCCACTATGATACCACATATCCCAACGCCAAGGCAGGAGAGCAGGTAGATGATGATTCTGCCGTATCTGTGGAAAAAGGAAAAGAAAGTGGAAATCATAAATGGTGCCTATTAAATATCCTTCAGTAAACATCAGTCACAAAGCTCCGCTGAATGCTTCCTTTTTGTTTCTGTGGCTTTCTTCCCTTTCTGGGTCCAGATGTGCACAGAAAACTTTGGAAACCACAAGAAAAGCTCATTTCATGGCATTTTAAGCTCCAAACAGGACTAGTAAGTACAATTGCTAAAGTTTCCAGCCCAGATCAAAGCAAAGATTACATTGGCTGGGTTTTGTTAACTTAGTTTGGAGATATTTATCCCAATAGAAGTACACCTGCAAAATGTTGACACATGCCTATTGCAGGTGATACTGAGAGTGGTTTCACTTCCCAACAAACCAAAGGACAGCAGAACTCATACCTTACCTGTCAGCAGCATAGCCCAAGATGAATGCTCCAGCCAGGAACCCCAGATTGAGGATGGCCTGTGAGAGATCCACCATCCAGGCATTGCCACACACAAGATCATACTGTGGGAACAAGGGAGAGGCATAAACACCCAGCTGGGTCATTTGCCACCCTCAGGGTAAAGCATTACAGAACTGCATTGGTCCACACAGGAAGGGAAAAAGGAAGGGGAAGGGGAAGCTCAAATTTGCTTGCTCAATAACAAGCACTAGTGGGCCATAGCAACCACTCTTAAAGTGGTCATGAGCAGGGAGAGCTTCTCCTTGCCAAGAGGATGCTGCCTTTCATACATCAATTGTCCAGATTTGGAAAGCAAATCGCTCTTCTACAAACATCACTGTTAAATATGGGGCCAAGGCAAAGTCCTGACTTTGTTTGGTGCAGAATAAGGGTCCACAGCTCTTGCCAGTGAAAACAGCGTCTTATAGAAATCTATTAGTTTAGTTATTCTTCTTCGTGCCTTCTAGATAAAAGCAAAACCATGTAGTCTCCAAGGAAACTGAAAACAGATCTCAGGTCAATTGCAGACACACTGAATATGTATTTTCTCGCTGAAGCTTTCCCAGACTTTCTATTCCTTATACTGCAGCATCCATAACTCCCTAGTACTACTAGTAGGGATGGGGGTGGGGATGAGAGAAGGCAAAGGGAAAGGGAAGGTGGTTGAGAGGAAGGAAGGGACTAGGAACTAAAACTAGAATTAAACTAAAACTGAAGTAATTCTATAGGCAGCATGGCATGGGAAATTACTTCAGTTTTTCATGGAGAATAAAGAAATTTAACCACTGCGGACCATATGAGATTTGGGAGGTTTCAATCCATACCTGGACTAATCTTTGCAACAATGAACCTCAGGACCAAAGGAAGCCACAGACAACAGCGGCTGCCAGCATTGACCTAGAGAGATTATTTTGCTTTCAGATGGGAGCTATAAGAAATTTTTTAATTGTCAGCAAGGTGCTGGTTGCTGAGGCACACACAATGTGCCACGTTTGTGCTCACCAGCACATGACAACACCAATGCTCAAGCACTCTGCTTGAGCAGAGTGGGCACAGGGTGGGCTAGAGAGACAGCAGCCTCTTCAGACATTCACAGTTCTCCAGACCCTAAAGTGTTGTGTCATGGGCCTGAGCTCCATCCCAGCCCGTTTGCATGCTGTAATGCCCAGAGTATTTTCTGGGCCTGAGATCTCAGAGGTCTCAGATCACACAGGACATACAAGGGGAACCTCACAGGTCTCCAGCCTAGTAGATATCCCACCTCCACTGCCTTGAAAAAAATCGTGGCTTTGATGTCAACTCCATTACTCCAGGGAGCCTGACTGGCTGCCTGTCAGCCAAGTCAAGCTGTGAGCACCTAGCTTCCACTTCTGTAAATCTTGAGCAAGAGCTGCAGAAACCTCTGAGAAGAATAAAACCTGCTCTCAGCTGTCATACTTCAAGGGCAATTGCAATGCCTTCCGAAATTAGACTGAACGTAGAGCAGCACTTTCAGATTTCAAATGCCGCTTAACCTCTTGCTTTCTGAAGCTATGGCAATGCTAGCAAATGGTATCAAAAGATGTATCTTTGGAAAACAGTGGGGATTTATGAGAATGGCCATTAAAAGAAGATCTTTTAAAATCACAATGCAATTGCCTGTGCTGATGACAGATGCTGGGACTCTCCTTGACCCCTTTTCAAAAACTGAAAAAACCCCTATTTTTAAAAAAATTATTTTATCTCTCTTTATTGTAAACAAGCAAGGAATAAACTATCATGAAAAAAGGCAGGAGAACAAATACATGTCAGAAAGGAAGGGGAAAGTATCTTTAACAGAGAGGATTCTTTCATCTGTACAGCAATTTCCTATTATTTATGTAGCAGCTGCAACTAGCTCTATACTAAGACTATAGTGAAATACTGTATATATTCTGGGAAACAGTACCATACAGGAAACTTCTAAGGAGCTACAGGCTCTTTGTAAAGATTAGTGACAGTACACTAACTGTTCTCCTAAGTTAGCCCTGCACTTTGTCACTTTCTAAGTATTTCAATAAATTCTGATAGAGATAAGCACTTCTGTTTGCTTGACCTAGCATTGAAGTCATCACGCTGCTAATGTCTTTTTTTTTATTTGCAAACATAACCTTTAGAGGGGAATGTAACCTTTAAAACAGAATTGAACACCCCGCAGAGACCTTTTCTTTATCCAGGCTGCCTGTCAGACCCACTTCACTGCTCCAGCTGTGACCTGGTTTGGTTGGGCATGAAAGTTATCCCTGTATGCATCCCATGGACAAAAATCATCTGCAACAGTTTACCCAGGTTTTGAGACTGCCTCCAGTTAGCCCTTAGTCCTCCTGTATGACACCCCTCCCAAACACCTCCCACGCTCCTTGCTAGCAGCCCCCACAGAAGGTAGTGGCGCGGTGCCTCCTCTCCCTTTCTGAACATTCGTACACCTGTCCATGCACAGGCTGATGTTTGCACTTCTAAAAAGCTAAAACATTTATTGCAGTGCCAGAGGGCAGGGAGAGAAGGATATGAAAACGTGAAGTAAAGCCTTAGGGTTTTCTTCCCCTGATCTTAAGCCTATTTGTTGTTCTGTACAGGGCTGGCTACACCCCAACAGACCCTGTTAGAGCTTGGTAGCCTCAAGGTAGTCACCAAGCGAGTCACCTAGCTCAGCTGGCCAGCCCCAGCTAAGGGCACATCCTCCTCCTGGCTTTGCTGTGCTCTCAGCCAAGCCCCTCACTGCACTAGTGCAGGCACTCCGCACAGCCCTGCAACTCACCTCTGCATTCAGTCCTGGCCCCACCTACAGGATTTCTATCCACTGTAGGACACAAGCCACTGTGCACCTGAACACACACCCTTTCCATTTAGAGAGCTGACTAAAAACTGCCCAAATTGGGAAGCAATCCATTTCCTCACTGCTTCTCCCTTAGCCTTGACAATGAGCTGCCATTGTAAGCAGAAATGAGGTGCTGCCAGCAAAGACAGGAACCAGCTCCTTCCAGACATTCCTCTACAGTGTCCTTAACAGATAGAAAAAACAGTTCTGTCCTCCCTGCTAGCCTTGCAGTCCATGCAGCCAGCCACTGCTGGTTGGAAATACATCCCTGTCATGCACGTTGGCTTGGACACCAAGGAGATGCTCAGATTTACAGGAGCAGTGCTGTGACTGGAAGGAACGGTGCTGGGTGCTTCTTTGATCTGTAAAGGAGCAGCAAACCACCTAAGTGAGATCTCTCTGGGAGAGGAAAGAGGCTTTGTACTGGCTCCCTGTAGCTCATTAGTGGTGCAATCACTGTAAGAAGGAGTGGCAACTGGATGAACTTGTACATGACTAATGACTGGGAAATATGGAACTGTGGCAATTTCTCCTTTCTTCACGGCTTTGGAACAAAGCAAACATTTCCCATTTCAGTTTGACCTGCAGACTAACCACAAACTTGTAATTCCTGGTACTTGAGTGATCTTTATTCACTTCAGCAGACATATCCCTGTAGAAATATATTGTTTTAAATCACAACATGCCATTAAAAGCTCCTCAAAATGTAGCACCCTTGGGGAGGAGCTTTGAAGAGCTTTACTGCCTGTTACAATTAAATTACAAACAATGGATTAAACTCTAGGGTCAATAAAGAATGTTACAGTGGTTCCCCAGCCCAATTGCAGCAGCATGTCCAGAACCCAGGCACACGTTTTAAATGACATTCATACAAGTGACCAAAAGAGTTTGGTATACCCTTTCACTGCCAGTGACAAATGGTTCAGTGAGATATTCATAGTTTAAGAAAACATGGGGAGATGCTGACTGTTGCTACATGTTCCGTAGTTGTTGCTGGGCAGTTCTTCTCCTCTTCTCCTGTCCACTGGCCTTTCAAACTGCTATCTTTCCTACATCCTTGCTGCATCAAACCCCTCTGCAAGTGCATACAGTGGTAGAGGGAGAAATTATCTTCTTTTTTTGCTTTCTGTTAAAGCTTCTGGCAGAATGCTCAGGGATGAAGCAGCTGTCCTTCTCCGTGTCTTGTTCCAAGCTGAGCACTTACCAGGACAAGAGGAGTCAGCCACTACCCTGCTGCCAGGGCACTGGGGCTCAGAGCCTGAGGGACAGGTTAGTTTTGAAAACTTTGTAAGCTTCCCTCCTCTCCTGTGCACGAGCAAAAGCCCATGAACTTTGTGTCCCTGCCACTGGGATCACCTGTTGAGTGTCCTAGCACAAAAGGCCTTTTCTGTGCTTCTCCTTTTTCTCTGTCTCTTCAGAGACAAAGCAAGAAGGGGGTAGAGAAATTCTTCATCTCCTAATGGGGGAAAACCAGCAACTGTCCTCAAAATAATAAGAATAAAAATTGAACTCTCAACTAGTACCAAGGTTTGATGGCAGTGGAAGAAACACAGCCCCATTGGCATAACCCCTGCAAGCGACTGCTCCAGCCCCTCTCATACAGAGAAATCTTAGTCAGAGTTTCACAAGAAATTCAGCAGTTGCTGCTTCCTCTGCTCTCTGTGTGTCCTTTCCCCTTTTCCCTCCCCTAATTAATATTAATCCTACCATGACCATGAAAATAAGACAGGATATACTGCCATGCCAGTAACAACAGTCACACTAGATCAACAATTTGAGGGTAAATTGAGTTGTTTATTCCCTTGGAGGAGGATAGCATAAGGATCAGCTGTGCTTTTTCCACCCTGAGTTTGACTGACATGTTATCTCCTTCTCTGAGGGACTAAAAACCATGAGACAAATATTATTTTTTTTCTTCCAGGTTTCTCTGCAAATGTTGACTGGTATTTTATGAGATGGATGGCAAGCAGAGAAGGAAGAAGATTGATTCCCAGCAGGTGCAATAGGCTATGCTCAGATGACCGTTTGTCCACCTCAGACCTCACACTTCGGCAGCAAAGTATTGTTAGGGCTCAAAATGGCATCATCTACAGTGTGAAGATTTGCTGCAGACAGGACGTATTGAAATCTGTCCCTTCTGTGGGAATCCATAAAATCAGAGAGTTTTGAGAAAACTACAAAAGGCAGGCCTCATAGACAGCAGAACTGTGATTAGAGCTGAGCAGTAGCCATACGATTGCTTAGCAGAAAAATTATGTAAGTAGAAAAGTAAGGACGAATAGAACAATGGTCTCTGTATTGACACTTGGCAAGAATAACTCCCTAAGGTGCAGAAAAGTATATCTAGCGAGATATTAGGATGTTCTAAGCTTAATAAGATACCTTCTGCTCAACTCCTGCCAACAAAGGCTGCCTAAAATATGCCCCATCTGTGCTGTAGCTGCTGCTGACCACACAGATCTCCCTCTTCCTTTCCTCCACCACGTCAGGCCATTTCACTGCAGTCACAATTGTAACTCGTGCCCATGCCTTGAGGAGTCACCAATGACAAAAATGTCTGAAGAAAATGGTTCTTCCTTTGCACGCTATTTCCAGCCATTCTGTCACAAAGTGCTTGATTTGTCTCTCAGGGATAATGGTGCATAGTGCCAAAGCCCAGCAGTCTTAAAGGTCAGTGACCCCATCTTCAGCACAGTTTCCTGGAAACTTAAGTTTATTGACTTCTGTATGTCCTGGATACGTGGGTCCTTCACAAGGTTCACCCAGCAGGACCTGGCAGACAAAACACTTCTGTTTCAAGTGCTACAGAGGTCCGGGGGTGACCTGAGCTCCCCTCCAGACCTCTGGGCCAGAACATGAGGCTGTGACCCCTCCAGTCCACTGCACTCCCAGCACATCAGTTGTTTCTCCATCTCCATCTGCTGCACAAAAACACAGCCCTTCCCTTCCCTTCCCTTCCCTTCCCTTCCCTTCCCTCCTCCCTGTGAGGAGCTGCTGCTGTCACCAGCCCTCCCTCCTTAGCAGTGCCAGCCACCTTCTGGGACCAGCATCATTTCAGATGGCACCAGCTGGTGTGAGTCAGGAATTGATTTACCTTGATTATTTACCCTGTCAGCTTCCCTCTCCAAGAAAAATCTCAATAGCCTCTGCATTCCCATCCTGTTGCTGATGCAGATTCACAGGGAGATATGCAAGACACACTCAATTAAACCAGAGCTGATTGCACTGGGCCAAGGTCCTCTGCACAGCTCCACCACATCGACACAGCTATGTCTCAAAATTATATCTTGAAACCTTTATGTCAACCCAGGTCTTGTTTGCTCAGCTCTAACACAGTGCAGGTTTGTGTGTGCAGCACCAGTGACAACTTTCTCAAATCTGGATTGCCCTCACAGAAACACCTGACCTAAAGCAATGGAGCACAGAGATCCTTGGCTATGTCACTGTAGAAGTAAGAGGACCTATTCTTAGAGCCCACTGGACCCCAGAAGATCTTAAGAGGGAATCTTTAGCAGAACAAGGTAACTGGCTTTGCCATGTGTGGCTCCTGTGACGATTTCTTAATATAATTTGCTCTTCTCCTCAAATGCTGAAGGAGGAAAGTCCTGTACATTCTCCCAGAACTTCACTGTACTCCCAACACTGAGACTTGGGAGTCCTGCAGCAGCAGGTGATGTAGCAGGCACCCCAAGTAGGACTTACAAAGAAGTGTGTGCTTTGTACCAATCCCCACGCCCCTGTTTTCCTTTGCTTCCTTCTGCTGATGCTACTGTGAACACCTTTGCATAAGACAACGAAGGTGAGAGAATGGCCAGTGAGCAATGTGAGCAGTGAAGTCAGGTACCACAGAGCCATTTGTTTCACAACTCCTGACAAATCAGCCACGTGATTTAGCTTCTGAAGGGTGCTCAGAACTTACTGCAATAGCCTGTGCTTTGGCTGCCAGACCTCCTGTGTGATATGACAGCTATCCAAAGAGAAGTTTTATATGCCTGCTTTTGCCCTCTGAATCCTCTGTCACACTGCAAATCCACACTGGACCTGTGCTTGCCATGAGCCTGGAAAGAACTTCTTCAGTACACTGACTTTTCCCCCCCTCCTCTCTCTCTTTCTCCCTGAACACACATCCTGAGACTGTTTTGCAACTCCTCATTTTGACTTTGTCTTCCTGGTCACTTCCACTGCTGATTCAACAAGTCATGCCAGAAATCTTTAGCTGAAAGAAACATTTCTGCAATCATGGACAAAATGAAGCATTTACAAGCAGATGGGTAAGAAAATAAGTCTTTGGTGAGCTAATTAAACAGAGCCTAAACTGAGTCACGCTTTGTTAGAGACTCTGCTGGGCAAAAAGAGACTAAATTAAATCTGGCATATAAATTCTCTTTGCTGGATATATAACTCATTAATAAGATATCAAGCCCCTTTTAATAGCTGATTTCAGAGCAATTGAGTCAGGACATGCATGCCACAAGCCTCCTTTTTAGATTAAGAAATTGAGCCTCGTGGGATATGATTTGTCCAGAAAATGTTGCAAAACTGGGAAGAGGTTCCAAGTAGCACAGGTCACAGCCCAGCAGCCTCCATCTGAGGTGGACCTGGCCAGCGAGAGCATCTCTAGGAGTCACAGTGACACCAGTGGCAGGACCTGCTGCCCTGGCACAGGGGAGAGACAGTCCCAACCTTACAGACTGTTACTCCAGGGTTTTCCCAATAAGCACCTTTGAGAGCACAGGTGGGAGTGCTTGCCCAATCATCCCTTCATCCCTCCTCCCTTCTCTGCCCCTGAAAGCTTTCCTCAGCAGAGAAGAGCAAGAAAGTGAAGATGGATGAGGTATTTGCCTGAGAACATTGAACCTTTCACTCCCGTTTATTGCTGCAAGACAAATACTAGTTTCCTTTTCCCACAGCTGTACCCATTGCTGCTGGAAAGTCACAGTGGCTCTGTTAGATACACAAAGTGCTGCCATAAATGGACTCTGAGCATGATCTTATGGACACAGCCCACGTGCCTTCACCTGTGGCAAGGCTGAAGTGGGGGAAAAAGGGGCAACAACAGAAAAGGAATCTCTATATTTTTGTTTTTAAGGTCTAACTCCTTGCAGTCCCCCAGCAGAGGTGCCTTAGAGGCAGCAATATAAACTTCCCACCCGCTACATGTCCTATGGATTGTTCCAGAGCCAGGCTGCAGCTCCCAGGCACCATTTGTCCTCCCTCCCTTCCCATCCAGCCCTGCCTTACGCTGCCAACGTGGGCAGAGACACATCATTATTAGGGACCAAAGTTTGACACCAACTCCCTGCATGCCATTTGCAGCCCTCGGAGCAGCCTTGATTTCACAGATCGTACACGAAAGCCAGATCTGAACCTTTGCTCGAGGGTCAGTCGCGCGTTCTGGTTTCTCTTCTCCTGGGCACAGACCCTGCCCTAAAGCTGCTCAGGTTGCACACTCAGGGAACAAAGCTGCTGCTCGGGACAGCTCCAGGCCTGGCAGAGGATACAGCAGCTCCACCGGGATGGGAGAAGGATGCTGAATTGGAAGGATGGGATAAGCATCTCCTGTGTCAGTGGTTGCTCAGGGCTTTGCCTGCTGTGTCCTGCTCCCTGTTTTGGAGCACACAGCTCCAGTGCAAGCACCGAATTAAAGAGCACAGCAGGAGGCTCACGAGACAGGGAGGAACCAGAGCCCTCAACTGCACATTTTGCAGTGCACCTTGATTATTTCTGAGCCAATCCCTCTAAGAACACTTTGGATTTTTCATCACTGCATGAGTGACAATTGCTGACAGAATGACCCTAAAATACACACTCCTAGTGTGCAGACTGTATTTTGGAGCCAGACCACAGCACACCCATGGCACAATTACAGATTACACAAAGGATCTCCTAGGAAAGCATCTTCACTGGCCTTTCGCAGCTTCATTAAAAAAAAAAAAATCACTGTATTTGCAAGTGCTTACCACTAGTGATAACAGCCTGCTGTTCTCTGACACCGATATTCAGGAAAAGCTGAATGTTAGCTTTGGAGAAAAACGTGTGTTTGTTTTTTTGGTTTTTTTTTCTTTAGTAAGCACAATCACTTCTGCTGACTCCTGCCAGATCTCAGATAGGCAGTCTGCCACCTGTTGTTTTTTATTACCTGCAAACTTACATGTTCAATACTGAAAATACAGAGAAGAGATAATCTACATTGATCCTCGTTATAGAGTACACTTGGAATTCACACCACCAAAGCTGCTAGCCTGAAACTGAGCACCTGAAGCCTCAGCTGCAAGGATTTAACCATTTTTGTTTTAATCTGACATTCCTCTACAGATAGAGCAATATCTCTGCAGGGTACTCGACTTTGTATGGGCTCTTGACTTTGAACAGCCACCTCTCATACCAGTTCACCTTTCCCTAAAAGCTTCGTGCCAGCACTTGATCATACTCATTGCCTGGATTTGCTTGTGACTCTAAGTTAAATACACTTGGAAAGGAAAACCAGCCGGCAAAAAACCAAAAAAAAAAAACCATTGGCAATCCTATTTTACTACTGCAATCCCAGAGCAGGACAGACAGCAGCGGTCAGAGGGTGGGTGTTTCCTTACCTCGCTGACAATGGATGCGCGGGGCTGTTCATAGACCCAGCCGTGGTGGCACGGGGCGAGGGGCAGCCTGCCCGAGCTGCCATTGCCATAGCGGGCCAGCGGGCTGGCGCAGCTGGCAGAGGCGTCCCAAGTGACATCCAGCCTCTCGCACTCCCCAGTGACAGACTCGTTCCCCAGGTGCAGGGGCAGTACCGTGAAGTTTCGTTCCTCTTCCAGGGTCCAGCCACATCGTTCACTCAGTTCAGCTGCCCCGGGGATCCTGCACCAGAAGTTGCCTGGTGCCCGCCCAAGGAAAACTACGCTGGCGAACAGGGAAGAAAATGTTATGCCTGTCTGGCTAAGGAGGAAAAAGACTCTCTTTTGAAATCTTCCAAATTCCCCGGCCTCCTTCAAAACCTCATCAAAAGATGGCATTATGTGAGGTGGTCTGTCCGCTTGCAGCAGCCCGAGAGACGGCAGAGTTTTCCCTCACACTTGGCACCGGCTGCCGGCACTTCCTACGAACGTGACGGTCTGGCCTCCCCACGCTCCTCTCCTCTCACGTGCACAGACAGACAGACAGACAGACAGGGGCCGGCGGGGCATGAGCGGAGGCGGAGCGGGCCCGGCTGCGGGCGGACATGCGGGCACAGCCGGCGGCACGGCTGGCGCTGCCCCGGGCAGTGCGGGCTCACGGGCTGCGGGAGAAGAGGGGCGTGCGTTTGCTATCCATCCCGAATGTTAAACAGATTATGTCATGAACCCCGTTAACTCCTTCGGGACGGGCGAGCCGCAAAGGGCAGCTCCCGCAGCGGCTGCGATAAGTTAATGGGTAAAGCAGAGTTAAATGGGAAAGAGCCCAGGAGCTGCTGCAAAAAGCATCAGTGAGTGATGCAGGCTCTCTGCAGGATGGCAGGGACAGAAAGAAAGTTGTTTCAAAAGATCTATAGTCTTTCCTTCCAGAAATAGAAATTAGTTCTCTGGCAAAGTCTGATTACTTCTCCAAGGCACTGCTTCAGCACACCTTGGTGTGTACATCTGTACACACCTAATTCACATGGGCCTTTTCCTTCTGTAGCTTAAATAAACTAAGGGTCACAAAGTGCAACAACCCAAAATCCAAGGGTTTTTTTTTTTTTTTCTTAAAGTTTGATCTACCTCTTCAAGAAGGCTTTTACATGACCTGGTTAAATTCCACAAAATCTCTCAGATATTTAAAAGATAAATGACAGTGTTTCTTTCTCAAAATGAAGGGAAAACAAGTTATGTCAGTTTTCTACTCAGCTGTTTGAGGAAGGAGGAGAAGGGAAGAGGGAGCATTTTGTGTGCATGTGAGCATAACTTGTGCAGAACAACATCAATCAAATCAGAGCTTCAATAGTGGGATTTTGGTCATGACATCCATGGCAACTGTATTCTCTTGGGAGAAGGAGCAGAGAGACATCATCTATCAAAAGATGTCCCCTGCAAACCCTTGTCTTTGGTTACCTACAGCCTTGACTATGGGTGTCTACGGTTTTGAAACAAAGTACAATTTTAAAAACAGGTGCAAATCGAGGAAGACTTTGATTACTATTCAGGCTATCTGGCATGAAAACTGGTGCTGTGGTGTGAGCTACTGCAAAGATGCAGATTTCTAGGTGGGTGCACTCCTGTGTTTGCATCAGAATATGCTTTTGAGGGAATTTGGATGCATGGTTATGCTATTTTGTAGTACTCAAGCTTAGAGGCCATGAGTGCATCACTTTGGGTCCAGGTGGAGAGGAGGAACACTCTGATGACTGGTTTCAAACAAGAGAAGTTCTTTAATTCCAGCAGGACTAACTGGGGAGTCAATCATGCTGAGAAATCATAGGTGATGTTTATTCCAAAAGCTTCCAGTGACTGAGGAGGAAATTGTCTTGTAAGGAATGCCATAAAGACAAGAAATAGGGACAGACCCTGATATTCAGACTGTGTGCTGCTCTCACAGATCCAACCAAGGGTGTATTAAATACCCACTACTCTCCAAGCCTTACCACAATTAAAAAATATTGGTTCTGTCCCTGCTGAATATTACCATAGAATCGCAGAAAGGTTTGGGTTGGAAGAGACCTTGGAGATCATCTTGTTCCAACCCTGCTGCCATGGGAAGGGACAGCTTCCACTATTACATGAGAGAATATTAGCTCAACTCAGAATCATGAGGGTTAGCCCCCTGAATGCCATGCACCAACGTAGCTGTGCCCAGCATTCCTCCTTTTTCACAAACCCATTGGTGTAATTACTGGGCCACCTCTTTGCCAAACAGTGGAGCTAGATTCAGTTGAGGGAGAATTCAGTTCGCTGTTGCAACCTTGCTTTTGGAGTTACTTTCTTCCCTAAAAGAAAGCATGGTCTAGTAGCCCGCTGTCAAAATTTCACACATCCCTGTCCATTATGCTCTGGTCATGGACAGCACATGGATCACAGTCTGTCAGACCAGAAACCAGAAAACCTGAGAGACCAGTACTGAGGTCAGGGCAGAGGACATCTGGGATTCT
Organism: Pyrgilauda ruficollis; assembly: GCF_017590135.1. Lineage (NCBI taxonomy): Eukaryota > Metazoa > Chordata > Aves > Passeriformes > Passeridae > Pyrgilauda > Pyrgilauda ruficollis. Next base: position 7,668,894 of record NW_024523648.1, read on the forward strand.
CCCTCACATTCCCTGCAGCTACACTGCTGGTCATAGAGACACGGATTCATTCAGTGAAATCATTGCCACCCCCTGGCATACATGGTGTCACGGCAACCTTGGTTTCTCAGTGTTAGCCTGTATTTTAAGTTCTCTGTCCAAAAACAGCGTATCAGTATTTGCCACGATGTCAGTGTACTGCAAGACTCCAGTTTGTCAAAGAAATCTAACTTATCACAGTGACAGATGCATGAGAGTGTGCATTACTGCATTTATTCTACAGCAAGCAATTCCTGGCTTCTACATTCTTTTCCTGGAACTTCAGCTTCACTTGCTGTGAGAGTGGAGCACATCTAAGGACAGGAAGATGATGGGTTTGTACACAAAGCCTGTAATTGTAGCCTCATGAAAGAATGACTTTAAATTTTTGAGAACAGATTTCTGGGTCATCCTTTTAAACATTCTGTCCCATGCATAGATTAAAAAATTATGTTCTTTGTTACTGGGAAAAGCCAAGGAAGATGTTGACTGATGAGAAGAGTAGAAGCAGTAAAAATAGATGCAGAGAACAGAAAGAGGGAGAGTGTAAAGGGAGCAAGCCAGGGAAAGAGCAGATGCAGAAGTGGTGATGAAAGGGGAGCAGAGAAAATGGAGATATAGAAGTACAACTGAATTACAATCACAGGCATCTTCATTTGGAGCTCTGTTTAGCAGCCCAAATGTCACAGCTATTTTGGACATGGAATGAAAACCATGTAGTTTAGAAAGGAAAACACATACACTCCCTGTACACATGTGGCACTAGACTACCACTTATTCATGCCTGCATGACAGCATGAGACATTTTGATAAATACCTACACTGACTGAATCCTGGACAGTTAAAACTTTACTGCAACACCCTGGATAACCTCTGCCAGTGCATCAGATAGTCACTCATAAACCTCCAATCCTTCTTGGAACACTGTCAGCAGTGAGGCAGTGACATCACCCAGCTTGCAGACACTTGAGGCCACCATCCTTCCTAACAGCACCGATAAAGTTACGCAGTTCCATGATAAAGTTATGCAGAAAACCCCAACCTAGGTTTAAGATCCGTACAGACACGTGCCTCTTGCTGAATAAAAGAGTGCCTGTGAACAAGCTTGGGCAGCAATCATCCACCCTGCTTGTTATCTCACTTGATGCAGCATCATCATATTGTACCAAATATTTGTCCTGCAGACAAAACTGCTAAGACTAGATAGCCCTAAGCAGCAAGGGTGCAAACCAGTCAGCTTCACAGCTAGGGCTAGGGGACTGCCTACTTTTTGAGGAAAAGCCTTTTCTTCCACTCTCCATGCCAGGAGAAGTTGTGGGATCTCCACAGCCCTGAATTTGGGGACTACTTGAGCCTCTGCCCACTGGAGACCCCACAGTAGAGACTGCAACAGGGAACCAGGCACTGGCAGCTCAAAGCACATTGCACAGATGTTAATGGCAGGGCTTGGTTCACAGCAGAAGATGGCAAGAATTAGAAAGGCTCAGTATTGGAGAGCTCTGTTTTAGAGATTAAATAAATAGTGGATTTTTTAAGATCAGAGTGAGACCACTTTATGGGGCAGTTAGAGATGCTGAGGCTCCCCTCTCCCACAGATGGTACAATTGCATTCCAGGTCAGGACACTAAATTACATGTAGCTTTTTCTCGGACAGTTCCCATATTTTTGGTTTTTTGCTGTTGGCTGTTCCCCCCTTCACTTTATTAATCGTTCTTCTTCCTCCCAAATCCACTTTCATCTTTTTCTTTTATCTCCCTCTTCCTCTCCCAGATTTCCTCTTTTTCTTTGTAAAAAGTGGCAAATGTACACAATGAAATATGTCCTTTCCCAGACCTCCAGATCAACTTAGTGAGCTGTAGGCTGAATTTGAGACATGGGAAAAGTCAATTCCAATCAACAGAGTTTCCACCTTTTGGCAATTCATTAAAGCAATGCACAATACATTATACTCCCCTCCCTCAGTATTTCCATGGACTGTAAGCTATTTTTATCGTCTTGATCACAGGAACAAATATAAATAAATGTAGTACTTGGAACTGTAGAATACAGCAACCAGAGGAATCTGTACTCATTGCTAAAACAGCAGCTGAAACAGCAGAAGAAAATAGACACATGGGGAAAGAAGGGAAAATCAAAATGAGGGGGAAAAAACCATGGAGAGTGAAAGGAAAAGCAAAAGAGTAGCAAAGACTTTCACGTGTGATAGGAAAAATCAGACCAGTAGTGACCATTTTGAAGACAGCCTATACCTGTCATTTTGAGGAACCCATCCTAAATCTGCAGTTCTGTTCATTCTCACACCCTCAGCTTTTCCTCCCACTGCCAAGGTGCAGAAGGTGGGGGTCACACGGGGTTTGAGTGCCAGCAGCCCCTGGGGCTCCCCCAGGCTCATCCTCTCTGCAGCCACCGGCTCTCCCTCCCTGCCACCCCACACCTTTCCTTGCACAGGCTCTTTCCTGGGGTGTAGCAGTGTCTGCTCAAGGCCAATGGGATCCTGCTGGGCCTGTGCTTTGTCACCCAAACCCATTCTGATCACCCCCTTGGGGGTTGTACCCCACTCATCTTTGCCTGTTGGAGAATATCAGGTACCACACATTTGGGTTCTTGCAGATGATAGCCTGACTCAGCATGCTGAGGGAAAGCAGCAGAAATATGTCTGTGCACACAGGTGTGGGAACATCTCCTTGCCAGGATTTCAGCTCAGGACCTGAGACAGGCTCAGGAACCAAAAGGGCTCACCAGTTTCCTCAAGGCCAGCTGAAGGAAAAGCAGCCAGAGGAAAAAGGATTCCCACATACCCATTTTTACCGTTTATATGTGGCTTCCCTCATCATTTTTCTTTTCAATCGGTCACCTTGGAGGCCAGTGAAGAGGTTACACCAGGCTCTACCTTCCTGTTCAGATAAATATGCCATAATTCCACAGCGTGTTTATCAGGATCCTTGCTCATGACTCAGAATAAGCAAGCATTTCAGCCATAAGATAAGCCAAGTTCACCAGAGGATATTTTACACAATGGAGCAAACAAGGTATATTTCCAGAGATGGGTGTAAAGGTGTAATAAAATGAAAATCTTCCCGCTCACTTTATCAGACAGGTGTAAATCACAAGATTGCTTCCTCTCTCAGCTGCACATGCTTCAAGTTCTGCTTGAAAAGTCATAAGAAATCACATTGCTTCTGTTTGTGATTTCCTCATGGTTGCATGTCCCTCCCCCATGACTCAGTTTCCATTAAGCTTGGAAGTCAACATTTCTAAATACTAATAAAAGGACTTTACTTTAAAGTTTATAGACCCATTTTATGAGAATAAAGATTAAACTTTTAAATCTTATCAGTGATGGTGTCAGTGCAATGGAGAGTTCTGAGAGTGCCTCCTCTCTACCTATATACTTCCCTAGCTATTTCTGAAGGGGGAATTCCATTTTTAAAAAAAAGGAGAAAAAAAACCCTCATGAAACCCCTTGCAGGGTTTTTAACTTTGGACTGTATTATCTACTTTCATACTGTTTCTCAGTTTTACTTTTATACTCAGTATTCCCAACAAGTTTTTTTTTTTTTTTTTTTTTTTTTTTTTTTGTTTTTTTTTTGTTTTTGCCTTTCTATTGCATTTTTTTGGCTGGGAACTCTCAGGAATGTAAAAGACCACTAAGGTGGCCAGCACAACAAAAATGCCAGCATTCATATATATGAGAAAAAAGTAACAGAGGAATTCCCCCAGACCACTACTGCCCATCCTAGCTTTGGGTAGAAGCAATATGATTTGGTGTAGCAAAAAATTCAGGTTCAAAATACCCCATGAATCTTAACACTTAGTTGATCAAAGTCCACATGGGAGAAGAAATATACATTTTTTAATTATGTGAAAAATTATCTAATCTCAACAGATTTCTTGTTTCTGTCTTCCCAAGACAATAGCAGATTATTTTTAACACCACTGAAAAAGAAACGAGAAACAGCTCTGCAGAAACTAAAAAAAGCTGCAGGATCAGGGTGAGTCCAGAGCAGCAGCAGAGATCCAGCACACACCAAATGGACCAGCAAAAGTTCAAGACATCCTGGAAGGATGGATGGGAACTGGTAATTTCTCAGCGCCTTTCTCTATTCTCCCTGTCGTTGCTTTTGGAAACCCCTCGCAGTTACAATCTATTTATAGTTCACTCTGTTTTTGTAGTTTATCTCTCTATAACATTGTGTCCTTTGTTCTGACTGCACAATATCAACCCAAAGGAATTCTTCACAGCTGGGTTCTCACCTCCTGCTTTATTAGCATGCTTTATTAATAGGAAGAGGGACGAGACTCCTCTCATCAGGCCGCTTGGCTGGATGAACGTGCTCTCTGTTCATGATCCAGCTCTTAGCACACTACTTAAAATGGACATTTTTGGGTATGTGGCCCTACCACAGGGTATTTCAGTTACTCAGTTGTTTTAACATTTATTTGATTTTAAATGTCAGTGTATTTATTACACAGGATTTATTTTATTTTCCTTTCCCTAGCGAATGTTCCTGAGTGTGTCTGAGTGTATTTAAGAGAAAAACCATAAGGATGTAAATATCTGATGTGAAGATGCAAAGCAAGAATGATTCAACAAATTCAAAAATGATGAAATTGTTTACGTTGGTCTAAGATCCCCAAATCCTGAGTAAATAGATGAACTGAAACAGAAGCCACTCAAGGTGAGTGTATCTGAAAAAGATGCAGCAGTTGTATCCATTTTCCCATGAGCGACTGGATGGAGAATGTAACACCTGTATCATGGGGAGCCAGCCCAGGTAAAATAATGTAGCTGGCAAAGGAAGTCCCAGAGAGGAATTCTGTATTTCTAGGCTGAGCTTTCAGTCACCAAACCCAGGCCCTGACTGAGGACCTTGAGTGAGGGGTGTGCAGGGACCAGGAAACTTGGAGAGTTGGTCCCTGGCGGTGTCACCACAATGCAGCAGGTGGAAAATCCGGGGCACAGGGACCTGGGAGGCATTGTCTGCAAAACCTCTTCTTCCTGCTGCAAGGTTGCTCCCACTGGCAGCTGGTGTCGGCAGAAGGAGTGCAACCCTTGACCCAGCCCTTGCAGACACGCAGTAGCCAAGAGCTGGGGCTGCTGGACGATGAAGGGACATTATCAACCACAGATGAGGGATGGCACCGCTGCCCCCCAGCTCCATGCTGGCCAGCTGCAGTGGAAAGGGGAAAGTGGGAGGTCCTGTAAAGTCTGGGATGGTGCCATTTGCTGCCAGGGTGGGTAACATTCCTTGGATGCAGGCCCACCATTCATCCTTCAGCGGAGCAAGGGTTTCCAGTCCCACATATCTGCTCTTCTGCACAGAGATGAGGAGATGGGGAACGGACCAATTTCAGTAAAGAAGTTCCTGGACTAACTGCCAGCTCCTCGAAACTTAGATTTAGGAGACTGATTCAGAGAAGAACTTTATGAAAATATTATTTAGAGGATTAGTTCATATGGTATTTTTAGCAAAAATGATAGCTGAAGACAAGCAAAAAGGATTTACTTTGGGTTTGTTTAATAAATGAAAAGAGCAACGTTACTGTATAATTTCCATATATGCATCAGTACAGCAGCTGGCACCCTCCTGACCCCTAAAATTACTGTCCCACTCCAGTCCTGTGTACAACACCAAACTGCTCCAGCAGAGCCAAGGAGACATTTATGTTCCTGCATAGCCAGCAGGCACCAGCATGGACCTCATGCTCTCCTCATCTGCAGCAGAACTGCAGAACTCACCACCTTCCCATGGGGTGAGAAGGAGCAGAGCCTGTCCCAGACTCACTGCCCACCCAGCACAGGATGGCAGAGCAGGGATGCAAGGTGATACACCTGTTGGAGCAGTTTGTGCAGCTAAGGAAGGCTGTCTGTCACACACCTCATGCTTGGCAGGCCCTGGCTGTCACTGTCCCAGCATGGAGGAGGTTTAAAGGCAATTACACCAACCTCCTTTCATTTCAAAATCATTCTTCTTCCTTCCTTTCAGCAGCGTGATTAAAATGGTAATTTGTACTGAAGTACCAGGAATGCCTCATTCGCATTCCTCCTGGTAACAGCTTTTGCTCAGACAGGTGGCACTGCTAAGCAATTTGTCAGCTTTCAACAAGGAAGATCCTTCTCTATCTTCTGGAAGTCTAAGGTGTTCCCAGCCAGTCATTCACTGACTTTTCTATATCCAAGGAAGTTTCTCTCCTGTTTTTCCCATCACATAATGTTTTGTTCTTATATTATTCTGCTCCACTTCTATTTTCCTTCCTCTGAGAATGAACCTTTCAGAAAAGTCCTGTTTGCTCCTGGACAAAAGCAGAAACTTGAAAATCTCTGTGTACAATAAGAGAATTCCCTCCTCCCATTGCTCTCCTGTTCCATAAAGCCAAGAATCCAGGAGGAACACTAGTCCTGTGACCAGCATAAGGAGGCTCAGGCCTTGCAACCACATCTCAGCTGTGATCCCTGATAGTTTATACTGTGCAAAGATCTTTTGGAGATTCATTGACTCAGGCTGTGTCCAGACTTCTGTGTACAGAGACTGCAGAATTTTTGCCAGGAGAGGATTAAAGCACATTCTTAAGAAGTATGTTTTAAGAGGCAATAGGAACAGGCTGAACTGTTCCCTTTGAACACCAGGATATAACTTTCTAGCGTGAGGGTGACTGAGCGCTGGAACAAGTGGCCCAGAGAGGTTGTGGAGTCTCCATCCTTGGAGATACTCAAAAGCCATCTGGGACTGATCCTGGGCAACCTATTCTAGGTGGCCCTGCTTGAGCAGTGGGGGGCTGGAGCAAATGATCTTCACAAGTGCCTTCAATCTGTGATGATTCTGTGTTTCCTTTTCCTTGCAAAGTTCCAAGCAACTGCAGTCTTTGTTACCTGTGCTAGGCCATTACACTGGAAAGGCAAGCTGGGTTTCTCTGACTTCATCTCTGTTTTCTTATGCTTTTGTCAGAAAATATTTCATATGTGCGAAAAAAATTACAGGATTGCCAAATAGCAGGAGGGGACTAAGGAGGTCACAGAAGTGAGGGGAAGCACGATTGCTCATCCAGTGGCTGTCACTTTCAAGAAGAGATAAATAATATTGAAACTCAGCACTGCTGACTGTTACAGCAGAAATACTGCCACACCTCCTTATGTCATCTGTAGGAACATGGCATTCCTGCCCCCTCTCATTCAGCCTCTGTCTCTGATCACTCCTGGTGCCTGCTTAGAAAACCTTGGCTCATAACTTTGGAACTTCTGAAAATTTTCAGACATGCTTCAGCTTCTTACTTGCTATGCAGCAGTTTCATTTAGCAGACCTAGGGGCTATTTCTTAAGATTATTTTTTCATAGATTTCACTGTTTCTGGAAACTCCAAGCAAACTGCAGTGCAAGCAGAAGTTTAAACAAAGCTGTTACGTGCTATCATATGACTTACGCAAAAGCTTTCCTCTTAACCACTGCCACCTTTAATTATCTCAGAGCACACAAAAGTCTTATAGGATGTTCTTGATAAGGTGAGAGTTTGGGAGTCTGCAGTGTATTTCTCCCTGCTCAGTAGCTGTCAGATTTATTTTGCACTGGGCATGGCTGTGCTGTCTGTTGCATCAGCCCAGCAGAGCACTTGTGTGTGGACCACCACAAAGAACATGAACCCTGGGAGAGGAGTCTCTGCTGAGCTCTGCCGTCCCAATCTCACTGAAACTCCTGCTGGGTGTTGTCCTTGATGACTGTATTTCTATCTGCTACTCCCTTTGGCCTGTGGCACTCAAGAAAACAAGAAGTGAAGTCACACATATCCCACACACCAGAAGCACCAGAAGCACAGGAGTGTCCATGCACCACCAGCAGCAATATCAGGCAGAGTCTCTGGTCAGTGTGCCTGTAAGGCTTCTAGTGCTGGGTGAAAATTATTAATAAATGTACTCAGCTGATTTTGGTTTAGCCAGAAAGTATTGAAGGGACCTAACAGTATCTGTGCTGGCTGAGATCCTTCTCTGTCTGCAGGTTCAGGTTGGATATGACCTGTCATGCTGGCCTTAAAACTGATATAAAGGTAGAGCTGGCACAGATCCTGTGTCATGTGCACTCATTGGATAGAAACGTGAGTTGGGCTCCAGGCCAGTTTTGAATGCTCTCTGAACTGGGAACCAGTACTGGTGTCACTGGTATGAGACAATTCTGCCGCAGGTCACAGAGGAAACACACCCTGAAATTAGGAGGGGAAGCTGATATCACAGTATCTTCTACTCTAACCAAGGGGCAGATGCAGTTAAATATTAACATTGCTGTGATACAGCTATGACCTGGCCCAACAGTATTACGTACTTTGAGTGTTATGTGCGTGTATTACAGGCATTGTGTTTTACATATTGTGTTGCACGTGTGTCTGAGAATAGACATTCACCTGGGTGGTCTCCACAGGTATGACTAACCACACTGCCCACCCACTTCCAACCTTAGGGACTCAGAGAGATAACTGAACGACAATTTAGGCTCACAATTTCTTGGTACAATCACAGTCCACTTACTCATGTACTTATGGGAGCAGCCCAGTAATTCAGAAGTTATCAGTAATCTCTTGTACTGAATGGGCAGCTTGCTCCATAGGAGAGTCACATACATTTTAGAAGGTCACTCATTCCGAAGTACCTCCCTAGAGAACAGCGCTGTAAAACTGCCTGTGCTGCTGGCTCTGCAGCCTCAGTCTCGGGAGAGCAGAGTGGGACCAGTGCTGTGGGCATGGCTGACCATGCCATCACCTGCTGGGAATTGCAAGACCCCCCCTGCACACACACTGCCCCCGTGTACACACACAGGGACATGCTGCTGTTCCACTGTGACTCCTTCTGTGAATGCTGCCTACACTTTGTCCTTGTTTTTACCTAGATCTGATCAACAGGCTGAGCTTCTGTCACTTAACTTGCTTGAAATCATGCCTTAGTTTCATCCACTGAGGATGGCTTTTCCACAGGGTGCTCTCCTGCCTTCACTTAGCCAATTCCTGCTGAGTAAAAAGTGGACCTGCTCTGGCTCAGCTGTGTCCCCGTGCTGGGTTTATATTTCAGCCACACAAAGGGCCAAGTTCAATGATCTCGTTCCACCCACTCCCTTAGCTGTAAAGTGGCTCAGTTTTCCCATAGACATTTCACTTCAAAAGATGCTTGTTAAAGAGCAGACCTTGAGACCCTATGGTGCTCAAGGGTCACATCTCACTGAAGCACGTGGGCAAATTACCACTGCTCCAAACAGGATATCTGGTGGTGACTATCACTGTCTCCCTGCTTCCTCCACCACTAAGGTCCATCCACTGCCTCCTTTCTTACCCTGGAGACCATTATGGAGGCACTTATTGCAGCAGGGAGGGAGCACCAAAGCCCACTGGGCAAAACAGACAGGCAATTACCATGGGAAGACTCAACCAAAAAACATTGTTCTCTGTTTCTTATTTCACGTGGTATGTGTTTGGCTTCAAACTTGCCTGCTAGCTAGTGTCCTTATGTTTGACTCCCCCACTTCCCTGACCAGCCTCTTTTAGTGTACTTCTAGCTAGTCCCACTGAAATTTAGTCCTGGGGCTAAAGTGAAGCAAGGCTGTCTGCATTCACCATAGGTTGGCAGAGTTCTGTCTGAATTCCCTACCAGAGGTTGACTGTCTGTCTACAAATGTTGGGTCTGTATGTTCCCTTTGGACTTAAACTATGACATCTTCTTGCCATTGCTGCTTGACGGTTTTCTTTACCCTTGAAGACCCTAAGAAACTGTTTATTGTGTTTGTATTACCTCATTTGTAGCTCCAAGTGGATTTGTGTCATCAGTGTATTTCATTATCCCTCAGATGTGTAGACAGATGCCCAAATGTTCACAAAACCAAATTACAATATATCAAAACCCAAACACTTACAACACAAGCTAAGAAATGGAAATAAAAGTTGAGAGCAAGAACTCTTAGCCTGTCCTGAAAGGAAGACTTTGTAGCACCTGACATGACAAGTAGTGTTAGTTACCTCCTCCTCTGCTGGGGCTGCACATCACTGCCAAGCACCTTGGATGTCAGAGGCATCAGGCTTGAGCACAAAATCTCACAGACCAATGTGCCATTTCTCAGATACAAAAGGACTGGTTTTTTAAAGCAATTTGAGCAGACGAAATAGCTTCTTTTCCTGCTCAGCAGAAAGCTCTTTTAGAAACATAAATGTCCACTCTAATAACAATCGTGTAAACAAACACTGACAAACTGCACCACAGCTGTGTGCTTATGATACTTAACTCCCCAGAGTCAAGCTTGTGAAATATATTTGAACTCCTTTTGCATTTGGGAAAAAAATGTTCAAACCCAGAGTCAAGTCCTTAAATCTGTTGCTTAATTAGGATTGATTCCCAATTACAATTTTCCTAGGTCAGTATTAACTGCTTTGTTGTTCTTTTTAATAAGTGTTTTCTGTTTGATTCCAAGCTTTCTGTAATTTAAAGAGCAATTTATGATGCCAAGAGATATAGGTGTGTTCACTTATTTCACAAAAGTGCTACAACTATGATTTACCTAAGGACCATATGGAAAATCCAAGAATATTGTTCATAATGACTCTGAAGTTGAAGTCTTCTGACATGGTGTAGTTGGGGGAATTCTGTAATTGCCAGCCTCTCATTAGACCACATTCACACCAGTGATCCTAAGAGCTGCATGGTGGTATGCAAGGAGTAAGGCTGTCAGAAATTCAGAAAAATCAATTCTCATACTGGTATATGACCTTTTATTCTACTAGGGCTGGGTTTACACAGCCCAGTCCTCTGGTTGATGGCATTTTTCTGCCTGAAGGATCAAACAGGATTTCTGAAGGGGTTGGGCCAAAAACAGGGACAGCTGAAGGAGTCAAAGGGCACTGTCACAGATTGAGGCAGGGCAGAGAGGTGAGTTAGGGAACTTTGCCAGGGAGCAGTTGATCTCGAAGGACAAGAGCAGCCTCTCCTCATGCCTCCCTGTTCCTCTCCATCTTCCCATGGCCAGGACACTTTGCTCCAGAGCATCTTGTCTGATGAGACAGAGGGTCAGCATCTCCTTCACACAGCCACCCACTCCTCAGAGAAGCACCCCCGTCTCCGTCTCCCAGTGGGGCACCTCTGCATAGCTGCCATTCCCACTGCAGAGGTGGAGAAAGGTGTGGCCCAGGATAAAGCTCCAGAAAGCAGGGATCTGGAGCCCCCTGATGATGGAAACAGCTATAAAATGTGCTGCTCCTTGTCACCTTCCCTCCTAGGCTGCTCAGAGCAGCAGCACCGGGAGCAGAGACCTGCAGAGGTGGGAACAGGACACCCCTGCTTCAGTCCCTACAGGACATCCTCAACTCCTGCCACCACTTTTGGTCCTGCTGTGAGCCTGGTGAGGTGCCAGGGATGGCCCCATACCTCACCTCGAGCTGTGCAGCTGCGATACCCTGTCTGAGCACAGCAGTAAGTACATGATTGATATGTGTAATCTAGGAACCTATTAAGCAATTACACTCCCAAGACCTTCCTGCAAAATTAAATGCTTGTAATTAACTACATTTTAAAGTCTTGGAACAGGGCCACTTTCAAACTGCAAACCTGCTTGCTACTTGCCAGTTTTCTTTCTCCTATTTTTTTTTCTTTCTTCCCTTTTGAATTTGCAAGTTTCTTCAAGCTTTTCTTCACATGACACCTATTTAACTTGCCTCTTCCTTCTTATCTGGGTGTGAAGCAGTTCCAATTCCTGCAGAGCTGGTGGTCCAAAAGAAGCTTCTACACATGGGACAGAAGGAGCCAATGTGCTTAAACCAATTCAGGAGTGACCATGTCCAGGCAGAGAACAGTGAAATAGGCACCACCTCAGCCCCTGACAGGTAGCTTTGGGTGCAGTTACCCAGTGTGTCATGGCAGCAAAGCCTGCCTTCACCAGCAGCAGAAATGCATGTTATGATGCAGCCTCAGTCCCCAGCTCACCCCAGCCTCAGTTGTTTAGCAAGTCCTCTGAGCAGGATCTTGCCTTGTAACACCCATACTCTTTGCACTGCTTGTCCCAGGTACGTCCTGCTACCTTTACAGCAGGTATCAGCAGTTCAACTGAGCAAAAGAAATAACAAACCTAAGGCTTAGACTGCAAGCCCTTGTTCTTTGCAGTCACTCTGGGCTGCTCAACAGGAAGCTGCAGTCCTGGGAGCCATGGGCTTCCCAGTCCGGGTGGCTGTGGTGTCAGGCTGGGTAGAGACACAGGGATAACCACAGATGGCACATGCTGTACCTGTGCTGTGACATCCCAGAGCTGGGAAGGCTGGTCTCCCCAGCTCCATCCTTGACTCTGTTGATAGATGTAGTTACCCCTTCCAGACAGCTCTTGGAGGAGTTTTGTGAAGTGGATGGGTGGGTGGGCTCAGGAAAATTCTCTAATGAGCATTTAAAAAACCTGTGTGTTTTTCCTGAAGTGCCTAGCACACCCTCCAGGCTCTGTGCCAGGAGTTACAGGCTGTCTGGACTCCTCTGCTCACTTTGGTAACCTGTTATCAGTGCACCCTTTGATAAGAGCAGCTCTACAAACCCCAAGCGCACTGTGGGGTGACCTTGCCATCTCCTTGGGAAGTCAGAACAAAGCAACAGTACCCTAGGGACCATGGCACAGGTTCACAACAAGCCAAGCTGTCCCAGGGCCAATTCGCTCTTCCTGGGCCGCACAAGCATCCTCATCCTGGCCAAAGAGTGCTCACACAGCACTCCAGCAGCCCACGAGGCCAAATGTCAGTGGCACAGCAGCTCAGCATGCTCCTGGTCTTGGCAAAAGCCATGCCACCTCATGACTGCAGAAATGAAACCTTCAGAGGACAAACTCCATGAACACGTAGTGCTCTGTGCCAAGGCAAAAGCTGAGGAGTAAGGACTGTGCACTGAGCTGTCTTTGTGACCAAGGGAGATATTCCTAGGTTGCACAATACTAAGTGGTAATTAATGTGCAAGGAAGAAATGAGCTCAAGCTGTGACTTTTGGATCTAGATGCAAATAAACTTAAACTAGAGGGTTTTGCCAGATATAGTGTGATTATCATCAGAGAAAAATGTGTTAGTAGTATATGAGCCAACCATAAAGTACACTTTGTTTCTCTCAGTTGTAAAATAAGTGCTCATGGTGCAAATAAATACCAAGTGCAAACATGAGCCTTTTGAAATTACTTGAGCAGCCTAAAAACAAGGTGCATAGGCTCCCTCTGCAGTCAGCTCTTAGATATCCAGCTCTCAGTGCTGACCTGAAGAGCTGAGATCCCATGACCCAAGCTCCAGCTGCTATTAGCAGCTGTGGGTGCACAGATCTGCCATTAAGCACATCTGTAGGCTCGTGCTTCACATGTGGATATATATCCAGAGGTAACTAGATGCTACATGTTCAGCTTTTACATGGCTGACATTAGCCCAGGTGAAACCCTACCAAAAACTACAAGACAGATGGTTTTTCCATCGCCACAGGGACACCCTTCCTTCTCCTGGCAGATTGAGCCATGTGATCCTGTGCCTTCTGTTGTGCCAAATTTTCCTCATCCTTTCACTGAGCCCTACAACCTACTACTGCAGACAGGACTGGCCTCTGTCTTTGTAGCAAGTTGAGCCAATTTATGGTCTACAGGATTAACAAATGCCACAACAGGCTGTAGGAAAGGGGATGGGGCATTGCACCAAGAAATTGGACTGGCTCAGCCTGGCTGAGGTACCTGCAGCCCAATGCACAGGCAGTGCCTCTCAGTGAGTGCATTGTTTGATGCTTCCATGGATGTTTCCAGTGATTCTCCATCACATTCATGTGAATCAAGCATGCCCTGCTCAGGTACATAGTAGCACATGATTCTGACAGACAGCATGCACAAAGCTCCCTGTTAAAATTCTGTGTTCTTGATATATTCACAGGAAACAGAGCTATGATGAGATCCAAATACCCAGGGAAGTACTGAACCAAAATCATCACTAAGTGGCAAGGATGAAAGAATGACTCATGTCTCCGTGATATTTTTATGAAAATCTCTTTGCCCAGGATTTTTCTCCTGAGACGCTGAGAAGCCTCAGAAGAAAAGAAAAACAATAATTATCTGCTGCTGTGGAATGCAACAGGTGCATCTTTGATTGGTCCATGTGAGATGTTTCTACTTAATGACCAACCATGGTCCAGCTATGTGGACTCTCCGAGAGTCACAAGCTTTTGTTATCATTCTATTCCTTTTCAGCTTTTGGATGGATCCTTTCTCTCTATTCTTTTTAGTATAGTTTTAGTATAGCATTTTAATATAATAAAATATCATAGTATAATAAATCAGCCTTCTGAAACATGGAATCAAGATTCCCATCTCTTCCCTTGTCCTGAGACTCTCAAACACAACCATAGACTCACTAGAAGGAAATCAATGCAGAAGTGTTTACTCATGCAAGAAGGTTTCTAGGAATGTCAGCATGCTCCTGGGAAAGTCTGAATGGGAAAGTCTCTCTAAAGCACCTCTAGCAAACTGTTTTAGCCTAAATTCTCAAAGATCTGAAAACCAATTTCTCTGAAAAGCTAACCTGCCAGATCTCTCTGCCTCAGTTTCTCAGTCTTCATGAGTGATTTCATGAGAAGATGCTTTCATATCTTTGAATTGGGGCTATTGTTTGGCAGCCAAAAAACTGCTCTTTATACAATCATTACCATTATGCCTTTCATCTGTAATTTTTTTTACAGGAGTGTGGTAGGCTTGGCTTTGTTCACATTTCACCAACCCTTCGAGCCTACATCTAAAGCTCAGGAAGGTCAGAGTACAGGAACGTTTACCCCAGCTTTTGAAGACTGACTTGTTTTAAAGCAGTCATGGTAATGCTTCACTACTGCAGACTGAAGGGATTACTGATTATACCCAGCAAACCTGACACACTTGACAGTGTTTCATGAACCTGCCACTGCAGAGTGATATGGGTCTTCTGTCAGGGACAAGATGCCCTCTGCTAACAGAGCTGCCCTGGCTTTCTTCCCGTTTCTCATCTGGCTGAATTACCTGCTGTATGCTGATTGGTGCTGTGCTGCATCTGTGCTAATAAATGGGAAGGCTGCAGGCAATGGCTCACCTCTGTACGCACCATCCCCAGTCAGGGTGATCTTTTCTCTCCTGACTACCAGAAACAGGCTGCCTGACATCACCTCCCCAGACCTGCCTGGGTGTTGTGAGGTGCTGGCAGGAATCAGGCAGAACAGTACTGGGGAGGGTGGTAAAGATGAAGCCCTGTGGCTGAGACAGTGCTTGAGCCCATGCACAGTCACGTTTAGTTTTTCAGTACAGGTGTCAGCCTGGCAAGATCTCATGTTGCCTCTATTCACATGCACTCAGATCCAGCAGCAGAACTGCATGCATGCTTACTGCCTGCTCTGTCCCCAGCAAAGTGGAAAAAAACCACACTAAAAACATCTTAAAGACATCATACTCGGGAATATCCAGGTGACAAGAGTCACCTGCCTTTATATTGGTGGGATGGACCACTCAGTTCCCTCAAGACTGGTGTGACCATACACAGGAGAGAGTCTGGCCAAGATTATTCAAGGGCAGCTTGGATGACAGTAGCCAAAACCTCTGGACATCCTACAGTGTGTGAAGATACTCATGGTCACTCTCACTGTAGGACAACACCTTGCTTCCTGGCAATAAAAGAGAATACTCAAGTGACAGTGAAGGTTTTCCAGAAGAAATAACATTAATCATCATCAGAGATACAACTTTCTGCCAGGATAACTGGCATGTGAACACCACACTGGCAGCTCTCTTCTTGCTTCCTCCAGCATGAAACTACAGTAGGCAGAATCAGGAAAGGGAGTAAAGCAGATTTCTAGAGTTCATGCATTTCTTGTTGCACTTAATTCAGTTTTGGCTGGGGTAGGCTTTAGCTGTTAACCACTGCACCAAATACGTGCACTGCTGAGTAGTCTGTGTGCAGGAGGGTGCAAGGTTTAAAGGCTGCTGGTGCAGTGAGCTCCTTGAGCATTAACAGGGGGAGTAGTCCCTTCTCTGCTTCTAATGAAACCAGACTGAACAGAGATAGGTTAATTCTTCAGTTGTACACAGTCCAAGAGCTGGTATTTTCTTAGCTGCAAAAGATGTTTATTACAAAGGAGCAGTCCCGTTTGTGATTTGTGACATTTCCTAGGAATGGTGGTCATTATAACTCAAGAGTGTTTGTTTTTAATAGCACTTTTAAATATTACATTACTTATCACCTCTGTTTTCCTCATTATTTAGTTTTGTGCTTCATAATACTTAGAGAGGTCACTGAGTGCTCCCCAGGGGAAAATTAACCCAGAGACAGCAGCCTGCTCAGGGGTTTCCTTCAGAAGCACTAACCAAGCTATAGAGTCTTTGTCTGGCTTAGAAAGATTTGCAGGTAGAAAGATGACAGAAAGATGGCAGAAATTTTTCAGGCAGCTATCGTTGCCCATAAATTATTTTTGTCCAAATCCATACTTTTGATGTTCAGCTGCCCTGAACCTCTTCCAGTCCTCCATCGTTGGAGGAAATGGGGAACAACATGAAAGGACCTTATGCAATCATGGTTGTGGGAACACGACATTAATCACCCGCTCAAGTCAAGGAGGCTGAAGATGTCTCCATTGCTTAATCACACATTTTCACATCGGCATTTTCTAATAAAGTCTCATTAAACAGCCGCAAACAGTTTGTGGGATGGGGCTGTATCTTGCAGCAGCCTCTACCCTCTGCCCCCCACGGTGCAGGGCAGGGCAGGAGGCAGAGGGCAGGATGGGCATGCGAGGGCTGGTGACCCATCTCCGGGCCACTCTCAGTTCCCTGAGTGTGGGTCAGCTGCATGTGAACCCCTGCAAGTTCCGTTTGGCACCTTTGACTCAGAGGCCACAGCTCATACTGCAGTGTCTGCTTCCCATTTGAGGCACAACACTATTCTTCAACCACTAAGGAGCTAAAAGAAATTTGCCCTGTTGTGTTTTTGCTGTATTGTATTCTCCTATTTTCTCAAAAGAGCATACAAGCAATTATCTATGCCCACTGTAATTTTAACATTCTCCATTTGTACATACACATAAGGAAAAGGATCATATTGCTTTAATGGAATTTTTGGCCTCTGAAAATACTGAACGGAGTAATTACCACCTACCCCATCCTGTGCATGGGCAGATTGTCAGTGAGACTGAAATGGCCATAAACTAAGACTACAGATCTTACATTTCAAGTATGTCCTATATAAAACAAATTAACAACAGGAGCCAAAAAGAAGAGCCAAAGTGTGTTTAGAAATGGCATTTAAGAAACAAAGGTTATGATGTGTGACCTGATAGTTGGCAACATTAACTAATTATATGTTTGTGAGTTTAAAGCAAACACCTCTGCTCTTATTTAGGCGTGCAGTTAAAGCCAAAGCCTTGGAAAGCAACTGAGTTGGACAATTCCATGATTTGTGACACACAAAGATGCTAAATGTGGATGACATTTTAAAGGACATTGCAGAATCTGATTTCTTTCAGAAGAAAGCCTTCTTTGTCCTATGCCTGCTTTCTCTTTTTCTCCCATTTATGTGGGGATTTTTTTCCTGGGATTCCCCCCTGAGCATCGCTGCTCCAGCCCCGGGGTGGCTGAGCTGAGCCAGCGCTGTGGCTGGAGCCTGGAGGAGCAGCTGAATCACACAGTTCCCGAGTGGGATGGCCACGGGGCCAGCTTCAGCAGCCGCTGCAGGAGGTACGAGGTGGACTGGAACACAACAGGCATCAGCTGCACTGACCCCCTGGGCAGCCTGGGGGGCAGTGGGAGCACCGTCCCCCTCGGTCCCTGCCGGGATGGCTGGGTCTACGACTCCCCAGGGAGCTCTATCGTGACAGAGGTAAGGCATAGCTTGTCCAGAAAAATCGCTCCTGTCTGCACAGCTTAAAGATAGAATATGCTGGATTAATAAAGTTTGCTTATGGTGTACAGTCTGAGTCTGACTGCTAATAAACATTCAATATCAGAACCTGCTAGGCACTTAGGGCAAAGATCCATATACATAAACAAGGGGAAATGATTGCTTTTCCTGGCAGCATGATGCTGCAATCTTGTCATCAATGAGCTATTCTCACAATTGTTATTTCCATCACCAAACTGAGGGCAGCACCCCATAGCCCAAACTGAGGGACTGCACTTTTGGGTGATAATCCAGACACTCATCCATAATCAACATGATGCAGAGGATAGGGCTACATTTCTCACATAATGCTTTAGCAACAGCTGTGCTCCTTTATCTCAATTTACAGTATCTAAACCAGATAATCCAGAATATGAAAACCAATGCAAAGCATTCCTAATAGTCTTAAAGACATGTAGAGACCTGAAATATAGGAATTATCTCCAAACAGATCTCTTCTACTTCCCTCCACTGCCAAATCTGTATTAGCTGTACCGAAACTGTGCCTAGCAGATGTTTGTGTAACTCGACCTTAAAAAACTTCCCAGCTTCCATGGGTAGGGCATTCATATTTCCTTTCTTCACCATCATCACTGTTACAAAGCAAGTCCATCTCATTTTCCCTTGGGGTAGAGGGGCTGGGGCAGAGAAGAGCACTCCAACTGTCCTCCACACCAGGGAAACCGAGCGGAGCTGTTTGGTATGGCCCCAGCAAACCCATCTGGATTAAACAAAGATTAAATAAACAGCCAAATACATTCATGCTTCTTTCTGGGCTGAAGGCTAATTACACTTGAGCGAATAGTTCCAGCTGTAGAGAAGTTATTACCAATTTGCCCTCCTCCCTTTGTTGGGTGTGACCTGACAACCTGTTAATTGTAAATCAAATGCAAGTTCCCAAGTATTCGTTCTCTCCAGAGAAAAGCCAGCCAAATCATGGGCCTTTTGCCAGTGCTAATGAAGTGAGGGATGCCCCAGCTCCTGGCTCCACACCAGCAGGGCTCATGGCAGCACCTCCATCTCTCTCACCTGGCACTGATTTTGCAGCGAGGAAATGCATGGTTTGAGACAGGTCTTGGCATCTGGGAAGGAGATGATGCTCCGTGTCCTTCAAATTTCAAGCAGATAGGTGATGACAAGAGGATGTGAAATTTCTGAGCTTTTTTGTTTGTTCTTTCAGGGTTTTCCTCCCTTTTTCATTATCCTTATGTGTTATTATGCAATCATTTTCTGGGGTGTAACTTTCACAAGGTTGGGGAAAGTCCAAACAAGATGTAATGCAGATGTCAGCTTAAGAAGATAGAAGGTTTCTTTCCCTCTGTTTTCTAGTTGATGCCATTGGTTTCCTTCCTTCTCAAACAGCCATGGTTTGGGGGAATGCCCCTGAGCTTCTAACTGTGTCTTCCCTTACAGTTTAATCTGGTGTGTGAGGACTCCTGGAAGCTGGACCTCTTCCAGTGGTGTGTGACTGCTGGGTTTTTACTGGCTCCATGAGCAGTGGCTACAATAGCAGACAGGTGGGTGGTGTGTAGACAGGTATAGGATGAACTCTTTCTTCTGGTTGCTTTCTGATGTTGTTGAACAACATTCACAATCCAGAAGGAAAATAAATGCAACCAAAACCTGATTGAAAAGGTCTGTGTGTCACTTAAAAGGGAGATGGGCGGTGGTTTCTAAGGTCCTACTTTCAAAGGCTGTTGTGATCCAAAAATCCACAAAAATGCCAAGGTATCACTCCACTTTTACAACCCTAAGGAATTCACACAAGTGGAGAGACTTTGTTTTTTCTCATAGGTGCAAACTGCAACACAAGCTCAGAGTCCAAGATGAAGTTTTTACTCTTGCACCAAGAACTATTTGCTAATCTTTGCGATAAATTTGTTTTACATTAATTTTAACAGTATCCAGATGGCCATAAATCAGTTTCAAACTAGGAGAGTTTTTCTCAGAAAACAGAAGAAGAAATATTCTTCCATTTTCTACAGAAATAGAAGCAGTTGTTTCTTCCTAAATTTTATTTGATCCTCCTTTTTTCAGCTGAGCCTGTATTTAGCCAGTTTTAGACATTATTGTCCTTCATTTCCTCTATTCCATCACAATTATCACATTGTGTCATATATCTGCCCAGTGAATTGATTTTTTAGGTTAGACTCTGAACAAATTCAGTGTTTTGTACCTGATCTGCCTCTGCACATTTACCAAAAATAACAAGGGAGGATGAGACCAGAATTTGAAGAGATGGAGGTAACAGGGAGTGAACAATCCTTCTGGAGATCCAATTTGTCTTGATTTTTTTATTTATGCTTTGTGTTCTCAATAGCCTTTTCCTCCCAAGACTGCCCCAATATTGTCTCTGTTGAACAGATATATCTATGGTTCCCTTTTTTTCACTGTCCCACTCCTCCAAAGGGAAAGGTCTATGGGAAGGAGCATAGCCATCCCCTGTAGTACTTCTGCAGTGTCACAAAATTAGGACGGGACTGTGTTTGTCTCATTGGTCCCTGCTCCCTGCTTTCAGTGCAGGCAAACACACCATCAGTTAGGTTGTGCAGATGAATCTGCTTGTGAAGGAGCTCATCTGTGCACGGATTGGACAGATTGCTTTCCCATCCTTGTTAAATCTTTACCATGCTGTCAGTGAACCAGACGGGCTTTTTTAGAAGCTTCCTGCTTAAATGGATTTTTCATCAGTAGATAGCGATTTATTGAAGTAACTCTTTGCGGCCACATCTTGTGTGTGGCTATGCCTTTGGCAAAAGAAATTCTCAGGTGAAAACCATCAAATGGCTACAGCCGTACCACAAAAATCCTACATCCAGTCTTCCATCCTGGGATGGAGTCCTCTGTCCGATTTCAAGGACAAAAGTGGACAGGCTTGCGACAATTTTGGCTTTTCTTCATATGCATTTTGGAAGGTCTTTGTTTTGTTTTAATCAGAAACATTTGTCGCCTCCCTCATCCTCTCATTCTCTTAAATCCCAGTGCTTGTTTTCTGACTAATCTCCTTGTGAACTTGAAAGCATTCCATCTTTTTTCCCAGAACTGAGGCTTGGGTGGTGATGCACCCACATCCAGGCATAACAGGACACGAAACAACAGAGAGCAGATTCCATGGCTTCAGAAGCACCGCTCTTCATATCACCTTTCCAAGCAATCATGTTCCCTAGCAAAGGCATTTCTTGCCACCATATGATGGTGAGAGCCAACAGAAACCAGAACTTCCAAAATCATAGCCTTGCATAGCCAAAATACTCTTCTGTCTCTCTCTGTCAAAATACTGAAGGATCTTTTTGCAAAGGCTTTTTATGAGGCAGGAGTATGAAAAGACATGAGAGAGTAGCATATAATTCCTCTTAAGAGAAAACATGTACATGTCAGAGTGTTAAGGGGTCTTCACCCTGCTCACACCACCCTGTCCCAGCTCACTGCTGCTCCTGCACTGAGAGCACCCAAGAGCAACACAAAATACCATAACCAGAAGTCTCAAATGTGGTCTGATGAGGCTCTCATGGTTAAACTTTAAGGAAGTCAAAAATGTCTGTATGTCGGGCTCATGACAGGATGAAGTTTGAGCGATGGGATCTGCTGATGTGAAAAACAAAATACACTTATTTTGGCTGGTACTTATTATTGTGCTATTTTTGTTAGTGGATGCTGACTTATTTAATGGCTTTTACAATTCACACTTCTAACTCAATGTGTATCTCTGTCAGCTAGAAATCAAATGCCTTTCCAGTGTTCCAGTCTGCTTGTTTGTTTTGGAAACTCTATTTCTGACTAGCAGTGAGTCACAGTGATAAAGGGAATGACAAATGACAGTGATGTACAAAACCCTACTCAAGAAGAGCTCAATAGTCAGCCAGGGTTGATAAGAAAATATGAAAAGATCACAGGTAGCCAACAAATCCCCATGAAAAAGCTATGGCAGCTTTGAAAGATGGGCTGGGAAGCCATATCAAAGCAATCTTGAATTCATTGGTCAAGTCCTTAACCAAAAGTGAGCAATGACTTGAAAGCACAAGGCAGGGGAGCTCCCTGAAATTCCATAGAGATGGTTAATATTGCAAAGGGAAGAGCAAATATAGACTCCTATTCAAAATTAACAGACATCCTCTCCAGCCTCTTCAAACCCTTCGGTTTGCCCTCTACCCTTCAGGAGCTGAGACTCCTTCTTCTCTTTTTTCCCCTTCACAGGTTTGGGGGCACAAACTCTGCCTTCTGGTCACAGTCCTCATCAATGTGGTTTCAGGGGTTCTGATGGCCTTTGCGCCGAGCTACAGCTGGACGGTGACCTTCAGCCTGAGCCAGCAAGGCAGGCTGGCTCACAGGCTCTGTCCTCAGTTACCCAGTTTGCAATTGCACCTTCTGGGCAGGCAGCCCTGATTAGCAGCAGGCCCGACCCCCACTGACACCATCTGATTTTCAAAGCACTGTGTGCAACAAGAGCAGACTTCCTGAACCAGAAGCATTTTTCTTCCCTCCCTCGTGGACCATCCTGAAAGGTTTTTTTCTGTTCACCTGCTGAACACTTTCATGTTTCTGGTGTCCCAGAGCATCTGGCAACAGCAACTCATGTGGCATAATCTGGAAATTCATGAAAGAGCACTTTCTTTTGCTTCTTATAAAACTAAAAATCTCTTTGGGCTGCTCACTCACAGCTCATTTCTGTAGCAAGAAGGAGTGCAGACATGAGCTCAACTCACTTCTCCAAGCTACACCTGACTCTGCACAAGAGTAGCACAGAGGCAATATCTGATTTACTGTCACAATTGCCTCTACTTCCATTAAAATCTTGGTGCTGTTGGTCTGTAGTTCAGCTCCTGCCACTCAGCAGCGAGCACTGCTGCTGCAGAGCCCACTGTGGGAGCCCGAGGCATCCACAGGGGCTCTTTTCCCTCCTGGTTTTGCTCCTCTTCTTCCAGAGAAATAAGTACAAAAAATAAGAACCTCTAAGCCCAGGCTGGCTTTTAAGATTTGGCACTGCAGAATTTGACTAGATATTAGGCAAGCTGGAAAATGAAAAAAAAGACAAGAAGGAGTTGGAGGCAGTGAATCCTCAGGACGCGTTGGGCCGCATACAACTGCATCCACATTTGGGATCACTGACAGGGAAGGGGCAGAAAACCCCATCACAGACACCCCCTGGGACCAGCACAAACAATAACAGGACACTCTGCCCTGCATATTAAAGCACATTAAAATTTGTGTTTATGCATGAATGCTTTCCTAATGCCCTCAGCTTGATTATTTACATGGCCAAGCTCCCAAACATCTGTCTGAACTAAGTACTGAGGCAGAGGGAAAAATAAGGCAAAAAAGGGGCAAAGGATGTGGCTTTTAAAGTAGTTTTCCCTCCATACCATGGCAGAAAATCACTGCTGTTGTGCCTTTGAAGGTTGAAGAGTCCTCTCCACAGCTCTTGGGAAGCTGTGATTCACATCATATTCATCAACTTATGTTTATTCTCTGGATTTGAGTCTGACTCCTGACCAGTTCTAGTTGTGGAAGAAGCCCCAATTCCTTAATATTTTAAAATATTAAGGATGAAGGATGACACAGTGCTGTAGACTAGAGATGGGATAGGAGCACAGAAGTGCCCAAACAGCAGCCGTGCTTGCATGCTGACATTTGGATTCAGGTGCTGACAGCAACAGCAGAGGACAAGAACAGTGATTAGAAAGGTGCAGCCCTTGGCCACAAGATCATTTGACCCCCACATGATGCCATGGAGAACACCAGAAAATTTGTAAAAGTAAAGTTGCTCGTTCAAAACTCAGTGGTGAAGGCCAGTGGGTACCCCAAAACATGGAGCTTTTATGTTCTCTTCAGGCACAGCTGATATGAAGTCTAGGTTTAAACAACTAGGTGAGGGGCAGGGCCTTCTTTAGGGAGTCAGTCCCACTTTCATTGATCTGGCCCTATTTACTTGCTCCCAGGCTCCTTGCCAGAGTCCGATGGTGCTTGGTCCTGAAGTGCTCCTTCCCAAGCTCCAGGGACAGCCCTGGCACTGGTTTTGCTCCAGCAGCCCCAGGAGCAGACAGGCTCCAGCTGCTCTTCAGGGGAAGGGAAGCTGTCAAACTGTGTTACCTGAGGCAGGGTGTGGGCTCCACCCCTGGCCTGGGGGTGACACACTCCTTCACCCCCAGGACACAGTGCTGCTCCCCATTTTGAGAGCTGCCATGTGCAGCTGGACCAGCTTTTACGTCCCTCTGATTTCCCAGCTCCAGGAAGCAAGCCATCAATGAGCAAAGGTCACCAGTAAAGGAATTAATGAAGGACATTTGCCCCTGTGTTTTTCAAGCTGCCACCAGAAGCAGGTGCCACTATCACACGTAGATGACAGTGAAGCAAAGGCGTGTCAGAGCCACCTCTGTAGCTCCTGCTGTGGCAGTAGCAGTGCTTGTGGGAATAAGTACCAGTGTGATGGGTAAAGGTCTTGGGACTCAGCTTTTGTAGTTATTTATTTATTCATCTCAGTCTTTGCTTTGCTTGACTTGTTGCTACCGCCCCCATTTTCTACTGAAGAGCTTTCAACAGGTTTTATATCAAAGAACTCTAAGTCAGAAGTTCTGACAGATTTCTTTTAGTGCAGAGAAGAGACATGTCTGCAACCAGAGCAGGACATCAGCTCTACCAGACACATAATTACACCCCCACTGTTCCTCTTGCCCTCTCAGGACAAGCTTTTTCCCCTCTGATCCTGAAGCAAATACTAGTTTTGCAACTGCCCAGGCCAAAGTCATGTCATTCCTGATCTGTCCCTACTCTTCTCAGGCAACCTTGCCATGTCCCTGCCTCACTGGACAACACACTTCCCTGCCTTGGGGGCCCTCACAGCAGTACTGAACATTAACTGAGGTTCAGGTCAGCTGAAAGCAGGTGCAAGGTCACCGGGATGCAATCCTGGGGGAATTTCACCCTGCCTGCTAGAGTCCAGCAGTGTCTTGCTCAACCAGGAATTCTCTCCCTGCAGCTGATTATCAGTGGGCAGAGGTGTCTTGTACCTTGCTCACAGTATCCTTATGGAAAACCAGTGTTTTCCAGCAGATAGGGACCAGCAACACAAATAGGGAAGGGGAGCCACAGGACCATTGTCCCTGTTTTGCCCTGCAACCACAGGTCTGTTACAGTCGCTCAACAGGATGGACTAGGACATTTCTGAAGGTGCTGGATATTTCCTGGAAGACCCAGTGCTGTTCCTGATTCTCCTTGATGCACAGGACCCTTGGTCAGGGTCCTGCAAGTTCCCAAGCCTGATCCCAGCTCACTCCAAAGGCCCTGTAGGGCACATATATAATGCTATTACCTTATGAAGGATTAAGAGTGTTTCTCCTATGCACTCTTTTCCACGCTCTGCAGTTGCCACATGCCCATCCTTGTAAGTATACATCCTTGTGAGTAGCCAGTAAAATAGGAGAAAATAAAATAATTTTTTTAAAAACTGTGCAAGTTGTCACACAATTGAACCAGGTTTGTAGTTACCTTGATTCTACAGTGGAGATAAATACCATATTGTGCTGCCTCTTCTTAAGAGAAACCAACAAAGTGAGACTTTATGGAGACTTTCAAAGTTTTGTTGGTATGGATCCCACCATACTCAAGTTAAGACCTCTTGAAGTCCATGTTGAAGTCCACGCAGCTGGTACAAAAATTTGCCAGCCCTAAAATATGTTTCTCTTAATGTACAGAGGGGGAAGCAGCTATGCAGCAATTGGGACAATCCCATCAGAAAACCCTAAACACTGTAAATAAAGAATATGCATAGAAATTGAAATGAGAGAGGCAAGACTTTTGAGAGGGTATTTATTCTAAGTGGCATTTCTGTGCTACTGCCCTAAAGCAGACTGCCCAGCAAGAGTTACCCCTTCTTCAGCTGTGTGCTACTTCTGATCCTTGCACACGGAGATAGATTTTTTTGGCCGTTGGAGCACTTTGCCTGCAAGAGTAATAAGACATGAACATCAGCCAGGAATGAAGTTATCCAGGGAGCATCTAACTTCAAATTCTTTACCTGCTCTGCCTTGGCCCCAGTAAAATGACCATATATATTCCCTCAGGTTTGCTCTGGCTCCTCAGCAGATACTGGTGCTTCGTGCACCACGTGTGAAGCTGCTACCAAGGCTGCCCTTTTTCTCTTCAATTGTTAAGGCATTTTTTAAACACAAATACCATTTATAATGGTGTTGCTGCACTTTGGAGAGACTAATGCAGCTATTCATGGCCAGTAAAGGCCTAGGCTACTTGTTCTCAAGATTTTACATGGGGTAAAAGAAGTCTGGAATCTGTCCAGTGAGAGTCTGGAAATTACCCAGCAGCTTCTTGGAAACAAACAAGGCTGCCAAGTAACCCCTGGGATTCCCTCCAGACAGGGATTTTGCCGAATTTCAAGTGAAAACTGCTACAAGTTCATTATCATGACTCACCTGTGAAAGTTTTCAACATCCTCCACAGTCTCAGGCAAAACTCTTCCTTTAGTTTCAGGCAGAAGCAGCACCAATCCACCCGAAATCAAACCAAGCACAGCTTCAAAACAGAGGCACAAGGAGCTTGTAAACATTTGCTTGTAAACAGCCACTTGCTACTGCCAGAATGAATGCACTTGTCAATGGCATTTTATTTTTTCCTTTGTATAAGGTGTGCACCTCAAGTCTCATATGCAAAACTATCATGCTGGTGCAAAAATGGAGGATGTGGCTGCTCTGCGGAAACAGCACCAAGCCAAGTCCTCTTGTGAGTTATGCATAAACTAGGACACCTCAAACTGGACAGATCCTTCCTTCATAGAGGAAAGAACTCTTTTTAGTGCTAGAGCATGACAGGAAACACATTCCATCTTTATGCTAGTCACATAAGATTAGAAAATGTATGCACAATGTATTATCTTCTAAGCAACACAATCAAATTCTCCCCTGATAATTTCTTTTAGCCAGTTTGTACGTGTTTGGCATGTATTTTAAATCTACTAAGCACCCTTCTAGATGTCCTGTCTGTCAAAATCTGCATATTGCCATTCAAGGTATTATTCTATAAATAAGGTGCTGACCTAAAGATTCATAAAAGTTTTGCAGGCCCTAACCTGAGAGTTCAGGTCACTAGTCTGTAAAACTCATCTTGCAGTTATTTACCAGCTACTTTCCAAATAGCTGGAGAGGAGCCAGTAAACAAAGTGTCAGAAAAGCTGAAGCATAACAGCCATACTTGTACTCCATTACATAGGTAATTACACGAAATTCTAGGGTTTGACTGCTCAACAAAGACAGTATAACTCACAAAAGAGCAGTAAATCAGCTTTAAGTCCATCAAATATTAAGCTCATAAAAATTTTTGAGTTGTTTGCTATCTGTCAAACACGTATTCGACTAAAACTTCCTTTAAAATGCAAGGAGGGGCAAGGGAGAGATGAGTGCATAAACAAGTTCCAGCTTGTCATAAACTGAAGGCTAAGGTCTTGGAGGGAGCAGGGGGTTCTGCTGAACTTAAAGCAGCTGCATTGGTGGCTGTTCCCTCCCTTTGGAACTTGGGTCCCCCACTGCACCCTGGAGGGGGCCGGCAAGGAGGTAAGGTGGCACTTACTGAAGACAATGAGTGGCAGATCGTGCCAGATCTCCACCAGCCTGTAGACAACGAATGGGGCGATGACTCCACCAATATCACACAAAGAGGAACAAACCATCACCCCGAGATTCCTGGTTTGGCAGCAAAGGAATGAAGTTAGTATCAGAGTACTGCAGTTGAGAGGGGGTGGATCACAACTCTCACCCTCACACAGGACAGATCCAGGCACTCTGTGGAACTTCAGATCCCTCACCCACCCTGGTTCTCCCAGGTTTTCCCTTTATTTCAGTCATGTGAGATTCCCCTCGTCTAAAAGTACATTTCTTTTCTTTGTTAAGCTACCTTTTAAAATAATTTTAATTGTGCTTCACCTATTTTATGTTCAGTAGTACCTGTGTAGTTCTGACACATTTGAGGATAATTTAGCATAAAACATAACATACACATCAGCCTCAACTATTTGTTTCCATGCCAAATGCCAAACGGAGAGAGGATGCACCTACCTGATATACGTTGGATACAGTTCTGTGTTTACAAAGCAAACCATTTCAAAAGCCATTGTAATTCCCATTCTCCCAATGCAAGCAGTAATCACTTTTAACCAATGCATGTCTGCAGAGAAAATACATTCAACACATTTAAAAGCATCCCAGTGATTTAGCAGGTGTCAATTGATACGACAGTGTTATTCTGTGGGACCTCTGATCCCATGTCAGTTGATGTTTTTAAGGGATGTTTGTTTGTTTTTTTTTTTTGTTTCACCTAAGTGAGGGAACGGGAGCAGTGAGGACTGCATGAGCAGTGGCAAAGGGACCCTCACAAAGCAGCATGGAGGTCCCAGAGGACAGGGTGGGAAGCCCCCATTCAGGGGGGCTCCATTCAGGCGTCTTACCCTCTGGGAGGAGGGCTGTGGCAAGGCAGGCGGCCCCAGCCACCAGGTTTGACATGGCCCAGGGGTAGCGCCGCCCGACACGGTCAATAGTGACGATGATGATGAAGGCAGCTGGGAACTCAACGAGAGCAGAGTAAAGGAAATCCAGATACATGTTCTCAGCAGCCATTCCCATGTGCATGATGAGCCCCTGGTAGAGGATGGAGCTCGTGAACCTGGGCAGAGAAGAGCATCCTGGATTAGTTAGATAGTAAAAGAACAGACATCCCTGTCCTGATGGAGTTGTCAAATCCAGAGCTCCAAAACTGGCTGTCTAGTGTTATATTCTTACCAGTTGTACATCAAAATGAGCGTGTTTTTTCTTATTTGTGGTGTCCTGAAAAGGTCCATCAGTGAGGGTTTCTGCTTTCCACAATCTTCCTCTTCAAATTTAATATCCTATGGAAGAGCCAGTATATAGCACATTAAATTTCTCTGGGAGGAACTGATGCAAGGTACTGTCATGATGCTTACTTACATGTACAAGTAAACCCTGAGCTCACCTTAAAATGGGAAGGCATCTTTTTCTGATTTTTTTTAGCCATATTGCTGACAATTTTCATAGCTTTGTCATTTTTTCCTTGAGATATCAGCCACCTGGGAGACTCTGGGAGGCACCTACAATGTGAGTAGATGCCATTAATCAACAAAACATAAAGCCTACCTATTCTCCCATGAGTGGAGACTTTGGAGAGATTAAATAGAGGTAGATGGATTTTTTTTTTTTTTTTGATTTTGTGTGCTACTTCTCACTCCCCCAGTGAAGGAAAATAGTATATCCCATGGCTGAGATTGGAAGAGGAACAGTTGGGGGAGTGGCTTTAGTCAAAGAGGAGTTTACTAAAGATAAATCAGGGAGGAGCTTTGAGTGAGAGTAGTGCCCTCATCGTACCCAGCCCATTCACCACAAACCAGCTCCTCTTAGGGAGCCATTTTCACTTCTGCCAATACAGGTTAAGAAGTACTAATTAAGTTAGAACTGGCTTAGCAATTCAAAAATATGGAAGAAGGAAGGCAACAAATTTTTTTCTACTATTCCTAATCTCTTGACCCACCCAGACAATTTCTCAAATCCAAAGCACTCAAACCAAAAAATATTGATTAAAAAGAGAGGAGAGAAATGAAAATGAAGGAGTACCCAAGTGCTTTCTTTTTTTTCAGTTGGACCACAAAACCTGCAACTTCTCTGCCTTAAAAGAACACGCCAAGAGCCTCTTACAGTTATGTTAGCATTACACAATCTGTCAAAAACCAAATTTTCAGTGTAAGACCAACTAAGTTATGCAAAGGCACCTATTTTCACTTATGAATTGCTTAAAGAAAATAGTAAATTATACTAATTGTACAATTGTAATACTAAAGTGTAGTAAGAAAATAGTAAAATTGTACTAATCCAATTTTCCCCCAGTGTTTTTCCAAGTGGTCTGGTTTTTAAACACAAGGTCAGGTAAGGTGCATAGGCTAGGATTCAACAAGATCTCAGTTGCTGAGGGGTCCTATTTCCCTCTCCTTTTTGCTGGGAACCCCCTCTTTGCACCAAGAGGTGTGCGCGCCACAAAGGAGCGCCCAGTCTCTCCCAGTGCCAAGCCCTGGGAAGCAGGAGAAGCCGGGTTTTTTTGGGTGGCGGGCAGAGGCACAGCAAAAGGGCACTTACCAGTAGTAGAGCAGGAGGAAGCAGGTGGGCAGGGTGACAGTGAGCTGCAGCCAGCGCCAGTGGGGGAGGGCGTAAGCGATGCCATCGAAGACCAGGAGGCCGACGGAGAAAGCCGCCTGGTAGAGGATGCCCACCATGCGCCGGTACTGCGGGCCGACCACTTCCGTCACTGCGGGCGTGCACGGGGACAGTGAGCCACGGGGCTGCCCCTCGCAGCAGAAACCAGCTGCGGGGGATGCTAGAGGACCAATGCTATGGTGACACTTGGGAGAAACCTTGGTATCACAGGCTTCCTGGCAAAATGCCTCCAGACAAAACCCCCTAGTTTGCTTTTCTGGCACCCAAACTCCAGCAGAGAAAACACTGCTGCTGGCCGTGCACTGGCCTAAGACATCCAGGAACGTCCTCTGCTGCGGAAATCTCAGAGTAAATCAAGGATTTGTCAAAGTGCACCGATGAATTTTGTTGTGAAATATAACGCTAACACATGAAATGTCTCCAACCCAACAACAAAGCTGAATATTTTGGCTCCTAAGGCTTTCAGCCTGCATCTCACCCCAAGTAATAAGGAAAACCTGTATCACTGGATGGCACAGAGCTCCCAGACCAGGGTGGGATCACTATTCATCTGCACTTCACAACTCCACAGCACAGCACAGACCCACACATCTCTGTCTCTCTGTATCTTGCTGATACAGAGTTAAAAGTAGCTATTCCAGCAGGCAGGGCAAGCACACTCAACATTTTGCATCCAGATGTGTGACTTCAAGAAAGCAAACTCATTAGAAAAAGGACAGTAAGGAACTAATTAGCAGCCAAATGAGCTGCTGAGTTTTGGAGCCACAGATATGCTAATGGTGCTCAGCCTAAGGATGCACAAAGACATCTCCTCAGGCTCAGCAGCACTGAGCCAGAAGCAGCTGAAGGGTGGGCAAGAGCCCCAGCAGAGTGGGATAACAAGGTTGTTCTGTCCTTGCATCCTTCCCTGGACATTCAGTATTGGCCACCCTTAGGGAGAAACAAATTTAAGGGAGCTTTGGGGCTGGGTTCAGGATCATTTGCATGAGAGAGTTTCAAGAGGTTCCAGGAGTAACAAGATGTAACAGAGAGAAAACATCAGGATAGGGCAAATCATTGTCCTGAAAAGGGCTTGTTGTTCCAAAATAGCTTAAAGTTCCCCGGAAGAGAGGATAGAGATTTCATTTGTGCCAGGAAGATATTTAGGAGGCCAAGCAAGCATCCAGAAATGCACAGGAAGGAATAATCATGTCTTTGCAGAAGACAGTCTAGACAGTGGGATAGGTGCTTTTATTTCTATCAGACATCTGGATAACTGAATTAGCAAGATGCCCACACTGACAGATTTCATGCAAGTTTAGGACACTGACTTTTACATTTTTACCACTATCACAATGAATTGCATATCTCTCAGAGGTATTTGGTAGAACCACCTGCCACCCTAACCCAGTTAATGTTCTATAGGTCAGCTTTTAAAATTGTTAATCTGCTTCAGTGACTGCTTGCAGTTGGGTATTTTGGACAAGA
The DNA here is from genome assembly GCF_017590135.1 of Pyrgilauda ruficollis. NCBI lineage: Eukaryota > Metazoa > Chordata > Aves > Passeriformes > Passeridae > Pyrgilauda > Pyrgilauda ruficollis. Next base: position 7,700,494 of record NW_024523648.1, read on the forward strand.
CACTCAACTCCACTCCAGAAAAATCAGAGAAATCCCAGGCAGCTCTTCCCTGAAGCAGAAAGAGGTCCTGAGATGGTCCCAGATCCAGCCTGGCCGCCCAGCTGTGCCTCACCAGCAAACACAGCTGGAGCAGGGCACTGGGAGAGAGAGGCACCCACACAGGCTGGCTCCTCCATGGCTTGGCCTCCACTCAGCCCAGTGGATACACACAGGTACACAAACACCTAATCTTTTTACCAGCAAGTACGTGCTGTTCTTCAGTTATTTTTATGTTCTGAAGCCTCTGTTTCCCTCTTTGTGTCATAAAAATGTCTCAAGTTTTCCCCACCCTCTGTCTGCTTCTTTAATGGCCTCCTCTGTCCCCATCCTGTCTGTGCCCAGCCAGAGGGGCTGTGTCTGCCTGGTCACCTTCCCTAGCCAGAGCCTGATGGAAGGAAGAGGAGCCAGGGGCCCAGACAGACCTGCAAAGGTGAGCTGTACCACAGGGGAAAGCCTGTCTTGAGGTAAGAGCTCTAATAGACCACCACTTGCTTGAGCTTTGAAGGCTACTGTTGTTTCTCCCTAATGACAGTGCTTGAAAACATCCTGGGAAGTCAAAGAGGGAGAAAACTCCTTAATAAAACACCATGGGAGGCATTTTTTAAATGGCCTAATTTTCAGGTTTTTTGGAATTGAGTTTTTTTCCTTCATCACCTGCTGCTAGTCTTGCTCCTGGGAGAAGGTCCTGAACTCACCCAGGATGTAGCCTGCAGTCCAGCAGCCCTTGCTGACCAGCCCTTGCAAGAACCGGATGATGACTATCCACAGGTAGCTGGGCACGAAGACCAGAAGGATTCCACACACAACATTTGCAACAATTGTTGTTAAAAGGCAAAATTTACGGCCAAACCTGGATTGGAAAATGATAGGCATGAAGTGCACCACTAGTCATGGAAGCATTTTAAACTAGTAAGAGCTTTGTTTATCTTCAGGGGGGGAAAAAACCTCCAATTTTGCTATGCGATATAGAGACAGGCTTTTTTCTTTGCCCATTATTCACTTGTCTGCTTTGCTATGCCATGAAAAGCTACTGTGCCAGTTGCTCAGTAATTCCACAAAAACTTTCAGAGAAAAAAAGAATGTTAACATATATTGCATTGGAACTGAAAAATAAGTATAGGTTAATATTATGATTCTCATAGCTCCACATGCACCAGATTTATAAGGGATTTATTCACCATGACCTTAACCTTTAAAACAACAGTAATGTATGGATCTGCTTGTGAGTGGGCTGCATTTCTCAGCTGGAACAACTCAGAGCCTGCTGTACTAACATTCCTAGGCAGAAGGGGAGCACGGGGGAAAATACTGGCATCTGTTTGTCTTTAACCCCAGGTGCCTGAGCCAGGGACTCTGCTGGCTCTGAACAGGGAGCTAGAGGGATTATCTGCTTTCTCAGTGGCTGCTGCTGTACACATCTGGCAGACTCTGACAACTATTTCTAAGCTTCTCCAAAAGAAGCAAAATGTTTCCGAGCTGCAGCCACACAGAGTGTGACGGATTGAGTGGGAGATCCAAACCACACATTTCCTGGCTTTGGTTAACATCTGAGGACTCTGATATGGCACAGTAGGAAGTTTGGGGTGACAATTCTAAAATAGTCCTCATGGGCTCTGCAGGGCTCGCTGAGCAGATCTGTGCTAACCACCAGGCACAACCTGAAAGGCAGGATACTGGCTCATGCTGCGACTGAAGGTCCAGGGGATGACCTTATTTTCAGAAGAGCAGAGATGATATCAGTTGCACAACCTTTATCTAAGTTTGGCTGCTGAACATTGATAAGGGAGGTCAGAGGGTTTTGCTGTCAGCCCACACATACCTGTCTGCAATGTAACCAATGTTTAAGGAGCCAATAAAAAACCCAGCGTTCACGGAAGACTGAAAGAGATCCAACTTCCAGGAGTCCTCACACACCAGGTCAAACTAAAGGAGCAACCACAGTCAGAGACAAAAGAGTGAAATGAGGAGCTGGCTCACATCCACAACTCTCCTTTAGTTAAAGATTTAAACTTGTTTCTCGGTCAATGCCTGTTTTGTCAGCACACAGAAATCCTACTAACTTAACTAATTGTCCAACATTAAAGAGTGGAAAAAGCCCTTCAGCAGTTTACTGGCATCTCCCATTCATGTCTCATCTCTCTTTTATGGAAAGAGCATAAGTGAGTTATAATCTGTCAAAACTGGCACCTGTATTGGAAAAACTGGAACCTCTATTGGCCCTCAGTGATCAAACCAGCATGGATCTGACAATCACCCTGAGTTTTTCAAACAGCTTTTTTTTGTGGCTAATGATGAACATTTCTAAGCAGTTCTTGCTGCCTCATACCCTGGCATGGCAGAGTAGCCTCCACAGACCATTCAGGACTAAGAGTGATGCCTTTACTAGAAGCATCTTCGACACCTTCAGGAGCCTGCCTTGTCCCAGGTCCCATGGAGCACTGGCTTTCTGGAGGGTGGAAGTATCTGCATCTGCCCTGAGGCTACAGCATTTTCTCTCTGCTCTGTTCTTTAGCTCAACTACATTGTTGTATGTGTCTGGAGAGCAGACATTTTTTTACCCAGGGCCAAGCTTTATACCACGTATATTTGCCTCTAGTCATGTCCTGGTAGAAATATATAAAAGCTACTAGAGAAAAGGTTATTGCCAAAACTTCTCCTAATATGACTGAGAATCCCTTCCCTTCCTCCTGGTTACTGGGTTTAATTGAATCTATGCATCCATAATTAACAAAAAGCCAAATATTTTTTCTGATGCTCTTATGGGACTTCCCATGAGGACCTTCTTCCACATGCAAATTTTTCCTTTGAAATAACATGATTTACACTGCACTATCCTTTCCTTTTCTTAGCTATCAGAGCAGGGGACAACATTAGAGCCTGAGAAGTTTCACAGAAACAGTCACAACCAAGAACTCATTGACAAAATGCCGAGTTGTGTGACACATCTGCTTACCCCATGAAGGCAGCAGCCCGTGGGCCTTGCACCCCCTTCAGCAGGAGAGGGAAGACAGCTGATGTGAGAGCATGACTGCATAAGCCCATACAGACTGCAAGTGCTCAGCTTCCCACAACCTCAGGAGATGATGGTGGGGGCATCTGACCATGGGATGTGCTGGAGCGTTGTCCAGTGAGATGTGCCTGCTGAGCTCACCCTGCATTTGAGGTGCTTCCCTTCCTCCTTTTCATATCTCACAGCCCATAACTTGCTGAAAGAGGTACAATTAGAGTGCACCCCCTTATATCCAGGACATATCTCTTAGAAAACTATGAATGCTGAAGTCGCTAGAGCACAGATTTTAATTGCTCCTGTGTTAGACATATGGGGGAAAGAATCCTGACCACCTCTAAACACTTGGTAGAACTTTCTATGATGACATCAAGCTTGTCATCCCAGGTACTGGTTTATTCTTAAAGCACCTGAACTGCTAAAGTACAGCAAGTAGCTTAAGTACTACTTTCAGTTTATTCACACTCCTTCTGAGAACACAGTTTCTACTGTTTCTTCCTGTCTTAAGCTGTTTAATTGTGGGAGGCAAGACCTTTCCCCACACTGACTGCAATTCATTTTTATTTAAAATCAACTTTATTCATTAAAAAAAAAAAGAAAGAAATAAAGAAAGAAAAAAAAGAAGGGGGTGGGGGAAAGAAATCAAGACCATTGCATTGGCCCGTTTTGTTTGCAGCACTGCTAGCTGCACTGTTTACACACCTTCACCAATTGGACCTCTCATGTGACAGGAATGCCATTGAGAACTGGACTTTATCTATTTATTTGCTGAAATATGCTTTCCTCCCCAGCTGGAGATATAAGCCTCCTGAGCAGTCAAGGCAACACTTCACAGCAAGGACAGAGGGAAGATGACTTGTAAACCCCCAAGCGCAAGGTCACAGTAAGAGACAATCCCTTCTCCAGGTAAGCAGGGGATATCTTAACACAGCCTAGGCTCCACCAACCCCCTCCCCCACCCCTCACCTTGTCTGTAACAGAGGGGACAGGGCAAAGGGGGCTGTTTTTACCTCTGTCACGATAGAGCTCCCTGGGGAGTCGTAGACCCAGCCATCCCGGCAGGGACCGAGGGGGACGGTGCTCCCACTGCCCCCCAGGCTGCCCAGGGGGTCAGTGCAGCTGATGCCTGTTGTGTTCCAGTCCACCTCGTACCTCCTGCAGCGGCTGCTGAAGCTGGCCCCGTGGCCATCCCACTCGGGAACTGTGTGATTCAGCTGCTCCTCCAGGCTCCAGCCACAGCGCTGGCTCAGCTCAGCCACCCCGGGGCTGGAGCAGCGATGCTCGGGGGTGAAGCCGAAGAAGACGACCCCCACGTACACTGGGGTGAAGGAGGCAGATAACAAACATAGGACGAAAAAGGTTTGCTTCTGGAACCTGTCAAATTCTCCAACGTGCTCTAAAATGTCATCTAGGGTTGGCATTTTGGCACCCAAACCACCTCAAAAACCTCAACCAGATCCTCTCTGCAGCCCTGATATATTTAGTTGGCAGCAAAGCTACTTAAGTAACAAAGATATTTGACCAAAAGTCAAGACTAAGTCTATAAATTATTAAACTACATGTTGCAAGCTCTACTTTTTAGGTTTCATTTGAAATCAGACATTAATTCACCCAAGGTGAATTTGCCTTTAACCCCTCATCAGAGCACTTACACATTCCTGCTCTCTGGAAAAGCCCCTATGGGCCACAACCCTTTGGTTTTTATGGAGGGTTTTGGGGTTATTTTTTTTAGTTAGGCACGTCAGCTCCTCAAATAATAGGCATTTTAAAGCAGCAAACATAGATGGAAAATTCTACCAACATACAAGCAACACATGGGTTTAGTGCAGAATGGCTGGGCACCACATGTGAGCAGAGCTTCTTAGCCAGGATCTGTAAAAAACAGGTGGGTACACTCTGAAAAAGGAATGTCTGTACATTGAGCCATATGGCAGTAAAGGAACAGCTTTCCTGAAAACTTCTGTGCTGTGTCTCACCTCTCACCTTCCACATTCTTCCATTCCCAAGGAAAACCTCTTCCCACCTGTATCAGGGATTCACCTGAGCATATTTGCATCTTTTTGCAGTGATCCGAAAGAGAAAAAGCATTCATTACATTCATACATGCACCGGGAATAGCTGTGGGAAATAGCACTGGGAAAGCCACAATATACAGTATCTACGGCCAAAACAGCTTTTTTTTTTTTTGCCTTTTTTTTTTTTTAGCCACAGAAGACATCTAGGACTTTAGGCAGACTTCATTGCAGGCCCCTCAAATACATGCAGTTGTATTAAGCTCCAGTGGTACATTGTCCTGCCTACGGATAGATACCAGCTACTCCTATATCTCTTGCAGACAACAGCAACCTCCTTCCATCACAAAGAAAAGCTTCAGTGGAGGTAACATTTAAAAGACATTTTTAAAAAGTGAAAAATTGCCTGGAAAGCAATAGGCAACAAGGAAAAAATTAAAGACACAATACACTCCAAAAAAAAAAAACAGCTTAGAAGGCCATTCTGGCCCAGGTGTTGAAAGAGAACTTGGTCTCACTGCTCATCAACTACAGACCAAGAGTGGCCTGAGCAGCTGTGAAAGCTGCTTTGCAAACCAACACTTCAAAGATCATTCCCCACATCACGGAGATGTGCTTTCTCATCTCCTGCTTCATCCTCTTCTCCATCAGGAACATCTACACCAAGTTAACAAGGACTCCTCTCCTGGCCAACTCACAGCTGTGTCACCCTCAGCCAAGTACAGCACCACCACCCCACACCAGACCTTTGCCTCCCCGGCTGCAGGAGTTCCATGGGGAGCTGGAGAGGGGAACAGGGACACAAATGTGCACAGCAGTCACCACGCTCAGAGCCAGCCCCTGCAACCTTCCTCAGCAGCGGGATGTGTGCAGTCAGCTGGAGAGAGGGAACTGAAGTCAAAGACTGCCTGGGAAGTGGGTGAAGCTAAGGCATTAGGCTGCATCTTAAAAACACACCCAAAACTCCCTCACATCACCTCTTTTCCAACAGTTTTATTTAAACAGTTGGTACTGGAGTGCAAAAGTTTACCTTGAACTACAAAAGTATGATCCAGACTGGGCCAGTTTTCCTTATTTCCCACCATCCTCTCTGCAGCCAGCCCAGAGGGGGCTGTGTGGCCTCTGCCAGGCAGGTGGGTTTCTTAGGGACACTTCCCAAGGAGTCGTGCTGCCAGCTGGCAAGGCTTCTGCTCCTGGCCCAGCCATCTCATAACCCTTCCTTCCCTCCATACAGTTAAGTAGAGTATTCTTCTGGGGAAAATAGTGAAGCTGGTTATGCATCCAGCTCTCTATGAGGTGTGATTCAGCCAGGCTACCTACAAAACAGAGTATTCTTCTGGGGAAAATAGTCTGGTGAAGCTGGTTATGCATCCAGCTCTCTATGAGGTATGATTCAGCGAGGCTACCTACAAAAGCCTGGGTAAAAAGTGGGCAATAGTTCCAAGACCAGGCACTGAAGTCACTCACTGCTGTCAGATGCAAATTATAACATTGTTTTTGCTCAGATAAGCACCCCCAGACAGAGTAGCTCTGTTCTACCTAAGCCTTGCTAGGCACAGCCCAAACAAAGAGACCATGTGATTTTACACAGGAGAAATAATTTCATGCAGTTGGTTCATGGAGCAAACAACTCCAAAATGCCAGCCTTGATGACCTGGGCAAGGAAAGCAGAACTTTCTGACATGCATTGATAGAATGGTTGTAATGATAAAAGACAGCATTAAAAATACACCATCAAACCTCCCACTTCTCCAAGCTCTCCTAATTATAAATATGAAAAATGCTGATTTAAGTTTGAAAAGATGCAGCTTAAGCCAAACTGACTTACCAGCTCCACTGGTAACAATAGAAAACAAACACCCAAGCCTGATTAAAAAACAAATACAACACCAGGGCCTACCTATATATTCTGATCTTTGTTATCAAACACTGGTTCTCATTTTGAGTGACATGATTGAGGTATCCATCACAGCAGGACAGGGCCTCACCAGGCTGGTGAGCAGCATACAGAACAGTGCAAGAAAGATTCCAGACTTGAGATGTGGGATTTGGAATACCCACTTCATATCTTTTATTGAAATTGCTGAATACTTTATATTACACTATTTTGATTCAAAATGGAGTTTTTATAAAAAGAAACCATTGTTGAAACTGAATAAGCCAGCCAAAAGGAACAACAAAAAGTTTCAAAAAATTCTGACCAATGCATATTCTTGTACAATGCTTTGAAACCCTAATATCGTCCATAATTTAATTAAGAAACACCTGGAGAGGAGCAAGACTGCTAGAGAAAAACTGACTTGCATTTATTACCAGCAACATTTCAAATCAATGGCCATGGCCAAGATCATAGCATACAGACTAGAAATTTGGCTATCAGAAAATATTGGCCCAAATTTATTTTCTTGAAATTAATACCAGAGAGAGGCATTATGCAGACTAGAGCTCCTCTTGTCCTTGGGTTTTTCTTGGTGATGACAAACTGGGTAGTGCAGACACAGGAACTCTGCCTCTACATCCTCGAAAAGTCTGGTTCTCTGTGCAGTTGGCCTAGTCCAGCCATAATCAAGGAAAAAAAAATTATCTTTGGGTGCTTGTCAGCTGCTTAGGCAAATACTGATGAAGTCAGTCATATGACTAGTACCAAAAAAAAAAAAATACCATGCGAAGAACAGCAACCATTTCAGGCTAAAGCTATACAGAATTGTACCTTTCAGTCCACACCTTTGAACCAATGATCTGTTTAAATTAGAATGGATATTCAAATTTACAGGATAAATTAGACCAGTTCCAAAATTTACATCAAATCATCCCAACACACAAAAGTTATACTTTTCCTTGTCTCACAATGGGTGAGCCCATAGAAGAATACCCTGCCGGCAGGAAGAACATGTTACTATTAAGCAAACCTGAGTAGTGAGGATCAATAAATACAAGGAGTTAAAACGATAGTAGTCTGATAACTTGAGTCTCAGAAGCCAGGGGCTTCACTGAACCTTAATCTTTTCCTTTCAAAGGTTTTTCTTTTTTAAGCAAGCATTTAACATCTATGCTGAGACTTAAAAAAAAGTGTCCTGGCTAGAGAGAGTCAACTAACTCAGCCAACTGGATGTCAGAAATCCAGTCATTACTGAACAGATCATTGTAAACAACCAAGAAATCTTTCTCTTCTTCCCTTTTCAATGGTTTCTTGTTAAAGGCAAAATTCAGAAAAATCTTTCAGGCTGAAGTCCTCGTATTTGGTTGGAAATGTTGTCCTGTTATATATAATCTCTCTACATATATTTGATTAGGCACAAGAAGGGTTATTAAATATTCAACAAGTCCTCATCACTATCATCATGAAACGATGCTGTATTTGTAGAGTTCTGTGCCTGATGCTGGCCTGGCCTTGCTATTGCTTTTGTTTCCTTTCCTCCGTTCAGTAAATAAGATTTGTTATCACTGCCAAAACTGTGTGGCTTCTTTTGTGGGTGCTTGCTCTTGTCTAGTCCTCTTCCTGTTTGAATCTTTACATCTGGAATGGTTAACACTTCATCCTCACTGTCCAGGTCATCCACATGGAGAGAGGTAAGGGCTTCAGATGTAACAGACTTGGTAGCAATGTGACCATTCTCCTGCCCGCCTTTTGCTGTTCTTGGATTTGGTGCTGCAACTTCCTCCATAAGCCATTCTGTCTCATTCTCATTAGCTTCTTCTTCACTGTTTATCTGCAAGAAAAGAAAAGAGGAGAATGCATCTGCCACTCCAGACCGACACACACACTGATCTCCCCAGTCGGGGAGCACGCAATGCCTTGGTTTAAGGTAGCTGTGAGAGAGCAAACACTGCAAGAGCATCACTTTTCACTGTGCTGAAACAGACTTTGTTCTCTTCTTGTACATTTACGTGTTAATTGGTGATTTATGGACTGCTCTTCATTTCCTCAACTCTATCTTCCTTTCCCACTACACAATATAAATATATATATTTGTATCAGTCATGTGGCTTTCCTGATGCCACGCCATATGGTTTCCATGCACTAAAGGAATTAGGAATTAAGAGGGTTATTTATTTATTAACAAAAGCTTCATATTAAGAAAACTTGACAGGAAACAAATTTGATTTTGTCACTGTGGTACCTTTGTGTATTTGTAGGAAACACCAGATGATCTTCTGCAGCAGTTTGTTATCTTGTTTATTACAATTTCCCTAAACAAAGGAAAGAATACTACATTAGGAACACTATATCCACTTACTAGCCCTCACTTTTCTTCACTGGAATTTTACCATCAACATAAAGCATGTCAACAAATGAGCTACAAACTATCACACTGACCCTAAACCACTCTATCAAAATCCAGTAAGGGATAAAGTACATCTTTCTCCTTGCTACCGCTTCAGGCTGACTGTTCTGAAACCCCTCTGGCCTTCATACTGAAGGGAAAAACACTCCAAAATCTGAAAAGCAGAGGAACAGCAGGACTTGCACTTTTTCCCTGACACCACTGTATGGATCTAGTCTGAATCCATGAAAGTGGAGGGATATTAAATACTAAAAATATTGCCATACTGTTTTATGCTCCTGAATTAGCAGCTGCCCACAAGAGACACTAGACCAACTCAACTGTACACCTCAGCCCTCTTTACATGGGCCTTCAGATAGTAATGGAGAATTCAAAGGAACCAGCAGTTTGACAGCTAATGCTGCCATCTGAAAAACAGAACCCAAATCTCTAAAGTTTACTATTCCCCTTTCATTTCTGGCAGAAAACCAAGTCCTGACAAAGAAACTTCTAAAGCCTCTTAATTTCTTACCTCCTCTCTTTTTTGTAGAACAGCAAGATTATGAGACACGCAGTGAGAACAACCAGGAGGACACTAAGCACAGCACCAACAGCCTGGCTTCTCCTTGAAAGACCTTTATGTATTTGGGTCTCCTCATCTGTCTGGTGCTGATTGTTTCCTGGATCATTGGTTGATCTAGCAGTGTAAATTGAAAAGACAAGATCTATTGATAAGTTTTTTAAACTGGATTAGAAACAGCAGATTAAAAGAAGACATGCCACACCATCCTGTCATTCCCACCTAACAGCTGCATGAACTGAATGTAGGGGATTTCATGTAAGTAAAAAACAACTTGAAAAACACAAATGTATGTACTGTGCCTACATCCCAGTATGCTATCAAATAGTGCATGAAACTACAGTCAAGACTGCAGAGCACAATTAAGCACTCCAGAGCTTATACAGCAGCAGTTATAAAGCTGCTGTTTTAGAACCAAATCTGCACATGAGCAAGCTGCAACAGCTACAGAAATTATCTACCTCTCATCTGACTATGGCACTACACACACCAAACTTCCTCAACAGATTTAAATCAGAATCAAGAGCTGGCCTGTGCTTTCAAGCTAGCAGCCAGAAAGTAAACACTCCCAGAAGTAGTCACTCCATTTTTCCACAGTGAGGCTGCCTACCTGACAAGAACATTGTAAGCACCTAGATACAGACACTCCCCTTTTAACACTGTCCCCTCACTAAACAGTAGATTAGCTGATCATATTTAATTGCAGAAATGGTTCATTATTCCTTGAAGACCTGTAATGATTTTCCATTCCAGACTAAAGAAGTGAGCAGATAGAGGGGAAGGCCAGTCTTTGTCACAGCTTCAAAGTTTTCCAGACAGTAAGGCAAGGGGGACCAAACACCTCACCCATAAACTGTTTGCTCCTCTCAGCAACAGGAAACATCAGGTTCTGTCAGCTACAGTAGCTTTTACTTAGTGAAAACAATTATATTAATTCCACTGTGCCTCTCCAGCTTTAGATCCAGATCAGTTTAGCAAGATTTAATTCAGTAGTCATGTGCCAAACACTGCATACATGATCATCAATTTATCTATAAGCCTACTGATTTTTTAGCTTTTCTCCTTTTCCCAATCACTGTGACAAATAAATACAAAAAAGCCTTTTTCTGAGAAGTGTTGACAAAAGCTGCTTTCAGGAAACAGTTGTCTACTCACATTAATGGACATACAGCAGATGTGTACCAGGTAAATAAATACTGGCAATCTGCTGTCTCGTGAAGGAATTCAGGGATGCCTTCCTTCTCTTCTGGATTGCAGTGGAAGAAAATGGTTGAAGACACAAACTTTGATTTATCTTTACCACATCTGGAGTCAGATGAAAATATGACATCCAAATCATCATCTACAATGAGAAGAAAAAATAGTTTACTTCCTTGAGAACAATCTGTACACACTAGACCCTGGAAAAAAAAAAAAAAAACAGTAGCTAGCTACAGGAAATCATTGCTTATGCAGCATGAGCACAGATGAAAACAGGAGATGAAAGTCTTCCAACTTCAAGTCTTTCAGTCTTCAAGTGTCAAGCCCTAACCCCTATTAAAGCCATATTAGCAACTGAGCTTACACAGCAAAAAGAAAACAAACAAAAAAAAAATCTAAATTATGCTAGACAGACTTTGGATAGCTTTACAGAAATGGATTAGCATAGATGTTGTCAACCAAGAACCATTTTTTGATGAAACAATTCACATAGTATCAAGCAATTCTGTCTGGTACATGAGCATGTACTTACCATCAACATAATATTTGGCATTTCTGGCAGAACCAACTCTCCGAACACGCTGTTCATTGGTTTTCACCTGGCAGATGTTTGCTCCAAAGCATTCTGGGGAACTTGAGTTTGTTATACCAGAAAGTTGAATTTGATACACATATTTATCACCATTTGTCCGTACATCACCAGAAGCTGTGTACAACCTGAGGAAACAGAGGAAAAATCTATTCTTAAGTCTAAACTCACAGGTTGGGGTTATTCCCAAGACATAAGACAGTCTTATGACTGTCTTATGTCATAAGTGATATGATGCTATCACTTGCTGATTCCAGAGCAAGCTGAGTGATCGATTCAGCAACCAGAAAAGATGCAGGACTGTGGCTCCCTCCCCAAAGCAGAAATAACAAGCACAGGAAGCTGATTTTTCCAGCTATACTGCCTTCAATGTGTGAGTGAACATGTAAATTCCTTCAAAGGTTTAAGACAGTATGAAGATAAAAGCATAATTCAGTGGCTCATACACACTACTGATGTGAGAACCATCTGATGTGCTCTGCAGCATGATAAATGGCACAGTTTAGCCATCTTCTCCAGAAAGGTAGCTACTTATACCATTCTGCTGTTCTGGGGTTTTTTTTGGGTTTTTTTACTTACTTGGAATAAACATCCCCTAAAGAAAAGTTTTTCCCAGTTGCAGGATTAATGACTGTTCCATTCACCACCTCTACCTCCTGCTGCTTCACAGCACAAGCTGCACGTGTGTCCCATGTGATGTAGTAAGCACAGTTTTCTTCATCAAACCTACCAAATAAAAGATAAAGCTGATCATTCCAGGAAAGAGTAACAAGTTTTTAGTATCTTGAGAAAAGGAAAAGACAACTGCTAACCCACATGTGACAATGTCCTGCCTAAGTATCACACCTAGAGTAAGCTAAAATAGACAAGCAGCACTCAAAAAAAGCTACCTGAAGAATTACATCGGATTTTTCTGCAGTTTTGTGATTTTAGAAGACTTGGCTGCACCTGAACTTCCTACTGAAAATTCCAGAATTCCCACAGTGTATCAAAGGGCTTTATTGATATATTTTAGCTAGCAAACACATCAGGCTGCTTTTCTGCATCATGTTAAACGTGCCTTTTATTTAAGCAGAACAAGAGGTATAAGCTAGTGTCCTAGTTCTGGCCACGACAGGGTAATATTTTTGCAGTAGCCAGGAAGGGCCATGGCCAGGACCCAGAGGTTATTCTATACCAGCTCATATCATTGCTAGGGACAGGGGGAAGGACATCTTTTCTAGGGAGAAGGGGTCCCTCCTGTGCCAACACAGCATGGCACAGGGACCCCAGTCATGTATCATTGTCTTGTTCGAATCATTCAGCTCCTTCTTGTACCCTCGGTCACTGGTAGCATTGCTGGTACTGTTTCTTTCTTATCTCATTTGTTTCTAGTAAATTGTTGTTATCTCAACCCATGATCTGTGCCTTTTGTGCCCTCCACACGTCTCCTCTCCAGCCCTCGGAAGGGGAAAGGGGGGAACAAGCAGTGTGTAGTTTCAGTGGGAGCACTGAATTAGAGAATACCATTCCTAAACCATGACGGCTAGTCAGACTTTGCTGTCTAGTTCTTTGACTCACACAGAGCATTTTGTTCAGTTTTCCAATTCTGCAAGCAATATAGTGTTAATAATATCAAGAGAAAGCAAAAAGTCCTCAAGCTTTCTTAGTATTTGTGATCATGCATATATACCTTATTTTAGAGAGCTTCTTGTTAAATACACTGTATTCAAGCAGAAATAAACCATGCTTTATTAGCTCAAACCTGTAGAAAATGTTCTTTAATACACTGATTTTGAACAGAGTTAAGAGTGGTTGTACAATGACATTGACTACTGACACTGAACACAACAGCATCTGAGTCACTGTTCGATCTAATACAGAAGCAGAATGCTTAATTTTTTTTCCCAGAATTTTTAGGATAAATACAAAATATGATGTTTATGAAAATGAACAACTGCACAAACTCCAAAGATCCTATGCCTTGCAAGTACAGACCATGGATTATTTTAGGGACTGTCCAACAGAGCAGAGTCCCTGTCCTTAGATTTAAGAGTTTACTGGAGAGGTACAAAAGAATCAGCTGTGAAGATCAGTGGTATGTACATTTATCACTCACCTCTGCAGCATGGGCATGCCAACTGTTCTTGCACATTTCAGTTCTATAATTGTTGTTACTTTCTTATTTTTCCTACATTCTTGCCCACTGGAATAACTAATATACACTGTATCACCTAGAAGAAGAAAAAAAAAAAAGTGACAAAAGGTTTTTGTAAGCAGCTGTCAGAAATTTCCTTTGCTCCTTTGCCCTCTCACAGCTATAGAATCACAGATTGGCTGAGGTTGAAAGGGATCCCTGGAGGTCATCTGGTCCAAACCCAAGTGGAGTCACGTGGGCCAGCTGTCCAGGACTATGTCCAGACAGCCTTTGAATACCTCCAAGGCAGGAAACTTCACAATCTCCTGAGACAGCCTGTGCCAGTGTTTAGGTATTCTGACTGTAATAAAAGTATTTCTTGATATTCAGATAGATAATTAATTTCTTTAAGCTTTAATGACAAGTCTGTTTATTTGCTTTGATGTTTTCTCATGCCTTAAACATCACATTTTGTTTTGATTTTTGAAACAGAAGATTCACTGATAAAAATATTTCAATATAAAGGCTTCAGTATAATTTAAAAACTACTACAGCCAAGCTGTAAGATTTAAACCTTTAGTCTCTAGCTCTCCACAGGAAGAAAAAGTAACTCTACCTGTCACATTCAGCTTCTGTGTATGAACAAGTCCAAGAACTTGAACATCTCCATTGTAGCTTTTCCTGCAAATACTGGCTCTTTCAGGGCAGCCTGTGGGTCCCTCATGTACCCTCTGACAGAGGTTCACGTAGTACCTATACAGAACATGGAAGACAAAACTCCTTTAAAATTCATTTAGGCTAAACTGAAGACGTGATACACAAACTTTAGAATCTTTGTGGGAAGCTAGATAGGTTGCAAGAAAGTAAATCTTAAATTAGCTGACAGACTAAAACATGTACTAAGGTTTGGCAGATTACTTCTAACTATCATTTTCAAGTAAAAGAGTGTGCAAAAAAAAAAATTGCTCATTTACCAGATTAGGTCACTAGTTAATTTTGACCTAGGTCCAGACTAGAAATTGGAAGAGAGTCAAGAAATATCCTGAAGTTTTTTCATTTATAGAAGTTATAGTACTACCCTACATTCAGCATCTCCTCAGAGTTATGCCAGCTCAGATAATGTTAGAGCAGAGAACTGCTGGCAAGGTGGTGAATGAAGCGTTTTGCTACTCCACAGCTTATCGTAAGTTTAGAATTAGATGCTGTCATCCTCGCCCAGTTCATTTTTATTTCCTAGCTGGAGGAGGGAGGCGGGAGAGGTTGATGACTTCCTGACATCCACATTTCCCACTAGGCTAATACATCAAGGAATATGAGTAAAAAGCCCCAGTAAAACATCAGAAAGTAAGTTATACATTTGAGTAAAAAGAAAGCAACTAAGTAATTAACACTTTTCTTCAACAAGATTAAGAATAAAAAAAAAAAGCATTTAAACAACAAAATTACATTTTTAAGATAGCAGTTTAAATATTAAGTTTTTAAATAGCTTTTAGTTTAGACATATTTGTCCCTTAAAAAGGTAAATATAATAGAGGGAAAGAGTGAGAATGAAGAATGTGATTACTCAGTACCTTCAGATAAAATGGATTCTTGTCTCAGTTTTTTTTTATTTATATGAAGTGTTAAGCACTGACAGTTTTAAGACACTGAGCAGGGACTAAACAGAAATTCTATATCACATTACAACTTTACTGATAATCAAGCTGCTCCCTGTGAGTTGCTCATTACTCACGAGTTCCCATTGTGGAAAAAGATCCATGATCCTGTCAGGGAAGAGAGCATTCTCAAGTCATAGGTTCTGTGTTTTTGGACAAACTTGCACTCCATTTTCTTGGGAGGACAAACAGCTTGAGTCTTCCATTCAAATGTCACAGCACAACCAAGAGTCTCACTGAGAAGGTACGGGCTCCCAACACCAGCATTTTCGTCACAAGTAAAGATAATGGTAGATTCCCTTCTTGCAGTTGCTGTAAGGGGAAAGGTTGAAAAAGTGTAATTTACAGGAGGCTTGCAGGCATGTATGGATTTTAGTGCAGATAAATCTGTGTGTTAGCTAACATCCTTGTACATAAAGCATATGAAGTACTTACTGCTACTACAGAATCCCCACTTTTCATCTCCCTGGTAGTTTTCAGTTGTAGCACACCATGGTTTATTCTTCCCTTCTGTAATACATTCCTTATAGGTCTTCCCTTTGTACTTGAAGGGGAACACACAGAGCTCTCCCTTTTCAGTCACTGAGAAGGAAAGGTATAATCTCATAACTACACACGGCAGAATAGAGGTGTATCCGTATTCAGAACCTTATTCAAAGCCTGTACTTCAGTACTAAAGAAAGGTCAGTGGCAAACAACAGAAATACTGAAACATTGAATTTAAACCCTATTAGAAAACCAGATGTAGCATACAATTAGCTACAATCATCCCTACGGAAAAGTTGTGCTGTCTCTTCCAGGGAGATGCATGTTCATGTTGCAGATTAATAGGACACTTGTGATTTAGCAAAACTGCATGGTTCAATTGGTGTATGTAAAATCTAGGTTGCTTACTGTCACAACAAAACCTCCTATTTTAAGGGAAAAATATCCTGACAAGTTTTGAACATAAAGAATGGGCCTGCTTCAGTCTCACCTGGAGGGCACCGATCGCCTCCTGTATATTGCAAGATGACTGTTTCATCCTGGTGGCTATAGTCCAGTCTCATTTCCTTTATGTTTCCAAAAGATGACACACCACTTTTAGATGTCAGACACACTGCCCCATCTCTGCATTTTCCCTGGGGCAAGCCTACACTGCACACACCAATGTGGTAATTGTTGGATCCAGAAAATACCTGTGTAGACAATCAGAAGCATCACAGCAAGTCTAGAGTCAGTACTTACAAAATCACACAAGTGCTTCATAAAACCAAGTCTCAGGCAGCACTTGCATAATGCAGGAGGAAGAGAGAACTAATTTTGCAAGTCTGGCCTTCCTTAATATGACAAAACTGCAGATAAACCACAGGACCACAGATAAAATATGTTCAGCAGATCTACTTCCTCATCCAAGACAAGTGCAGATAAACCACAAAGGACCACAGATAAAATATGTTCAGCAGATCTACTTCCTCATCCAAGATTCTGTCAAACGTGAAGATTTCTCATTCCTTACCCATCACTGGAAAATATTAAAATGTTATACTCTCTAATATCATTCCCTCTGTCAGAAGCCAAACAAGTATCGATACGGACCACAGCACATTTCAGCCTTTTCTCACACAGAATGCTTTCTTACCCACCACTGTGTCCATTAACTTCACTCTCAAAAATATTAAAATGTTATACTCTCCAATATTATTCCCTCTGTCAGAAGCCAAACAAGTATCGATACGGACCACAGCACATTTCAGCCTTTTCTCACACAGAATGCTTAGAAGAAACCCTTCCTGCAGTTTTAAAATGTTGATGGCAATAGGCAATTATAAATAAAAAAATAAATAAATGTCACACCATAAGAAGGCATTACCTCAAATGATCTTCCAGAAAGGCTGGACAGGTTAAACGTATAGTGTAGCTGTTCATCAATCACAGAGCAGCCTAAAGTTTTCACTTTATCAGGACACACAAGTGGAGTTTCCCACTCAAACACAAATGTGCAGTCAATTTTCCTTATCATCTTTGGCTTACCCTGTTACCAAAGAACACAGGAAGACACATTTAATTTTTGGAGAGTTTATTGCTGTCTCTGCACTTTCCCCCTTCCCCAGTAGTTAATCTCCGTTATTACCACGGCTAGATTTCATCAGTTGTAGGACAAACACCATATTGTAACCAGCACCAAAGAAACTTTCAAGGAAAGTACATTCTACCTAGCTTAACAAAACAGTCAAGGTACACAAGCTTTCTTCTTAATTAGGGTTGAGATTTTGATGTTCAGCACAGTTGCAATCAGCAATAGCATGAGGGCTGTGCTTCTTGATGACAGAGAGTGTTAAGAGACTTCACTGAGTTAAGGTTTAGAGAGAATACTGTATACTTTATCATGTTTTAAACTGAAGTATTAGTATGTGTAATATTCAGAGCTGCCTCAAGTTTCAGTTCATGCCCCATGTTGATGGAAAATGGTTTCATGATCTTCAGAACACTCTAGTTTGACAAACATATCTAAGTGCTTCTCTACTTAATTTTAGTTTGCTGAAGCATTAAAAAAATTCAAGAAGTGCTAAATTCACATCACCACGCAAATACAATTTAGTGTCCAGGTGTTGACACAAAATAAAAATATAAGTAGCTAATTGCAAATTTTTTAAGTTGTGTGTGATTATAGAAAAGGTTACAGCATAGGAGGAACACTTCACAGTAATACCTGTACAGTTGCACTGGTTCTTGTGTTAGCTTGAGGTACAAGTACAAACTTTAGGATCTAAACAAGGTGCAATACAGCATTAAGTTTAATGTCAGCAATAAGTTATCATTACATTACTTCTGTGGAATCTGATGATTGAAATCATCAGAACCTGTTATTCTCAAGCTTAAAGTTCATGCACTCAATAAAATTTTGGCCAGTCAAGAGAACAAATATGATATTTCTTCTTGAAGAAAGTCTATCCATACATTATAGAAACAAATCCTTGAGTTAGTTTCAAGCAAAGCTAACACCAGTTACTACCCACTTTCCATTACACTCCAATATCAACCTAAGTTTAATAGATGTCTTACCAGACTAGTTCCTTGGCCACAGTGAAATGCAATAACAGAAGTATAGTTCAATCCATTGTTTATCTGACAAGGAGTAGTGCTGTTGTAAGTGATGTAAACTTCATTTACTGCCTTATTGAACTGCGGAGGTTCAGTAACACGACCAATATCCTACAAAGCAAAAATATATATTAATAGAATTACAGGATACACCTAGATTCCAGATAAGCCCAGAGATTCAGATCAATTCAGATTCATCTATTTCGTTTGCATGGGAGCACAACTACTGCCCTTCCAAAAACTGCATTCTGTAGTCAAAGAACAGCCATTACATTTCAATCCTAACAAAACACATGTTGAGCAACTCAAAACAGTTTTTCACTGAGTCTGACAAAAGCCATGGAGTTTCTGCCTCTTAGAGGTAGATTCTTCTTTACATCAATGTACCAAATTACCAACACATCACTTAAAAATAGCATTGACAATGGAATAAGATCCTTAGATGACTACGGAAATTTGTGGAAAACAATCACAGCTTTTTACATCTATATTCTAGAGCTTGTAAACAAGTCCTCAAAAGAAAAAACATAGATCTCTCAAGGTAATGACACAGACAAGTCAGTCAATCCTCTGTAACAGGCTTGCTACTAATGTAGCTGTCATGTTCTTACATAGATCACCTAAGGGCATTTTCAAGCATACTAGCGTCTAGACTGCTTCCAGTTACAACAGGCTATCACAAGATCAATTAAGCCACAGAATGTCTAGGACATTCTGATTTCCAATGTCCATATTTGGCACAAAAATTCTTTTCCACTACGTGAAAAAAAAATTCTCTGTAGCAATTTTTTAGATTTATCACTGTATTCAATCTTCTGACATCCAAAAAAGACCACTGGGGTTCAGTGTAGGAAAATACTTCTTCATAGGGAAAAGCAATAAAAGGGAACTTTGCAGAGGAGATTTTGGTTCTGCATTCCCTTTCTTTAATCCACTGTCAAGCCTCTGGTTCAAATCGGGTCTCTAGGCAGGGATAGTATATTGAACTATTAAGGAAATGCACATTTCAGTGATTCTTGGCATAGCACTTACTATTGGTGATTCATTAACAGGAACCATGCAAACAGCTGCTCCAGGTGGGCAATTGACATCTTTGATAGGATTGAGAGGCTCACAAATGTTGATGTAGAAGTCTGGAGAAACATCTGTAATATCTTCATCCACAAATGCCTCATAATACCCGGTGCGATGGATCAGAGGAGACAGGTCAATAATGGAACTGTCATTCATTACTGAGCACTTCACCTGCAAGAAGGCACATTTTCACTTGCTTTGGTTAACTGACAAACATCCTTCTTGGGGCCAGAAGCATGGCTACATTTAAAAGTTTCAAATATAAGTAAAGCAGCATTTGTTATAATTTTTACTTGTCTATAGATACTAAGCACCTACAAGTAGCATATGAAAAACCTTGATCATTTAAACATTCTTATGGAATGGAGTCCCTATCAGAACAATACCAATTCAAAGCTCTGGCGCACACACATACTCCAGCATAGTCATATGACTTCCTCAGATCAGGCCCCATGCCTTCCTCTCCTCATCTCCACCACCTCCAACAAACTCGCCTGGTTATAACATTATAACAATGTAAAGTTAGTGTTTTGCAAGTTGATGGCTTGAGTACTACCTTTCCTCTGAATCAATTTCACACACTCTTAACATGCCTAAACCTACTGAGAGCCTATGAGGAATTTGAGAAATCTATTCTTTAGATACTGGAAAAGAAGCAAGTAACAAAATTACCATTAAATTTCAGGACAAATAATCATTGTCACTGTCTAGATATCATCACACTGAAATAGCTTGGGTCACTATGAAAAAAAGGGATCAGAAGAAACCTTTCCCTCAAGGAATTTAAAATATACTGTTATTATATCTAACCCCCCTCAAAAATTTTAAGCCCCACGAGTGTTTTCTGCAGAAGTAATTCTTACCTCTTCTTCACAAGCCAAGGAAGTATGCCAAGAGAAGTAACTAGTGCACGTCTGCTCATCGAAAGACACAAAAACAGGCCGGCTCTCATCTCCAGCATCAGACTTGCATACAAAGCTAAAATAGCTTTTATGCTTCAGTGCAGGGTCTGCAGGGCAAGGATCTCCATCTTCATAGACAAGCTTTAACACCTGATCTTCATAACTTAAAGTTTTACTCTGTTTTCCAGCATTAACTGGTTTTCGGCCACTTGTGATGCAGACAGCTAAAATGGAAAAAAGAAAAATTAAGAAAACAGATCAAGTCTGATGCAACTGCCCTCAAAATTTGCACCATACAACATAAACAGCAGGAATCTTAAGATTTTTGCATCACTTTAATTTTCCTAATAAAGAATGGCTTTGCCACAGCATCTGGAGTTGCCATCAAACTGAGCTGAACTGCACCAAATATTGCCTTTATTGCTTCATCAACCAGCTGAACATACTACACCTATACATGCTGAAGCAGCCACAGAGCAGTGTTTGCTTATCACTTCTCTGGAAACCAAGCAATTAACACAAAATGTCAGAGAGATTACATATAATTTTATTAAGATGCCTCTTAAAAACCAAATCAATCCAATATTTTCTTCTAACTCCACAAAATAATTTTCACTACAAGAAATACTCCTATTTTAGCATCTAAGATGCTTAAGTATTATTTCATATTCAATTTGACAGAAGACCTAGTAATTCAACCTGCAATAAAGCAGCTATAAAACCAGTTAACTAAGCAGAAAGTTAACTCCTACTGATGTTTCAGAAGCACCCAGAACAAAACAGAAAGCTACAAAGAGGACTGGCAAAAGTTTAAAGTGCAGACACAACGCCCAGTGCAGATGTATTACAGCAATGCAGCACTATGAAGTTCACTCTAGCTGCAAGATTGTAATGTCTCCATTTTCACAGCATTGAAGACATGCAGCAGAGACAACTACATTCCTGCCCTCATGTCCATTCATTAGAAACTAAAGGGACTGGGACTTGAAGTGAGCCCATGTGAATGGCGGTGGGTAAAAACATATGGCCTCATTTCCTAAGACAGTTTAAGTTCTTCTCCTAGTCAGTACAGCCACCAGCTGTTCCCTTCACTCCTTCTGCACTTGCAGTGAAACATCACATTTTACAGTAAACTTGAGCATAAGCATTTCTTTTGGTTATCCTATAGTCAATGATTACAGCACCAGAGAGGATAAGTTGCTTACCAGCTCCATTAGCACATGAACTTTTAACTTCAGCACAAACATTCAACTCAATTATTCTGTTGTGTGAATCACTGATGGTATAGCCAGACTCTCGCTTTAAAGATGTCAGATCAAAGAGGTGGCCTATAGAGAGATCAAGGAACAATTTAATCTCTTATTCAGATTCAAAATCAAGACATTTCTTTGTATTATAAGCTTTCAGTAACTTAATTTAGTAGGAAGGTTAACCAGACCCTATTTGCCTGCTAGCTTAGAAAGGCAAACAGTTACTTATTCATATTAACAGAGGAAAAACTAGTTTTGAACTATCAACTATTTCTGTTTCAAGCAACATTGCAGTACAAGAGATTTCTACCATCACTAAGCTTGTTAGTCACTATCCAGAGGATGTGTCACACTGCCCTTTATTAGTAAAGTCCCTCAAGAAGACAAACACAGCAGTGCTGCTTCCAGCAGCCTCTTCCACATACAAAATCCTGAGGCCTCCTCCTTACCTGTTGAAGGATTGGTTACTCGACAGTCATTTTGCACGTTGCTTTTAAGAGGACATGCAGCAGCAGTGAACCATAAGAAGGTATATTCACAATCTTCAATGGCAGTTATAAGTTCTGGCTTTGATTCCTAAACAGAAAAAGGTGGAGAGAGCAACATCTTTATAGAGTGATAGTGCAAGATTCCATGCTAACAGGTTTATCCCTACAGCCTGTAGCTGACCTCAGTTCAAACACCAGTCCTAAAACCTGACAGATTATCATAGTCCACTGAATTAATCCAAGGACAGAGTATTCAACTGTGATTATTTCCAATACACAACAGTACAGAACCATTATCAGGAGAAATAAAATTAATGACAGGAGAGCTAGAGGTAGCCTAGGGTAATAGAAAATCCAAAATGCAATTCAAATCTCATCAAATGGAAGAGTACTTAATGGCAAGGCATACAGATGTGCAAGAGTTAAGAGCTATACAGCCAATAGCATTATTTACTACTTGAAACACTTCCCAACCTGCACTACATTCATCTTCAAGGTGTAAGCAGATGATCTGAAGCTATTACACATGACAAAATTTGTGCTAACAGAGTGTACAAAACAACCTCTTAAAAATTGCTCAGCATCTAAAATTCAAGTACTGTAAGTCATTCAGCTCGCATGAACACATAAAATCCCAGCAGAAGGAACCCACTCACAATTCTGTTTTCATCACACTTGAGGCGCAATATTGTTGTTTTCTTCCGAGTTTTATCTGGACACTGATCTCCATTAATGTATTTCAGGATAAAAGTGACATTTTCCCAACGAGGACCATCAGCCACTTCCCCAAGACTGGTACATTTTGTACCCTCAACAAGTGAGGCAGCAGCATCAGAAGGGCAGGAACCTATACAGATAAACAAAAACTGCATTATTACTCCAAATGTTAGTAAGGTGTACTTGCCTGGAATAAAAGTCCACTACTCTACTTTCAGGTATGTCATGGTTGATCCATCTCCAAGCCACTGTCCAAACCATACTCATTGGGGTGCATTTTCCACAAAAAACACAACTAGCAGCAATTGTCTCACTTCACTTAAGATAATGCAAAAACTAGTGGCAGCTACCACAGGGGAAGTAGACTACTACAGAGTGGAAGGCTACAGTCTGGCCTTGCACTGCACAAAACACAGTCAGTCAGAAGATGCCATAGGAAAATTCTGAACTGATGATTTTAATCTTTAAGAGCTATAGAAAACTTTGGATAAGGACTGAAGAGCGAGGGTGCCAAAGCTATCAAGAGAAGAGCTGCTAGTGAATCTCACCCACTAAACAGATGGAAATCAGGCTCACAATGTACCTTTCCCTCTGGTGCTAAAATCACACCACTGTCTCTGCATACTTTGCTTTGTGATTTATTTCACTCAGAACAGCCACCAGCAGTACTGTCCTACCACTTGCCTTCCCTAGCTGCAGGAAGAATATATTTGTACTTTGCACTTACGTGTAGCACTATAGGGTACTAAGGGCCTGCAGACATTAATGTAGTATTTCTGGGTAGTAGCAGATATAGCAATGGCCTCCCAGTTCTCTCTGTGTCGTGTCAGGGACGAAAAGTCATAGAAATTTCCTTCGTCATCCCTGGACAAAAGATTAAAGGCATGTAAAATAATTAAGCACTTTAAAGTTGCAGTTCTTAAGTTACTACAGTAATTTCAACCTGATAACTCTAAGCAGAGTATTGCACTGGAAAAGAAGTCTGCATCAGATGCAGTGCTCCCCAGAAACTTCAAATTCAGTAGAGGGATAATATCACTGTACCAGCTATCCCCACAGAAACTGTCCACATGCACACAGCTCTCAGCCAATGCAAGAGTAATTCCAACTTTTAATTCAGGCATGTTGGCTTTCAGTGCATGGCAAGCACACACACAGTTACAGTCCACTGTTTCACCTTAGGGTAGAGACCTATAATGAGGCCAGATGTCCAAATTCTGGGCCAAATATTAGCCACATCTGACCCCACCTCAAATCTTAATGAGCTAATACTTGATTGTGACTGATATAAATGACATTTTTCCTGAAGCACTGTTTGGTGGAAATTCCAAACAGACAGTTGTAGCCTTATTTAAATTAGCTGTTGTTAAATAACTAGACACTTGCAATGACCTAACATACTCAGCATTCAACCACCAATAAATACATATCAAACAGCTCCCTTTTATTATTCCCCAGAAGAATCTCAAAGTTGTGGCTTTTTCCCAATTAAATTAGTTTTCAGAAGCACAAATTGCAAAAGTTATTTAAAATATTATGCATTGGCACTGAATGCTACATTAGCTGGACAAACCACAATAGCTAAAGGGGCAGGGTTGCACTGAATTGCAAAAAGGCTGTATTTGTCTCTCTCAACATACAGTTCCATTTTAATTTTGTGAAAACAACTTACTTGTAGGAGCACTCAGTAGATTTAACAGGTGGGCAAGCATACTGAGTATGCCATTCAAACATGTAGGTGCAGTCTGGAGTTTCCTTCAAAAATACAGGCTGAAAGAACACAATAAGAAATTAATTTGCTTTCTTATTCAGACACATGGAAACAATGAAATGCATCAGTCATGCTTCAGGAAAATCCAAGAACACACATATTGTCTTAGAGCCACACTATTCCTCTGACCAGCTAAGCATGGCTTCTCCCAAATCTGAGTTTATCCACATGCACACTTCTGATAAAAGGGCAGCCATTAGTAATTGCTGCCTCTCCAGGAAATAAGAAGAGAAAAAGTAATTCTATACACAATTGATTAAGAACAGCAAGGGAAGCACAAATCAGATGCCAAAAGCAAGTAACCAGCTTATTTTAGTCTGGCCATGTAATAACTGCTTTCCTGCACATTCAACCTTCTACCTTTTATTTCTTACAAAGAAACAGCTGTAATTTATGGAAGAACATCCCTTCCCAACTTCTCCAAGAGCTCTGGTAATAACAGACGTCCCTTAAAGGAACAATATGCACTGATCTTCCTGGACAATGATAAAGGTACCATCCATAAACAGGAGATTCAAAACATTCTTCATCTTTTTTCCCCTCACAGGACCTATGAATCACTTGTCTAATCTGCAAATGATTAGGCATGTTCACGTTCTTCACCCTAACCTTCCATACGTTAAAAAAGAGTAATTCTGGAAGACAGTATGTACAGGAAGCACAGTTTTGAAACTAACCTCAGATGAAGTCTTGTCACAATAGAATAATATAGCAGTTGATCGTTCATATATTTTATGACATTTCTCCCCACTGGTGTAATTAATCATAATTAGACCATTTTTGAAAGTCAGTTTGTCTGTACGTAAGCCTAGAAGCAAAGAGTTGAGAGAAGTCAACAGCTACAGTAAACACACAACTGCAGTAATGCCTCTGACAGGCTCACATAAACACCAATAAAATGCACAATTAAAGAATAGATAGACCTCAACCTTCCTCTAAAATTTGCAATCCAGTTATTGAGGGACTACTACTCCAGCACAGTAAGGCTGAACCAGTTCATAATTGAGTGTCAAGGTAACTACACGTATGACATTTTATCTGCACATTGAGCAAAAGCAGTGAGGTGTTCTACCTCATTAGACATACTAGATTAGCAAGAACCCTTCTTCACCCTGGTTAATCTTCCCACTCCTTAGGTTTGTTTAGGTAAGTGCAGTACCTGCTACTTTTTCAAAAGTAGGGTCCATCTTCTTTACTTGACACGATGCAACACCGTGACCCTTTGTTCTGCAATGTTCTGTTATTTCTCCACAAACACTGAAGTAGTAGTCATACTCATCTGTACTCACTTTGATGTTTTTACCAGAAAGCGGCTTCAGGTTAAAAACGTGACCATACCTTGGATCTTTCACCTGGCAATCTTTTCCTTTAAAAGGAAGTTAACAATTTAAAAAACAACTTAGGATCTATTAGCCTTGCCAAATACACTGGGGACAATTATGGCTTACTGGACAAATAAGGCCACAAAAATGAGTAGCTACTTCAAGGCAGTGACACTGAAGAACCATCTTAGTACAAATGGCACATTTATTTTATAACTGCCACTAAAGCAAGATGTGAAAGTCACACTGTAGTTCAAAAACTGCCTCCGAGTGGTCTCAAGTTCTTCCTTCACCTGTGCTGAAGATGAAGTACAAACTCAGAGACACTAAGTCCAGAACTTGCTTAATTATCTGGAAAGAACAGCAAGGTCACAAGATCAAAGCAAAAGGTGTCCTAGACGTCAGTCTTGTATCTCCTTTTAACAGCTCTGAAGTTTGCTGAGTTAAGAAAATAATCAGTCATAGGAAATATTTATTCCAGCTTACAAATCTACAAAGATGCATATAAAAGAAGATTTAGGAAAATTCTAGTTTCAAGAGTCTCATTAGCTGATATATGTCAGTGACTTTGCTGTTGCTCAAGTCCTCAAAGTGACCCTTTGC
This sequence comes from Pyrgilauda ruficollis, assembly GCF_017590135.1. NCBI lineage: Eukaryota > Metazoa > Chordata > Aves > Passeriformes > Passeridae > Pyrgilauda > Pyrgilauda ruficollis. Next base: position 7,727,168 of record NW_024523648.1, read on the forward strand.
TCAATATTCTGAAACTTTTTTAAAAAATCATCAGATTGTATCACTCGAACATTACACTCTTCTTGATCACACATGTTGGTACCCAGCTAAAGACATCAGTTTTCTTCCTTCAAAACCACAGCTCAGTCACCAGTGTCCTGCACAGTAACTATGTGCTACAGAGCAGCAGTTTATGAACATTCCTCAGGCCACGTCAGGTCATCAGCAGTTTCAATAATGACTAGGATCGTTGTGATAGATCCTTTACAGGAAGTCCAGATATTTTATAAGGAATTATCTACAAGCTGCAAAACAAAGCCTGCAAAGGCAGAGAAGATGCCTACACACTCAGTCTTCCATCTAAGAGACAATCAAGTACCAGAACTAGAACTTGTGATTTCTTGTTGCACATCCTGGAGTCAAATACAAACCGAGACTCTCCCCCATTGTCTAACTAGGGTCAAGTTTAGTCTTGCTTCCAGTCTTTAGTGAGGGACAGGGAATGACTTGCCAGGCACAGAATCAACTCCATTCTCATGAAACCTGGTGCCTTAATATTTACTAACAAGTCTGTCTGTGACTTAACATGAGAGCAGTAATGCTGTTTTGATAAAGTATTGTACTACATCTTCTTTCCCTAGATATGCAAGTACATCTGCCTGTCACCCTAACTTGTACTTTTAACATTAGACAGGATGTGTAGTTAGCTTAAAGCTCAGAACAGATATTCCTCCACAAGCCAACACTTTTTACATAAAGATTCACAGGGCAAGAAACCAACATAGTTTCATTCAAGTATTTATTACTTGGACAGTTTGGCTGATACTTTAAATCTCAAATAGCTACTTACCTTCTGCTTTGTGAACAGGACATGCTGCCAAAGTCCTCCAAACAAAGACAAACTCACAGTCATTCTCTTGCTCCAACACTGGTGATCCCTACAGAAAAGGGTCATATGAAGGAGGCTTACTAATAATTACACTGCAAGTCTCAAAACATACACACATGGCCTTTTTTTTTTACTGCAGTTGCACAGTTTGAAGTCTCCACTATCAAACTGCAGTATTCGTGTTCAGCAAAGAGCTGCTTTTGGTGGCTCACAGGATTCCATGATAGTTCACAATTGTGTTCTACAGGTTCAGTAAAACAGACAGCTTTTTCAAGAAGAGACAAGGAAAAACCCAGTATGTAAGATTTTACTTTTTAGAACCAGTCTCTCCATTTTGAGAGGAATAAACATGGTTTGTTTTGGAACAAGCATTAAAATCCTCATTAACAGCAAGTCGAAGAGAAAATTACCGTTGTTTGATCACACTGGAAGATTATACGTGTAGAATAACGCTGATTATCTTTGCATGTGTCACCATTCAAGTAGATAATGCTTAGCGACCCATCAGTAGCAGCCTGGGGGTTTATCTGAATGACTCCAAGGTTCTTGCTTTTATCAGTGTATTTCACACAAGATCCTATGGCACCACCTACAGGAAAAGAACTGGGTTTTAGTTCGAAGCTTTGACAACTAGTGTTAAATTGATTTACAATAGTATAACAGGGTAGCTTTAAGAGAGCTTTGAAGTAAACTGTTTCAAACTCCTGAAGCAGAACACAAGACACATATTCATCAATACAGTTAGAGACACTGTGTAGCTAAAGCCTTTGAGGAATACAGCAAGTTACTCCTGCATACTGAAATATTTCAAACTGCACTAATTATCTGATTCCACAGACTCATAAAAGATTACAGTACAGTTAAATACATGAAACTGGCTAGAAATGGAGTAAGACATGGCAAAAGCTTCTCAACTGGCTTAATTCAGTTAGGACGCTTCAACAACATTTGACTTTCTGTACTAGTTTCAGCTGGGTAGAGTTAATCTTCTTCCCAGCGGTGAGTAGGAGGCCGTGTTTTGGATTTGTGCTGAACACAAGGTTGATAATATAGAGATATTTTCTCATTGCTAAGCAGGGCTTACACAGAGCCAAGGCCTTTTCTGCTTTTCCTGCTACCACATGGCAAGGGAAGTTGCGGGTGAACAGGAGGCTGGGAGGAGACATAGCAGGGGCAGGTGACCCAAACTGATCATAGGGATATTCCAGACCATATGACATTATGCTCAGTATATAAACTGGGGGGAAGGAGGAGGAAGGAGGGACATTTGGAATGATGGTGCTTGTATTCCCAAGTCACTGTTACATGTGATGCAGCCCTGCCCTCCCGGAGATAGCTGAACACCTGCCTACCCATGAGAAGCAGGGAATTAATGCCTTGTTTTGCTTGTATGCCCAGCTTATGCTTTGCCCATTAAACAGTCTTTACCTGAAACCACAAATTCTCACCTTCACCCTTCTGATTTTCACCCCGATCCTGCTGGTGGGGAAGTGAGCAAGCAGCTGCACAGGCCTGATTGCTGACTGGGGTTAAACCATGACACTTTATATCCCATCTTCTTTAAAAAATAATAAGCTCAGAGATCCTGGCAAATACTGCCCTCAATGCAATTTTCCCAAATGCATTAATATACATCTCAATGCAAGAGTCCTGATAAGCATTAACACTGCTCTCAGCTTGCAGAAGTCTGTTTATTAATTCTCCCACATATGTCACCCAGATCTATGCTATTTCTGTGATTCAACGGACAGGAGTCAAGTCTTACTGAAATACCCAGGGACATCCCTCGGACTATAAGGTCTTGCATCAGAAGACACAAGTTAAGAAGCACTTGCCACTTGGCTTACCAGGACATCCAGTCACATAGGGCAAGGGCTTGCAGACATTCAAGAAAAACGTTCGCTTTTTTGCTTCCTTTGAAGTGTCTATAGCAACCCATGGCTCACCATCTTTGCTCAAGTCACTTAAGTCATACTCATTGCCAGCAGCATCTGGAAGAAATGCAATAAGCTGAGAGAACTTAATACTTGCAGCAGGATTGGATTTTAAATGATACCAGTTTCACTGACAAATACACAATTCGAAATAACTTTCAGAATCACATTAAATATGTATCAAGAGAATGTACTCTTGCCACAAAAACATCACCATGCCAAATGCAGAACACAGTTCCCTTGACAGTTACTTCCCAAATGTAAACTTCTCCACAAATCACAGGTGCATTTTTACAGATGCCAATACTAAATTCACTCATTTTTTTTAGAGTTGGGCTGAAGCAGCATCAGTCACAGTAATGATTAAATGTTTTCAAAGTAATTATCAACTTTCTTGTGTATACCACAATGTTTTAAATTAGCTTCCTTCCCTCTTTTTGTAAGTTAAGCCTGCTTCAAATAACTTACCTCTTCTCCCACCCTAAAACCTCTACCAAGATTTTAAGTCTTACAAATGTCTTCTCAATAGGTATTCTTAAAGCCCTCCACTGAGCAGAAGTTTGCTGTTCAGTTAATCCCTCCAACATAGGAAAGAGCCAACCTAAATTCCAGGTACTTACCTGTAACTTGACAATCTACAGGAGCAGGAGCACAAGCCAGAGCTGTGTGAAACTCAAAAAAAGTATCATGGACGTCCAGCACACTGTTTATCTCCTCACGCACAAACTTAAGCTCTCCAGGATATGAATCATTACAAATGAAAGTCACTCTGAACATGTCTGATGTTCCTATAAAACAAATATTTATCTACTGATGGTTCTGTTTGGAACATTTGAATTTAAGTTCAAGTCAATACTTGACTTCAAAATTTTCTAAGAGTTTCTTATTAATAACTGCTTCAAGGATAATACTACCTTGCTGCTTTATGGGGTTTTAGCTGTAAATATGCAAGTCTTCTTCAGAGAGCTAGCAGCCACTATTGCCTCTACAAATAAGAGACCAAAATGCCTTGACACATCTCGGGACCATAATTAACTTCACTGACCTCTGCTCCCTATGTTCTTTCACATCTATGAAGAAACAGAAACCTTTTAAAATACCACCAGTGGTAACAGCAGCTTTTAAATTACATCACACAAAGTTCTGGGTTTGGGGTTCTGTTTGTTTGTAAGAAGTTCAGTGTAGTGACTGCAGAACAAATAATACTGATCCTATCAAAGCACTATATATTAAGTTCTGTTTAATCCTCAGGAAGTGACAGAATTTTGTCAGGGAGTAGTATTTGTCAGCAAAATGCTTAGCAGTGTTATAAAAGTTGTTGAACCCCAAAGTAAAATCCATAAGAGCTTAATCACTGTTACATATTATGTACAAAAATGTCAAAACTGAGAAAATAAGAGATAGCACCCCAGCAATTAAGCATGCTGAAGCATTTGAGGTTCCTGAATCCAAAACCCAGTTTTCGATCTTTTGTTGTTAAGATGTGATATTCCTTTCTACAAAGTTCAGTTTCAGTATTGGAGAGCATCTAATATCAAATAACTAGATACACATTTTTTCATTCATTTTACCTGCAAAAGAGACTTAAATTCATGAAGTAGGTGCACATGAAGTGTCAGAGCACTAATTCAAAAAAATCCATAGAGGAGAGTATAAGCTTACTGAAAACTGACCTTTCAGATATGAAACAACTTTACAGAGCATTATCCATGAAACTGAAGCTAAAAGCTATTACTTCACTTAGAATAAGAACCTTAATTTTGTTTTCCCAATTTAACTATCCATTTCTCCATGCAAGGACCAGTATTTTTCATGTGCTAAGGAGAAAACTCTACAGTGTATTGAGTGACTTTCCTAAAGCTTTGAAATGAGCTTTTGCACACGTATTACTGAGCCATTACCATTCTGTGTAACTTCATTACTTCCTAAAATTTCCATATGAGCCAGCTTGTTTAAGTAATTAATACCAAGCCAAACAGACTTCAGTACACAAACAAAAGAAGGAATGAAGACCACTCACAATAAGTTTTTACAATGCACTGTGTATTTCCTGAACTCACCTGATTCCACACGAAGAGGGCCTCTGTAGGTAAGAGTTAGAAACCCTTCACTGGATAGATAAAGGGTTTTGTCCAATTCCAGTGGCCTCAGAGGTGTCAGATTTTCTCTTTCACACCCAGCAGCTGTTTTGCCATTGATTTTACCACAATATGGCAAGTGTCCACAAATGTTTAGCTAGAAGTTTTGAAAACATACAGATGCACACAGTATTAACTGCATCAGAAAAGCAAGGTCCATATACCCGTTTCTAAACAGTAAAACCCTTGTAGAGAACTATTTCAAACAACACAGTTGTCTTGCAGTGCAGAAATGACAGACTATAATATAGTAAGAGTATCCTCAATCTTCAGATTACAGGGTCAACCAATTCTCCCCACTAGAAGTAAAGAATGTGGTTCAGCATGTTTATTCTTGGCCTAAAGATACCACTATGGTATTACCTACGACAGCCTAGGATTACTGACACATGCAGATTACATTAAAAACACTGACATGGACAGACTAAATCCCTTTTTCTACGCTTTCCCTGTCAATTTCTTCAGAAGTAGCAGATAAATTAGTAGTACACAACAGAGTCCATGAGGGGAAAAATCACCTCAATAAGGCAGCCTCAAAAGCATGGCTACCTTATGTTCTCCAAGAACCAGAAGTTTACTGCATTCAAGACCATCTAAGACAAATGACGTTATCTTTCATTCCTTCCCTCAACCACAGTGCTTTCCTGCCAACTCACACTTCCTAAGAGGACTGAGTGAAAGCTCCTCTAGATCACTATGCAAGAAAAAAAGTGCAACAACAGTGCTCATAAACAAGATATTGTACAGTCAAAATCCTTACTGAGAACGTTTTCCCATTGCCAGTAACCGTATAACCTTCCTCAGAAGCTAATGGCTGCAGGTTGAACACAAAGCCAGTGTTTGGATCTCGCGCAGAGCAGGACTGGAAAAAAATTACAACAAAGTTAGTTTCTCCTTCTGCATTTCTTCTGTTTAGATTTTACCTCTAACTCGTTTCAAGAGCCAAAGCAATGATTTAGACATATTCCTACCCTGCATACCAGAACACCAGGTAACAGCTCCAGCAGTGGCTTCATTTAATTCTTTTGTACATTTGTTCAATTCTTTTTGTCCACTGACATCAGCCACACCAACATATCAAAGTGGAATTTAACAGATGGCACCTATCATATTAGCTAAGAGCAAGGAAATTTTAACTAAGGGCTGTTTTCACACTACTGTTGATGTTGAGACCTGTAAAGCAGAAGCAACTGAGTAGATTTCAGAGAATATTCTGCATTGGAAGGGATCCACAAGGATCATTGAGTACCACTGTTTAATGTATGGATTGTATGGGGATCAAACCCTCAACCATGGTGTTATTAGCACATGCTCCAAGCAACTGAGCTAGTCTCAGGCTTTAGTGTGAAAAAAGCAAAGTCTCATCTGATGATCTGCAGAAACCAAGGACAATACATATCCATACATATAAACTCAGTTTTATTAGCAACATAGCAAGGGAATGCAACTTTAAATTAAGCATTCAAGAGGGAGTAAACTATTCTCAAGAGAAAGTAGCTGAATATTTTGGTCCAAAGTTAGACATTTCAGAAATACTTCAAAAATAAAGCAGTAAAATATCACAAGACTACATTGTGACCAACTTGAGACTTCACTTTAGTTAGTTTTCTTCAAGAGCAACCAAGAGTGCTAGAAAAAAAACATTGTACGTTGAGACTACAAATACGATTTACATTCTCCTTTCTCACCTGAGAATCATCTTTTGTTTCCTTGATTGGGCAAGCAGCCTCAGTTTCCCATAAGAAAGTGGCCACACAATCCAGAATAGCTACAAACCGTGGGCTGCTACTCTGGAAACAGATTGCAGAGGAAGACCAGAGTAAGTGTAACAGCTAACACTTTGTCATGTTTGAGATTCCTCATTACGAGAAGCTATCAGGTTCTTCTAAAAGGCTTCACTTCAAAGGCACACAATTCCCCACTTCCCTCTCCCTGATCTATTTTGAAGGTCATCACTGAAAACTTGGTCTAGTTAAACATTTACCATTTGACCAAGCATTAGTCAAGAACTGAATCTGATACCCAAATACTCAGATTAAAGTCAATATTTAATTTAGACATGTATAACTAGATATTGTCTCAGTCTAAGCTTTGAGGAGTTTTGGGGTATAATACATAGTTCATAATTATAAAAAAAAAAAAGCAAAAGTAAAGCAACAGAAATCTGTTAGGTGAAGTAACAAGGTAACAAGAATATTAATTATGTACACTTCATGTCAGTGTTTTCAGACAAAAGCAAAGCAGTTCATAACTGCTCCATGTCACAGATTTTTTACCACATCTCTTGGGCAAAAGATCACATGGGTAAGGGGAGAGCAAGACCTGCAGATTCACAAAACCAGGAAGAACAAGTCTACACAAGCTTAAGTCTAACAATACCCTCAACCTAATCTTCAGTATGTGGAGTTGTAGCCCCAAAATCTCTATAGATTTAAGAATTCTACAATCAACAATCTATGGAGAATGCAGAACCTAAGCCTGAGGATACACATTACAGTATTTTTCCTCTTAAGAGTGTCCACAATGTTTGCTGGTTTCAGTACTCGTGTATCTTTCATGCTAATTAGACTAGTCAGAAACACTATTGTTCATCAAGGCTGTTAGTTTTTATCTAGTTCTTGTTTATGATAAAATAATCAGACACATGCTTCTCTAGCATCTAAAACAGTTTCATTTTTACATCTCAATTCTAAACCATCAAGAAGTCTCCCTTGCCACGAATCTCCTATGCACTACACATCTTCATGTGGCTTCATGTTATAGGATAAGAAACCTACTATGATGAAATAACAACTGGAAGATCATTTGTCCTTACAAGAGTGCCCCTGGAACAGACGAAGTGGATGGTGGTGGTATAAGTAGTTGTCTTGCCATCAGCATTGATGCACACGGAGCCATTTGCATACGTTAGAGAAACATGTCCAGGTCTTTCAATTACTAGTTCTTTGCTGGCAACACCAAGATTACTAATAGAAGTGACTTCAGAATAAGAAGTCTAGAAATAAAGAAAAGCATGTCAACAACTATTAAAAAATTAGATACAACCAAAAAGAAGATACCTACTACAGTACTCTTGTACACAGTTTGAGAGCTTTGAAGATAACAAAGGTATAGAGATACCACTACATTTTTCTTTCCCATTCTGTATTCAAGTTTCACATATTTAATAGACAACCTCCACAACCAGGTATGGTTTCATTTTTGTTGTTTTTATTTTTAGTACAATAAGGTACTTGCAGTACCTCAAAACACCCGTCTGCATCTCCCAGGCTACATAGCTTAGCAATTTAGGGAGGCCTGTCTTCTGCAGTAGGTAGAATGTATTGTAAAGCTCTTTAAAACAACATATGGAAGCCTCCAGATGTTCTCAATTGACTTTAGGGATCTGCCATGCTTAGCTAAGGCTAAAAATCACTGACAGAAACTGAGCACTAGAAAAACAGTAGCTGCTACTACCAAAGTCTGAAGTCAATATCACTTCAACATAACTGGTGTTTCCTAGTTTTAAGAAACTACTTTAAGTCAATAGCAGCAACAAACTGAAGAATATACCTCCAAAACAGCTGTCCACAGACTTCTGCCCTTGAAATTTTTTTTAACAACTCTTTAGATTGACCCAATGTGCTCACCTTTTACTCCACTATCTCAAGCAGTGAAGTAATGAAGCCCTAAAGTGTCTCTACGTGTACAGTAAGCAGCCTTGCACAACAAAGCCTATTGCAAGCACAGGGAGTAAGTAATAATTCTCTCTTAAGTGCTGTGTTGGCAATGACTGGCTTCAGTCACTAACATATCCCCTTAAGGTGGGAAGGTGTTCTCTCTGTTTGATAGAAGGAATTTGGACAGCTTGGGGAGCCTCTAGTTCAGCCTTCCCTACAGCTCTCAGCAGCAATGAAGTCAGGCAGTGGGCAATGGGCCAATTCAGCCTGTCAGCTGCTATCACTTCCATGATAAATTGTTATCCTTCAGGGCAATACAGAAGTAGAAGCCCATAACAACCACCGGCATTGTTTCTTCTTTTATTTGCTTGGCAACATCTGCCTAATCTACTCTTCAGATCCAAAGCAAGCTCAGGGAGGGCAGGGACGCAAAAAAGAATCTTTAAACAAATCTTTTCCACAGTTCAATCTAAAACAAGCCAAAAGCGTGACAAAATATCCAGGAGGGCAGCCTGTTCCTAAAGAATTGTGTATTCCTAGCAGTCTCGGAGACTCCAGCAACTTATACAAAAGAGGTGCAGTTTGTCTGCCTCTGAAACACCAGGCAAAAATCATGAGTGTCAAACATGACATTGGTACACTTGTAAAAATTAAAGCTTTGTGTAGTTCTTTGAAGAGGTGGACAGGAGTGCTACCATTTGGCTACTGTTATGCAACCATTATGGTACACAGAATATCCCTTTGCACAAGGAGTCAGAATTCACATGGCTGTCTTAATCTCACTCATGTCTGTTTCAGTCTCGCTCATGTGGCAAACCAGTTCTAAGCAGGGATGGAAAGGGTACTCACAGAAACATGATTATATTCCATCTGACAGACAGATGCTCGCCGGTCACATCCTGGGACAGCAATCAGGGGTCGACAGACGTTTATGTAGTACTTCTTGCGCTCACTTGGTCTTGAATTATCCATGGCATACCAGTTTTCACCTCTCTTCTCAGATTTTGCTAATCTGAGCAGAAAGAGAAGGTTCTGCTCTAAGGACACACATGCTTCATAGACTCTCTCCAGCTTTCTCAGTCTCAAGAAACAGAGCAACCCTAAGGCATTCCTGACTAACCTCCCCTTCATTTTTAAGTGCTACAATTAGAAAGAATACTCCTGGGACACAGAGCACAGTTAACAAGGTAATATGTTTTTATAAGCAAAACCATCCCAAAAAGTCAGTTTACATCCTAGGAGGCAAACCAACATGCTAGAGGGATTTCAACATACTTGCAGTCAAGACCATCACAACAGGTGAAGCTTCTGGTGCTGTCTACACAGGAAACCAACTTCAGCCAGAACTATCAGCCAGAACACCAAACTAGAATATTTAAGTTACAGTGTACGTATCACTTTCCTACCTTGACAAGTCATATTGGTCCATGGTGTTGCGATCTGTCACAACACATTCCAGTGGAATTTCTGGACAAGCATGTTCAGTGTACCACCTGAAGTTGTACGTATAGTTATCTTCTTTCTACAAATGAGCAGAATAGGTAAGAGGGTTTTCACACTGACAACTCTGTGACTCACAGCTACTGCTTTATATGTCAAGCTTGGTATCTCCCCTTGGTTTTGGGATATACTTCTCAGACTGATTTGTGCTGGTCTGTCCTGTTACAGATCTTGTCAATCCCTGTGTCACCAAAAATGCTCTTGCCAAAAAAACCTGCTCTGGTGCTGTTAAGCCACTGTCTGCTGTGTACACAGTCCTACCATCTGTTACTTCTCAGCCAGTTTGGTTTTTTCCCAGATAGAAATACAAGACAATCAAAAGCACTAATAATTACATAGCCCAGGGACTAGAGGAGAGTGAGGTAAGAATCTGGATCCAGGTAAACAGCTTACTGTTCACTAGTCAAGGAAAGTTTCATGGCTGCAACAAGAGTCAAATATACCAAGAGAAATAGTTATTTATTTTAGTCTGCTTTACAGATACTGGATATTTCCACACTTAACACTCTGCTTGTACTGACCTATTAGCTATTGTCAGTATTTTAGGATGGAAATGCTTCCTTTCTTCATATAGAACTTCTTACCTGATACTCAGGCTGACCTATTCCAGCATCATGGTCACACAGGAAAGTTATCAGGGTAGAGCGCTGTGTTTTGTTCTCATTGTTGTATGCTGCACCATTTTTGTAGGTCAACTGAATCAGGCCATCATAATAGGAAAGTTTGGAACTAGGCAGTCCAAGACTCCAAGACTGATCATCACTAGAAAAGAAAAAGTGAGTTTTGAGAGTGAACAGAATGCAAACTTGTCTCTAAGAGAAGTCTTACAAATAGAAACCATATAAGTTTATACAAGACACCATATTAAGACATAATAATTAAATAAGGTTGACTACACCTCAGTGAGTTGGGACAAAAAGAATGCTGCCAAAAGGAAACTTAAAACACAAACAGATGCCCTCCTTGGAAAAGGAAAGGAAGTTACATTTACTAAGATAGCTAGAAAACTGTAATATTCCCCTGTCTAAAAGAGTGACAATACCATCAAGTTCTCATTCTCCAAAGAAGTCAAACTGCAGACACCCTCATCTTGGGGTCAAACTGGCCTCATCCGATTACATATGCGCAATGAAGACCTAGCACTGCACAACAGCTCACTGCTAGGTATCAGCTTGGGTTCTGGAGTGTTTCTTCACTGACTTAACATCAACTCTATCAGACCTAACTTGATCATCTTCCTCTGTAGAACATTTCTAGGGTCTGCAGTGAATGTCCTTGGCTGCAGAATAACTCAGAGCCAAGTACTGCTGCAAGTGTTTGCACTGCACCCCATCTCTGGCATCAGGCTGACCTGGAACCTGAAATGCAGAGATACTACCTCAGACATAGTTTGTAGGAGGCAAAAGCAGTAATGCTGTCAGAGTAGCAGTACACACTGGGACCATGCCTGCAACAGCCCATTTAGTAAGGGAGATCATAAAATTGTTAAGGACAAAGACTTGATCTGGTAGGCCCAACTATCAAGTTAGCACCACCACCAAATCTTTACCACTGAACCATGTCCTCAAGTCCATATCCACACATTTTTTGAACACTTCCAAGCATGGCAGTTCCACCACTTCCTTGGGCAGCCTGCTTTCAATGCCTGACAACCCCTTCCATGAAGAAACTTTTCCTACTATCTAATCTAAACATGCACTGGCACAACCTGAGGCCATATGGTACGACATCCAAGCTCTGGGCTTCACCTCTACCTAAGGGAGCCCCTGCTCATCCCAAGTGCAGCAAGCTCACATTCTTTAGGCCAGCTCTTGGAATAGAGCTGACCCTCAATCTCTGGATTATAGGTTGCCTTAATACAGCTGTAGCAGTAAATCTAGAGTTTACAGTCCCTATAAATAACAAAAGGGAGAGCAATGGGCACATTCCATCTCACAAGTTAGCTCTAAGCAAGATTACATATATGTGCATTTGGCTTGAAACAGCTGGCAATGTAATTACTGCAAATTATACACTAATTACCTGATATATTAGAGGTAGCCCAGTAATTACATGCAAATTGTTCATTGTTGCACACTGACAACAACACATCATGCAACAAGAGATCTTCCCTTACAGACAACAGAATGAGTTACTCACCTCCGCGCTACTTGGCATGCTGCCGATTTTGTGTGACACCGATCATCAGGCAGACTGCCACAGACGCTTATGTAAAAGAAGTACTCCTTAGTAGTAATTGTATAGAAACTTTTTGCCTTGGCCAGAGGTGATAAATCAAAAGAGAAGCCTAATCAGAAAGGAATAAACTGTATCAGTTTGATTTTTGTCCTGATCTCTCCCTCAGGTTTTGATTTAATCACATGGCTAGCTCACCTCCCCCTGAATAAGTCTCCTTCTATGTAATTACTGTTCCAGAAACAAAGAGGACAAAGTAAAAGCATGGTTTCTTATACCGAGAGATCTACTTCAGTAAAATACACATTACATCTATTTTCCTACATTCACTAAGGGAGTATTAAGCTCATGCTGTTCTGATCTTCCATATGCACATACTTAAAACTGTGGGTACTTAGCATTAGGCTGAACTCACTTTGCTCTTGGGTATCATAAGGACTTACTTGTGGGATAAGTTGTATCCCTAATAACCTTTTGATTTGCTGAACAGAAATACATACCTGCCTGTGGATCAGATACCTGACAGTCATCTCCTTCAGTTTTAGACAGGACACAGGCAGCAGCAGTATACCACTCAAATGCATATGAACACTCACGCTCTGCCATCAAGATTGGAGCACTTTCTAGATCACCTGGTATCACAAGAGCAACACGTTACACATACAGACAGCCAGGGTGCCAACAGGAACTAGGAATCTACACCTAAAAAACTAATTTCTCCTCAAAAGCCAATGTAACTGTTACAGTACTTCTTCTTTGAAAATGGAACCAAAAATATTTTTCACAGTCTTTGCATCCTCCTCCCCAAAACTAAAAGTTTACCCCAGAAGTAAAGGCGCAGGGCTCAATCTGCTCCTGAGAACTATCACAATATTTGAAAAAATGTCTAGTTTGATATACAAAACTGGTGTTTTACCACAAAGCAATAGCTGTATTAGCAAATAGTGCATAATCTGATCCTAACAGCCAGCACACTCGAAAGTTCCAAGTTCCTCAGGCTGAGGTAGAGAACACAGCTTTTCTATTTTCCTGGGAGATAGTTAATTAGCAGGCTATTATAATCAACATGAACTTCTGCAAATGTTTCTGCCTTTCACAAACTGCCAGCAGTTTAGATACAAACAGTATTTATTGGAAAAGAAGGCTAAAGTATTTTATCTCAGTTCAGAACTACTCTTTCCCATCAAGACAATCTAGAGAAAGTGCTTCCAGATATTTGTGGAGTCCTAAACACTTAGGTATACTTTAATCATGTTCAGAAGCATCTTATTTCAAGAGTTTTTAAAGAGTACTTGCATAAAAGGTAAACAGAACTAAATACCTGCAATTACATTGCCATCATGCTAGTAAACCCCGATGCTTCAAGCTTTTGCATAGAAAGAGATAGAAGACAAAAGCATATGCTAATATTCAGCACTCTCATCTGGGCTTATTACATGACCTTCAGTTTTTAACTGGATCAATTAACAGGGTGTGGGTATTCTCACCTGGTCTGCATATTAGAGTGATGACTGTTTGCATTTTCTCTTTTTCTTTAGAAGGACAGCTATCACCATTTGAATAGGTAAGTTGAATATTTTCTCCAACCTTTTTTGGAGAAGACACAAATGTTCCAAGATTCTTACTGTTGTTTTGCTTATCTGTAAAAACAGTAAATACAGAACTTTTGTTTCTCTGAAAAGAAGTGAAGTTTCTGTTAGATACTAAGACTTTCCACTTGTCTAGGTAATGAGAAAACATCATTAGGAGCTTGATTTTACCTTGCCAAACCATGCTGCAAAGCCTATGGTTCTTTAGTTAGAAAAATATGTGCATTCTTTCTTCAAGCACCTCTGAGATCACAAAAGAAATGTGCTCCTAACTTCTATTTCCTGAGATAAATGAAGGCACTCAGAAAAACCAACCCCATTTGCACAGGAAGTGCCAAGCCTTCAGAGGCTTAAAAAAACAGTGAACCAAAAAAACTCCAAAAACACCACCAACAAAAACCCCTGACTCACCTACAGAGCAAACAGCAGCACCATCTGAACAGCTGAAAGCTCCTCCTCTCTTCAACACCTTATGGCAGACATTGATGTAGTAATGTTTCCTTCCTACCTCAGAAAAGCTACTGTCCACAGCTTCCCAGTTCTGGGCTGACTCTGAAATATAGAGGATTGTTAAGAACAAGTCATCTGGCTAAATGGTTTCAGCATCTCCATGCCAAAATACCTCTTATTATAGGGTACCCCACATTTGTGTGATAACCTCTCCTTCAGAGCATGCCCCAGCACACAGAAGCCCTGATTTCAGCTCCATTCCCCCACCAGCTGAGATTATCACCTGCATCTGTCCCCTGAAGCCACAGCTGCCAAATCCTGCCATTTTTGGATAGGTCCAAAGGTGCCTCCTTTGTACAAGCCACTGGGTGGAAGCTGCTGAGCCATGGTGGATCCTGACTAGCTCAGGCTGCCCAGAGAGATGGTGGATGCCACCTCCCTGGAAGTGGTCAAGGCCAGGCTGGACAAGGCTTTGAGCAAACTGGTCTAGTGGAAGGTATGCCTGCCCACGACAGAGGAGTCAGGCTAAATGATCTTTAACGGCCCCTTCCAACACAAACTGTGATTCTGCGACTGAAAACCACTTACGATGGCAGCAACCAAGGCAGTCAGAGACATGGTGACTGAGGCTCTCAGTCTTTTTGGAACGAGGGAAGCAAACACCAGCATCTCAGAAATTCACTAAGAACAACAAAAGCAGACTAATACTCAGCTAAAGAATGGCACTGGAGGTGGCATGTAAACTCAGGACTGTAGAAGTAACTGAAAGCCAGTTTTTATTGCCATACCTGAACTGCGGACAAGAGGTGACAAGTCATAGTGTTTTCTCTTATCAGTAACTCTGCAAAGGAGATCTTTTTTCTCTTTAACACAGGCGTATTTTGTATCCCAAGTAAAAAAATAGGTGCAGTCAACTTCACCAGTGAATACTGGATTTCCTCTACCATCATTACCTTAACATGGAAAACAGATGAACACATATGAGGTTTCTAGTGAGGGAAGGGGAAAAAAGCAAGGAGACTTGAGGACTAGCAATTAGCAAGGAAGGCAAGAAGTCCTTTTGCTAGAGAGGACTTGCATTTCCGGTTTTTTACCATTGGCTAAGAAAAAAAGGCCCTTTTATACTTCCATCTTCTCAACCATTAGTGTAAATTTAAACTAGCAGTGCTACTACACAGCACATCCTCCCAGCTATCAAAATTATAGCTCAATATAACAATATTTATTTCTTGTGTTAGCTGTGGCTCAAAGCAAGCATTCATTTGAGCATAAGGTCTACTAGCAAGCACTGGAGTCAAACCCTGAGCAGAGCTGTCAGAACTTGTTAAACTCACCTGCTGTTTCATTGCACTCAAAGTTTATGACAGTCATTCTCTGAAAGCCGGAACTACATGCATCCCCATTCGGATAAATTAAAGTGAGATCCCCATCAGAGTACCTGAGTAAGAAATCAGTTTTAGATAGAAATGTGGGGTCAGACAATCACACAGTGTTCTTCACATCACAGAAGTCACATTCTTGTTCATTTATTGTCTCACTCCAAGGGAAAAAAAAATGCTAGTTCAAAATCAATAATGACATTTCTACAGCAATGAAGACTTGCATCCACTGATTTTTCTGATCAATTTTCATTAATTTCTATAGAAATTAAAGAATGCTTTAAAGCTACCCTAGGTATGGCGGGATATCTATTCCCACTAGTTTATTGTGAGGCTGTTTCTGCACAAGGAGGAAGACATACTTCCTGGAAGATCACTGCAATGACCTGTTACAGACAAAATTAATTCATATCCACATGAATTAATCTCCGCTTTACAATCTCATGCAACTATTATCCCTATATGCCACTTGGGAATCAGCTTCTTCTGATACTGCTTTACATGTAAAACATGTAAAATAAGAAGGGCAACAGGCAGTGCACCAAAATCTGCAATTAGGACAACAAAGTGGAAGTCTTCCTGTCCAGTCAATGGCCTCTGCCAACCTCACTGGCTCCTCTGCTAATGCTATCCTGTTATACTGTGCCAGTTTTTCTGACCAAAAAAATGACCAAAAATGCTTGCATTTTGTATCAATTGTTGATTACGTAACAAGTAAGAAAGCATCAAAGCAGGAAACAGACCAATCAGACCAGTTAGCAGGGCTGAAGAGCATTTACACACCTTAGGGTTTGGTTCGCAAATCTTCCTGCCACTTTTTGCTGGTTATTTGAAAGTTTTACTTGGCAAGATGAAATGTATCCTGTATCGTCCTTGCAGTTACCTGCAGTGGTTTTCCCACATACATTCAAGTAATAGTAATACTCTTCTTTGTCATCTTTGGCTGAATATGGTGTGACATATTCTGAATGAATTAAAAAAAAAAACACACATCAGGACAGACATGAAACTCCAAATATCAACACAGGACATTTTTTCTGTCCCTAAATAAGGAAATGCAAAACTGGCTAGTAAAAACCACAAAAATAAAAGAAAAACACTGAGCTTACCTGAAAACTGATTAAGTGGACTTAAATCAATGGAGATATCATGTTGCTCATTAGTCAGAATACAGGTCTTACTCTCCAGGTAATCCCTGTGACAGGCATACTCAGTAACCCACTCAATTTCATACCGGCAGTTTGTTTTTGCTGTAAGTTTGGGACCTGCACTCTAAAATATAAGTGAACAGAAATTAAATTATAAGTAGACTTACTTGAAATATAATCTTTAAAACAACAGTATCACATTCCTCTAAGATCAGTAACAACTACTTCACCTCTAAACTACTTAAGATGTGCAAACAGTGTTTCTGGCCTCTTAGAAATAGGTGTTGGGAAGAAATAAAACAGGTCTTATAAATGATGTGGCAAACTATTACAAGTCTAAGCAGAAGTAAAGCATCAGACATTAGGAGAAGGACAGCAAAAGCAATAGTGCTTTTAAAAGTACTTTTCCTTAATGTGTTGGAAAAAGCAAAGATGTGAGCCCAAATGGCCTAAGCTTGGATTGTGTTTGCCTCAGGGAAGTCCTCAATGCAGGAAATAAGAGGTCAAATGCCCTCTGAAGGCAAAGCAGACTTTTAGACACTGGTGTTTTAGCAACTTTTGATTCCCTTGGTCCAAATCAAAATACAGATATTTGAGAACTCTTTAGCCAACAGTTTTACCAGATGAGTTTCTGTGGTGATAAATTGTTGCACATCTGGGAGAAGCAGTAGTCTTGGTTTTCTTCACTTTAAAGTGAAACACTAGAAATTCAAATTGTTTCATAAATCTATATTTCCACCATCTACTGGAACAACTGGCAGCTACACAGGTATGATGTAAGTTACCGGCACAAGTATCATCAGTAATACCACCTATCCTACAAGAGTGCATAGCTATAGCAAGGTACTACAAAGTGACAGTAGACAAGAGCCGAGTTTATTTCTGCAGCAACAAGAGTGAAGCGCAGTATCTATCTAGGTCATACGAGGGACTAAGCATTAAACTAAAAATTAGCCAGACAAGAGCTCCCTCTTCACTCATTTGCAACAAAAACCATCACTATATGAAATGGCAGAGCATTAGCGATTGCCCAGTTCAAGGAGTGTAGGTTGCTGAAATTATCCAGCATTACTTTGAAGTGACTGTCACACTGCATTCAAGTTAGGCTAAAACAGTGTCCTGCATAAACTGAGTTGTTGCTGAACACTACAGATTTTACTTAAAGTTAAAAAGAATTCATGAGCCTGCTTATTAAGTGACAGACTCTTGCCATGCAATGACACTTACTAGCGACTTTTTTTTTACCCTGAGGAAGAAGAGATTAATAAAGAAATCAAGTAACAGGCAACAGCTATAAGCACATCCAGCCTGACTGAAGAGGAAGAGTGCTCATTAGCAAGCAAAGCTCTACGCCAATGTGCCCAGGATTAACTCTACACTAAATTCATCCTATGCTTAGAGATAAGCCTTGAACCTGTAAAGAGACAACCAAATTCACCAATACAAGAGACAACACACTCCTGGGGAAATTCTACTCAGGTTCTTGTTATTTCTTAAGTTCTAGAAGACTTTAAGAGTACATGTAGAACCTCACACCCTTCATAAGCTACAAGCCAGAAATACTTATGCTCTCTTCAGGTCTGAAAAATAAAAATAAAACAAAAGTTAAATACCAACCAGTTAACACAAACTAAAACATTGAAGTTACCTCTTCTCCCCTCTTTGATGGGCAAACAAAAGTGATGGTCACTGCTGGATTGTGGCCTAGGCAGAAGCTTGGCCTTTCTTCATCATGCTTGTATTGTCTCTCATAACTCAACACAAGCCTAGAAATAGAAAACAACAAACCAAACAGACAGTTAAGACACCACACTCCACAGAAGAAGGATATTCTTGAAATGCTCAATCTTTGCTAGACGCTCCAACAGAATATATCAATGTAGCCCTGCTCCTGACAGCAACTTTTAGGGAGATCCTCATTCCTTTAATCTTAAGAATTAATTAAAAATAAAAATTAAAATAGTCCCAGCAAAATTACTTAATACACTACCTTCTGGTACCCTACTTAAGACTACGCTGAATGCCTTGTGACTCATATTGTAGCAAGAATTTAGCTAATAATCACAGGAACACAGGATAATCGCAGTTTTGCTCTCAAAACTACTGCTGGAGAGCAGATGTGGCAAATGCTCTTACAACTTTTGAAAGCAGTACCCATTCAGGTTTTGCCACATTCCTGTACTTTATCACCACTCTACATATAAACTCTTCCCATTCTGCCCCCAGAATTAACAGCAAAACGAACTCATCAGCAAATTGACAGAAGCAAGGCAAATGGATCAGATCAGGTGAAGCAGGAGACGCAGATTAAAACATAGTAAATATCTGACAGGGAGACAAATAGCAAGATAACTTAGATGAGAGAACAGGACGATCACCACAACTTCCCAGCTATGCATTATTATCCTATGCAGTTTAACAGGCAGAAGACAACATCTCCTAGAGCAGTGACATTCTGGCTTCAGATTAGCCAAACCACAGAAAGGCAACATCTGGTCCTATTCCCAATTTTTGAAGTACTCCTGGGGAGTAGAATGCCAAAGAGCCAAATGCATTTAGCCTGTGGGCCCTCAGACAGTACCAAATCTTACTCCCTCTGTGGGCCAAGAGCACTAATCACCCCTTGCCTCTAAGAGTTCTGCAACTCTGTAAAAAGGAGTCTCTCACAACAAAGGAGAAAATATCTGTCATGGCAGTACCACAGTATAGACTGCTCTGACAGTATTTTTAATAGTTTTCTGCTAATGCTTCCACACTGAAGAGGTATTAATGTTATGTTTTAGGAGACTCATTTGTTACCAAGAGCGCTGTTTCCAAGCCAGATGACTGAAGTGCCCACAGAAGTATTACCACAAAAATTGCATACCTGTCTTTGTCTTGAAGCTTCAGCTGCTCCTTTGGACGGCCAACGTCATATGCCAGACCATCACGTAACAAGCAAGCAGCACTGCCAGCAGGGCACTTTCTGGTCTCTCCACTTGAACTTCCTGGTTATAGCACATAGAAAAGAAGTTATAGAAGTCAGTTTCTAAGCCCTGCTGTACCTGAAGTATCTTGCCACTTCATCTGTGGGTTCTTCTGAAAATAGTTCTAAAAAAACAGGCTATATTAGAATGTAAAACTGACAAGACAAAACCTGCAGTGCTTGTGGTAATTCGTGCTGCCCTGGTTGGGGACAGCAAATTCATCCTTCCTGACAAAACAGCTGCAGCTAATTGCTACTACAGCTGCTGGATACACAGGGCTTTGAAAACTTCCAAAAGTGTGCCAAGTATTTCTTTTTTTCCCCACAACCAAGTCAGGGGTAACTCCTCCTTATTCCTCCCCTCCTTTGTTTCTTATTAATCATCTAATTCAAAGCTGTCAGCAAAAAGTTTATACTAGTGAGATGTTTAAAAGACTATACCTCTCACTAAAACTAGAAGCATTAAACCCTTAACAGGGGCACAAAACATATTTAACTGCTACATAAAAAATGCAGTGGGAGTATACAGCTAAACTAACCTTTTCAGCAAGTTCCAAATATGTGTTTTTGCTGGTTTAATTCCTTATACATATAGCTTTCAATTGAGAGTGAAGTGCTAGCTATGCACCAGTACTTAGGCAAGCACCTAAACAGTGCTTAGACGCACTTAGATGCTTTAGATGCACCTCAAGATATTCATCTGGAACTGGGCAACAACCTGGAGTCCAAAGGAATAAACTTGGAGCACATGAAGTCCTGTGAACAATATTGGTCCTATCTGGCAGCAAACAAAACACGGATACAAGACAAGCTGCCCTCTCCCACTCAGAAAAAGGCACTTAAAACTGTGCTAACAGTACTTGCACATCCAGAAGGGGCAGATCTCCGAACACCTCAATACTTGGAGAATAGGAAGTGCAAAATAATTATCTAAATCTTGAAATACTGAACTTTGGACATAGGACAGCTTTAATGGAGACAATAAAGAAGAATCACATTAGAAGAAATTTACACACTGACAGGTGACACAAAAAGCCACTCAAACCTATATCCCTGCAGACATTTATGAACAAGGAATCATCATCAGAATCATCCACCAAGTAGTGTCCTGAAACTTGGATGAGAGGATTCAAGTCATGTTTCTTGAGATCTTCATCAAACGCATAGCAAGGGACCTAGAACAACAACAAAAAATTACATGCAAACCACACTACACTAGTAGAGGGAAGTAATGAACAGGCATATATGAAGCCCTGTTAGTGTGTGGTAAAGTTTTTTTACCTTCCTGACAAAACAGCTGCAGCTAATTGCTACTACAGCTGCTGGATACACAGGGCTTTGAAAACTTCCAAAAGTGTGCCAAGTATTTCTTTTTTTCCCCACAACCAAGTCAGGGGTAACTCCTCCTTATTCCTCCCCTCCTTTGTTTCTTATTAATCATCTAATTCAAAGCTGTCAGCAAAAAGTTTCATACTAGTGAGATATTTAAAAGACTATACCTCTCACTAAAACTAGAAGCATTAAACCCTTAACAGGGGCACAAAACATATTTAACTGCTACATAAAAAATGCAGTGGGAGTATACAGCTAAACTAACCTTTTCAGCAAGTTCCAAATATGTGTTTTTGCTGGTTTAATTCCTTATACATATAGCTTTCAATTGAGAGTGAAGTGCTAGCTATGCACCAAACATAGCTTGGCAAGCACCTAAACAGTGCTTAGACGCACTTAGATGCTTTAGATGCACCTCAAGATATTCATCTGGAACTGGGCAACAACCTGGAGTCCAAAGGAATAAACTTGGAGCACATGAAGTCCTGTGAACAATATTGGTCCTATCTGGCAGCAAACAAAACACGGATACAAGACAAGCTGCCCTCTCCCACTCAGAAAAAGGCACTTAAAACTGTGCTAACAGTACTTGCACATCCAGAAGGGGCAGATCTCCGAACACCTCAATACTTGGAGAATAGGAAGTGCAAAATAATTATCTAAATCTTGAAATACTGAACTTTGGACATAGGACAGCTTTAATGGAGACAATAAAGAAGAATCACATTAGAAGAAATTTACACACTGACAGGTGACACAAAAAGCCACTCAAACCTATATCCCTGCAGACATTTATGAACAAGGAATCATCATCAGAATCATCCACCAAGTAGTGTCCTGAAACTTGGATGAGAGGATTCAAGTCATGTTTCTTGAGATCTTCATCAAACGCATAGCAAGGGACCTAGAACAACAACAAAAAATTACATGCAAACCACACTACACTAGTAGAGGGAAGTAATGAACAGGCATATATGAAGCCCTGTTAGAGTGTGGTGAAGTTTTTTTTACTTCTGGAAGCTCAAAGATAGACATTAAATTTAGCCTGATTAAAATGAGGCATCCAAAGCTAGACTCATTTGCTCCAGCTTTTAAAAGAGTTTTACTATAAACAACCACCCAATGGACAGAAAAAGTTCAAGAGTTATTTAAAATTCTCAGCTCCACCAACTTCCAACATTTATGCTTTACATGCCTGTGAAAAACATAAGTTTATGGAGGTTGTTCAGATTAATTTGGGGTGGGGGCAGGTAGTTAGAGTAAAACTGTCACATATGTGAAGAGTAACTTCTGCATGGATAGTACATAGATTACCTCTTTCGCAGGTTTAAACAAGTCTTTCTTGCAAGCCACAAAGGTCCTCCATTCAAAATAGTGCACACACTCTGTTGCTGTTACAAATTCAGGGGTACCCTATTTTAAGGAAGAAAAAATAATGCTTTGAAAAACACACTGGTTTTATTTTACATCTGTAGACATCATGAAGTTTATTCAAGAGATCAAGAAAAACAGAATACAGCATATCAAAGAACAAGGACATACAATTTCTTAATGGCACTCATTAACAGTAAGGTTGTTACATAACAGCTTTGTTGGGCCACTCGGGAAGATGCAGGACACCAAATCTATAGTCTGCACCAATACTCAACATATCCAGTCCTAATATTCAATAACTGTATTTCATTTTTTAGAAGTGTTCACTATACCAACTGATAATGACAGAAGCACCAGTCATATCTGCTTACTAGAAAGGAAGACACCAATAGAAATCCATATAATAAATAGGTTAACAAAGTGAGGCAATGCATGGTTTATCAGTTCCCTTTTATCCCACAGAAACAACTGATTAGCAGTCTCTGCTACACAGAAAGAATATCCCTGACCTGACCCATTTTTATAGGCTCATGTTACACACCTTAGTATATAATTCAAGATGGTTCAGGACTGGATGTTCAACTGAATGCCTCCCAGTGAAAAGACAACAATTTTTCACTTGGCTCTCCATCACCTCAGCTAGAAGCAGTTTAGCACACAAACTGATTACCTCTCTCATTTAACTCTGCCATAAAAGGGGATGAAACAAGTTGTTCCAGACACTATTACAAAATCCTTTTACTAGGTCACGAGATGAACTGAGCTAACCAGAAGAAGTCTGAAGATCAGTATGATCTGGTGTTACAGTTGAAATTGAGCAATAATTTTTCATTTAGTTTGAAGAGTCATCTGCTGAAACAGAACAAGAAGGATTTAAGTCTCTGCTGCACTGGCACTTTGTTTGAATTGGCTGGATTTCCAAGAGGGGGTGTGCAGTAGCATTGCCAGTGCCAAGAGCAGCACCAATAAACACTTCTCCTGAATACACAAATACGTGAACTGATCACAGTCCATAATGAGCTCTCCTATCTGTTAAGTGTGGAGGGTGTAACTCCAAAAGCACTTTGAAGTGAACTGCATGCATACAGGCCCCTAGAAACTTTTTGGGGATCTCCAATCACACATCAAACACATTCTCACAAACAACTATTTCCTCAGAAGCCCAGCTGGCTGTATAAGCACAGTTAGCTCAACAATGTGCAGACCAAGCCCAAGGCTTATTGCTGTCAACTATGCTGCCCCACAACAGAGGTCAGTCATTTTCTTCAATACTGTTCTATTAAACAGCCCTGCCATATCCACAGCCAACAATTAAACAACAGTTCACACTGTTATGGTACCCTGCATACTGTTGACTCATTCCTCCATATTAAGCTAATAAAATACTACAGTGCCAACCATGTAGAAACATTAAAGACAAAGAAGAGCCCATAACCAGAGCTAGAGCTGCAGACCTGCAACATTTTCTACCAGGACTGAATTTTGAAAGCCACAATAAATTATTACCTTTAACTTAACAGTAAAATGTAACTGGCTCTTCTTTAAGCTGTGAAGCTCAGTAATCAGTACATCCAAAAGTACAGCAAGTCTCTTTAAAAAGCAAGTCAGAACTACTTGTCATTTCCATTGAAGATAACAGCACATTATTTAGACTTACCAGTGTTTTCCCACACAGGAAGTTAATATTGCTTTGAATTTGGTGTTCACTGCCTTGCTGCAAGCAGTTACGTGTAGTGTTGAACTCCAGAAGACTTTCAGAAACTTTTTGCAAGGCTAAGTCACCTAGGGTTTAAAAATGAGAAGGTGGGGGGAAAAAGGGTGTTATAATGCAACACCTTCATAGAATCTCAACAGACAGGATCTAGTTTCAACCACTGAGCAGCACAAGACATACAAGTGCACTTGAAGACAGTACAACTAAAGATCTTTGTGGATTTTCTGATTTGAAAGATCAGATCCAAGTTAAGATAGTATTTGACTCTCTAATCACACTTGTACTTTCTTAAAGGTTTTTAGCAAACACTTTTTAAAATGAAAATACAACAGCAGGTGCTACTACAATCCAGTCACCTCCTTAGAAACAAGGGAAGCTGTTACCAACTAGGTTCAATCACAATTCACTCCTTCCTCCTACAAGTTTCTATTTATCAGTTTCTCAGCCTTTATACCATTTATAGCAATAGCATCAGCACAAGATGAGAGAGAGTCTATCATAGAAAGGTTTTTGCTTAGAAGGGACCCCTCTGCAATAAGCAGGGACATCTCCAACTCTATCAGTTGCTCAGAGCCCTGTTCAGCCCGACCTTGAACATTTTCAGCATGGGGCATCTGCAACCTCTCTGGACAACTTGTTCCACTGCCTCACCACCATCACCACAAAGAAATTTATTCCTTTATCTAGTCTGAATCTACGCTCCTTTGGTTTAAAATTATTACCTTTTGTCCTGTAACTACAGGCCCTGCTAAGTCCTCATTTTTCTTATAAGCCTCCCATAAGCACCAGGATGCTGAATAAGGTCTCCCTGGAGTCTTCTCTTCACAAGCTAACCAACCTCAACTCTCTCACTCTGTCTTCATAGAAGAGATGCTCCAGTCCTGTGAGCATTTTTGTGACCCTCCTCCGGACCCGCTCCAACAGGTGCATGTCCTTCCTGAGCTGAGGACCCCAAAACTGGATGCAGTAGCCCAGGTGTGGTCTCAGGAGAGGGAAAGGAGGGGCAGAATCAACTCCCTCGACCTGCTGGCCACATTGCTTTTGATACAGCTGGCCTTCTGGGCTGCACATTGCTGGCTCCATTAATCGTTAATCTACTTAATGAAGAACACACTGGTGCCCATGCACTGGCACTCTCTGCAGACAAACCCAGCACAGATCCACTGCCTCAATGCTAATTCTCCGTATCCCCCATCCCCTTTAGCACAGCTCACATGCTGCACGACGAGTAGGGGCAGCGCTTTGTCACTGCACACTGCTCTCCTCCCCAGCACTTGACAAGAAGGGGAAAGGTGGAGCACATTTCAAGTCATGCTGAGCACCAGCTCAGGCCACTGAAATGTTCCTGCTCAAGCCCATTTTGGTTAATATTAAACACCAACCGCTTTTAGACCTTACACACTAATTCCAGCCTGGGGGTTTTTGTTGTTTTTTTTGCTTTGTTGGGGTTTTTTTTTTGTTTGTTTGGGTTTTTTTGGTCTTGTTTTTTAAAGAAGTAGATTTTAAGTCTGCCATGAGTTTGGTTTGAACTACAGAAAATGCTATAAAGTGTGAACATGGATCAATTTCCCCCTTTCCATTTCAGTTTATGTCTACACTAGGGAGAAAGCAAGTCAGATCTGTAATCATTGCAGATAGCAGCTTTGTACCTAGGCCAAATGTTGTTTCATTTTAAAAAACACACTTGTAGGAACTTCGCCAAGCCTCACTTAAGGCAAGGAAAACTACACTGTACCCACATAATACAGCCTAGAGAACAGAAGGGGAGCAGAAGTCAAAAAACTGTGCAGAAAGATCATACATGTGGTTTGTGCCTTTTTTATTTCCTGTATTATCAAAAGGCCATCTTCATGTTCTACAGCTTCCAGCACTGATGCTAGCCCAAGTGCCATGCAGCTGTCTTAAACCTAAGAGCTACATTCTGCTTTGAGAGCATGAGTGTTACTTATCACATGATTGTTTAGAAGATACTGTCAAGGTGTCCTCTTTTCTTCCTCAGATTAGCAGAAGGAAGCCAACACAACTTTCTAGGCAAGAGATGTATATAGTAACAATATGCACATGACTTAAAACCTCTCCAGTTATAAATGCATACAGCTATAAGCTCCCATTTAGCAGGGAACTTATGGCTGCACCATCTGAGGACTTTGTGCTCTGTAAGCACCAGCTTCTCTCTGTGCTAAAAACAGTGCATTGTGTTAAAGGCACTTCTGAGCTCATTCCAATTTTCTCAGTTAAAGTAATATTCAAGAAAAAACAAGTTCAGCCAGTAAATCTTGTTTACTACAGGCCAACACATATGCTCTCTTCCCCTTAACATGCTTACAATTAGTCTGGGAACTTGCTAAAAGTTTTAGTAAGCCTCTTCAGAGGCACATGCCTCGTCACACCCTTGCTCACAGGGCAAGGAATATCAGCCCCTCACATGATCAGCTTCCTTCCCACAGCTGCAACCACTTTTACTGTAGCATCGACCTCCCTCTACAATCATCACTCATGTTTCTTCATGCCTTCAGAGACATGTTGTTTCCACAAAGCAACACACTACAAATCAGCTAGTACTGTTCACAAAAATTAGCACCAAATACTTCATATTACACAGTTGTGCTAAATTCAGTACCAAAGGCACTGTCCCCAACATTTTCTATTCATTGACTCCATCTGTTTAGCTACTTAGCAGGAAAAAGGCACTCATGGAAGATATCTAAGAAATTGTCCAGAATAAAGTGGCTTTTAGGTGGCAGCTATCATTTCATGTCCACTCATCCTACAGCAGCTGGACAAAGTGCACATTCCACGATCAGATTAACAGACACTTAAAGTAATATCTCCATTTTCTAGAAGCAGTCCAAGTACAGGGCACATGAGTCACTAGGTATCATGGCAAGCTGAGAAGTTAAGTAACTACCATGTCATTTCCATCGTCACTGACGTTCATGAACTAAACATCTGCCTATCCTTGAAAATTTCTAGGATTAATCAATAAAAGTGCAGAGGAGAGGCCTTTGGGATCTCCATGCAAACCCTGGTACATCACTGACACACAGTTAAGGTTAGCCACAAGGCTTGTCTGGGATACAGGCTGATTACTGCCACAGAGCATATGGCCTAAACACCCCTCAAAGCTGGGAGTAACAGTCCTACAGCTGTCGTCCCTTGCACAGATAATATTTAAAAAACAAAATAATTGCTTGCACTGCGGTTTTGTTTTTTTTTTTTTTTCCTGAAAGAATTAAGAAGAGAACTGATTAAACCCATATTTGAAGAAAGCTTACTACTTAACAAAATTTATCAGTTGACAAACTGCCCTTCTTCCCCCAAATAAATGTCCTTCATCGGCCCACAGCTTTGGCATACAGGTTACCTCATGCCATCTGGACTGCTTGAAAACAAGTATGTGGTTTAGCTGGTTTAGGTAGCCAGGAGTCTATACCTCCCTAGACCTGGATCAGAGAGATTCCTCTTTCCTCACTAGGAGTGATTTCTTTTTTTAAACTTTTTAACAAACAAGTTTGATCACCTATTAGCATGATCTAAACTCAGTGTGATGGTGATGAAGCTTCAAGGCATTTAGAGGCATGAGCAAGAACAAAACTTGGACAATTTGACCAATAGAAAAAACCAAAATTCAATGACAATGTTAACTGTTCACCTTGTTTTCGCACTTTATCGCAGGGTAGTTAAAAATATCTCACTTGAACAAGATTCATGGCTTAACCTTTGAAAGTCATTTCCAACTGCCCTGGCAAGACCACAGTATATCTGTTGCTAAATCCTCTTCCACTCAGAAGCACAGAGGCACCTAGGAACTCAAGGTTTCCATACAGAGGAATATTTGATACTGCTCAGTCACCACCCAGCTCTGTTTGCCCTTCCTCTCTCCACAAAAAGTGTGGAACAAAACCTACACAAGCCTCTAGCTCTCACACTTCCCTGTGGAGAACAGACTTCCTCAATCTCACTCCACCTGCCACATTCCAGCCTCACCCAAAGCAGCAAGTTAAAACAGACACTCAGATGCTGCTTTCTTTTCTAATCCATAGGCAACTGAAGCCTCAACAGCATATGAGCTGAGACCCCCATCAGCAGGAAATAAAAATGTGTTGCATTCCTAAAATGTACAACAAGAATAACAGCATCAAGTGCTCTAATATGCCATACTCCTCAAGAGAAGATGCCACACTACATGCAGTTGCAGTTTGAATACAAATGCAATCTAACCAGTCATCCCAGAGAACTCTGGAGCCTGAATATATCTTTATTCATGCACTCGGTGATTCTGTAAGCCTGGTTCCCAGCATTACCAGCTTGTTTGAAAAGGACTCATGGAGCATTGACTGAAACCAAAGCATCTCTACTTTGAGATAGAGAGGTGTGGGGAGAATGAAAGCTGACTAGCTGCTGTGCATTGGCATACAGATGAGAAACACTTCCTCCTCACCACATTCTGGCAGTTCAAGCTCAGGCAATTCAATGAAGAATCATAGCTTCTTTTAAGAGCTGTCTGGCAAGATTGGCAAGCACGTTAAATCAGATTTCAGATCTCCAGATACTATGAAGAAGTCTGAAGAGATATTGCTCTTCAGAACACTATTATTTTATTCTTTTAGAAGTTACAGTCAACTATGAGAAAGCCTCTTGAATAATACTCATATATTATTGTCTCATTAGCCAAAACGCAAAGGCAACCTTGAAAGTGACAAACATCCATGAAAATAAATCACATTAACTTATTAAAAAAATACTGTTCAGACCACAAGGTGCTTCTGACTGATGAAATCACGTGTACATGTACAGGAATACGTCAGTTTCATATTTAGATCAGCATGCACAAGTCTGCCTCTCCTCAGAATACCAAGGACATCTGTGAACTACTGAAGCTGACACCAGCTTTCACAAGTGTAACCACAACCAGAGAACTGCATGTAATTAGTTTCCTTTCTGTGTGGAACAACTTGAAGATGACACCCCAGACACTTAGCAATACTCCCAAGATTGCATTACAATGAGCAACCTGCCTCTGAACAAAGATCTGACATTACATCAGGCTAGGCTGAATATACTTTAGAGCTGTAACTCAACCTCTATTCTGTGTTCAGTGTTTACAAAGTTGTGCACAGTCCATACCCTGACAGAGGTAGATGCACTATTGTCCTGGAGGTAGCCTTGCATACTTACACACTAAATTACACTTAACTAGAGCATAAAATCCATTTCACTGTCCCATAAAGTCATTATCTACAATAAGATCATGTTTTACCAAATCTCCCTAGTAAATCTGCAAAAAACCAAAGTTTTACACAGTTCCAAGAGGGGGCCGGGGGGAGTGGAGGGAAATCTTTGCTAACACATCAAACTTTGCAACAGTTATAAGACCATCCATTAACACGGTTCTGAACTACCTACAAGACACTTACACACTTACCTACAGACAGATGGGTATTCGTCTTGATGTCATACGCACAGACTGCACTTGCCGTTCCACACTCTTCAACACCAGAACAGAAATTTATTTTATAAAGCACCTTTTTGTCTGCATCAATTGCTTCCCAAGTGTAACTGAAAAGACAAAAATGCCTGTGAGTTGGTATTCGAATTGTCTGAATTGCATCCCATCTAGATACCAGTCCCAGAAATAACCAAGTTAAAGGCTAAGAGCACCACTAACTTAAATTTCTATTCATTTTCTGTATTTGTAAATGCCAGAAATAAATGCTATTTTGTTGGGACTAAGAGCAGAAGAGATTTAACCACTTGTGGAATGTAACAGGGAGTCCATTTTTCCTTGTCTTGAACACCCAATTATCCATTGTTCCCCACCAAATCTCTATGAAGGCCACCCTGACTAAGGATGATCACCTGTGAGATGTTATCCTTGACAGCCCGATAAATTTCTCAGATGACTTTGGCAGGCCGGACACTACTGCACCTTAGTGTTCTGCCCAACAACAGTGGAAGAAGTGCAAAATCTAAGTGGAATAGAGCAGCAGAATCCCCCAGCTTCAGGGTCAAAATTGAGGTTGAGTCTTACAGTACTCAGACCAAAAGATGCTAACAGGTCCCCCAGCTTCAGGGCCAAAATTGAGGTTGAGAGTCTTACAGTACTCAGACCAAAAGATGCTAACAGTGCTTATTAGGGCCCAGCTGCACCTTTAGGCATTACATATACATCAAAAGCTGGAAACCAAGCAGAGCTATCCTCAAGACACTCAGTGAAAGATCACACTACCTAGCTACAGGCCTATCAGAAAGCCAGCTGTCTAAAAACTGGAAAAGGAACATGAAGCTCAGGTTAAATATAACCAAGAATAAATCTGAGTAACAGTAGAAAAAAAATCAAATGCAGCACAGTTCAGAGGCAGAGCAAGGATTCCCTCCCCTCACAGCAGGCAGTATGACTGCAGTGAAATGTGGCCAGTTGCATGACACAGCACTGTTCAGTCTTGAGGCAGGCTCAGGTCATGTAGTCTACAGCCAGGAGCTCTTTAGACAGCCTGGCTTACTATCAGGGTGCTCTGGCCAAGCTCTGTTAAAAATGCACAACTCAATAAATGTTTGCTGTCACCTTGGCTCCGCTATCCCTCTTCTGGCACTGGCAGCAGCCTGCATCTTCTGGACACTTGATTTTTGCAACATAACAGATCCCCCAGCTGCCTTTCTATTCCAAGTGGAAACTTCAGTAGGATTAATACACACTCACCAACACATCAGAAAACTGAGGACAACACAGTGACGTATTAGGCATTCCTGTTATTTAAAACTCACACAAAAATTAGTGCACCTATCTCACCCACAGAAGCATTTGTCTTAAAGTACAAATCTCAGTTGATAAGAAGCTTCACCCATCAGGTTTGCTTGCCTTAATCTCTAGGTCATAAGTGTTGCACCACTCAGCATTATCATACTCCAGATTCCCCCCAGGAGGAGACACCATTCCTGTTCAGCTCTGAACTCCAGTCCTTGGATGAGAAAGGGGCAACAACAGTTCAGCTACTTTATTTTAAATTTTAAATCCTCTGAGAATTCCTTTCAAACCCAGTGCATCCCATATCTAATCAAAGAGCCAGCAGTAAGATATCACATACTTTTCCATTTTAATTACTAACTACAGGGCTCTTGGATTCCCTGTACTACAGCAGCCATGTTCAATTCAGACTGCTGATGGCTGGAACAAGTTAGGGACAAATACGAGAGTGTTCTCTGTGAACCGAAAAAACAAATCAAGTCTTTCTGCATTAGCATAATATTATATTTGAGCATATATAATATATATTAGTATGACATTATATTTATAGCCTAATACCAGGGTAAAAAATAACTTGCCAGGTATTGAGTCATACCCAAAGCATCAACAGAAGTATGTATTCAAGGACTGTGTCTCAATCCTAGACAAATACTTGCCATTATTCTTTCCTCATAAGCTGGCAGACCTGACCTTTTACAATCATACTGATTAGTTCTCTCAGCTAGTCTATTGCATTTCTGAAGTGGATAAAGGCAATATCAATGCAGGAGGATGATGAGAATTTAGCTATGGTACAGAATAACCAAAGTTCAGCAATGGAATAAAGCTTCTCAACACACACACAAAAAAAGAAGTTAGAAAAACTTGACTATCTTCAAGAGCTCTGAAAACAGCAAGAGACTAAAACCAAAGCTGGTTTTACATCCAGGAAAAAATGCATTTCAATCCAAACCAAATTTCTTCACAATGAAGCTCCAGAAAGTTAGCATTTCTCAAATTGAGAACTGAAAATTTCTGAAGGGCTCCGGTAGTCCTTTTTTTTTTTTTTTTTTTTTTTAACTGGTTTTGGAAGATGACAAAAAGTTAATATATAATACTAAGGCACAATCTTTTTGATCAAACTGGGGTGTTCTTCAGTGTGTTGTGGGTTTTTATAGAGACCTTACAAGCTAAAATCTATTGGTGAATGGAACAAGAATTTAAGTCCTTCACACAACAGAATTATCACTCTGAGATTAAGGTTTTGCTTTTCCAGTTCAATGTTATGAAATAGAGGAAATCAGCATCTTCAAGTCAGTTCACCCACAAGCCAGAAGCAAAACAGAAACAAGATGTGCAGCTTACAGAACAGAAGCAAAGCAGCCACTGAAGCCAGACCTTCCCTCTGCCCTGTAACAGGCCCCTGGACAGGGAAGGTTGAGGAATCCTTCAAAACAGGTCTGCACAAAAGAAATATGAAATCCAATGTTCAATCATGTTCCAAACCACAACTTCAGGGGCGCATTAAAGTGAAAATCAGAGTAGTATTACTTTCATGGATGTTACAGAGACTTCTATTTTTTCTAATGTGTGGGAGGAGCAAGGTGGGATTTATTCATTGCAAGTAACAGCAGCCCAGATGTAGCCTAAGCAGCTGTTCTCAGAGAGATGCAAAGTACTCTCACAGTAAAAGCAGGAATTATTTCGCACACAAGACTCCAGGCATTAAAATCAGTACCTGGGAATAGTTTCAAGTTGCATATGCTCTACTTTCCAGTAAGATGACCTCTGTACTGCAATCCATAATGGAAACAACCTGTTGGCAACCACATTGCCCATCCTGACCATGTGAGTCACATGAACTGGCTTCCTCCAGCCTGCTCAGCACTCGCCTCCACCAGTGGTGATGCCTGATGTAATCACCTCTTTGCCAGGGCCAGACGAAGTTATCTTCTTTGAAGGGCTTAAGCTATCCTGCTTCAATGCAGTTGAGCTAGTTTAGGGAGCTGTTATACCAGCACCTTTAAAAAGCAACAGCCACGATCGTGGGGTGGGGTGTGATGCATCCTCTGATCCAGGGGGCTCAGTACAGATGCTACCTTGCAGATTAAACCATTCAAACAGCCGTTTCTGGAGCAATTCAAGGTCAGGGCTCAAACATGCTGTCTGCCCTGAATAAAACTGCCAAACAGTTATTTTTGCTGAAACCACAATGCTTGTTTTCTGATAAACCCAACTGCGAACTACCCCACAATTAAGGGATGAAACATACACCACCCACATCAATGCCCCCAGGGCAGGCTCTCCTGTCTCCTGCCAGCTTTGCTGGCCCGAGCACCTGACACAAGCTGGGCTCAGGGACTGTCCTCTCTCAAAATTAACTCAGCAAAAACAACAGGTGCATGTGCATGTGTGTGGAGGGGGACTGAGCCTGGCCAGCTCCCTGTCTGGCTCACGGTGGTTTCTGGCCATACACCAGTACCAGGAAGCACAGAAGGAGGCAGGGCCAGCTCAGACCACGGTCAAAAGCGGTTGTGCAAGCAAGGTCCAAAAGAGTTATTGGGTATAACCCTGCCTGCAGGTCAGCCTTTTCAGCTACCTAGCATTGTTCTTGAGACACTGAAGCAATCACATGAAAAAGAAAATTAATCTACTTTTCAAGCAAGCTGCAACATCAAATGAGAGCTCTGCTTTTTTTAACAAATCAAAGAAGCAATATGAAAAAAAATCACATGAGAAAGGGAAAAGCAAGCCCAGTTCACTTCGTGATGAGCAGCTGAGGTACGGAAGTCAAGCAAGGTGCAAAAGGCTAACTCCTGTCACAGCAAGTGCATCCCAACACCAGAGCCACTTTGAGGCCTGAGTGCTAGGGAACCACTTCAAATCAGCAGAGCACCAGAGAGACTACTGCCACCAATCTCCAACAATATTTCAAGCTTTTTGGCTCTCAAACTGTTACCCAAGGGATGACTGCTGGGAAGAACAGCGCACCCTGCTCCAAACGGCTGTAAAGCACAGTCGCAAAGAATCATGTGTTTCCTCTCAGGGGAGCGCACTGAAATAGCTCATTTTGCTGAGGGGGTGTTACACAGACGACCTGGCAGAGAGACAAGGCAACCTACGACCACAGAGCTGGAAAGCACATCCACATGTGATTATGCAGCCACACGGTTTTGTGCCCAGATGCTTCTCAGCTATTAGAACACTGCAGAGATTAAACGAGTATCCAAAGCTCTTTACCAGCAGTTTCAACCAGCACAATCTCGGGCAGACAAGATCGGGAACAATTTCCATTTACAGATGGCCACTGTAAATTTGAAGCTTGCAGCTCACCTGCCACAGAAATCACTATTAGATGTGACTACCCTTTTCACACGAACGTGTACAGTAAAGAAATCTCTGTCAAT
The DNA here is from genome assembly GCF_017590135.1 of Pyrgilauda ruficollis. Lineage (NCBI taxonomy): Eukaryota > Metazoa > Chordata > Aves > Passeriformes > Passeridae > Pyrgilauda > Pyrgilauda ruficollis. The sequence continues at coordinate 7,761,524 of NW_024523648.1, forward strand.
GCAAGCTCTCCTTACAGAAAATGAGAGCTTGAACAGCACAAAGTACAGCCACCACTGTGCCTCAAGAGCTTTTTAATGCATCCCTACCCATGCATAATTCTGCTCTAGATCACCCGTCCCCTTTTCCAGCTGCCACGCACACTGTGTATCTTCAGGCAAGTTTTCTTGCGTGTGCATCATGCATGACAGCCTCACAGCTACACTACAAGATCTTCTGCTTTTTGCATCCAGAAGACATTTGGTCTTTCATGCTGCACTCTAAACTACATCTCCTACACCATTTCAGAGAATGCTTAAGAAAAGGGGTGGTAACCTGAAGTTTAAGCATGCAAAAGCTACAGGAGGTGGCTCATGTGCCGAGAAATCACATTCAGACACTACAATGGCAGCTTCCCAGGCATGTGACACAACCATTCATGTTGGTATATAAATCCAGTAATACTTTATTTATGACATCTCCCACTTAAATATGTCAAAGCACTTAATAGAGCTGAATGAGTGCACCCAAAGGTCACCTCTGTACTCAGCATGTGCTTCTTCACCAAGGCCAAGCTTGGGGTTTCAAACAGCACAGATGAACACAGTTGTGGTTTCACAACAAAGGCTGAAAAGACAGTTTTGAATGAGCAGAAGTGCAGGTACAGCCAGCTGTAGGAATTGTGTTAAAACTACGCATTTAACATAAAATAGAATTGACTTACAACCCCAAAATTTGGAGTCTGTGTAATAGCAATCCTGTGTTATACAGCAGTTTGAGATTCCCTGACATCCACAAGTCAAAAAATCACTGAAGTTATGCACCAGCTCCTATCCTTGTAAGGGGACAAAAACATCATCAGTCATTAAATCACCTCTCATCCAGGATAGATCCTCAGGCAAAACAGCCCACAGAGGAGGCAGCTTGTATTTGCTGTTCTACCATCACATATTCTGCATTTTTTTAAGAAAGAAAGGAAAATTACACAGTAACTTTTTTAGTGTTACGTAGAAGGTGAACACAAATTGTCAAGGTTTCTTTTGAAGTAGATGGACTTAAATAACATGTCACAAAATTAATTCTGACTCCAGAATTTTTCCTGCATCATAACATGAAAGATATAAGGGGAAGAAGAAAAACTGGGAGAGACCGGGCTGGCCAGTAACTTCCTATATCCAACCAGTTCCCTGTACTCTTTCCCAGGTACTCATACTGCAGCAATCCTGGAGAAACCTCTACACAGAGGATAAAAAAAGAATTCCAACTGCAAGTCACATGACAGCCACAGTCAGCTGCCGGAGCACACAAGAACAAAGGAGAAAGCATAACAAAATCAGTGACTGAAGCCATGCCATTAGACAAAGTTTCAGAGAATGAAAGCTTTTTTTTCTTTCCTGAGACCATCCAAGCATAGCAGCAGTAAGGCTACACAAAACAAACAACAAAAACCTCCAATTCCAGTTTAAGTAGCCTCATGCCGCAGTTCTTGCGCAAAACAGTTTTGACACCTTTCCTCCTGCCTGCCAAACAGCTTTCCTACTCTTACTTAAAGGACAGCCAGTGCCTCTTCTAAGCCCCAGCAATTTCCTTCTTAGCCCACCTTCTGACACTCACACACCAGATGCAACAGCTGCTGCAGTTTCACCAGCCCTATTACACAAAAATCCAGGACACTGTTTTCTTGACAGCTGTAAAACAAATAAAAACCTTGTTTTAAGCCAGTACAAAAATAGGTTGGTCAGGGCCTTGTCCTGCATACCAACACTGCAGCTTTTGGCTGAGAAATCCACCAGTAGTGTGTTTGCCTTGCCTGCATCATTCCTCACTTGGTGTAGTTTTCTGGCAACTGTACCCGAGAAGAAACCTCTGAGCTTCATGAGGACTTCCTACCTATCAGAGCTCAAGTTCTTTTTTTTTTTTTTACCCATTATGCATTACTGGACATAAGTTCTTCAAAGCAGTTTTTTCCCCACCATGGCACAACAACAAATACATGCTTTTAAAGCAGTCCATCTTAAAAGGAAACCCTGCTGATTGTGCTATCTGCGTGCAAATTATTTCCACTTGCCAGTAACAAAATGAAACCAGCTGAAGTAATTTGCATCCAAAATGAGACTGCATGTCTCTCCACAGCACTCTCAAATATTCCTCTAGTCACAGACACACAACAAAGCCAAGAAGAAAAGGGAAAACAAACCAAAAAAACTAAACAAACAAAAAAAACCACCACCAACAAAAATCACTCATCAAAGTAGTAAATTCCCTCCAAAAGCTACACAATAGTGTCTCAATTCTGCAATTAGGTTGGTCATCTGACAAAACCACAAAACCAATCTGCCACCCTTATGGGTTATTCTTGAAACCCAACCCACTTTTTTCCCCCTTTTTTTCATCATTTAGGAATATCATATCCTGATTCTGCCAGGTGGAGAGCCCATTCCCTCCAGCGATCCAACCTCTGCCCTTAATGCTACATTCACCCTACTACACTGGTGCCTTCGCAGTTACACTGAGTGAAATAGGTTCTTGTATGTACCCTGCATATTCTGGCCGAATAATTAAGAAATTCAGACTGGCAACACATTGGTGCTATATTAAATTCACGGCTAGAGCACAAAAATGTCAAGACACGAATAAAGTTGACATCTCCACGTCTTAAGTTTCCCAAAGCTTTCTCAACCCACCTGTAAGTAAGCGAGTGGCACATGGTGATATCCTTAGCAAGAAGCCAACTCTCAAGTGACATCCCTTCCAAACCAACAACACTTCGTGCTTTTCAGACTACACCGACCACAGGCGCTTTGCACAGCGCAAGTCTACTCGTCCTCTCCCCCGCAGATTTCCTGTGTGTGCGGAGATCCACGCAGACAGGTCCCGCAGGGCAGCGGCCCCTCAGGCCCCCGGCCCTGCTGCGCCTTCGCCACGGACCAGCCTCGGCCTCACGCCCGGGGACACGGCCGCCGCTTCCCCCGAAGCTCCCCGGCCTGACTCTTCCCGGGACGGGCGATCAATAGCCCGGGGGCCCCAATACCCCGGGGGCCCCAATACCCCGGGGGCCCGTGCCCGCGCTGCCGAGTCCCGGTGCTGCGCTCCCGCGGAGGGCAGGAGCGGCACGGGCACCAAGATACGCCCCCCCTCTTCCCGCACCCCCCGGTACAGCCCTTCTGCACCCGCCCCAGCGGCCGCCCACCTGCACAGGTCCTGGTAGGGCTCGGGGAGCGCGGCGGCGGCCGCCCCGGCGGGCGGGAGCAGCGCCAGGAGGGCGCCGAGCAGCAGCGCGGCCATGAGCGCCATGGGCCGGGCTGCCCCGGGACGTCAGGCGGGCCGCCGGCGCGTCATGTGACCGCCGCGCGCCCCCGCCCCGGTCACGTGAGCGCCGCCATGTGCGGGCACGGCGCTCACGTGGTGCGCGCCGCGCTCCCACCGGCCCGTGCGGCGACACCGGGACACCCGGCACATCGGCACACCGGGACACCGGCACACCGACACATCGGCCCTCCGCGACACGCGGACACCGGCACCTCTGTCCCCGGGGCTGCTGTCCGGCTGGCTGAGGTGCGCGGGGGCTCGCCCTGTGGGGCGCACTGCCCCTGGGTTGGAGTGACCCGGAGCGTGTCCTGCGGAGGGCAACAGAGATTAAGGGAGCGGAGCAAGTGTTAACAAGGACGGGCTGAGGGAGCTGGGCCTGGAGAAGAGACCTCGGCTATAGGTGCCTTAAGGGGGAGTGCCGAGAGGGTTTTCCAGGCTCTCCTTGTTGTGCCCTGCAGTAGGACAAGAGGCAACGGGCAGCAACTGATGCAGAGGAAGATCCTGCTGAACATGAGGGAGAACTTCTTTACTGTGCGGGTATCACCACTGGAACAGGTTGCCCAGAGAGAGTGTGGGGTCTCCCTCACCGGAGATTCCCTCAGTGGAATGATCTGTACACAATCCTGTGCCATGTGCTCAGGAACGACCCTACTTGAGCAGAGTTTGGGCCAAACGACCCACTGTGGACCCTTCTGACCCGAACCATGCTGTGATTGTGTGCCGTGGTGGTTGAGTCAAAGGAATGATGTTGGGGAAACATTAAGTGGGGTTTTGAACAAGTTATTCAAAACATAGAGTGAAATCTTGTGAGACATCAGGAACCAAAACCCATTAGGGATGAAGGCTGAAGAGGCAATGACAGTGGTTTGTTGCCTGGCTGTAAGAATTATTACTGCAGCAGGGAGGCCGGTGTGGTGTGGAAATTGCCCCTATTTCAAGCCGAGGGCAGGAGGGGAGGCTTGCACAAGGCAGGATGTGAAACACACACTGTCCTACCTCCACTGCCTCCTGGCCTACGCAGAAAAGTGATCCAGCCTGGAGCTTGCATTGTTATTTTCAGGATTTAGCAAATTTTAACTGCAACTTAAGGATTCAAAAGAGGGAATTAATTAGCAGTAAATTTTTATGAAAGTGTAGTTAAGAATAAAAGCACCTTTGAGAGTGGTAAGAGGCATAAGAGTGGGAGAGAGAGAAAACTAAAAGTTACACTCATTTAACAAACAGCTGTCTTATGTGAAGAAATCCTGTTCTCTAATTATGAATGCTTTCCAAAAGCCATTTGCACAAAAAAAACCAAAAAAGGCCTAAAACTGAGATAGTTTTTCTTGCCCCATTCCCTAGCATGCATGAGAATGAGCACTGAAGATCTGCCTCTCAGGCAGTTCAGTGTGGTTCCAGGCTGCCGTGATCTCCTTTTCCTCTCTTTTCTCTCAGATGCAGCCCACCTCTCAGGTAGCATTAGCTCTGCAGCAGGGCACGCAGCTGCCTGAAGATGCTGCTCTGGCTGAAAGCTGGCGTACTGTTCTGATTGTTTTGTGCAAGTTTGCAGCTGGACCTGTCACCTGACTGACTAGGCTCGATGCTTATCTGCACAAACACCTCCAGAAGGGGCAGAGGAACTGCAGAAAAAGAATTATTAAAAGGGACTGAGTAAATGCTATTGTCCTCTACAGTTTTCTACTGCAGTGTAATGGAATATTGTCAATTTGTTGTCTTTTATTCAGCCTTCAATGTATTCCTGAAAGTTGCAAATGTGATTACCCAAGAATCCCTGTTGTCTGCTTTTAAGACTCCAGCCTGTATAGTTTAAAGAGAGGCTTGATGACACCAACTCAAAGGCTCAAAAAGACAAAAGCAGTTGACAAAAAAAAAAAAAACTAGATCTGTTATTTCTGTGGTTATGTTTCTTAAACTTTGCTGCTCTGCTGGCAGGACTGGCATCACTCACTTTACACACAGTGCAAATAGAAAAGGCTTGGTGGAAATCCTGTCTCGGCCTACCAACTTGAATTAAAAATGTGTCAGCCAGGAAGTTCACTGCAGACAGCAGAGCAGGCAGACATTCTGTAGCTCCTGATCTTTCTAGCTACCCAGGTTTCTGCAAATAGGGCTTTATCCCTGAAATTTTCTTTGTGTAGGTTTAAAAACCTGAGTGCCTCCACTGAAAACAATGTGACAGCTCGCCTTGTAACATTAAGAATACATATAATTATTGCAGTGTCAGGGCCTGGCAGTGCAGAAACAGTTAATTTTACCAGTTATCTGGTAAGAGCTAACTCAAAGTTGCATACTGGCAAAAGAATGAAGAAGTTTAGAGTGGCATTCTTCACTCTTTGTACTGCTGTGAATGCTTAGGCCTCTGTATTTGCACAAGACTTCAGAGAAGTTTCTTTGCATACAGAGGAAAGTATGTGAACAGCTATCTAGCCAGAAGGAAAGAAATTGAAATACCCGGAAGAAAAATCACAGTTAGAAAGGAAAAGGACCAAACCAGAAATTCTTCTTTTTTCTGCTGTGCTAATACAGAAGAATAAACCTAACAATGAACCAATGATGCAACACAGCAAGGGTGCTGCAGAAATACTGAAATACACAATGTAAGTGCAAATATCTTTAAAATAAAATGAAGTAAAAGTTTGCGAGTTCCAATCATGTGACTGTTTCCATTTACTACATATTTTCCTTAGCCTTTATAATCTGGTGGATGCAGCAGTTCTCTCAAGATTCATGGACTTTCTGCCATGCTTAAAGCTAGCTATATGCAATAGAAATTGTTAGGACCTATGTGTCAGTCATTTTTGTATCCTAAACTATATTTTGCAAATAGCCCATAGGAATATGCCATTCTGAGTATGATTTATAAATAATAAAGTAAATATTTACCTCCCATGCTTAAGCATACTGGCATCTCAGCTAATCATGTACCATGACAGAGTGTTAAAATATTCTGAAATTATGTACTTGTCTTATTCTTACCTTTTCCTTTCCCTCAGGAGAAATTCAGCACGATGGCTGCTAGTTATGTGGAGTAAATCCCAGTGCACCTGAAAGCCATGCTGCAATTTCCATGTTGTGGATGGTTTTCAGTAGGCACAAGTGTCATGAATAAGTGATGGATACACAGGTCCTCCAGGATTCTTCTTTTCATCTTGCCAGGTGTCAAATGTCCCATCATTTTTTGTTCTTCTGAGTCACAGTCTTGCTTCATGTGGCCACCATCAGCTGTGCAGGTCAGAGTGGCTGAGAGGCAGCTCACTTTTATTGTTAGTGTCCCAGTTCCCTTTAACACTCACATCTGATCTCTATTTTTTTCAGTAATGGGAAAAAAAATTCAGCATCCAGAGCTGTTTTTACATTTGATTGTGGGAAATTCCTTATCCTGTGAGGTCTGGACATTTTCTTTCTATCTGTCTGTAAGCTACATTATCTTGAAGTAATTACTTTTATACTTCATGGAAGCTTCATAAGGCTCTTCCATGGAGCTGTACAGTTTTTTCAGAAAGCACAGATGTGCCATTCACTGGCTAGTTACCTTTTCTTTCCTGCTCTCTTGCTTGCTATACTATACTTCAGTCTTCTAATATTACTCCCATTGCCATTACTTCTAAATGCTCCTTTTTGCTGCTTGTTTCTAATGCTCCCTCCTTCTTTCTGTTCTACATCTGCTCTCCTTAGCATTTTTAAAGGCAAGCTCTCGATAAGAGCTACCTTCTGATTTGTTGTGATGAATTATCCTTCTTTATAACAAAAAAAAAAAAACAAAAGAGTCCCTGATGACCTTGTTTTGCAGACTTAGGTTTAGGCTTCCCAATGCAGTTAGGGAGATAATTAATGACATTTCCTAATCTAGATGGTGCTGTTCAATGACACTGTAAAAGAACGTCAGCTTTGTCTGAACACTTTGACTTCATGTGAAATCTTTGTCTTGTTGGGAAAGTCCTTACGTGCTGTACTCGGTGTTTGCACCAAAAAGGGCACTGTTTTGTGCTGTGGCTTAGAAGGTTAGTGTTGATAATACAGAGATGTTTTGGTTATTGCTGAGCCGGGCTCACACAGCATCAAGGTCTTTTCTGCCTCTCACCCCTCCACCACCACCGAGAGGGCTGGGGGTGCACAGGGTGTGGGGAGGGGACACAGCCGCGACAGCCAAGCCCAAGTGACCACAGGGATACCCCACACCACACAGCATCATGCTCACATGTGGAGCTGGGGGAAGAAGGAGGAAGGGGGCGATGTTTGGGGTGACAGTGTTTGTCTTCCCCAAAGTCACTGTTGCACATGATGCAGCCCAGCTTTCCTGGGGATGGCTGGACACCTATGGGCAGCAGTGAATGAATGCCTTGTTCACTTTGCTGGTGATGTGGCTTATGCTTTCCCCATTAAATTGTCTTTATCTCAGCCTACAAGTTTTCTCACTTTTACCCTTCCAGTTCTGTCCTGAAAGAGAGAGCAAGTGGCTCATGGGGCTTGGTTGCCAGGTGGGTCTAAACCACAGCACTAACCTAAAGCTGGAAACAGCTGTGGATCCTTGGCTGGAAGAAGGGCAAGCTGGTGCAAGATGTGTAAAGACCACTTTTTTACGATGGCAGAAACCTGCAGGTACCTCGTGCGGAGCTGAAGTGAAAAAATTAATCATCTGGAAGTCTTACTGCTTCATCATGTTTTATTTTTATTGTAAGACAATAGGCAATATTTCTTTTTTTTTAATTCAGTAGTTACTTCACCTAATTCAGTAGTATTGTGTAAGGAAATATGTTGTCGTCTGTTCCTTCTTGATTGTTACAAGGTATCTGATAAATTTCTGCTTTGCTGTATTTTTCCTGGTTCTTTGTAATGAGAAATTACAAAGAAAAATAAATTCTTCTTTCCCATATAGCCGAAGGGCACTGAAATAAAAATGCTATTTTCATCATCACACTTAAAAATTAACAAACTTCATACACAGCAGAGAAATTACCAAATTGGTTTTGTTTAAAGCATCAAGGCTCAACCTACATTTTCTTTCTTCCTAGTCCTCTTAGGGGAAAAGAACTGAGCAGGAAATTCCTTGCATAATGTGATATTTGTAGAGGACTAAAATATGTGGTATACCTTATTCAGGTGATTCTTCTATCACCCTGCCTTGCTAGAATTTATTGATATATTCTGATGATACATTTATATATTCTGTCCATGCATATATATTTGTTTTTATAGCCTCATTCATAAATAGGTTTAGGCCAGTATTAAACTTCTTCTGGGCATGCATTTTATTTCCATTATGTTTGTCTGTAAAACATTTTAAGATATCTGAAGTAGAAGAAAGAAGTTTACAAATTAACTTAGAAGAAAAGTAACAATCTGGGTTTTTTTAATAATAGATACCACATTGCCCTGGATGTTTTATATTCACAAGTTGTAGAAGGAGATAGGGTAGAGAAAAATAAGTACCAGTGTATACATGAAGGCCCAGGTAAGCCATTACAGTATTGAATAAATGGTTCAATTAGAGATTCACATTAGATCATAAAAACCAGTTGCACATGTGGATCACAGGACAAGAAGGAGATCTCCATACTGCACAGTTTTGGATCTGTAATGTTGCCATCTGAATCTGTGCAGTTATCCAGATTTTCCTTGCCTTTTTTCAGTCAGAGCCAGAGTAAAATGAACAGAAAGTGTACAAATATGATAGTGAATGTGCTAAGAAATATGTATCAGATAGACATGGAATGACAACTGTCTTGAAGAGTTTTCTGGCATTTTTTCATGAACTGACATGACATTTAAAGATATGATAGATGTTACAGTGGGGAAGAAAATCTTTTGGTTCACCCTTACTGAAGTGAATAAACACCATAGTGGAAAAATTGCTAGTAATAAATACTGATATTATCAGATAGTTATTGCCTCAGCAGCTGAAATAAAGTAATACCAGGAAATGCCATGTGTGTTCTCGTCCAAAATAGGATAGAAAGTTTGTCCCACACAAGAGAGAAAATAGTTTTCTTTGTGTATTATTTGTCTTAACTTTTACCTTCTCAATGTTCTAATGTGTGCTCAAGCCTCAGAGCCTGCTCTCTGAAACAGGTGTTGGAGCTTTCTCAGGAGCTAGCAGTAATTTGTCTTTGAAGCCTTCCATAAAACTAGTTGGAGGGATTTTCTGTGTCTTTTCTTTCTCATCACTTCACACAAAGCAATAATGAGGAGACTGACTGAGTTTGATGATAGGCAGTGATGCTGAAAGCTTGTTGAGTCCTTTGGGCAGTGTTTGGTATCCCAGTGCTGCATGATGAGGGACATGATGCCATGAGTATGGCCAAGAGAAGAACGTGATGGCTGCAGTGACTCTGAGCAGACAGGGTAGGAGGCATGAAATCCACGGAATTGTACAAGCTTTATGTGAATGATGAAGCTGGAGGGAAGTATGAGTGGAGTGCACAGTAGGAAACTCAGGGTGAATAGAAAGTTGGGAGATGCATGGTGTGTATCTCACTGTGTCTGCCCAGGGAGTTAAAACAGCTGTGCTGTAGGCTGGAAGTCTCCTGCCACAGGGATTAAACAAGGGAGAGCCCACAGGATGGCACATGCAGCGGCTGAATGGTGCTTTGGGAGGTGACATAAATCCAGATACAGAAAAGCACAGAGAAAAGTTTCTCCTTTTGAATGCTGCTAAGAAACAGAGGCCAGTGTTGTACTGAAATGCTATATATGCCAACAGATAAATGAACCAAAAGAGAGGTGATAATATTAAGAATAGTTATTGAGCAGAGCTATATTTACAGAGGACCTCAGCCAGGCCAAGATTAGCAATAGAGATGTTTACTGTTCAGGCACTGGTCTGACAGGCTCTGCCTGTCCCCTGGCTAAGGGCAGGTCCATTCCAAGCCAAGCCCAGCAAAAGAAAAAAAAAAAAAAAAAATTGGCCAAAACAAAAATTACTGGTTGTATATATTTATTTTTACAAAATAATTACATTTTGCTGTAGTATATAATTGAGTACAGTCATTGAACTTAGCATATGTGGTCATCTGAAATACTTGACTTGTAACAAAGAGAACTTTTTTCCTATAAATAATATAAAAAAGTTATATCTGAAACACATAGTCACTCTTTGAGTTAAAATATAAATCCAGATAGACCAAAGACAACATGAAACATAAAGCACCCTCCTCTAATGCATTAAGCAAGTGGAGTTTTTTTCTAAGACAGAAGAGTGATACCAAGGTGTTCACTCCATCTCCTGCACGTAGCTGTTAAGTTTTACATCTCTTTGAAGACTATACCTAAAAATACTGATTCTATGAATATTTTAATTTATTCTTTACCTCAAAAGAGTAACTTTTAACTGTTAAAAAAATAATAACTGCTGTTAACTTTTATCATTATAATTGCTATCTATTTGCTATAATGTCCACTTTTCTAGAGCCATATTTTTTATAGAGCAAATTCTTAACAGGAGAAATGAATAATTAAACGTTACTCCAATTCCAGAGATGCTTTGTGTCCAGAGGAAAAAAAATGTGTGCTCTAAGAGAAAAAAAAATTGGTTGCTTTGTATTGTGTCTTGCTTAGTGGTGTTAGAATGATGGAATCCAAGTAAGAATTTCATTCTCCTATTCCTGAATACACTCCTTCAGAATAACCATAAAATACTTCTATGAAGGTGTTGAAGACAGAAAATTCATATGGCTTCCATGGAGGTCTGATGTTTTTGTTGAAGAGAAATCCATTGAAAATTACCAAGTGTAAAGATTTCTAGACCAAAGTGTTTCGAGCTGATAACTGTTGAAGGCTTGGAGAGGATGAGAAAGAAGCATGATATGTGTTTGCTCTGTTCCTTCTCCTCTGTAGGCATCTGCTTGGGAGCACTACTGGAGACAGGATTTGGGACCAGATGGAAACAGCCACAGCCACTCCCTCCTCTTTCCTACCCTTCATATTTCTGAAGCAAGGACTCTAGAAATCCTTAACTAAACCAGCAGCAGGTCTAATCTTGTGTATTTAATGAGGCAAGAGTCCAGTTTGGAGAAAAAAATAGGTTGCAATCATATAATTAAAAATGGAATGTTATATGCAAGGAAGAAGTATTAGAATCATGCAGGCTATCTCAGTACCTCTAATTTGAATTCAAGGTTTTGCACCTGTAATACTTTGTTTGAATGTGGATCCTGATGATTCATCTTTTAGGCTTGTGTGAGTCAACTGGAGAAGAAAATAATTCCATGTGGACATCACACAAGTGCTGGGCAACCAAATAGAAAGCAAACTGGCTTTTCAGTTGGGTGGGTATCTAGAAACCCTGTGTAGTGGATTTTAATGAATTATTTCTGCATGGACTTGGGAAGAGAAGCAGCAGGCACACAAATGGCAGGCAGCATTGTATGGTGTGAGCTGCACACAAGCTCGCACTGACTTTCTGCTTTCCCTTGACCTGCTACCATCTGAAAGTACCTTCTGCTGGCCAGTACCACCACTGTGACATCTGCTCATAAAAACCAGTGTGTGGATCACACTCTCCCTGAGACATGGCACAGCAGGAGGACTTGAGGAGTCTCTCTGAGGTGCATGGGGAGTCAGACAATGTATCTAGGGTTTTTGGAGGACCCTGCAAAGGAACTGTCCCTCTTACCGTCACTCCACAGAGTAGCCTGAGTCATTTTACCAGGGGATGCCGAGGACTTGTGGATTGTTCTCGTGCTGGGAAAGGGAGGTTTGTTGTTTGCAGCAACCAGTACAACTGGGAAGCATTTCAGCTTCCCTTAGAGGATTTCCCAGGGTATCCTCCAGGCTAGAAGTAAACTGGGCAGTATCGTGTTCCTCACCTCTCTGCCCTTGTTGTCACGAGGACTGTTCACAAAGTCCATAACTCACAAAGTCTGTGAGTTATAGAGGAAAGCTGCTGCATAAACTCATCACATCATTTTGGGCCTGAAACAGTAGCCTGACCCATATCATCCTCTCCACCCAGGGAGTAGCTACAAGAGAAAAACTCTTCTGTGTCGAGGAAAGTGACCTCTCCTTGTATTTCTTAGTCACACTTTTACATCCCACAACATTAATTAGTATCAAGTTGATCAGAAGCCTAGTAAAGAGCATTTTAACAAAGCAAGCTCTATACTGGACATTATTTTCCTGAATAATTCCTTGTCTTGACAGCACAGCAAAATTACCTCCTTATTGCCCCAGAGATAACCAAGAGATAGTTGCTGTTCTGGAGTGCCTGTAGTGCAAATGTGAAAGCACAACACTGGAGGCAAAATAATACAACTCTCATTTTATAGGTAGGAAAGAAAAAGAATGGCACAGAAAAATTAGATGCCAATACTGCATTAAAATAGAACCCACATCTCGAAACTCTATAGCTAGTACTTGACCTGCAAGACAGCCTTTCCTGTTCTGCACCACTAAAGAGTGCCTAAAACATCTGATCTGCACAGTGGTATTTCAGTCTCTTCCACAGCTGCAAATAATTTTTAAATATGCAAGCTGGTGGAGAATCACATCCTTGTTGTGCAACATTGTCACATTTTCCCTGTCTTGGGGTTTTGGGTTTTTTTAATCATGGAATCATGTGTGTATTAGTTCCCCTTGTACTGCAGCCTGTCTGCACAGAGAACAGTCACCAGGTGCTATGATAAAGAAGGAACATCCTAAGTTATTTTTATCTATCCACTGGGAAATATTAATAATCTTTCAACTGTTAGATATTCATTCTTGTTTGTCCTTCTGGATGTTCATCTCATGCTGAGTGTTAATTTTGTTGCTCTGTGAACTGATCTATGGACCATTGTCCAAAATCTGAAACATTTGGAAGCATGGCAGGTGAAAAGGGGTAAGAAGCTAAAAGTCCTAGAGCACCTCTTCAGCTCACAAGCATCCCGATTGCCCCGCTGCATGTTATTGCCTCTGCAGATCTACTGCCCTGGCTGCATGCATGGTGATCCTTAACCCAGCCTGTTGTTAATAATCTGGATATGTTTAAGCACTGTAAATCATATGCCTTACCTCACCTGAATCACTCTGAGAGAACTGGGTTACATGCGTGGTTACAGCAGAAGCATGTGTTGAAGGTGCTTCCTACAATGTTGCCCCTCTCTCTGGTTCTCTGTGTGATTATTGTAAAGGGTTTTGAGGTAGACAACAGCTTTAAAGGCAAGTCTGGGGTTGTTTTGGTGGGGGCTAGATCTACGCTAGTATTTAAGTTTATAGCATTCATCAGGGTTGACAAATTGCCCAACAGTCCCCCAGCCCTCAGCAGCTGTGTGCACACACATGACACAGGTATGTGCACATCATACTCACTTTTCCCCCTGGCCCTCCCTCACAAGGTCTCCCTCACAAGGTGTCCACAGACCTCCTTGCCCTCTCCTGCACTCCCCATCGATGATGGGGTGCAGCTCAGCTCATGTGTCATTGCAGCAGCACAGAAGATCTGTGTCCAAAGAGAGAAGCAGATTCCACTCATCTACTGCCAAAACCAGTAGAGGTGACAAGCCTGGGACTGCAGTTTCAAAGACAAAAACTGGGTCAGGGAAGGGGCTGTCATAGATAAAGGTTTTGATGGAGTGAGGGACTCAGGAAGATGTAGGAGTAACCTCTTCCTTCTCCCGAGTCTTCTACAATGACACATTGAAACACTTTAATGTAAGGAGGAAGGGGCACGTGTAGAAGGAGCATTTATCGTTCTGAGATCTCTTTTGAATTCCCATCCAATCCTCTGTCTAAACCTACAATCTTTCTTATTCCAGGACTGGCAATCTTTCAACAAAGGAGGGGTGGGTTGTATTTTTCTTTCCCCAGTTAGCTATTAAGTGTGCCAATGGAAACTTGGCGGGAAGCTGAAGATGCTGCTTTTGCTTGTGGAGGGAGGTCTCAGTTCCTGCTGAATTTGGAGCTCCATGGGGGCCAGAAGCAAATGTGTGTCTCTTTGGAAGCGCCACAGTGCTCTGACTGACAAAATCTGCCATATTCTGTGTGATCAAGCTCATCTGACTCCATCATATCTTTCCTACTGCCCACTGCACTCTGCAGCTTAGCTGTAGTTGGGCAAGTGACCCTGGGAAGTAAACTCCACAAAATACCAGCTCCAGTACCCTGGCATACAACAAAGGGAGGCAGGCAGCTGGAAAAGTGTGGCTGGTGTGTAGCTCCAGTCATCCAGTATGAGGCACCTTTCCTTTTTCTGTTTTTCCAAAATTTGTTGTTATAAAACAGAGAGGCCACACAGAGGATATATATTCTCCAAAGAAGAGATAAATACTAAGTATATGGCTGGGACAGCAAAGGTTGGGACTGACTTTCTCATAGACTCCTTGAATATCTAAACCTACAGGAATGCTGAAATTTTGGGGATAAGTCTGCCCCACCCTTCATAATTAGGGCAAAAGCCCTCTGTGAGTTGGCAACATCCCTGTGTTGCCAGATACTCCTATGTGTCAAGTACTGAATTATCCAAGGACCCAGAGACATCTCGGTGTCAGTGGAAATTATGCAACATATACTTTGAAAACAAATTCTGAAGTTTAACAACAGATTAATTAGGCCATTTAACACATACTTGAATGTCTTGCTAGATCAAAGTTACACCCTATGTGCTTGGCTATGTTTGGGGACTTACTGTCATACGTGGACTTCTTCCTCTGTTTCCCCCAGGGAGCAGCTCTTTTGCGCACTTAAACAAGCTAGAAACAGTTGAAATTAAATCCCAGTGTGTAACATGAATCCAGTGTTTTGTGGGTTTGACTTTTAAAAATGTGAACGCACACAGGCCCTGATGACTTCAATAGCATTTATCGGTGCTTTTATAAATGTCACACTATTTATAACACATTTCTGTGTCCTTTTTTTATATTCTCTGTTGGCCTATCTGTTTTTCACTGTGATATCTTTGATTGGTATAGTCACATCAAGATGTAGCATGTTTTTGAATAATTAAGAAAATACAAATTTGAAAAAAAAACAAAAACAAATAAAAGTTATCTTTATTCTAGTCCATGTTTTTCCATTGCTCAACCATTAAAGATTAACCATGCCATTTCACCTTTGCTTTTTACATCCTATGAAAAATACTTTTAGTTTTGCAGTGCTTTATTAAATGTTCCACATCCAATTATTTGTCCCTAGAGTTTCCCCCCTAAGCTTTAGAAAATTGTTTCGGCTATATCCAAACTCATGCCAACTTCCTGGCTTCTTGGCCGCAAGCCATCAGTGAGAGCTCTGCTAAGAACCACTTTGAGGCTCTCCTTGAACCTCTTCTTCTTGCTGCTTCCTACAAAGAAGTAAACCAGGGGATTGATGCTGCTGTTAACGGTGGAGAGAACAATGGTGACGTGGTTCTGCTGGCTGAGCAAAGATGACCAGTGGTGGTAATTCAGAAGATACAACAGCCTCATAGGCATGGCAAAGATGAGGAAGACAATGACTGTGGCCACAATGATGATGTAGAGCTTTGACGAATGAGGTCGCAGGGAGTTACGGCGAATCCTGATAACCAAGATCAGGCTGGACAGAATCATTAGAGGAATGAAGATCATGAAAGTCAGGATCCATGTGAAGATGAGCAGTGCTTGGCAATGGTTGCCATCGTCGAATTGTTCCTTGGTTGAATCATCCTTGCACGTTAAATATTCGGCTACTGTCATGAAAAAAGACAGAGTCCACAGAATGGCACACACAATTGCCGATTGGTGCTGTGACCGGTGGCAGCGGTACCAGATGGGGTAAACAATAGACAGACACCTCTCAATACTGATGGCTGTCAGGAGATAGAGACCAGTATTATAGCCAAGAAGGAAGACAATAGATAGTGTGGTGGTTACATAATAGTAAAAACCATATGCGAATCCAAAACCAGCAATGTACTCAATTGACAGAATAAATGTACAAAGCAGTAAGGAGATATCAGCAATGGACAAGTGTGTGATGTACGCAGTGAATGGGTTTCTTTTGATCTGGAAGCAGAGGCACCAGAGGACAATTCCATTTTCACAAAAACCCAGGAAGGAGATGATCATAATTACCCAAAGTGGGGTCAAAATCTCCCAGACCCTTTCCTGTGTAGAAATGTTTCTGTGCATTGAGATGTTCTCTGTGCCTTCGCTGGGATGAAACGTTATGTTTGACTCATCCATGGGGAAAGCTCAAGTTTGGATAGCACAGCTCTTCCTTCTGTAAATATGTATAAAAATATACTGTGAGCATTGTGTGCTCCTCCCCTCCCCCTTTTCCTTCTGTTTTGTGGACCCTCAACTTCTGGCCATACATGAAGGCCTTGAAAAAAGGCACACCAGCTTTGATATACTGATGCTAGCTAAAACCCATTTGGAACTGCTCTTGGCAATGTTAAAGATTACTAAGCCCATCGTACTAGCAGAAATCCTGAGCTGCCTTCTTCAAGGGGCTCAGCCTGTCAGTGCTAAACCACAGCTAAAGAGATTCTCTTAAAGAGCTCTTGGACAAGCAATGTCCCCATCACATTGCACAATTTCATTGTATAGTCCTGACAAATGGCATTGGTAGCTCTTGTTAGAGCCCTAGATTGTTCCCAGAAAGGTCTCTTTAGTTCCTATTGAAGTTAATGGCATTAATTTTAAGTTAAACTCATGCATTTCAAGTGAACTTGGCTCATAGGCTTTTTGGTTTAAAAAAAAAAAAAAACATTGATACCAACATGTTTTCCAGAAAGGGATTTAATTAAGTAAAAATAATTTGTAGTTATTCAGCATTTTATTTCCTCCAAGTACAGAGGTGGAGGGAAGGCAAAATGGCACTGTTTGGAGAGAGCAATTTCTTACCTGCTTTAAGTGCCATTTATCACAGCATAACATAATTTAAACATGTTCACACACTCTGAACACTTAACATGACTGTAGGTGTCTTGAAAACATTATAAATCTAACCCATAACAAGGAGAAGCTGTTTGTCACATCATGTTCATCATCATCATCACCACAATCTGTTCAGGCTCCCTGCCATTGTTATAATGGTTTTAACTGTTGTTTTGCTGAGCTATGGGGTAACCTCTCCTTTTGTATGTCTCCTTTTATCTCATAACAAAGCGTTGGTAGCACTGGCTTCTGCTGATTTTCATACAAATATTTCATACCCCATGCTCTGTTAACTTCCCAGCTGCCCTGTGATGATACACAGTCACATTCAGGACACTTTTGGATTTACTGATGTTAACAGGGACTAACTGTTGACAATAAGCTTACCTAGCTGACTTGGTTCATCCATATAAGTTACCTTGTTCATTAACGTAACATAATGAGAATTTACCCAGACCGTCAAGTAGTTAAGAACATCAAATGCAAGGTCAAGAAGTTTTACTGGAGCAGTCATTATTTAAAGAAAGCCATTCACCCCAGTCATAGTTTTTCTCTCATGAGCCTTGCATTTCCTGGTATTAAAACAGCTCCTTTGGAAAAGGATATCACAGTCTAAGAATGAGCATTCTGTAAACAACCTGGGAAGCCTGAGGCCTTGTTGGCATTTAAACCTGTGCAGAAACATTAATGGTGATCCCATCTGTATGCTGACCATACAACCACCTGAGACAGTTGAAGGCAACATAGCTGGAGAAGTGGTAGGGGAGAGTGAATTCAACAAGTAAATGCAGTGACCAGAATGAGTGGCAAGCCTCCCAAAAGCAGTGCTCTGCAAAAACTGCAGAGGAAAGGTGCTCAAACAGTGTGCTGCTGGAAGTACAGTAAAGGTTCACAGAAAAAAAGGAGAGGAGAAGCTATCTTCTGCAAGAGTTAAAACAAATAGGAAAGGGAAAAGAGAAATAAAATACTCGGGTATGAAAAAGCGACAGAGTATGGAAATATCCAAGGAAGTTCTTGATTTCTATTACTGTAGGAAAGGAGTTTTCTCTCTGGAGAGTAAAACAAAGAGGAAAAAGTTCTCGACTTACTAAGGTCATTCCCACATGACAGCATTCAGAGATGAGGATGGAAAGAATCCTCTTCTTCCAGATACATCCATGGTTTGTCCAGATTTCCCTGAGGCTGTTGAAGAACTTCCTTGAAGAAGCTGAAGTTCACCTTCTCCAACCATTTGCCTTTGGTAAGAGGGGGAGCAAATAGTAACTCTGACCATGACTCAAAAAGAAGTGTGCAATCCTCCCATTGCTCCAAAAGTCTGAGGCATGCCAAATAAAGGGTCCCAGGCTCATCATCTGAGGCTGAGCTTCAAATGGCATCACTCAGTAGCTGGCAACTCATCTAGCTGAAAGCCTGGGATTTAACTCTTGTGGGAACTGAAGGGCAGTATATGGAAATTTGTCCTGAGCTGCTACAATACCAAGAGACCTAGTTTAAACAAACAAACATGAAGGGAGTAGAAAATCTATTTGGGGATGTTAAGATCCAAAGAAAAAAATCTCAATTTAGAACTGTGCCATCACATGCCATCTAAAAAAAAAGTCAATTCGCAAATTTGTTTCATATTTTTTGATACGAGAAAACAAGAAAGTGAGAAGGAAAAAGAGAAAGTGAAAAAAAGGAAAGGAAAGGAAAGGAAAGGAAAGGAAAGGAAAGGAAAGGAAAGGAAAGGAAAGGAAAGGAAAGGAAAGGATCACAGAGCAAAGAATATAGCCCATCATTATGTTAGTCTCATACATCCATTCCTCTAGGTAAAATCTATATCTTGAGATTATTCTAAAAAAACCCAACCAAACACAAAAATCTTTTAATGACATTTAAACAGTCTCCCCTGAAAAGTTCAAACAAAACTAGGAGCTTGAACAGTCTCCTGAGGATACCCCCTGGTTTTGCCCCAAGTATTAGGTTGTTTTTACATTCAGATATTAACAGAACAAACATTCTTAGCCAAATAAGGAGAAAGTTTGCTTGGTCTTCTCCTTTAAATGTTTCACTTAAACTACCAAATCCCCAAATGGGAAGAGCAACTAACTAATGTGAGAAATAAATGACCCCAAAGGGAGGGTCAGAATAAAGTTAGGAAGGGAACAGAGTGAAATAAAACAACTTCTAACTGGTTTTGTTGGCTTAAGTTGCAACCTACGTTGCATTCAACACCTATGGTACCAAAAATTTCAAGCTACCTCTGAAAAAGGAAAGAACCTGCTCCTTTCTCCAAAAAGGAAATATGCATACAAGTAATGAGAGAGTCATTACAGGAATATGTTAACATGTCGAGATTGACCAGGTACTTGTGTTTGCAGCCCACTGCAGTCCAAAGTTGGAAAAGCTTCCCAGTCTCCAAGAGGCAGGTGGTTTGTGAGACCTCCCTCAGGCACACAGCACCTCCCTCATGACTGATCCCTGCAGCACCATCAGTCACCATCCACACAGCCAGGGCACCAGAGTGAAACCTGGTCTTGGGAGAATGGGTCACAAATACACCTTATCCTTGGTGATTTTGAGAGTAAGAGGAAAGTCAAATAGCAGTCTTTAGATCAGATGCTGCCCAGAGTTGGAGCAACTATTTCTGAATCAGTTTAAGTATTCAGACATGACAAGGGGGCTACAGTAGCACAATGTGGAACTTGATCTGATTTTGGGACTAGAAATTAGTACTGACAGTAAAGACATGCTGGACAGTATGGAAACTCTTGTAATTTTGATCTAAACTGAATATACAGCAAGATGTCACATGAATGCTAATTTATCCTAAAATCTTTCTCTCTGACACTAACTTGGTGGGACAGATGCAGTGGATGTAAACTGAATCGACTAACATTTGAAAGTATACTGTATGTAGGAAGCTTTATCATTTTTCTTAGAGTCTTTGAATAATTTCATGTTCTCCCATCTCCAATTCCTGGAAGCAGAAGGCAACCTGTAAAGAACTTCCAATTCATTCATTAAACACAACCCAACAACCTAGGATTTATTAACCAGATTAGAGGGGTTTATGTAGTTGGTACAGGTGCCAGTGTATAAAAAAAGCCACTGGGTACCCAGGAGTCAGATCTCCCACTTTATACTTACATGAGCCATAACCAAAACCCCTCAGGGATGAGCTTTGCAGCACTTTCAGGAAGTGCAGTTTTTCTTGATGGTCATTCAGTCATTACCACTTTCCAGCTGAAATTCATTCCTTAATTATTCAGCTCTAACAAAGGTTAGGAGTTAGGATTATATTTCAGAGTGTAGAACACTGAAGATCTGGGTGCAAACCACTAACAGAGAGCTGAAGGACACACTGAGAAACAGGGGTTGTAAGAGGGCCAAAAACTAAACAGGGGGCTTTAGGGTGCAAACAGAGAACTATGGGACACACTGAAAGCAAGCTGGAGAGAGACTTTTTACGAGGGCATGTAATGATAGGACAAAGGGAAATGGCTTTGAACTGAAAGAGAGTGGGTTTACATCAGATATTAGGACAACATTCTTTACTGTGAGGGTGGTGAGGCACTGGAATGACTTTCCCAGAGAAGCTGTGGATGCCCCATGCCTGGAAGTGTTCCAGACTAGGTTGGCCAGGGCTCTGAGCAACCTGATCTACTGGAAGGTGTCCCTCCCCATGGCAGGGAGATGGGAACTGGATGATCTTTAAAGTCCCTTCCGACACAAACCATTCTGTGACTCTACAAAATGCCTGGATCCTAAGAGTTTTAGGACCCCTTAAGTCTCACAGAGACTGGAAGAATCATGATGACTTATGGATACTCCTCAGTAGGTGATGTGAGAGTGCCATTAAAGTAGGAGTTCGTTGTGGGGCAAACTTAAGAATTAAGGTTATCCTAACCCAAAATTCACCACAGAACTTGCTGGACATCTTTTATCCTAGTCATACCAGCCATGATCCTAGCATATACCAGTTCCCTATAGGGTGGTAACTGATGGATTGTGTTTGATAGGCCACAGGCATGAAAGCTGGCTTGAGTGTTGCTTTCTGCAAAACAAGGGGAAAATACATGTCACCAGCAAGCTTTGAAGCCAACACGGGTCATCTATTAATAGCTAAAAGTAAGGTTATGGTAGGAGTTTAAGTTCTAGAAAACACAGGACAAAGATGACTGAGTCCAGAAATTGGTGTAAGGCTGAAGACTCCTTGGTGGCTGCTCAGTTGCTGTAAGGCCAGTTGCAAAATCCTATTAGTGGCAATCACAGAATTGTGTTTTCATGAGAACAGTATGGAATAGCAGGCTCGAAATCAAGGATTCCTGCTTAATCCTGTAACCCTACTGAGAAATTTTGACAGCTAAAGTTGGTAGAGGTGAATTAATCATATTATTTTGTGGGTGGTTAAGATTCACCACGTTATGTTTATGAAAATGGATTTAGGGCCTGAAATCCAAGTGTACTGTGGGAAACAGGGAAGAACCTTACCTGAGGAAAGAATAAAGCATATAGTGAGAGATGGGGCAGTTTATAGTTGGTGGTGGGACCATACAGGCTCCTAAAATAGTTTGGCAAGGCTGTTTTCAGATTACTTGTCTATTCTTTGTCAGAGATATTTTTGAATGATTCATGAATTTTAGGTTCTGCTCTGAAAATGCTGATGAGAAAAGGGTAATTAATAGCAGAAAAAAATATAGGGCCAGGTGAGCCCCAAGCTGGTGTGCAGATCTCTGGAAGCAAAGTGAGGTGTCTGGCCCATTACTCTGGTGGTGTTGCCCAGGCTGGTGGAAGGTTAGAGGACTTGTTTACGTGTTAACTTTATGGACTGACTATCTCATGAGCAAGGGAGGATTTGGAGATGTTCCTGCTCCTGACTAGAGCCACACCTTCTTTTTTCTGACCTGCACAGCTCTGGGTGGCAAGCCAGGGCTCAGCACTCAGGGGTGATGCCAGCAGCAGCCGGAGCAGAGCTCCAGCTCGGCAGCCACGGGGCAGGGTGTGTGCTGCTCACCAACGTGTCTGCTGAATTTTGGGGGGACACAGCTGGCTCCACTCCCCACAACCAGAGGAAATGGGTCCATTTTCCATTTTCCCATTGGGGAAATCGGCCAATTTGGCTACAGAAGCTGTACAGACCCATTCACACAATAGCACATGTCCGTGTTTACCCACCTGGGTGGCAGCACACGTGCTGTTCTGGATCTGAGCTCATGCCTCTGTGTCACATCACAGCTGGTGAGCCAAAGTAAATTGCAGGGAGTTTCCCAAATCAGAGAGAATATCATCAGGAAGTGAGGTGCTCTTAGTGTTGCTGTGAGCTGGGGAAAATGAATACAAAATGACAAGGTTATTATTTTTTATAAAGGTTTCCTAATGCCCATCTTTATCCCCTATACCCTTGCGTTTCAGAGGCTCTCCAGCTGTCTGCAGACCTCCCTTCAGCCATAACATGAATAGCAGGTGGTTGTTCTTACCTTGAAGACAGTGGAGTCCATCCCCAGTGGAAATCTACCTTTGCTAAAATCATTCTCAGTCTTATTTCCCTCTTGTTCTGGTCACTGATGGCACAAATGCTTGCACCAAACCCAGGCGCATCACACATCAAAACAGAAGATGCACCTCACCTGTCTGCTGGCAGCCCCAACAGCAACCAAGCGTGAGGGCCACCACTGCTATGCAGTGTAAGACAATACAGGGAACAGCGTTTTCTCTCTACATTTTCATTTTGTATATGTGAAACAATGCAGGACACCACTGGGGAGACAATAGGGTAAGAATGGCACTAATAACCTGGCGTATATGATTAGTATAGGCGGTTTAAACCACTTTAGCTTTAGTTGTGCAAAGCAGAAGTTACACATTAGAAAATGTGACTGAGGCATGATAGAGATGAGTCAGAGCTTCCCATCATAAAATGTTGGAAGGAAAGCTCTGAATGCCAATTAACCAGTAGTGCATATAGAGTAAGACATTTGTATTGTTGATCAAGGTAATGAAAGAAGGGTCTGATACCATGGTGCTCTCTCTTTCAACCCATGTTTTTTCTGGATGTTCCCAGCAAGGTATGTCCAAATTCTTCTTGAAACAGTGTTGCTTGTCAGACTAAGTTATGTCTGTCAAGTGCCTGCCCTCGTAAGAAAGATTACCCTGAAATAATCTTTAATCTTGAATGTACTAATCTGTCTTTTGTCTTTTAATCTGTATCACATATTTATCATTTGCATGCATTTCCAACCTATCACAGGAATTAGCCATTATTCTTTATTTGCTCTCTGTACTGCAGGAATAGGTGGTTAAGTAAGATGCTTGATGCACGGTACTGTGAAACCTGTGTCCCTGTGGTCAGTTCACTGAACACTCAGGATTTTTCACCAGAAGTCTGGTGGCTCACCTGTCTCCCTGTCCTCTGCACAAGAGAAATAGCTATACTGCTGAGGTTTCCTTGTACTGGAAAATTGTTTAAAAGGATGATAACTGGTGTATGGAGACACCAGGAGTTTAAGAAAAATTACATAGATGACACAGGAATTGTTAACAGCCCTTTCTGGACACTCTTAGAACCAGCCAGGATAGGTCTGCGACTCCTTAGGGCCACATCTTTGCAAGTCATCTAATGAAATGCTGAAAATAGAACTACTGTGTATGACTGTAGTTAGATAATAAGCAGTAAACAACAAAAGCTTTATAATGATGTGCCTGAATGAGGTGCGTATTACTATGTGTTGGTGGGGTTTAAAGAAGGAATTTCCATCAAAACTGTAAAAGTGGTCTAAAGGTTGATGAATTAATTCAGTATTTAAAAAAATCAAAATTTCAGTGTTGTGATGGGTGTGTGTGTATATCACATTGTGGTTTTGCAGGTAAACTGTAGCCCAGTTTTCTCATGTCTCATTTCTCCTTTTTGAACAGAACCTCCCACAGTGCACCATGGAATATGACTTTGCATTACAATCTTCTTTTCTCTCGGTCTCCAGCTGGGAGCATGACTAATAGAGAAGAACCAGAGCACAGTGCATCAAAATATCATTGCAGAAGGGAAATATTTCCTCCTGCTTTAGGATTTTTCCCAAATGCTGAATTTTTAAATGAAGATGCTCAAGTAGCTAAATGTTTTCCTTTGAGTAAAGGTCTTCTATTATTTCTAAATTGCCTCTAATACCCATTTCTTTCCAAAGACAAAACAGAGACTTGGAGATAATTTTTATTTTTCAAGGTGATGTATCTTGAGCACAAGTGCAAAACAAGCTCATGCAGTGGGTTTACTGCATGAAGTCAGAAGGTCACTGAATGAAAACACTGAACTGTCTCTTCTATCAAGTGTACATATATACATGGAGTGGATCTAGAGTCCTAAAATATAAAAAAGGCCATTATATTTTCTGAAAAATGAAATTGTTAAAGTGTAGCAAGAGTACAGGACAATGACTGTGAGGGTAGAAATCATGAGGCCTGGGATTACTCTGTTTCAGGCTGCCTCAACATCATCAAAATCCCTCCTCTGCAAAATGGGAGTAGCATGGGAGCACTGGGAGGCCAACTTCAAATCTGTGAGACACTTATCTAATACAGTAATATAAATACTAAAAATACAAGGAATTCACCAACTGCTTCAACCTCACAAGATCAATAAGAAATTAGTTTGATTCTATTACAGGAAAAACAAGGGGTCTTGGCTTTTTATTTACATATTTGCACCTTTTTCAACTTTCACCTTTATACCTTCGACAGAAATGGGACTGGATGCTAAGCTGTGGTAGTCATCACATGGAAATCCATGTCATTAAGCCAGGTTATAATTCAGGCCCTACGCATGAAAACAGGCTGCCCTTGAGGACTGCAAGTTCAGGATTTCTGTCTCTTACAGTGATGTAGTAGTACATCCTGCCAAAGCTCCAGCATAAACACCTATATTGGTTGTGCCGTCAGTTTGCTTTCAGAAACAGCATTGACTTGTCCTATTCTATTCATAGTTTGATTTGGTAACAAAGTATTTGCCCTGTGTTGGCCTGGGGGGCAGAGTTGAGATAACACTACATTAGCTGTGTCGTGGACAACAACCAACCCAACTGCAGCTGGAGATAAAGAACCTGAAGGCATTCCACTTCTTCCTGGATTAAAACATAAGTTTCCTTCTTCCTCTGAGCTGGAGGGGTTAAAGACACCACTGCTTTCTCCCCCTCCTTAACAGGGACTTTAACAACTAAAATATGTTCAGAGTCAACTGAAGTTTCAGTCTTTATTTAATAGAAAATATTTACCTTGAATTTAGGTGTTCCAGGGAGTACCACTGCCTTTATTTCCCACCGAACACATTTCCCAGGACTACATTTTTTATTCCTGGTCATACTTTGCCTTTATCTTTTGATGACAAGGACCCATGATTTTCCTTGCCCTGTGAGCAGCACACCAGCATATCTGTGTGGCTCTTGTCCATGCAATAAGTGCTGCTGATGGAAGTGGAGGCAGATGCAGGTAGGGCTCCAGGGCATGTCCCAGGTGGGTAGTTGTGTCTGCTTGAGCACCCATAAGTGCACAAGGGGATGGAGTGGGCCTGATAGAGCTGTGCAGAGTAGAAATGTTCAGGTTACCATCAGCCCCCAGGCCAACACAGTCCCACGGACGTAGCTCTGGCAACAAAGCACTGTTGCTGCACTGTCACTGCTCACAAGGCACCTACAGGCAAAAGACTGAAGGCTGGGAGCTCTGTATCATCTATCCTGTTTCTCTTTCTCAGTATCTTTTTTCTTCTTCCTTCTTTCTCCTCTCTCTGATCCTGGCTTAATCTCTTAATGCCTTGTTGTGGTTTACGTGCAGCCACATTCCCTCTGACGAATACACATTTTCAGGGAGGTTCAGGGACGAGCACAGTTTACAAGCATGACTCAGGGCACACTTAAATACACTTAATAAGTTTTCTGCAACTACCTTGTTACGTGGATTGTTCTGCTGTGGTACAAAGAGATCAGACTCTAATCTGAGACATACTCTCAGCAAAGCTATTTCCCAGTCTTCCTCCAACTATGGGTCGGTGGAAGGAGATAGAGAGGTGTCAGTCACAGAGCTACAGAGCTCCTCCTCATCAGCCCACGTGTACCAATCACCCAGATGACTGTGTAGCCTATTATATGCATAATATTTATACACATATCTTGCCAAAATTAAACTTAGTACTCTCCCAGCTGAAGAAAGGCTTGGTGTATCTGGCACTGGGGTATTTTTCTGAGGGACAGAGATGGGGGAAGGAAGAATCAGCAAGAGACTAGAATACAGTTGGTTGTGTATAAGCCATATGAGTCAGAGGAAAAAAGCAGATTAAGAGATTTGTAAAATAACCTGATAATCTCTATCTCTTTTTCTCACTGGAAAGTTTTGGAGACACTGTGATGGCTGAAGACCAAAATCAGAGCTGTCTTTTGACACTGCACTGAGATGGAGTGCCAGCGTTCAGAGCTGGAAGGTAGCTCCAGTGACAGAGTCCTGAAGCAGAGCCTCATGCAGCACCACATCAGGATGGCACAGCAGTGGGGCTCACCCCTCACGTGGCAGATGAGTCACTGGAGTCCGTGTCTCTTGCACCATGGCTGTTGGTTTGAGGACTCTGCTGGGACAGAGGAGGCAATATTAATAGATGCTAGCCAGAATCTGTAAACATGGGGTGGTTTTCGTTGCTATCACCTGTGATAGTCTCAGTGAGTATCTACTAATTCTGTTTTGGCAGAGCTAAACTACACTACAGAATATGTGAGCCCAAAACCAGGGAATGAGCCCCAGGTGCTGCCTGATCCCAGCTAACTAGTTTTACAAGGATTTCTTGCATGCTCTCAGCTACTCAAGCAAGTGGCTATCTGCACCTCAGGATGGGATCAGGGTGCAGGCTCTGAATACGAAGGCTTTGTATGGTACATAAACCACAAACTCTTCTGAAGGGCAAGCTCAAGTCAGGATGGCATGAGGACATGTCTTAAATGCCACCTAAATTCTAGCTTGTGTTCAGGCACTTTATTCAAACAAGGCTTAAATTCTTCAGTCTTCACATTTTCATCAGCTGGGAAGAAACAGCTGAGGGGTGGTGCTGCCTGTTCCATAATTGCAAATGTAAATCTTTCTCGGGGTGATCATTAAACTGTAGGTGCCTGATTCCTGAAGGAACATTGTGCCAGACAAAACAAGGCCAGGCTTTTCAAGCGCTCATCTCCTTGTGTCAGTGGTGAAACAGACTTCCATGGCGGGAAACATGTGATTGATTAAGGCTAATTATCCCTTCTGGCTTCCAAGAACAGGCTTTATGTTAATGCAAGAGGAGATACAGTCTCTGCCCTAATTCACAGCCAAGAGCACTTCCCCACTGCAGTAACTGGCATGATCTGTGACTGGCAATACTCATATCCTCGTTTGTTCCTCACACATCTCAAATACACCATTATGTCACAGGCTGGTATCGCTCTTGGACGTGGTTGTTGTAGCACCACGAGGCAAATTATGTGTTTGTGCACTTCAAAGTCTTTATTTCCATAGAAAGTATTGCCTAAGAGTCAGAATTCTCTGGAATAGGCACAGGTGGCCCCTTTCTTCCAGGGTGATTTCTTTCTCATATACCAAAGCCAAGCTCAGATGAGGATTCGGAAACACTTCTGGGGAAAGGAGGGGAAGCATTTCTTTTTTGCGCATCTGCCCTGGTCTTTTCTGCTCTTGGATAGCTACACAAACTGATGGCTGTAGAAGCCAGAGATGTCCTCCTGGGGCTAGGCAAAGGCCTGGGCTGCTGAATCAACTCTTTGACAGCTGATATGAAAACAAACAGACCTTAAAATAGTATTTCTGCCATTGCATTGGCTGCAAACTTTCAGCCCTGTGTTTTACTGGACCAAGCAGAGGGAACAAAATAAGCAGCACTGAAATGACTCTTCTGCCTCCTTTGTCTACCATATTACTGCAATGTCCACAGCTTTGGGTGTTTCTATTTCCCTCTTCCTTCTTTATGGCTTTTTTTTTTTTCTGCTCTCTCCTTTCATCACTTCTGCAGCTCTCCCTTGAGGTGTTCACTTTCTTCTTTTGAAAGCCTGAAGTGCCAGACAAGATTTGAGAGATTGGGAAAATGGAAAGAAGAATGATGCAAAGGAAAAAAACTCTAAGGCAAAGAGGCATGGGACTTCTTCTTACCTTCAGTGCAGACAGAGCCATCAAAGCATGAGTAAAACCAATATGGAGAGTGTGGAGAGTGCAGGCATCTTCAGTATTTCCCTGCCACATCCTCTCTGCATTTCTACTCAGCAAGTCACTAGTCTGATCATAACTTGCTTCAGACCCTTCTCCTATCACACCACCAGCAATTAAAGTTCTTCTCTTCTACATGCTCATTTCAAACTCACCTGCTGGCTCTTGGGGGCTGCCTTCACCTCCTCTTACAATGTGCTCCTTCTACCTCAGGGAGAAAATTTATTTTTGTCCAATTGTTTATGTAAAGTCTTTATTTGGTAGAGGTCTTCCAGGACACAGACATACACACAAAACATGGAATCTCAGAAGTTTCTTCTCTTTCCTAATTTAGGCAGAAAAGAAAACCTTCTCTGTCGCTTTAACCCTTTAGATACACTGAGCTTTGAAGAAATGTTAGCATTTTGGAGGCAGTATGCTGTCCCTGCAGTTAAAACATCAGCCCCAGAGCCTGTCCATGTGCATATGGTGACTTGCCTTAGCTTTATCTTTCACTTTCCTCCCTCTTGGCTCATCTAGATTTGGAACACCACTAACACACCTGGCAAAGAAGTCATGAGCTGGACTAGCTGGGGGTCTCCCCGCACCATGAGCATGGTGGCTGCCACTGAATGTCTGCAATTCTTCACATGCACAAGTACCCATTATCTGCAAAAAGTAACATGCTGCTGTTTTTCAGGACAAAAATAATGCTGTCTAACACACATCTTAAACATTTTAATTACCACAGCAGTTCCCACTGAAACCTCCAGCAAAGCTCATCCCTTGGCTTGACTGGGAGCAGAACCCAGCCTGACACTTGTTTGAATGCTGACTTACACTTTTTGTTCTGAAAAACTGAGGAAAACTGCCTGTGAAGCACACTCTTTTCCTCCAGTTAGGAAATGATAGGATTACTTCTGTTGGACATTATCTAGAAGTGTCGGAGTGACTTGGCCTGGCTGACAGGAGTGTATCACCTCTAGCATGACAGTGAAACTGGGCTGGAAACTGATCTGGTGCCAGAGGACTATGGCTTCTGGACAGCCTGGAACAAGAAGAAGCAGAAAATCCTGAATACTTTCAAGAAAGAATATGATCAGCTTAAAGGTGGGATTTTTTTTTAAATTGTAATAACAAGAAATGCAGCTTTGCAAAGAGCTCCCTTCTAGTCCTGCATTGCTTCTTGAGCACATTAAGGATCTTACTTCAGTGTAGTGCAAAAAAAAAGTCAGCATATTCTTCTTTGCATCTCTTCTGCTCTCGAGAATTCTGGATTCAAGCACTTTTTGTGCAGGAGTGGTACTAATAAAGTCTGCTTATTTGGCTTTAATCTAGTTCATGAGTATGTCTGTGACTTTCCATTCCTATACAACCAGTGGAGCCTTCAGCACCCCATTTGCTTCCCTTTTCAGGCCTTGCAAGCAAGAGTTGTGTGAGAAGGAAGGTGGCTGTCTCCTGCGAGTACCTGGAGACCAGAGCAGCCTCAAACAAAGGTAATAGCAAGAATGCACCCTTGTGCCCACAGTTCCTCCTTCACAGGAAACCAAAAACACATGAGGCTGACACAAGGCTCACATTCAGCCCCAGCAAGAAGGACATGGGGACGGGAGGTGTGGGCGCCATAAGCATAAAGCAAGAGTCTTAGCAAATGCCTCTGAGCCACTTTGCTTACGAGAGAAGAGAAATAATTTGAATTATAATACTGGTTGACTCATTGTTTTAAATCAATGCCACCTAGTAGTCAATTCTTTTTCTGTGTCTTTTTTTAATAAATAGAGTACACAAATAAGTATTTTAACAGCCTAAAGTGTTTCTGCCATTTCATTTAAAACTCAGCAATCAAATGCACCAAAATCAAGATTTCATCCCAAATTTAATTTTTTATAGTCTCATTTTAAAGAGCAATGGTAGGGTTTTATTCTTACTTATATTCTCTATAAATGCCCTTGCACATTCACTGCTAGGTCTCTAAAAGCAGACTGATAAGGTGCTTGCTTTTGTTGACAGGAGATAACCGGGACACACTGGGGAAGGTCACAGTGACAGAGCTGAGTACTCAGCCTTTCCTCACAGAGAGGCATTGAGGCCGAGTCTCCTTGCCTTGAGACACAGCCTCAGGGAGCACAAGACCAGGACACAACCAAGCTCTCCCCTTTTCTGATGGATATAGAGAACCGATTGAAATCAGCCCACCAGAGCTGGAGAGATCAGTGCTGCACCCCCAGCTGGGTCCTTGGAGGCAAATTACAACAAAGTTCATGACTTATGGAAAATGTATCACCTGTTCCCACCAAACTTTGAACATTATCAGCTGCTATTACCATAAATGGGGTAAAAGATGCTTGGTACTTTGTGCTTTTCCAAGTCTATGTAAGTATGAGCAAACTATGCTAGATAGCAAAAGGCAAAAGATTGAATGATACCGTGAGTTATCTTCTTGTTCTTTTATATATTTCTCTATTAACACAGGGCATTAATTACCATTTTTACACAGAGAGACACAGATCACTGATCAATGACTTTGTGGTCTCTAAAAAAATTACAAAGTGTTCAGTTACATAAACAAGACCTTATCCAAATGTTGGTTTTTTTTTCTTTGATGGTAGTTAGGATTTTATCTGGTTGGTTTCCATGTTAAGTACCTAGTAGCTGATGAAGCACACTGTCATTCAGGTGATTGGCCAACATGGTTATATTTCCAGGGTCTTTATCAAAATAGGAGAAGCATCTTTCATTACTTTGGTTTCAGTGGGATGGAGGATTTCAAGAAATGAAGGTCTCTCAAACTGTTTGCTAAGGGCTCTAGGAGCAACAATGCAATCATTATCTTCAGTCATTAATTACCTCATTTTTAACTCACTCATAGTTCTCTCCAGTTTGATCTCATTCATCACTGTCTAAAAGTGGCCTCCAAATGAGGCTTGACCTGGCCATAGTGGTCAGTGCCGTGACACTCCTCATCTTTGCTGTGCTGTCAGACACAGCCACTGTGAAACCAAGGCTTCCTGCATTGCTGCCACTCAGGCTTGTGTACATTTCTGCTTCATTCAGCATCACCAGCAGTGCAAAACCCCTGGCCTCCCTCTGTGTCAGGGCATGAAAGAAGATGAGAACTGGAGAAACCATTCAGAGAGCCCTGCAGAAAGCCTTAATGGATGGCACATGGGGAGCAAGGTGAGAGCAGAAACAGAGCCAGGATGGGTTGGAAACCCAGAGGTTTAGTTACACCCTCTTGAAGAGATGCACTCTGCAGGTGGATGAGTTTTTCAGAGTTTTGAAGACTATAAAGACAGCAAATTGCTACATGATTACCCAAGAACAGTCACAGTCTTCAGCACAAGTGGATTTGAGGGAGAGGTGATACCAGTGGCAGGTGGTGGTATCAGATTTGCAGTGTGACAAAATCAAGCATTTGGCCATTGGCAAGGGAAAGAAGTTTTGAGGGGAAGATAGGTGGACTTCATTTTTTTTGTGTTTTCAAAAATAGTCCCAGTTTTTGTGGTGAAAACTCCATTTGTCGATGAATTTGGGATTTCTTAGAAAAACACCTAAACTCACTAAATCTACTAAACTTAAATAAGATATAGCATTTCACATCTCAAAAAAAAAATGGAGTACAGGTGGAATTTCTGTCCCTACAGAACAGGAAGCTGATGCTTGGATATTGCAGGAATAAGGAGCGAAGGAAGGAATGCTCAATCCACCCTACCAGGTAGGCACCCTGCCTCTGGCTAGAAAATTAAAATCAGACAGGGTCCCTGCTAGAGTGATTCAAGAGAAATTTCCTCCCAGTCTCTGCTCCCACCGAACCAGCCAGCTGAGCAGTCTAAAAGGGGTAGAGAAGCCAGCTCAGCACAGAGGGCACTGGCACCAGTCCAGGCTGGTTCCTTGGAGCACAGGTGGAATTCCTGTCCCTAATGAACAAGAAGCTGATGCTTGGATATTGCAGGAATAAGGAGCGAAGGAAGGAATGCTCAATCCACCCTACCAGGTAGGCACCCTGCCTCTGGCTAGAAAATTAAAATCAGACAGGGTCCCTGCTAGAGTGATTCAAGGGAAATTTCCTCCCAGTCTCTGCCCCTACTGAACTAGCCAGCTGAGCACTCTAAAAGGGGCAGAGAAGCCAGCTCAGCACAGAGGGCACTGGCACCAGTCCAGGCTGGTTCCTGCAGCTGTGACAAACTGGGTGCAGAGGAGGGCAGCCTTGGATGTATTCAGCTTCCTGGGACACCTGCCTGACAATGAGATCTGTGAACACAGAGCCAGCACCATCCCTACACTAGAAAACTATTGGTGTCAGGGGAAATCCATACTTACAGAGGAAGCTGCATTCATTTCCAAACTTCAGAGTTGCAGGAGGAGAGTAGCAGGAAAGAAACACTGACCCTTCCTGTAGGTTGGCAGGTCCACACATCAGCTGCTCCAGCCCCCTTGCCCATCTCTGGTGGGATTTGTGGTCAATGTGGCAGATTAGAGGGTGAATGTGCAAAACCCTGAGAGAAGTGGTAACCTCAGCGAGGAGAAACTCATGTGCAGCTGAAGTGCCAAAACCTTCTGTCTAAAGATTGTTTCCCCCTGCAGATCATCATCAGCAAACCCTTTCACATCACCTCCAGCTCCCAGTCATCTATTCCTGCCCTTTCTCTCCAAATCCAACTTTTTCTCCCAGTCCCTCTTCCTTACTGAGGAGCAAAGCCCATCTCTCTCCTGTCCTTGCTGCTCCAGGGATGTGGTGGGGGCCAAAAACTGCAAGAAGGGGGGACCAGGGTTCACAGATTCACAGAATATTCTGAGTTGGAGGGAACCCATAAGGATCATCGAGTTCCACTCTCAAGCAAATATCCCATACAGGGACTGAAGCCACAGGCTCTGTGTTATCAGTACCATGCTCTGGCCAGCTGAGCCTGTCTCAGGGTCAGGGTCCTCCTGCCCTAGCAGCAGTGAGGCTGCTGATCCTGGCATGTGTGCCAGGAGCTCATGGCCACTGCTCTGGCACAAACACTCATAGAAATAGCTGACAGGCCAGCACATCTTCCTGGGGAACTGCCTGCAGCAAGGGGATGTGGCGGTGCTTTGTGAAGCCACAGCCCTGCCTCCTGCTCGGTTGGAGCCCACCGTGAGCCAGCAGCCACTGACAGGCGCTGTTTGTTCCTCCAGGTGCCTCCTTCAGCAGTGACACCGCTGGAAGCGTGCAGGTAAAGGAAGGAAAATTCAGTAGCGAGCAGATGTAGAATCAGAGGTGCCAGCCAGACTGCACAAGTACTTGGGAGTCTAAAGATGGAGACAGGTGCCTGTGGAATTGGGAAGAGCTCTGGTTGCAGTTCTGTTCCCCCATCACCATGCAGTACTCTCCTGTTATGGTACATTTAGGGCATTTATCAATGCAAGCCATGGAGCAAGAGCATCCTCCCTCACAGGGGTGCCTCTGGCTGGAGCGAGCCCCCAGACACCCCTCACTGGGCAGCCAGACCCAGTCCATCCCCTGGAGACTGCCCAGCTTCTGGAGGCTGTGGGACCCCAAGGGAGGCCCAGGAGCACAGCCTGTCTCCTGTGGCACTGCTTCCCATGACCCAGTGGCCCTGTGGAACAATTACATCAAGCTGCTTCTGTCCTGCATCCCAGGGGAGGGGGCAAAGTTTGAGCACTGCAGGCAGCTGTGGGAGCCTGTGGGTTTGCAAATCCTCACACTTATGTAGGAATGGCAAAGTCAGTTGTGCACATTTCATGCACAGGGCAGATGAGTTCCAGAGTGAGGGAATGACTGCCTGTTTTGGTTAGGCTGGCTGCACTTGTAAGCAAGCATCTTGTTAAGTGTTGAGAAATTAAGACAGCTGTATCTCTGTTAACCAAAAGCTGGAGGCAAAGCAGGAATTTCTAGCAGCACCTTTTCAAGCAAGGTCAGATCATGTTACAGATCTGTCCAGACACTAGTGCCAAGTTTTATGGGGCCAGTAAAATAGCTTGTATTACTTCAAAATTCAAAATGAGGATTGCAGATTACTCTTCCACTGCTTATAAACCCAGGTAAACTCCAGGAGTGTTCATGGGTGGACCAGGTCCAAACTTAGAAGTACTTTAGGATTTCCTTAATTTGTGTGCACCTGGGTGATGTTCAGTAAGCTGTCTTTAAGTTTTAAATAGCACTCTTTTTAATTTTCCTTTTTAACTGGATGTGCCCTGCCAGGGCACCATGTGTCTCCCCTGCATAGTGTCTATTACCTTTCACAGATTTCCATCCCACAAGTATTTTAAAAGCCAGCCTAACTTACATTAATGACATGAGGCTCTTTGCCAACACACTAGCTGTTGCCATTTTCTTTTAAAGCTTGACCATGGAAGGTCAATGGATTAACACAGCCATCTGCAGAAACAGGAGAATGAGTGCTAATCTCTCCTGTGTCTGGAGGGGGTCTTTAGCTGTCCTGCATGGGGATGAAGTGGTGCAGGAGCCCCATCTCCATCTTACCTTTGGTGAAACATCTCTCTGTTTATATGCTCATTTGGCTGGGGAGATAGTCCAAGAGGATTCAACTATTCACCTGCTTGTTAGGATGCTGATGGGATTTGAATCCGCTTTGTTTGAGTCTCATTCTCCTGCCCAAGGTGCAGGGCAGGGGTCTGAATGTCAGGTGGGAGCGTTTCTGCATACTGTGTCTGTGCTTAAAAGGGAGTAACCCCAGCCCAGGTACCCCTCAGAGATGGGACTGTGCCAAGATCCTCCCCAGAAGGGAAGCCCAAAGGCACTCCCATAACACTTAAGCACTGGTTTTGTTAAAACTAGTTAAAACCACAAGCTTGAACAAGGTAGTTTCTGCAGCAAGAGAAAGCATGACGTGACACATTAGGCATAAGCTCTCCCTCATCCTCCATGCATCCTGACTACTACAACACTTCTCCACTTTTCATGGCCTCCTGCCTTGCAACAAACTCATCCTCTGGGGGCCTCTGGAAAAAAATCTTTTCATGGCTTTTGCCCACATACATTCTACTTCCAGTCCGTGCACCACAGCAATCCTTGGCCATCTTCTGTGCCACGAGCTCCACCTGTCTCTGGGGGGACAGGTCCTGCTCCCCTCCCCACTGCTCAGCCACAGCTCTTGTAACACAGCAGTGACACACACTCGTGAGGGTCGCTCTCCACCAGCGCTCCTGGGGATGTGTGGTGACAGCTCTGCAGGACAGCCTGCACAGGTGTCAGCCATGCCACACCTCCAGCAGACCAAGGCATCAGAGGCCTGGGCTCTCCCCAGCACCGCTGCTCTCTGTGGCCTTTTCAGAGAGGCTTTTCAGATGGCACTGGGCTGACGCAACATTCCCCTTCCAAGAGTCCCTTGTGTCAGGCTGGGTACAATCAGCCCCTCTTCCTTAAGCATAAGGGTTCTTGAAAGAAATACACCCATGGCATTTCATGCACTGCCCTTTCACTCAGCCTTCCTGGGGGGTTCTCCAGTGCTGGGACTACAGCAACCAGTGGAGAGGGGCTGTTGGGAAAAGCCATGGGGAAAAGGGATATAAAAACCAGAAAGCAAAAGTCAGATTTGCTGCTGTATATAAAAGAACACCACAAAAATGTGTTAACAGAGCAGTTGCACAGCAGGGTTTTCCCATGTCTAAGGCATATGGGAACTCTGTCAGTCTCTTCATCAGCACACAAAGTTCTGACCCAGCTGTGGTGCTGCAATACAGCCAAAGCCATTCTGGCTTGTGAGGGAACCTCCCCGCAAGGGGCTGAGCGCTCCTGGCACTTGGCACCAGGCTGTTGCACTTCATTCATCCAGCAAGACATCTGCAACCTTGCCGTCCCAAGGTTTTCTGCTATGATGTTCTTTGAATGAAAACACACTGTGAAGAAGAACTGCTGGTTCACACCATTTGAAAACACAGAACTATAAAAAATTTCTTCTATATGGAAGAAGTATCTTTTCAGAGAGGTAAATCCTGCTCTCCTGTCCTCCAGTGCCAGCGGGAATCTGCCCTATTACCACTGAAGGCATGATCTGCAGCAAGAACAAAGGAATATTTAGAAATAGTTCTGCCTTTTCCATGCCTTCTCATTGGAGTAGAGATGTTATATCAAAACCCACATATTTCATCTTGAACACATAAAAAAAAGTCAATGTATTAAAAATCAAATTGTTCTTGTAAATAAATATATTCTGATCTGTTGTGTTTCATTTGCAGGGCTATATTTTTTAGCATACACCTTCACAACTTGAATTTTAACATTTTTTTCATTGAGGGTTGGAATTATCCTTTCAAGCCTTGCAGCTGAAGTACAATTTTTTTCACAGAGCTAAGAGGCAGGTGTGCTGTAACTGCTGCTAGAGACTCTGCTGTGGTTTTACCACTGTCTAAGAGAGATAGGTTTGATTTTCTGAACTGCCAGCCCTCAGAACATCTCAGAAGCTCTGACATGCATCTCTTCAGGGCCAGAGTCACAAGTCAGGTTGCACCACCATGAATTGGCCTCACAAGAATCTAAATTATCTCCTGCTCCTTGCAGGAGACAGGCAAGAACAGGCATAACCTGAAAAACTTTGGATACTTCCAAATTCAATTAGTAAGAATTCCCTAGTCTGAAGGAAAAGCAACGGCTGAGGTTGGAATGGCCAGATTGATGTATTCAGGAAGATTGTGTCTTGATTAACAGCAGCTCAGAAAAACTTGCAGCTCTGTTCCCAGGGCCAAATGTCTCCGCTCTGATTTGTTTGACTAGTCTCCAGCTAACACATTTCATTGGAAGTGATTGCCAGTACATCTCAATCAATCCTTCAAGAGGCTCTAAGCAGTGAGTGACCATTGACTATCAAGGAAGGCAACTTGTTTCTGTAAAATCTTTCCTTGGAAAATCAAGACATACTCAACTCACTCTGATCTCTTCATGTTTTCACTCTGCATGCAAACTTAACTGATTTATACTGGGAATATCTAGTAGTTCTACAGCAATTGTCACTTCTCCCAGCTCTAAAGCAAGAAAATCAAGTGTCTTGATTCACTACACCACGTTGCTACATGAGCAGTGTGTCTGTCTCTTGGAAATGGAAAACACATGGTCAGACCCATAGGCTATTTCTCCAAAAAGTGTGAGAGGATCTCTACTTTTGTCCACGGGGAAGTGTGCTTCTCTAGAGAGTGAACTGAGAGAGAGAACAGCACTGCAGGGAACTGAGTCATTATGTGTCTGTATGCCACTCTGAGAACAAAATGGGAGGAACAAAATTTAAAGACAGAAGAATTTCTTTGTTCCTTCAAAGTGCATGCTCTCTTAGGAACTCCTGGGCTTCCCACAGGTAACAGCACCTGTATCTTCATGATCCCCAGACTGTAAAGATTAGATGCAAGTGAGGCTTTGTCTCCCCACATTTAAATAGATAGCTGAATCCAGACCTCAGAGAACAAGGGTATTATGTTTCCCAAGAAAAGTGGTTTTATGTGAAAACCCATGCTACTGTATGTAACACCCAGTGAAAATCTTCCTAAATCTATACAACACAAAGAGCCTGTGCTCTCCTTGACATAAGGGGGGTGTCTAATCATGCTAGAAGACAAACTAACATTACAGAATAATCAGGGAGACACACTGGTACTTGAAGGAACACTTGTGACAGCGAACCCCATCACTAAAAGGTTATGGAAAAGGTCATCAAGAAGTCAGTTACTTGTTTATGAAACAGGAGCTGTAAACCACAGCTGTGCAGAACTCAAGAACCACATGTGAAGATGTGCTGCCCTCCTCCCCTCAAGAGCTGCAGGCCCCCAGCAGCAGAGAGCATGTGATCCTCAGGCACACCGCAGTGCTGTGCTGCTGCCTTAAGGTCCCCTGCAGCAACTCCCACATTGCAGTCAATTAAAGGCAAATTCTGCCTATTAGGTGAGCATGGGCCCCATCCAATTAAGTCTGACTAATGAAATCTAAGAACCATTATGTGGAAACCCTGGATCAACAGGTTATTTTTAAGAAGAGGTGATTAATAAAAAAAATCTCTGAAGACCAAATTCCCTGGATTGACAAATACTCCAGCTATATCAAGAGAGACTGATCCACAAAGCATGTCTCATGCTACTTTGGACAAAGGACTGCTCACATGCTGAGCACTAGAAGCAAGCAGAAATGTCTGCTGACTCACCTGACCTCTGTATACTCCACAAACTGGAACCTGATAAATGCCACTTACCTGTGTCAAACCTCAGCTACACTGCCTCTGAAAATACCAGTGCATGATACTGCACTGACAGCACTGCAAATTATTTACTATTCCCCAGAACCTGTCATGAGCCCCAAGAGTGGTTTCTCCATCAACTCTGCCCGTTTTCATTTGGTAAACAGTGACATTTCCCCTGCTTTACAACTGAAGCTAAAAATAGCATCTTTCATTTCATAACTTCCTGAACTTTATCAAAAATGTGTTTGATGTGTTTTATGCAGCAAGCACCGGCACTGGGAACAAACTGAGGGTATGAACAGCTGTGAAGAACCTACACAGGACCAAAGAAAATTAGGTGTTGAAACAATCATGTCCTTTCAGGAGGAGATGATGCTTTGAGCAGATTACAAAATACCACAAATTGCAAAGCAACACACCACCTTTAAAAAGCAGATTTCCAAGGAAACAATTCGAACAGTACACAGCTTTGGGTTTTTCTCTGTTCTTTTTTTTCCTCATTTTATTGAATGAAACAAAACAAAACAGACAAACACAAGAAATAAGATCAGTGTTCTTCACATCCATCTCTACAGTAGTCCTTCAGAGTCAACAGCTGCGAGATCCTCCAAGCACAAAGGCCAAGAGAGACCACAGGGCCACAATACCAGAGATTCTAAGAGATAAGAATAAGAAAATGCTGTTAGGCTACCTATATGTACGGCTTAAATTTTTGTTTATTAAGTGCTTAGATTCTTTTTCAAACCACGTCAAGGCAGAAATTCACCTTTCATGAGCCTCACTGTCACCACCTCACAAGAAGGGTGCACTTTGAATCTGTAATTCTCTCCCACTACCAAGCTTTCAACTCGGCTGTAGAAAAAAACCCAGATCCATCCCACACCTGAGATTCTGCCTCCCTCTCACCAAGCTTATTAGAGCTGGTGCTACAGCTCATTAAGATTACCACTCTCTGCTGTGACAGCACATCCGTAGTTTTGTGCTGTCCTCGGGGTAGCATTCCTGGGTTAACCATGAGCGAGATTAAAGTCCAGCAGCCCAGGGCTGAAAGCTCACGAGCAGCCACTCAGCACCTGCTTCTGAGTCCACTGCAAACACGAGGCAGGCAGCTGCTGTGCCAGGGCCTCGGACCCGAAAGGAATGCTTCTCCCCACCCCACTCCATTCCCGTGCTCCCGCAACTCACTGCAGCAGGCAGCTCACGCTCGGCGAGTGCCTCCAGTGGCGATAGACGGAGACCTGCAGGTGAGGGTGGTGCCTGTAATCCCGCAGGACGAGCCTGACGCTGCAATGAAAGCACGGCTTGAGCTCAGCCCGCAGGCTGCTTACAGCACCCCACAGCTCAGGGCAAGAATTTCTATCCAAGAGCTGTCACAGCAGAGAGAGGGTGGGACAAAGGCCTGGATGAGAGGAAAAGAGGACTGAAAGTTAAGGCTTTCTGATCACTTACTGCTTGTATTTATTGGAGAGCAGAATGTACTGGTTCTTTGAAAGCCGTCTGACATCAAAGCGACCACAAGCTTTAAACTCTTGGTAAATCTGTTCCTCGGTCAGCCTTGGCCAGCCTCGGACATGAACAACCAAGGCAGGGGGATGATGGCAAGGAGAATCTTCCCCAGAAAAATTCTGGAAAATATACAGTACTGAGACATATCTGAATTTGGAAACACTATAGAGCCACTATTAATATAATCAGAAAATATGCAGAACATGACAAACAAATGACAGGTTGTATAATACTGCTGTTGGTGTAAAATTAATTTTGTTTTGTCCCAAGATTCATCTAAATATTGTCATAAAAGCAAACTGTCATGACTGCCATGGAGAAACTACCTGAGAAACAGCAATGTAAACTGGCTAATGCCATCTTACAGAATAACAGCATAAATACATTTTGCAAAGCAGTGCCAAGGTGGGCCCCAGCACCTTGGATTCCTCTCCTCTGAGGAAGCTATCAAGTAGGCTACTGACCTATGCACCCCACAAACAGGTCACAGACCTGCAATTCATACGCACAATGCTTGAAACACCACCTCGGATGAAATTCACTTTGTTCACGTCCTCAGCCAACACGGTGAGATACTGTGAGAAAGAGGGCTCAGCCTCCACCACATCACTAAATCAGAAAACAAAAGAGAACAAAGTTTTGTTTCTCCAGTACTGCACTGCTATAGTTCAAGCTCTTCAACTAGTGACAGAATAGGTATTTTAGATCTTAGTATCTTCCTACAGAAGTCATAAAGCTGCAAGAAAAGGGAAGGGAACTCAGCTGAAGGCACTGATTCACAGAGATTTCAAAAATGGAAACTAATGGAAAATTATTTGACCCTTACCCAAGTGAACTGAACTTGAGAGAGCTTGTTCAAGAATAAAGAAGTCACAATGTCATTTCCCAACCTCTGAGCCATCACATGGCCCCTGATTTCATTTTTAAAATGTCAGCTTTGACATAAAACTACTACTTTCAGATTTATAAAATAAAAATCTAATTAGAACATGACATTTCCAATAACACTTTCTTTTGTCCAAAAGGAAGACCAGTCTGTGAAACAAAAAGTCAGTCAGAGCAAAAGGAAGACTGTTTTCCATAGGAAAAACATCCCATGTAATACAATTTTCATTCAACACTTAAACATTACTCACTCTGTGGATTTGCACAGTAGCAAATGAGCTGACATCAGAAGAACTAGAGAAAGGAATAATGAGGTGACATGAGAAGAAAGCTAGAGAAACACTGCTAAATACATAGAAAGCAAAAATGCATTGAAGTGCAGCTAAGTTACTAAGAGCAACAGACTGTATATAAACAAATATTTCTTAGCATCAAATAGATCTAGAGAGAACGAAAAGATTGCCAAATCCCAACACAAACTCTGAAGGAGTTTTAAAGAAGCATTTTACCTGAACCACAGAGAAATGCATCATAGCCTGCCTCATGAGGAAATTTCTTCTCAGCTGTAAGTGTCCAACAAAATCAGGAAGAAGTAAACACATCTAGCATGCTGTAAAAACTACTACACTGTAAAATCCTAATTCATAAGATCCACTATTCTGAAGGTTCTTTTCCCCCTCCCCTCAACTCTGTTTCCTTCCTCACCCCGAAAACTTTACACCCAGTAAAAAGTCTGTGCTTCTAGCATGCATTTTAAAACAACACCAAAAAAGAAGCAGCAGTTACATGAATGCCTGAAAAGCTTAGCAAGATGCACATTAAAAAAATTTAACTTTTATGAAAGTCTAACCCAAACTGTGTCGTCTATGTTACTGATGGTATGGGAACCATTTCAAACACAGGAGGCCCTGTGCTGCAGGACACAATGCTGCCAGGAGAAGCCAGAAAACATCTGCCTCACAGCCAGTATCACACCATGTCCTGGACACAACCTCCTGCACAGGCACCACTTAACCCTGCACACCAGCCACTGAGCTCCTGCTACTTTGCCATTAGTTCCTTCTACCTTCCCTTCTAAGACAGCTGTTTCCCACCTCCCCTTGCCCCTTCCAAGGGCTCCTGACTTCACAGCCCAAGTCAGGTTCAGTTCAGCCCAACACAGTGTAAGTGCTATCTGTACCAGCAGCATGAGGCAAACCTGCCCTGCATTTCCCTCAGCAGCTACCAGGGATGTGCAGAACACACGTCTTGGGAGCCAGGTCTGGGTCTGGACAAAAATGTGTCTCAGCAGCTTTGGGCAAATTCAATAGACACACTGGCATTCCCTCATGCTTTGTATGTGGTCACCCACAGAGTACAACAAAACTCTTTTGATCATTCTGACTCTGAAGATTTGCTTGAGAACATACCGTATCTTGAGCAGCCACTTGCAAGAGCTATAACAGGGCACGGTGGACCTTTGGGATTCAGGTTGCTGCTGAAGACAAGTGGATGTGTGATATTTTTGTCCTTGCTCAGTATGTTAGAGAAAAGTTACTGTTCTCTAGTGACCTGTAGCTTCATTTCAGAAAATGCTACTGGAGACTTTAAAATGAACTTTGGTAGGCCCCCAGGAAAAGGCAAAAAAACTTACTTGAGTAATATCTACCAGTTTTCTTCCTGAAAACTAACTCCTAAATATTTCCTTAGTCTCTTCCCTCACTCAAAACTTGTAAGCAGCAAATTTGTTCTAACTGTGTACAAAAAAAAAAAAAAGTGAGCAGAACTAAAACTGCAGGAAAGAGGTTTACTAGATGGTCCTATTTGAATGGGGAACCCTGGAGGTTAAACAGATACCCCTGGAATGACTGAAATAAAACAAAGAACAATCAAGCAGAATATGCAGTCTGAAATTGCTAATAAACAAACCCTCAGAATCCTAGTACTGTTTTTTAAAAAAATATTAATTTTGCATCTCCTTCTTGGGACCGGGGGTAACAGGAAACAGGCAAAATTTTCCTTTCCTTAGCAAAATTGACACGCAAAAAAATTAATTCACAAAAGAAGTGTGAAGTACGTCTCCTACTACATCATGACTATGCTCATGAGGTACAACATCTACTCGTGCCCCATTTGAACAGTGTATTTAGTTACTGCTTTGGGCTCAGTGCAGCCCTCCTTACAACAGGCATTTGAAACTGGGAGGTATTTTCACCAAGAACTGCATCTTACTCATTTCAGAACATGGCATAAGCAACATAATTCTTAAGCTGAGTGTACAGTTGTATGCAAGCCAAATTTGCAACCAATGAAATAATGGCAATTCAATGCATAAAGAGACTCGGAACAAGTAATTTACTACACAATTTCTTTATAACAAAGATGTGCAAATCCTTTGCTCTTAAATTTAGAAAGACAAGGATCCAATTGAAAAGCATTTGAGAGGAAGGAAAGTATGAACATGGGAAATGGCTGACTGTGAAATATCTTTCCAAAGAAGACACAGGGATTGCTGAAAGCTCTATTGGCCACCACTTACCTGGACAAAACTGCATATGCCTCCAAAAGACTAGATACTCGAGGAAACAGACATTTCTATAAAAGAAGAATGTATCAGAAAACCAACCACGACAGACCTTTTGGTGAGTTCAGTTACTTACATTGCCAATTTGTTAAATGAGATCTAAAATTAGAACTTCCCAAGGCAATACTGAGAACTGTTTGCAGTTCCATTAATATCACAGGGCACTGAGGAAAGATATCCTCTCTCTTGGGTGAAACACAGGTTTAAATTTCAAACAAAAAAACCTGTGCATCTCACCTTCTGCACAGATTTTGTTACAGTCTTGGTGTCTATGATGACAGGAAACAGGTTGTGAATGTTCCTTTTAAACTCCTCATAGCTTTCTGAAAGCAAAGCACAGAGAGTGGAGAAAGGCATCAGGAAACTGGGGAAAATCCAATGCAACCGCAAAGTAATAGGACAGAGAAGTGACAGCAAGCAACGATGCCATCTCCAGCATTCAGAACTCAGAAGAGGCAACCAGCCCTGCTGCTGGCTAAGCCCTGCAGGTGTCTGTGCTGGCAAATTGCCACTGCACCTCCTGTTCCTCCCCCAGTGCA
The DNA here is from genome assembly GCF_017590135.1 of Pyrgilauda ruficollis. Taxonomy (NCBI): domain Eukaryota; kingdom Metazoa; phylum Chordata; class Aves; order Passeriformes; family Passeridae; genus Pyrgilauda; species Pyrgilauda ruficollis. Next base: position 7,805,455 of record NW_024523648.1, read on the forward strand.
AAGGCAGCAGCCCGGGACAGCAGCTACGCACAGCAGTACCTGGGAGGGGCCTGTAGAACTTGTCGTGAAGATGCATAAGGTCCATAAGCATGTTGTGTCCCACCAGGGGCTACGGGAGGAATACAAACATATCAGCCCGTTGGAGCACATTTCTGAAGAGAGCTCAGAGATGAACAACACAGGCACACTCAACAACTGTAACCCTTTCCTCCAGCAGACAACATCCACACACACTCACACAGGAGTCATTCAGGCCGCAAGGCTCACAGGAGGACTACTGCCTTCAGGAAATCAGACTTGTGGATTCCCTGAGAGGGTATTGTCTCAGCAGCATTCTATTTTCAGTGGACCTAAGGAGCTAAGTGGATTCAGGGTTCAGCTGAATAAGGTTCCAGCCATCAGATTTATATGCTCACTCTCAAGGATAAGGATGGTCTTTGCTGCACATCACCCACAGTCCTCTAAAGCTGAAATCCATTGACAAGCTGCATACAGAATGTAACAATTTCCACACTACGTCAAACCAATGGTCCACTTGGTCCAATAAACTGATCTGACACATGCTGAAAAGCACAGCTTGCCTAAAAGGCAAGAATCTGCTCAGCTTTCTTAGATGGTGACTCAAACTGTAACACCAGGACTTTTAATATTGCATTTAACACAGCAAAATTAAAAATATATGAAAATGAGAGTAGGGTTAAGGCATTTTACCTTCTTGACTTTAACAAGTATTTGGAAGAGGTTGGTGAAGCCCCGGGCAGACAGGAGAATGAGCTTTTTCTGACAGTGGTCATAAGAAGAGTTCTCCAGAAACTGACGATGCTCTGGACTCACTTTTTTTACCATCACCTGAAAAGAACAGTCACTGAGTATCTCAGCCTCCCATGTTAGCTGCATGTACATTGCTTACTGGGGTTCAGTAATGCTGAGGTCAAGTTCAGCTTCAAGGCACTGAAGGACAGAAAAACTGCATCACCTGGGACCTTGGGACTGTCTCACTTCCATATGGAGATCAGTGCTCAAGTAACTAAACAGGCCTGCTCAAAGTGTGTCTTAATTGTGCTTCTCTACTTAAGAGGATGATTCCTACCAAAGGGCTTTTCTGAATACAAATTAAGATAATTCAATTTAACTTCAATTTAATTCAATATGGTAAGTTCATGGTACCAAAAACCCAGAAACAAACAGCAATCATACAAGCAGAGTTGCCAAAGGCAATGCTTCAGATGACAAGGCTGGGTAAATCTGACATTCTGGGGGCATTGGTTATCAGACCAAAGTAGGAGTAATGCAAAAAACCAAGATTTCTGTAAGCTAATTCTAAGCAACTGACTGATATCATACCCATAACCCATAGTTTGAGAAGTCTACAACCATAGTTTTACTACAGAAAATATTGCACTGAATGTAAAATACCAGTAGTGAATAGCAAAACAGCAAATCACAGAGTGAAAGTCTTCAAAGCAACTTCATGGCAGAAGTCAGCAAAGGAAAACCACACAAAATGCTAAAACTGTACACTCTTGTGGAGGTATTGAAGGAGGGACTTAATAAAGTCTGAAGACATGGATAGAGTACCTCCAGAAGTGCTCCAAGGACAAGCACTTCCATTTAAAAGGATAGTTTAAATACTGGACAAACAGAAACCAGAGCTGCTCAGTTTTCTGTATCCCTTTTCTTAGGATCCCACAATCAACGTTTCATTTGTCATTGTCTTCTCCTCCTCCTGGACCCTATCATTAAAAGTACAAGCAACATTTCAGAGTCCCTGCAAGAATGCCAGTCCTATCTGCCCAGAGAGAAATCCTTTTTTCACAAGGTCGACACTTCCATCTCACCTTCTTGTCTCCAAGAGGCTCTGTCCAAACATTTTCAAGAGCCTGCCTCAGAACCAGCTGAACTTCTATTATATGATAGCCTATGACAGACAAAAAAAATGCAGTAGAAGCTTCAGAGGCGCAGACAAGCCCATTAAGGAAAACATGCCATTCCTCTAGACAGACGGACTGACATGTCTCTCCCCCATAGAGAGATATAGAAAATATTCCTCAACCTATGATCCTGGTACATTACCACACACAGTGACTGAAAGAAAACAAAACAAAAAACACAGACACACACACACACAAAAACCTCAAGAAAACAACAACTGCAAACCCACAGATATAAACAAAACACAAAAAAAACCCCAAAAATCACAGGCAAATGAGCTTTTGTTTTTCCTGGAGGAAAGGAAAAGACTAACTGAAGAAGGAGGAAGGCTACTACTCTGAAAAGGATGCTCTCTTGTTTGGGACAGTTTCAGAGCAACAGACTCAGAAGTCAAGCACACAAAGGGTACCAATGCACTTTCCCCCACAGCTGACAAGGAACTAACCCAGTCCTCTTCTGAATAGCATTAAAAGAGACACCTGAATCAGTCCTCTTGCTTACTTAAATAAATGTCTTTCTTATCACAGGTGCTCACCAGTGCCACAGTCTATTAAAATATCAGTATCATATATAGTTGACAAAGCAGATAAAAAGCACAGCACAGTCTCCACCCCTCCTATTGCATACTCTGCAAAAAAACTCAACAGACAAAGCCTTGAACACTGCGTTCTTCCTAACTTTTTCTATATTATATTCCCAGACCTACAAGGTTAAGTTTTGGGTTCTGTGTGTAAACCTACAAATTATTCCCTGCAAAAATTCCCAGTTCTTCAAGTCAGCACAGCTCCTCAGCTCTGCTATAGTGCTCCCAAAACCTAACACAGGGGCTAAGTGACCTGTTTATTCCCACTGGCATGTGTCTCTATGGGGCTCCCTGTTGCTCCAATGAGAGGGACTTAATTGTGAAAGGAGAGGAAGAAAATAAAAAACTAGATCACCCAGAATTTGAAACATGTAAAACGTAATCCTGATTCAGAGTAACTACAAATTCTCCAGCTGCTGCTCAGAAAAAGCACAAAATGGAAGTCAATTACCACAAAGCATGCTCCAAGCATCCAGACATCCACTTCTGCTTCAGAAAGAGCCACCACCTCAACAGAGCAGAGCATAAGAGCCCAGAGATGAACTCCTGACAGGAGCTAAAGTGTAAACTGGGGTGAGGAGTTGTAAAGGCAGGATGGACACTGGTGCTTTCCCTTTCAATAGAGCAATTTAACAAAAGAAAGGACAGTTATAGCCCCAGAGGTTCACAAGAAATTATGAACCCACTCAGAGCCCACAGTCTCTCTAAGAGAGACACTGCTTCATACCATTCAGATCCTGAAGGATCATAGTATCCTCTTCTTTAGCTGCAGCTATCCAAGAAGTCACTTCATCAATAGCTTTCTTCAGGACATCCCTGTCTGCGTTACTAGTGCTGGATGAGGGGAAAGAGGCAGTGTGAGAAATGCTCTTTACAGGTGAAGCCTTGTGCCTTGCTGTAGGAATGCAAAAGCTTAATTTCCCAACATGCACCCAATTCTCCACATAATATCCTGTGGTCTCGATCTTCCTTCAGAGACACTGTGGCATGCTGGAACAGCTGGCAGCGAGGTGTTCAGTCCAGCAGGTTTCAGTATTTCTACAAAACGTGATCTGAGTGAAGCTGAGCCATGGGCACAGTACTGAGGAGACACCTCTTTGAGAAGTGCTCACCTGCACACTTTCCAGGTACCTGCTGAGAGCTGCTGCCTAAGGATCTTCTCCTGTACCTCATTCATGTATGGGATTCCATCCTTGAAGAACTGACGGGAGAGAAAATGCCAGGTTGGTTACATTCCCCTGGATTTTCTCACAGCACATTAGAGAATCAGCAGATTAGTCAGGACAAACAAACTGCAGGCAGTCCAACAAGTATGGAGGAAAGAAAAGGATGTTTGTCAATGGTAATCAATTTCTTTGTTCTTCTTTTACTTTTCCTTTAATAAGATGCTTCCAAGAGTCAAGAAGTGGGATGCTTCCTGCCCAGAACTGCAAAACAGGACTCTTATGGGATGACAGAGTCTGTATTTTATGGGAAATGTGGCAATACATAAGATGCTGGTAAACTGATACTTCTACACCTTCATGGATAGTAAAGACACCCACCAGGGTTTGTTTAGCAAATCCTTAGCTCACCAAAGATAAGGTTTTGGGGTTTGAGGCAGGAGAATCTGAGGCTGCCAAGGATGTGGTCATTGCCTTTACATTAGTTCAGAAAAAAGAGCACTCACTACCCCTGTTGATAACAAACTGCATGATGCATTCATACTTTAGGAAGATGCTATTTACCCTAGAAACGTAACATTTAGGGATACCAATCTGATTTTTTCTGCAGTTGCACAGATTTCCTCCGTTCTGCATTTCTGGCAGAGATTACATACCTTGTTGTAGTCAAAGCCATAATGAGACAGGAACTGAATACTAGATGCAGAGAGGGTGAATTCGACATCCCTTATTCCCAGAGTTGAGGGAAAGAGAAAAAAGTTGTATGAATGCACCACATACCTAAAATGAAAAGAAAAATATCTCTAGAAGATAATTACAAGAAATAACTCTGCCCAAAGGAAATTATGCATAAAATCTCTACTGCACTATCCTCATTGCAACAGAAAACTTTTTTACTTACTTGCTTGAATTTTCTTTTGAGAATATTGCCAGCCCTGCAAGAAAGAAACCTCTGTTGAGATGGCAGCATTTAGCTGGCTGTCTACTGATAGTGTGCAAATTAGATGAGAGATGTGGGGAACCCCTCAAGAAATACATGCTTTCCATTCAGGAATGTCACTGTGCCATGCTAGCAGCAACTGCCAGGCCACTCCCTGGATTCCTGAGAGCTGCATAGGACAAGCTTTCACTTTTTAAACAACAAATTAAACAACAAATAGACTGAGCAATAGGCAAGAGGTGAGATGGTGATGAGCTTCTCTGACTGTGCATACAGATGAGTCTGTGGATCCAACTACACTACATTAGTGTTTGGAACAAGCTGGGCACCACAGAGGACTGAAACACGGGTTTTACTTCTCAAGTTTTTTTTTTTTTCTTCTGTTAATCCCTAAAAGGCACATGATGATCTTACATACCCCAAGACTCTGAACAAGATGTCAAACTGTTTTCAAGCTGTCTTCTTGACTCCTTACTGGTTCTTAACTGTCAACAGCTCTCCTTCACAGACCCCTCCTCATGCTGGTTTGTTATTTTAGGAATAACAGAAATAGCAGCCTTCATTTTCCTCACAGTCCCCTTACTCATAATGCCCTGTATCAAACAACACAGCTTTGAACCGGAGCTGCTGCCTCTTACTTGCATCCTCTGATTTAAAAGCCTTGTATTTTTAACTGTGACCTTTACATACAGTCAACTTTAGACCCATAAAAACGATACAGCCCACCTGACTTTATTTATTAAAAAGCTGATAGCGTTAAATATCAGAGGGGGGGAAACCCAACAAGCAAACATCTCTGGAATGAGTGAATTAAGGCTGAGCCACCTGCAGGACGCACCTGTTAGCAAAAGGCCAGTTACCTGTACGACCTCGGGAGATCAGAGCCGCACTTACCGAGCTGAACAAGAGTGAAGCGCTGAACACTCTGCCTGGCCTTCGCATACCGCTCCGCAGGGGAGTCAAACAGGCTAGGAACAAAACCAGAATTGGTTGGAATAATGGAGGAATAGGGAGCTGTAAATACTTTCAAATATTAGGTCATTAAAAGTCATTGGAGTAAAAACATATAGTGCATGTGATTCATTAAAGACAAGTGCAAACCATTACTCAAAGAGAACAATAAGGGGGAAAAACATGTGAACAAACAAGTAAAAAACTCAGAAGTAGAGAATTGGTACATAGTAGTACAGAAATGGGGAGAGTGGACTCAAGAAGGGTTGCTATGCACAGGTTGTTCTCACAGGGCTAGAGCAACAAGTCTCCCTCACATTTCAATTCCAACAGCTTTACCTGGGCTCGTTGTTTTGTAGGGAAGTTGAATGCAAACCAGTAAACTCCATATCAAGGGCTGTTGAAGTGGAAAGAACACAAGAGAATCTGAATTTGAGGCATGCGCTTCACCGCCACCAGGACGGGGGTCTCTCACACTTTTCTCTTCACCGCAACATTTGTCAAACCACAGGAAGCAGGCTCGAAAGAAAAAGCTGCGGGGTCACACCTCCAGCTGCCTCATTCCTGTGGCAGGATGAGGCAGGGACACCTCCCCCAGCCCCTCAGGAGGAGCCTGCCTCACCCTGTGCTGTGTTCGTGCCCCCACCCGAACCCCTAGCACCCCTGGCCCCCAGCCGGCCGAGCCGGGGCCAGCACCGCAGTCGGGGTTCCCCTTCCCCGTTTGAATCCCCGCGCCTCAGCGCTCGCTGTTCTGGGCGCAGCAGCGCCATTATCGGCTGCAACACCCCTCAGTGCCCGGGTCCACACGTCGGGCAGGGCCCAGCCGCCCCTCTGCGCGGCCGGGCGGGAGCCGAGGGCAGCACTGGGGGCCACACGAGACGCCCCCGAGGCTCACCCACGAATGTGGCGCCGAGGATGCGGCGCCTGAGGCGCGGCAGGCGCTGGGCAAAGCCCTCGGCGCCCACGTCCATCGCCGCCCGCCCGCGGCCCGCCCGGCGCGCCTGCGTGCCCGGCGCTGCCCCGCGGGGCGGTCCGCACTAAGGGATGGGAAAGGCAGCGCCTCGGGAGCTTCCAGCGTGACCCGAGCGGTGGGAACGAAGGATTGGGAGGTTTAGGCTGGGAATTGGAGAGGCTGCGAAGGCGCCCGGCACAGCCCCCGCTCACAGGGAGCGCAGGGGCAGCTCCCACTGCGCGTCTGCCAGAAATACAGATCGCACAGAGGCCGTCACTATCTGAGAGTTGTTATTATGAACCAACAACTAGGTAAAAATCCAGTGGTTTTTTTTCATTATGTCTGAGAATTTAATAAAGATGCCAGAACCGGGCCGGGCTCACCCTGCACGCTGCTGAACCCCAGCACTGACCCTTGGCGTTCCCTTCTCCTGCCCCAGTGCGCGCATACAAGGCAGCAGGCACAGCATCCCGACACAGGCACAGGAGTTGCGCTGACCAGGCTGGCCGCCCTGAACTGGCCTGTCAGAGGGTTCCACACACAGTCTGTGGGGATTTCACAGCCTGGTCGTAGCTGGGAGCTGTGCCGAGCCAGCAGGCAGAGACGCTGACAGCACCAGCCTGTGCCAAGCAGCAGACACACAACAGGAGAATGGGGCTTCTTATTCCCTATAGCAGCAGTTTCTGCAGCTCCCCTTCTAAACCTATCCATGTGGTTAAGCAGTTAGAATCTCAGGATTGCAAGAAAGGTGCAAAGATGAGTTGGGAGTTTAACATTTTCACTAAGACTTTGCACATCTTTATCACAGTTCTAAACATTAATGTAATGCCTACACTTTGCTAGGTTCGACTGGCAGTGTACAGGGATCAAATATCAAAGCATTTCCAGAGTTCAGGCTGGAACAAAAAAAAATATTAAAAATAAAAATATATTTTTAAATGTTGAATTATTAATAAATTCTGTCAAGCTGAACTATGGTAAGTTTATTCTAGCATTAAAGGTGTTGATCATTTTAAAATAAAGAAGATGACACACTCCTATCCATGTGAAAACATTTTATTATAAGAAGTCACATTCCAACTTTTTCCAGCTCCGGACCTTCCCTTTGCCAGTACACAAACCTAAAGAAGCAATCCTTGTTCCTTGGAAAGTCTTCCCAACGATCTCCATTTTATCGGTAGATTCTTCGTGGCTCATGCAGAACAACACCACCCTCCTTCATAGCTTTCTCAAATTCCTGAATCTTGTTTAAAAGATAGACACAAATAAATACAAAAGAAAGCCAGCAGGACTTAAATATCAGTGGGAACATGTTATATGGAGGGGCAGAGGTTAACAGCCTCATAGAAGCATAATATCAGGAACTGCAGCTTGTCAAAGCCCTTCTGAGTGTTGCAAGGAGGGATTGTCAAGCCACATAAGAAAATTAAAGGTGAAGAGAAGTAAAATTAAAGCCTAAAAAGGAAAGGGCCAATGGGGTAAGTAGGTGGGTACTTGCCGAGTCACAACGGTGTTCCCAGGGGATAATGGCTTTAAAGTTCACGAAGTTGATTCCTGCTTCCAAACAGCGCTGTGCCATTACACGGCCAAGGTTTCTGCATGCAGCCACTCCCTTGGGACTGTACAAGTGTCTCTTTATGGCCCACTCTCGGGTAGAGGCAGATAGCACAACATCCCCATTGGAGCGCTCGACAAAGGCTTCTACGTAATGCTGTGTCCGCTCAAGCCGTAATCTGAGTGCAGGAAAGAAGTAACAGAGGATTAGAATGTCTTTTCCAGAGGACAGAGTCAAATGCTTAAATTACTCCCTTTAGGAAATAAAATTGAGTGTATTAATATATTACATTACAAGTTTTGCTTAATAAGACACTAAACAGGACTCATTTTGGGAGGAAAGGGTTAAAAGCGGAAGAATATCAAGGAGGATTCTCTCAAGTGACCTTGCAGCTGGGAATGCTAAGTCCTGGAGAAGAACATTGTGGGAAACCCCACATATTATGTCTACTGCTGTTTATCCTCTGACTGTTTTGAGAAGTAGAATCTCTGTGTAGAGCTAACACAGGTGTTCGAAGAGCCTTGGAGGCTCTCTCCTGGACATGCTTGAGCTCCCTGTTTTGACAGACAGACCATCAAAGCTCAGAGATCACAAAAAACACAGGGGAGACCATAGCATGATGGTAAACCTAAATGCCCTTAATAAATGGGTGCCAACTGCAGGCTCACCAGCTGAACAGACTAGAACTAACAGTGCCTGCATTCCCACCTGTGTCTCCACCTGGGTGTTCCTTTGGAATCCTTCAGGTATCAGGGTAATGAACTAAATGTACTCTTTGCATTTCAGCCTTAGTTTTGCAGTCCTTCCAGCGTCCTGCCTGTGTTGACTCACACAACTCCTGTTGCTAGCTCAGAAGAGTGAAATTCCAAGAGCAACTTCTCATCAGTTACTCAGGGCCACAGTCCTGTGTTGCCTCAAACCAGCACATGCTCCAAACCAAGCACTGTACACCTGCACAACGTGGAAGAGATATATATGTGGGGAACTGCTTCAACAGAAATGGAACTTTGGGGTCACTCTGCAGTCCTTTAAAAGCTTGAGCTGCACAGCAGGTGTTGAGATCTGACACAGCAACTTGTTGAGATCTTCAAGTGCTCAGAAAGTACCTCATAAGCCTCCACACATAACAGTAGAATTAGGAACAACTATTTCTTATTGCACTGAGAAAGTATCAGCTTTCCTGGATGGGGTTCTCCCCACAAAAGCAAAATAAGCGCTTTGAAATGCCAGCTTAAAATGAACTTATTTTCCAGAGGACAAGTAAATTAAAACAAAACAAAACCCACAAACATAAAACAACCCCAAACAGACTATTGTGGTGCCTCAAATAAAACCATAAAGCATGGTAAGCACAGAAGTGAGAGAATCCTAAGTTAAAAAGCTGTTGCTTAAGCAACAATACTGTTGCCTTAACAATAGATTGAAAAATCTTGACCACACATGCTTTCATGTGTGACTAGTCCACTCTTCTCTGAACACAGAAGATGCCTGCTGATTAAGAAACACTAATGTCCTAACTGATTCAGCAACCCAAAACGCACATTTTGTATGTGGGTTTCTGGGGTTTGTTTTGTTGGTGGCTTTTTTTTCTTTTAGAGTCTTCATTTTTGGCATTAACTTCCTGACTCACCTGTGCCAGAACTCACGCTTTGGCCACGTTGTCTTCCAGCCACGCTCCTTCCTAGCCAGGGCCATCTGCTCCAAGTTCCGGGGATTTCTATTAGTGAAGTTTGGGGCAACAACCTCATTTTCACTTGTGTCCACTTCAGTCTCAGTTTTGACACTGGCTGTAGTTGATGCAAAACGAACACCTTGGGAGGAGAGCAGATAAAAAAAATCAAAGATTAAAAAACCAGTAGTGCAGACAGTAGAACGGATACGGTACAGAATGACACAGCTGACAGAAGTCAGCAGAGCAGAATCATCTTGCTTTTATTTTTTAAACACTTAACAGATGAATGACAAGACCTCAACCTGTTTCCCCAACTTATGAGGCGAACTGCAAGTATACTAACACCATTTTTAAACTCATGTATAAAAATATAAACTCGCGTGTGACCAGGAGATCCCTAGGTCCAAAGCTTTACAAAACACTGAAGTACACAAGAGACCAGAGACAGCGCTACCAAACAACAAGGTATAAACCCTTCATCCTTGGCAGGGCACAGCCGCCAGGAAAGCGGAGCGCGGGGGCCGCGGAGCCGCCGCCGGGAAAGGGCGGCACGGCGAGCCCTGGGCTTACCCGCTGCACGGAGCCCGCCGGCCGCCAGCAGCAGGCGGCTGCTCAGCGCCATGGGGAGCCGGACCCGCCACAGCGCCGGGCTGCCGCCGCTCCCCTCGCTCCGCTCAGGGACACCCGGGCGCCGCCATGCGCGAGGGGCGGCGCTTCCCGCGGAAGCGGCCGCGGGAATTCCGCCCGCCGGCGGCGGGGTCAGGCGGAAGCGCCGGGCGCGGGGACGCCCAGTCGGCTGAGCCGCCCCTGCGCCCGCAAGCCGGGAAAGGGCGCCCGAGTGGTACTGGCGTCTCACAAAACAGAGCAAAAAACACTGCCAGACTCGGGGGTCATCTTTTAACTTGTGCCTGGAACGGGAACGGAAGAGGGAACAAGGCGCGGAAAGGAAAGGGGAGTGGGTAAAGAGCAACAATAGGTGTTTCGGGAACTACCATCATCCTGTTTTAGGTTTATTTCCTTGTGCTCCTGCGGCACACAGGTACAGCAGAGCTTCTCTGCCTTCTCAAAGCATCCTGCTGCAAGCATGACCACGCAGGAACCTTACTTTGGAGCTCTATTCAACTGCTGTAGTCCTGAAAATGCTTTTAATGAGCCATCTAAGAGCACATTGTATTGAAAGGAGGATGAAGGCCTGATGAAACCAGCTGGCAGGGGAGCTCTGGGCACTGCCACAGCAGCCAGGTACAACTCTGGCGGTGGAGGCTGCTCCTGGCCACACGAGCTACCTGCCTGTCAAAATACAAGAAGCCTGTTCACACCATGCCCTGCGAATCGTTACATACTCATCCTGGCCCTTGCAGGTTTCCCATCTCCCCATCACTCCCTGAGGTTTTCCCTCAGACTGTAGCAAGTTTTTCCCCTGTACTACAAGCAGCGCCACTTAACCTGGCCACAGAATAGTAGGATAACGGGAACTGTTACAGCTCACAGACCTTGAAACCATATAATGGTGCCATTATCAAGTGCAATCACAGTCATGACTTAGGGTAATTCTTATTAGAAGTGTTTTGCCTAAAGTATCAGCTTGAATCTCAGTTTCTCCAGGAAGCAGATCTTCAGCTTCTTCACCTTTTGCCATCTCAGAACCCAAGATGGGTCTCAGAATTTGCAGCCTTCCCCCAGGACTCGGGGTACAATCCCGAGCAATGGGTAACGTGTTTGAGAAGGGCAGTTACGGCCAGGCATGCCGAGGTCCCCACTAGGGAAGCGGGGTGCCTCCCAGGGCAGGGCAGGACTCGCCATTCCCGCGCCCATTCTTTGCCCCACCACCGGCGGGACTCCACGCGCCTGCGCGCCCAGGCCCGCGACACCTTCTAGAAGCTCGTGGAAGCGCCCCGGGCCCCGCCCCTTCTCTCGGCGTCTTTGTTCAGCCGCGCCCGCCAATCGCGGCTCGAGGCCGGGCGGTGCCGCGCCCCAGGATTGGACAAGCCCGGGATGCGGCCCCGCCCCCGCGGGGCGTGCCCCGCCCCACCGCCCCCGCGCGTAGCGGGGCGCGTTCCCAGCGTGCCTCGCGCCGCCCCGGCCATCCCGCCTCTCCGCGCCCTCCCGTCCCTTCCCTGTGCGTGTGGCGCCGCGCCCGGGCGGGAAGATGTCGACGATGGAGGGGCCCCTGGCCGTGTTCGGCGAGCGGACCAGCGGCGACACGGTCCGCACGCAAAACGGTAACGGCGGCGCGCCCCGGCGAGGGCCGGGGGAGCGGGGGGGGAAGGGAGGGGCAGCAAGGAGCGAACATGGCGCGGCCATGGTCGCCTCAGCCATGTGCTCACCCGCCCCGCTCTGCCCGGGAAGTGCCGCTCCTCTCGATAGATTCCTGCCGTCCCGGGCGGCTGCTGCCTGCAGGGAGGGAGTAAAGGGAGGATGGAGGGAGGGGGGCAGGCGGAGCAGCAGTGTGAGCGGCTTGCAGCAGTGTGAGTGGCGACGCGGCCCCGCGTCCCCCTCCCGCCGTGCCGTGCCGTGCCGTGCTAGCGGCACACACCGGGCCACGGCGGCTGCTGCTCCTGCTGCAGGGAGATCGCTCTGCCCCGTCCCGACCGCCTAGGGCCGGAGCCTGCAAGGCCTGCGGGGAATTCTTCTAGGGAACGTCCCCGCCCACAGCACGGGGAATAAGCTGCTTCGGAAAGTGGGGAACAGCCTCGAAATGCGTGTCTGTAACTGCTTCTCAAACACGTTACCCATTGCTCGGGATTGAACCCCAAGTCCTGGGGAAGGCTGCAAATTCTGAGGCCGATCTCAGAGTCTGAGTAGACAAAAGACAAAGGAAGAAGCCAAAACTTGCTTCCCGATCAAGCTGAGATTCTTTCGTGTAGCTCTGATGGTACTTTAGGCAGCTACTTAAAATTTACGAGCCTTGTTTTAATTCACGAGTGAGATTCCACGTGATAATGGCATCTTTGGTACAAAGTTATTTCTTCCAGAAAGCTGGCATTAATCCGCCTAAGCAAAAGAAATTGTTGTGTTGCTTGAAGGTTTCTGAGTTATAACTGTTCCCATTTAACTACCACTTTTTCCATTTCTAGATTAAGTGGCTATGCTTGTGGGAGAGAGAAAAACTTGCCATGGTCTGAAGGAAAAGGTTGATTGTATCTTTTTCCTATATGAAAATGGCAGAACAACCTTTAAATGAGCCAGTGTTTTAGAGGCTTTGTCTTGTTTTAGTAGTGACTCACAGGTCACTTTTCGGTGACTTAGTTGCAGAAGTAAATGTTTTGTGTCAGTCACAGGCCTGATAAGGACCAGAAGATGTTTTACTAACTGATGTGTGGTGATGCCGATGTTCTCCGTCTGCCCAGAACTGAGGACTAAATGCGAGTGAAGTCCTGTGGCACAGCTTGCTGCAGTGAAAAGCAGCAGTGCTACCAGCCCCTCCTGATCTAACACCACTGCTCCTCTGACCTCACTCCTGTCCTCCATCTTACCCAGACAGCAGAGAAAGCATTCTTTTTTGGGTCAGTCAGTTTTGCCAGATTAGCTAGCTAAACCAGCTAGGAAGGAAGAGTGAGGTTTGGTGCAGATTGTGTTTTTTTAGTAGCAGCAAGCCTAAAAAAGTAAGGTAAAGCTTCAGGTTAGATAGGCTGAAATGTAATGCTAGATTAGATCACTTGTTATCACATTCCTGACCTGTTGTTTCTTGGCACTGTTCCTTACAAACCTGAGAGTCATCCAAAAGCTGGGAAGATAAAACTTGTTTTTTCTTACTTCTTTCCTGTATTCAGTTACTGCTGCATCTGCTATTGCCAATATTGTGAAGAGTTCTCTTGGGCCAGTTGGTCTGGATAAGATGTTGGTGGATGATATTGGGGTAAGTAATGTTACTTTAAGAAGTGTCAGGAGGACTTGTATTTATTTGTAAAAGTGCTTCCACTTAGTGTGCTTGTAGGCCTAATGTGCCTGTTTTATCCTGAGAGGGGTAGGGGAACTGTGGTAAAATTGAGTATTGTGTAATGTGTATTACATCATTTTAGTTTAATGTATTGTGGTGGTAATGTATGTGTTACATGTATTTAATTTCTGTAGGTAAGTCCTTGTAACCACTTAAAATACTGTTCAGATGGCAAGAAGTGAGTTTCACCACTTAAATCGTGTTTAACAGGTGCTTACTTGTATATCCTAGTCTCCACATAAGGAGAAAGAACAAAAGAATTTCAAGTAATTAATAACAAATTTTTAAACAATATTTTGTATTTTAAAATATTTCATGTAATTGAAGAAAGTTTGTCATTTTCTAGGCTGATGTAATAAAATACTGTGTTGGGGGGAAGTCATTGCATGGCTACTTATCCAGTACTTGCAAAATGTTTGATGAGTTTCTGCACCATAAAGGGTTTTCTGATCAAAAGAAAATACAGATTCTGCACTGGTAACATTTCTGTTGCTAGAATGGGACTCCACATTTAAAAGAAGGAAGGTTTTGTTATAAATAGTTATTTTATGGGCAGTCGCAAAGGATAATTAATTTCTTTCTGTATGATCATGATGAAATGCAACAGTGAAACTGTGATAGAAATATACCTCATATGCACATTTGGTAATAGAAATACACCTCATATGCACATTTGATGTCTGAAAATTAGGACGTGACCATTACTAATGATGGTGCAACCATTCTGAAACTGCTGGAAGTGGAACATCCTGCTGCAAAAGTCCTTTGTGAGCTGGCAGACCTGCAGGACAAAGAAGTTGGTGATGGGACCACCTCAGTGGTATGTAGCAAGTTTTACAGGCAGATATTTCAAAAGTCAGTGTTTAGATTTGGTGTTTTCCTAGATGCTAGTTTCCATATGCAAAGTGGTGCTCCAGAAAGGAATTTGCTCACTTCTGTTTCATTACTGATTTTTCCTATCTTGAAGGTTGGTCACAGAGGCCGAATTTAGGTTTTTAATTTCTAACAAATGCAAGAAGTGAAGTATGAACAAGGATACTGAGTGTTGAAAACTTAACTGAGACTTTAGATACCTTGGTGGGGGTTGGAATTAGGTAGCTCTCACCTCACATCAGAAACTGGTTTTAGTTCTGCGTTGCACAAGGTAGTTACTTTGCTTCTGTGGAATGCACATATTTAGTGTTTGTATTTCAAACAGGTAATTATTGCTGCAGAACTTCTCAAAAATGCAGATGAGCTGGTGAAACAGAAAATTCATCCTACCTCCATTATCGGTGGATACCGACTTGCCTGCAAGTAAGAAACTGATACAGTTGAATTTCAGCATTTTGTGACTGCATTAATATAGGCTTTTTGGCAGCAAGTGGAATATGGTGGTTTGTTGCAGGGTTGCTGGGGTTTTGGTTGGTTTGGGTTGGATTTTCTTGTGGGTTTTCATTTTTTTTAATTGTATTTCTGTAATCACATAAAGGAATGACAGTCACATTACTGTCCTTGGAGAGCAATTTATTTTATCCCTTTGTTCTTGGAGGTAACATTTAGAAGAGCTGAAAACGTGTAAGAAATTGTATTTCTGTAATCACATTGATTACAGTCACATTACTGCCCTTGGAGAGCAATTGATGTTATCCCTTTGTTCTTGGAGGTAACATTTAGAAGAGCTGAAAACGTGTAAGTTTTTGTCTTTTTGTGGGGGTGATTCTTTACTAGTATATTTGTCTTTATTTTACAGGGAAGCTGTTCGCTACATCAATGAAAATCTTGTTATTAACACAGATGAGTTGGGCAGGGAGTGCCTAATTAATGCTGCTAAAACATCAATGTCCTCGAAAATCATAGGAGTGTATCCTTTAAATTGATCAAGTGAGTGAAGTGGGAGTGATTGATTAGAGAGCTTTGGTAGCTAGGCTAGAGTATCCTTGGCAGCAGTTTTTATGAACATGACACAATATTGAAGCTGTTGTTTATAACAGGTATTGTGACCTAGCATAGGAAAGCATGTTCAAACTCTTCCCAATTTATTTAAATCTGGGTTTGCACATCATGATAGCTTTTAAAGGATATTGTTTCCTAACAATTGCTTTGCTTGTTAGGGAGACTAGATAAAGAGTTGTGTGAATAGAATAATGTGTTACAGAAGTACCTGGGAGTGAATCAGAGGAAAGAAAGTTGAATTTTACTCCATGGGCACAGAAAAACCTGCATTTTTAGCTTTTGTGCATTGGATATGTATTTTTCTTTAGCAACAAAATGTACATAAAATGCAGGTTTCATACTAGTCTGTCATAATTTCCTACCAGTGTTTCAGCTTTTAGAATGACTCTTTCCTTTAAGAAAGTGGTAACGAGAGCTAGCACTTACATGCCTTTCTGAAGCTCTTTTTGGGAAACTTAATTTGGGCGCTGTCAGTTACTTCTGTTCATGGTTTGTTTTTTGTTTTTTTCCTCTTAAACATAATACTAGTTTCCTTCTTCAGTTTTAACCTTAACAGCCGCTCAGTGATGGTGATTTCTTTGCTAACATGGTGGTGGATGCCGCACTGGCAGTTAAATACACAGACCAGAAGGGTCAGGCTCGGTACCCCATCAACTCGGTGAATGTTCTGAAGGCCCACGGCCGCAGCCAGAAGGAGAGCATTCTCGTGAACGGTTACGCTCTGAACTGCGTGGTGGGCTCTCAGGGTAAGAACAGGCTGTGTTGTAGAAATCTTCCCTGTCACCTCTGTCCTCTTTGTCCTTCTGCATCGCTCTCCTTACTGGCTGTGTTCGTTGCAAATCATGTGGGTTTTCAGTTACAGAACAATTAAACAACACAAAATACTGCACTTCACCAGTGTTTCTTAGACTAGAGCCTGTCAGTTAGCAGTGATCCACAAAGTGTTGGTGAGTTGCTGTAGTTTCCCTAGATCAGTGTCAGCAAGGTAGCATTGTGGTCTGGTGGAACTTAAATGCTTCCCTTGTGGGGAGCCACTGCCAGGTTTGTGGGGAAATGTTCCATTTAGCAGAGCTGTGCTGTGATTAGGTCACTTAGAGGATGTGAGACCAATAGGTCAGATTGTCATGGTCATTCACATTTTGGGGAGGCATTTAAAAAATGTAAATCGGCGTTTTTCTGCAGTAGGGCAGAACTGGTGGTGGAAAAGCAAACAGTAATCTGAAATGTGAAAGTAGTGTTAATTTTAATCTCTAATGCTGACTTGATGTCCTGTTAAATTGATTTGACAAAATCCTTCTTGCTTATTTTTCCTCATCAGGTATGACCAAGAGAATAGTTAATGCAAAGATTGCATGCCTTGACTTCAGCCTGCAGAAAGCAAAAATGAAGCTTGGTGTTCAGGTTGTTATCTCAGACCCTGAGAAGCTGGACCAGATAAGGCAGAGGTGTGTAGAAGCTTGAATAACTGAGGTTAGTGGGGTTTCACAGGCTTGATTTGGTCTCTTCAGTTGAGGTGGCTCAATTTAATTTTGGCTGAGAGCAAGAGGTAAAAAATGTTTTGAATGTTAACATTTCCCACCAATACCAAATAGTAATGGAAGAAGTCTTCACTTCTGGAGGCAGAGCTAGTATTAAGTCAGTTTTCAAGAAATGCCAGTGTGTTTGTGCAGTGGTCCGTTCTTGCAGAGCTCTGCATTAAGGTTTCAGGAAGTTGACTGACAAGATGTGATGGTATATTTTTTAGTATCTTTTTATAACTTTGACATTAATCTTTGCAGAGAGTCAGATATTACCAAAGAAAGAATCCAGAAGATTCTGGCCACTGGTGCCAATGTGATTCTCACCACTGGAGGTATTGATGATATGTGTCTGAAATACTTTGTTGATGCTGGAGCTATGGCAGTACGGAGAGTTGTAAAAAAGGACCTTAAGCGGATTGCTAAGGCATCAGGAGGTATGTCTATGTAAGAATAACTGGTTTATAAATCTGTTCTTAAAGTAGAAGCTGTTGTTAAGGTATTTCTTAACTCATTTTTAAAATACTGCTTCTTAACATTCAAGGTCAGGATGAGTAAAGCTGAGCCACTTTTTAGCTTTACTGTTGCTTTTAAGTGACCTTTGTCAAAGTAGTATTGTAAGACTTGATTGTTGAAGGGGGAGGAGTGGGAGGAGAAGAAGCTGCCTTGCACTGTGAAGACTGGCCTTTTGTGGAAATAGGAGCCATAATCTGTGTTTATTTAGAAGTCTTTATTATGCATGCATTCATAAGCCTCTGTTTAGACAGTTAAGTACATTGTTTAGATAGTTCAAGACGAATTAAGAACTCCTAAATCACTGAATCATACTTTGAAAAAATTCTGGTGCTGTACATATTTTTATCTGTCAGTTCTTAAATTTGGAAGAAAATGTTTTCATTGTGGTAAAGCATGGGAACTTGTACTGGCTGTGAAAAAAAACAAGTGCTGTAAAAGTTGAACAAAAGGAGCAGTTTATCTGTTAGAAGTACTGAATTGCTGCCTGACAACAAGAAGTGTTGTTTAAGAAAAATCTATTCAATAGAGCTCTTATTTCTGCTTTTCTTTCTGTACACCTATTCTGGGAAGTGGCAAAGGATGACGTGCAGGAATTGAATGTTAACTTCACTTTTTTTTTGTTTGTTGAAGCAACCATATGTTCAACCCTTGCAAACCTTGAAGGTGAGGAGAGTTTTGAGGCATTAATGCTGGGACAGGCAGAGGAAGTGATTCAAGAGAGAATCTGTGATGATGAGCTGATTTTAATCAAGAAGTAAGGATCCTTTTAAAAATACTGAATGTTGTATATGTTCTCTACTAAGTTTGAGATAAAATTCCATTTATTTACTTCATGCTTTCTGAGTGGTTGGAGTAGTTATACACATGGGAAAATAGTTATACACAAATCCAGTGCAAAGTAGAGGTGAAAGTATCAGTGTTTAATCTCTTCTGCTGGAGCTGGATACATTTTGTGAACTGCAGTATATGAACCAATTAGATTGCTAGGCAGTTTTTACTTCAATTTTTGTTTATAAACAAATGTTTCTAAACTGGCTTCCCTTTAGAGATAGTAAAGGGGAATAGGTACCATCTGAATAAAGAGATGTGAGCTAAATCTTTCCATTTGTAGTGAAAGACCATGTTCAGTTGTGCTGCTGTCAGTGCTGTCTGGTACCTGAAGACTTAAATATCAATTCATTTAACAAGAACATGCTTTGGGTAATAACTTTTCCACTGCTTCAGTATGCCTTCTGGGCGTTCATGTTCCTGTGGTGTCATTTGAGCATGAATGACACACTCTGCCCATGGCACTTGTGTGCCAGCTACATGTGACAGCCTTTTCTGTAACATTAGCAGTCATTAACTTACTTGAGGGCTGTGCAAAAGGGGTCTTTCTTACTATCTAAGTACACTTTCCCCTCTTTGATGGCAAAACATCTGACTTTGACAGGTAGCTTTCTTTAAAAGATTAAAATTCAAACTAGATGCATGCATGTTAGAAATTAAAATGGTGACTAAGTGTTAGTTACAATGTGTGTATCCTGCAAGGAAACATAACAAGGTTAAGATCTTCTTTTAAATGTTGAAATAATGAGGCTCAACTGAACTCTGCTTCAGAATAAAAAATTTACCAAGAAAAATTTTAATCTAGATTCCATTCAACACAGCTGACTTCTGATTCCTTTTCTTCTTAGTACAAAGGCTCGTACTTCAGCATCGATTATCTTACGAGGAGCCAATGACTTCATGTGTGATGAAATGGAACGATCTATACATGATGCTCTCTGTGTTGTCAAAAGGGTTTTGGAATCCAAGTCTGTTGTCCCAGGTGGTGGTGCTGTAGAGGCAGCACTTTCAATATATCTTGAAAATTATGCAACTAGCATGGTAAGTCTTGCTCAAAGAAGCAATGGTGTGTATGCATTAGACTTGCATAATGAATCTCCAAGCATTTATTTTCATCTACTAGAAGTAATTTCTGTGCCTCATGAAAACATAATCATCTTACAGAATCAGATGGTTCTTTAAAATGGAGGGTATGAGTGA
The DNA here is from genome assembly GCF_017590135.1 of Pyrgilauda ruficollis. Taxonomy (NCBI): domain Eukaryota; kingdom Metazoa; phylum Chordata; class Aves; order Passeriformes; family Passeridae; genus Pyrgilauda; species Pyrgilauda ruficollis. The sequence continues at coordinate 7,825,139 of NW_024523648.1, forward strand.
ATTCTTTCTCCCATAATTAGATTCTATGGTTCTTTGACCCAAACACAGGTTTTGCATGTGAAAACCCCTACTTATTAGTGCTGTTCTTGATTGTGGCTGTATTTTTTCCTCTCTTGTTGTAGCTATTGGTTTAAAAACTTTTTTCCTCTTTCTAGGGATCACGTGAGCAACTTGCAATAGCAGAATTTGCAAGATCCCTCTTAGTAATTCCAAATACATTGGCAGTAAATGCTGCTCAGGATGCCACAGATCTTGTTGCGAAGTTGAGAGCATTCCACAACGAGGCTCAAGTTAACCCAGATCGCAAAAATCTGAAATGGCAAGTATCTGTCTGGTAGAAGGCTGGTAAAAGTGATGTGGGTTGGTGACTAGAAGGAAAATTGTTCTCCCAGTTTACTGAACCGTGATTTGCATAGTAAAAAAAAAAAGTATGTTATCAGTGAACTCCTTTGCCCCTGCCCTTCAGTTGTGTGTATGTATTGCTGTAATTAAGCAGTAGCTACCCAGCATACTCCCAGCTGTATTTCTACTGTTTATCCCTCTCCATCTGACAGCATTCCTTCTTTGCAGGATTGGTCTTGACTTGATCAATGGAAAACCTCGTGATAACAAGCAAGCTGGTGTCTTTGAACCAACCATGGTCAAAACTAAGAGCCTCAAGTTTGCAACAGAAGCTGCAATTACTATTCTTCGAATTGATGATCTTATTAAACTGCACCCGGAAACTAAAGAAGAGAGAGGAGGGTGCTATGAGGATGCAGTTCAGTCTGGAGCACTTGAAGAATAACTTAGGCTTTATTTATGTTTGTTTCACTTACACTTCCCACTCTTATAACTAAAATGTTAATAAAACAAGTGGTTGAATGTTGCTGCTATTTTCTTGTGAACAAACTTAATTTTTGAAAGCAAGGTTGGTTCTTGCAGTGAGAATTTAGGCTCTAGAGTGTGTTAACAGCTAGTGTGCCTGCAGTAACCACTGACCTCTTACTCGAGTCAGTGATTAAGTGTCAAAAAGTAATGGTGTAAGCTTATTTACTTTTAGGCAAAACAGGCAAAACAGACAAAATGTGCTGTTAAATGTTATTAGAAGTTTATTAGTAAAACGTTTCAAAGCTAGTTTACACTAGCTGTTCGTTCATTCCCTCACATTTATCTCTCAACACACATGGCTATTCCCATTCCTCCTCCTATACAGAGGGCAGCAACACCACGTTTCCCACCAGTTCGTTCCAGTGCGTACAGGAGAGTTACAAGGATGCGACAACCAGAGGCGCCCAGAGGGTGGCCAAGAGCAATAGCTCCACCTTGTACATTGATCTAAAGAAAAAAAGCCAACACAGTCAACATTTAACTGGCTTAGCTGATTTTCAACATAAATTACTTCTCTGGGATCTAGCCCTTAATTATTTGTGAGCTTGAAACCCCAAGCCTCACTTCATACAACAAAGTGCATATGAATGCAACAGCGGGTTATAACCAGTACTTCTGCAAGAGTGCTATCTTCACTCTGAAGATAAGAGGTGAATTTAGGGAGAATAATACCATGCTTTTTGCCGTCACTGAAAGAATACTGTGGCAAATACAAATTGCAGCAGCAATTTCAAATTCTGAATTAAGTATGCTTGAACAGTTGCCTAGATATGTATGAACATCCACTGCAACAACACTGGAACTTGTTCAGCTGGGAAACTGCTAGCACAGCCAGCGGACAGAACTGTGTGAGGAAATGCCTGCTGGGGCTCCTTCCCTATTTGCGTACACCAAAGGCACTGCAAGAGAGCTGTGTTCATCCTTATAATCCACATGCACAGTATGGGACGAGTTTGAATTACAGGAGGCAAACTAATGCCAGCCTACAAATCATTACCTTTTCTAGATTCACTTTCAGTTCTTTTGCTATCGCAAGAGATAGTGATGCAAAGGCTTCATTAATTTCAAACAGGTCAACTTGTTCCAGACTCCAGCCAGCTTTGTCAATCTGAGAAAACAGTGCAAATAAGACCTTATTATCTTTTAGCTCTTCCTTAGCACTTGAGGAAGCTTTTCAAGATGCAAATTGTGTGATTTGAAGCTACCACTTTAGCAAAGTAGAAAGAAAACAATTTTTTCTAGCCAGTGTTGATGACAGAATTCTTGAAGACTACAGGCTTCAGTGTCAGACAAGTCAGTACAATGAGCTGTAATAATGCTGGCTGCTCATAAAAATCTTGACTAATTTTACACGTTGTAGCAGTGGTGGTGCAATTGTAGGAATCAAACTGTACCTGGTGCCCTTACTACAACAAGCACTGGATTCAGAAGCAGGCTTTAACAGATTAAAAGCAATTTTTTAGGACATAGTCTGACTCCATTAGGGAGTCTTTATTAACAGAGACTTTTACACAGGAAATAGTGAGGTGTCAACCATTAGTGATCAGTGCCACATCTGATTTGTCCAGTCTCTCTTGCCTTTACATTGAGAGGTGGCACTTTAAGCTTTTCACAGCTGACTATTCTGCAAGATGGTTTGGCTCATGTTTTCACTTGAGAAACTTGTGTTGCAATTGCCTACTCTGGTACAGGCTTAGGCATGTTTCACATGTGTACATTTTTACTTCCAGTCACTTTGTTTCTAAGAGCAATACTTTTATCAGCAGAATCATCACCACTGATGTTTTGCAACCTAGGCTGGCCAGGTTGCTGCACCTCTGAGGCTACAGTCAAGGAGGAGAGCCTTTTTCTATAGATAAAATAGACAGTATGGAGTATCCAATTCTTCTGGGAAAAGCTTGGGATACACAATGTTATTGTAACACTTAATGTATTAACATAGTCATTCTCTTACTATAAGGTGCTACTCTAAAATTCTGAAGTGATAATACATGGAGGGTCTGAACATTTGGTAACACACATTACAAAGTTTAATCACAGAATCACAGAATGTGCTGAGTTGGAAGGGAGGACCCATGAGGATCAAGTTCATCTCTTACATAAATGGCCCATAAAGGGATTGAAGCCACAACCTTGGTGTTATTAGGACCATGCTCTATGAAGTAGTGTGCCCTTTTTCATAGTATGTATACAGTTGTAAGTACAGCTTGTCTGTCCCACAGTTTATACTAAAACTGTATTGTATATGCAGTTACTGCACCCTTCATTTAAAAGAACAGTTTGAGATCTGGTAAGAAAAAGCTTTAGCATTACATCTGATTTTCTTGTCAAAAGCCACAGAGCTTGAGTGAGTTCAGGTCAGACCTCCACATCACCAGGACATTTCAGAGGTGAACAAAATAAGGCCTTTCCACAGTATTAAAAAAATAAGGAACATTAAAGCAAATCTGTTCTTAGCTCTTTTCTTGCTCACTTTCACAGCTAAGCTTTAACAGATAATCAGCTGGGGCTGCTATGGGTTACGGATGTATTAGCAAGCAGTGTGGTACCAGCAGGGCTGCTCACTGGGGCTGAGTCCTGTGGACTGAACACTGAGCACAACAGTGGGTGCAGTAATGCTCTGAGCATGTTAGATGTGGTTTTGGAATGCACCTTCCTGTTCAGTTACACCTGAAAGTAATCCACTTTGTAAGCTCCAAGCTTTTTACAGATCAAACTGAAACACAAAGGGCACTGTCCCATTTGCTAATGCACATGGCACTCAGTGGCCCTTCTCTCAGTGTTCTACTATTGCAAATATATTCAGGCAATGATCTAAAAATTAACCTGGCCAGACACAGCATCAGAACTGTATCATTGAATTAGGTTAGTTACACACATGCCTGAAATTTGGTCTTCAGCCTCCTAGGTTATCTAGGTACCTTTCCACAAACCTGACTAGTTTATGCTCTGAAGTCCATTTATACACACCTCCATTTGGGTTTTCTTTTCCCAACAAGTAGGTACTAGCCTAGTAGCACTAGGATTCCTAATCTTATACACTATTTTGAGTCTGTTTTTCACGTAGTTTACTTTTTTCCTACTAAGTTTTCTTTAGAACAGGGCAAAACCAAGACATGGCCAGAAAACAAAAAGCAATTAAAACCAAGAGTTTTAGCATCATGGATACATAGATAAGTGATTACTTACAGCTTTCCTTATTGCTGAAATGGGCCCTACTCCCATAATAGATGGATCTATACCTGTCTGAGCCCAAGATACAATCCGAGCCAAAGGCTTAAGACCTCTCCTAGCAGCTTCTGATTTCTTCATTAGAAGAACAGCTGCAGCTCCATCATTTAAACCTGTGGAATAACAAGCAAATTGTATGTATTTGTTGGACTTTATGGCTTTTACTGTACCACTTTCTCCCGTTTGCATAAAATCACAATCTAGACAAAACAAAAATCACAAATAATTTACTGCTTTAGGTTGGTACTGCTCATAGCAGCCAAGTCTGTTCTCTGCCACAAACACTTGAAACTATATTGCTGTAAATGTGGCACATTTGTGATTCTATTTAGAAAGCAGCAGGTGGAAGAATTAAAATCTGAAAAAGAAGTATATCAGACTTGTTAGGCAGGCTTTGAAAGGGGCAGCATAAGGCCACAGAAAGATGTTTAAAAACTGCTTATGGCAGTCCCACAGGATTCGTTTTCAAACATGAATTGTTAAGTTTTCCACTGACCAAACCTGCAGTGTCAGAAACCCTTAGACAGTTTTAAAAGGAAATATTCCTTCCAGCCTATCAAATATTGCAGTTATTGTCCAAACTTTAGTATTGTTTCATAGAAGACAAGGAAACAAAAGATGACTCTGTAAAGAAATCCCCCACCACATCTAAAATGGAGTTCTAGCTGCGTTGTCAAACACATTGCCATTTCCTGCAAAGCAGTGAACACACAGCAGCCACACCCCTTGCAGACACCCTGCCTTGAGCCACAAGCAGCTACTGTTCTTTTCCATGTCATTTAAGTAAGATGGACCAACCTGAAGCATTAGCTGCTGTTACTGTCCCAGTTCCATCTGTCAGGAAACAGGGCTTTAACTTTGCCATTGTTTCCAGGTTGCTCCCATGTCGAGGGTGTTCATCTATTTTAACTTCTATAGGACCTGCAAAACAGAGCATTATCCTCACCAGATTGCCTAATCACACAAACACATCTCAAACAGAAAGACAGCAAAAACAACATGCTGAGTGGGAATATACACCATATTCCTTTCAACCAACAAGGCATTCTTACTCTGGAGACAGCTGCTAACTCAAGGCAGTTTAATAAACAGCTGTAACCCTCCAGGTCCTTCTAGGAGGGCAGACAGCTCAGGTCTTCTAAAACAAACACTAGCTGTCTAGTTGTGCAAAAGCCAGTATCGTTCTAGCTGTTCCTAACCCAATACCGTCTCTTTCAGCAGAAGGTGTATTTCAATGATACTTCTAGTAATCTTGTTACAAAGAATAGCCAAGTGTCATTGACTCTAGCTGATCCTAACCCAATACCGTCTCCTTCAGCAGAAGGCTGTATTTCAATGATACTTCTAGTAATCTTGTTACAAAGAATAGCCAAGTGTCATTGAATATTATACTCTAAACTGGTATAATGAAATAGTTTGTAGCCAGCCTAATGCCAGGACTTTTTTTTTCTGCAGAGCCTGTTCAATGGAATTGTTGAAGAACTGATTCTTGATTTCTTTTTGGAAAATTTGTTTTTGCACATACCTCACAAGGAGCTGGGGAATTTCCCTGCTCTAGAAACAGACCTTGGCTCAAGCACTGTAATAGGTGTGTTTATATCCCTCACAAATCTAAAGAGAAACATACCCATCATATGTAACCTGACTACATATTAACTAGTAACCCTAATTATTGTCACTCTGTATTTCACTAGGCGGGCAAGGTTTGCCAGATCAATATGACTGTTTTAAGTTTGGTGCAGCAGGAGTCTTAAGAAAATGAACAACACTGATTTTGGTACCATATCCAAGCCTACGTTAAGTCAGTGCTTTGTCTAGATTGTTATTCTATCTCCAGTGAAACACACTAGTACTGTTTGCAGAAAGCTACACTGAGATATTCCACATTTGCATTGCTTCTCGCTTATTTAAAACATAACATGAAAGCTGAAAAAGAGAGCAACAGGCCAGATGCCGACAAAAAGGCTGTGTAAGTGGGAAACCATCCACTGATTACAGGAGACATAGCAGAAAATAGATTTTTTCCTTAAAATCAGCTCTCATTATCCATTCATACCTACCTTTCTTTGAAGGTACAAGAACAGGAACAATTTCTTTTGTAAAATAGCCAGCTTTCTGTGCTGCCTCTGCCCTGTTTTGTGACTCTACAGCAAGTTGGTCTTGTTCGCCTCTGCTGACTTGCCACTTCTTGGCCACATTTTCAGCTGAAATGGGAACAAAATGCAAACCGCCATCAGGAAATACCAAAATTTTAAGTTGCAAAATAGTAAGCACAAATGTAGTCATTAATGTTTGCTGTAGCAAGCACCTGAGTTCACTGAACTGTTTTCATTCCGATTTCCTCATTTTGTTTGCTCATGATTTTCTACTGGATTTTCACTTGAGGGTGAAAATTTCTGTGTGGGATCTCCTCCCAGATGATATTATCAAATGAAATACAAATGCAAACAAGCTTTTGTAGTTTATTGCTTCTCTGAAGTACTATGCTCAGATCTCTCTACAGCCACTCCAGGAAAGGGAGCAGTTCTGAAGTCACTCTTTTTCATAAGCAGGGCCTGGAAAAGCAGTTGGCTGACCATGCCAACCAGGGTGCAATAACCTGAAGCTGCAGAACCACACCTCTCCATAGGACACTTTACGTAACTCCCCCCCCACTGTAAATCTGTGCTGCTAAATGCTCCAGTTACATACAGGGATTGTTTTATTCATACTTTTAATTTCTCAGATGTAGAAGACGTGCAGAGAGATTAGCTCACACAGAAGAAAAACCCAAAGCAGCAGCTTTACAAACAAAACAGAAAACGCCTTCAATGCCTTTCAATATTATGTATTTCTTTTTCTTTCTTTTTCATGACTACAACATAAGGACAGCTTGAAACACGTTATTTGTAACTTCAGATTTCTGAAATTTCCTGTCAATGAATTCTTGCAGTTGATAATTTCATTTTATGGACTGCCATCACTTACCTGTTATGCCCATGTGATACTGATAAAAAGCATCTGTAAGGCCATCAAAGATTATAGTGTCCTGCAAGGAAGCCTCTCCCATTCTGACCCCAGCTCGCATGTGAATGACATGAGGAGCCTGCAAAAGCGCATTTTGAAAGGAATGAGATGTTTACATCTCTAGTACACAATTCAGACAGACCACTGCAGAGACAGACCCCTGCCTGGTGGCTGGAGGTACCCATCCCAAACCCTGGCAGTCTCTCCAGCTGCCCGCTCTGCCTGTCCCTCCAGAGCCTGCCAGCTGGCATGCCATGTGGCCTGTGCATTTCCCTAGAGACCATCACACTGCAAGTGTTGTTTCCTCTCCACAGACCAAATCTATCATTCCTGGGCCACATGGCTGTAGCTCTCCCATCTTATTATTCTGCTCCAGGTAGTTCCCAATTGCATTCTGCTGTCAGGGAATATTAACATCACTTTCAGCACAGGCAGCTGAGCCCTGGCAGAAGAGGCCATCCGTTTCTTGGGAATCAGATCACCAGCTCAGACCCATTCCTGAATACAGCCTTGGGATGAACAACTTGAAATAAAACTGCTTTGCTTTCTTTCCAAGCTCTAATTTCTTGGCAAACAATAACATTTTCAGTTATTCCTTCTCTGGGCTTCTTGCAATACAAAAACCCTGTCTATTGTGATATGTCACAGGAAAATCATTCACCACAACAGGGTTAGATGGAAATGAAAATGGAATTTTAAATGCAGTGTGTGTTTGCAGGGCACCTTTTCAGCAGCTGCAGTATGAAGTCTTTTTTTAAGAGACTGAAGTCAACTGTTGCACCTGTAAATTCGTTCGCAAGCACAGCGACCCTTTCGACCCTCCAGGTGCCAGCCTGGAAACCCAGGGTTTCAGCATCGGGCTCTCTGCTCCCAGGACAGCAGCACAACGTGAGTCTAACCCTCTGCTTTACCTTGCTCATACTTTCCATGCCCCCTGCGACCACGACGCTGGACTCTCCCATCAGTATGGACTGAGCAGCCAGACACACCGCCTTCAAGCCTGACCCACAGATCATCTGGCAGCTCCAGGCGGGCACGGAGTACGGGATTCCCGCTGCCACGCTGGCCTGCCGGACGGGGTTCTGGCCAGCACCTGTGGGAACAGGCAGCATTTTGCTTTTGTCTGTTCTTAAAAACACAAACGTCTGCCTTGTCACTGTTCATAATACCCCGATTCCACAAAAATTTAGAGCTCGCTCCTACTTTTAGCTGGTGGGTAGAGAAGTGCCCAGCAGTAGTCTCTAAACAGATAACCTCTTTAATTTATATTGATCAATAAATACCTGCTACTGATAGTTTTATATCTACAACTCTGCTTTTGATGCCAGGTCAGAGGATAAAACACTACTTCAGATCAGCCCTAGCCTGTTGTATGTGTAGGATGAGAAATCATTTAAATTGCTACTTTCTGAAGTTTCTTTTTGACATCTTCTGTACATCACCAGCAGTTAACTTTCCCTGAAAGTTCATACGGAAACCAAAAGCACAACCATGTACAGATGGACCTGAAAGCTTCCAGTCTTTGTTGTGATCTTGATGGAGATAATAGGAGCACTATATTCAAAGAAAACAGTCTTCATCTGCATCTCCCCAGGCCAAAGCTCTTTGTACACAAAGAAAAGGACAAGGAGAGCACATCATTCAGCAAGCTGAAAATAGAGAGGAATCTGAATCATCTTTAAGACAAAAAGATATATTTCCTTCCTCCATGTCTAAAACACAAAGCTGCCTATGATTCTACTGATTAAACATTACCCTGGAAAAAAGCAGGAGCAAGTTCAAAACAAACAATTCCCTGCCAGTTACATTTTCATTAAATCAAAATATTTGTCTCCAAACAAGTTGCATCACAAGATCTTGCAGGTCAGTCCTGCAGATAAGCACAAATGCAGGCCTAGCTCTCAAAATCTCAGAGTTATCATTACTTAGGATGTTAAATTCAGCAGCTGAGATGATCAAGGTGAGAAGGATGCTGTAACAAAGAAACTGACATTCACACATACGCTGTTGGCTATTTCAGGGATTTAAAAAAAAAAAACCCGAACTATCCCCCACAACATCCTTTCCAAAAACCCATCTTTCGGTCGCCCAGAGCGTATGGAGAAGCAGCCACGATGCCTCTCAAGTCCTTTGTTAAGGAACCGTGCTCCCAATGGCAAGGCAAAACGCCCTGGAAGGTGAAACCTGAGCGTCTCCATGGGACAACCCCGAAGAGAGGCTGCCGCGGGCGGAGCGGTCCCGCCGCCGGCCCGTACCTGCGGTGAGGACCTGCCCCAGGATCACCTCCGACACCTCCTCGGGGGCCAGCCCGGCCCGGCGCAGCACCTCCCGGATGGTGGCGGCGCCCAGCTCGTGCGCGGGGAGCGACGACAGCCCGCCGTTGAAGGACCCTGGCGGAGGGGACACAGAGGGACAGCGCTCAGCACCCGGACACCCGCCCGGCCCCGGCGGCAGCACCCGCCACCCGCCGCTGCCTCACCCACGGCGGTCCTGGCGGCGGACACGAAGACGACGGGATCCGCGCTCATGGCGGCGGCAGCGGCAGCGGCGGGCGCGGAGCGGAGCGGAGCGGAGCGAGACTGAGCGGAGCGGCGACCGCGGCCGGAGCAAAAGCGGAGTCGGCGCCGGTCCCGCCCCTGGCCCGCCGGCGGGCGGGGCGGCAGCACGGAGCCCGAGCCGGGGATTCGTCGCCGGGCTCCTGAGGACAGCGCGGGGGCCGGGCGGGCGGTGGCGTGGTCCGGCCGCCCCCTGAGGCGATCGATGGGGCGGCCTTGGCAGATTCCTTCCCGGCCCCTTCCCTTCCTTCCCCTTCCCCTGCCAGGAGCGGAGCGGCTCCGCCCGGCGGGCCGGGGCTGCCGCGGCCGGGCACTTCCCCGTGCCCCCGCTCGCACAGCCGCTGCCTGCCAGCTCCGTCTGTATTATTTATTCACAAAACAAAGCGTGCGGGTCAGGTGCTCTCTTGTCATATTGTGGCTTTAAGGACAGTTTGTTTATTTCATGACGGCATTTCTTAGGTTCTGCGTGAGCAGGGAGAAAGAATAATAATTTGAATAAATCTACACGAAACTGCCGATCGCTGGTTTGATCTGCTCAGCAACTGATGCGCAGAGATTACCAACAGCCTTTTAATATTTTTAATATTTTAATGTTTAAATTATAATTTAATATTTTAATATTAAAATATTATAATATTATATATTTTAAGATTTTTATTCTTTTTTCTAATTTCAGCAGAAGCCTGACATCTATATTTTATACATACACATATATATACACATACACACACACACACACACACACACACACATATATATATATATATATGTATAGGCAGTGCTCCGCCGCTGGCCCCTAAGCAGGGAGCTGTTCCCAGGCTGTTCCGTGGGAAGCGATGCTGCAAAGGGAAAGGCGAGGTAGCCTGGAAGGACGCGGCGCTGGCCGCAGGAGCTCCTGGCAGCCAGGGAGCAGGAAGGAGAGGAGGCAGTTGCAGCAGTGGCCGCAACCCACAGCCGGATGGACAGGCAGCAATGTTTCTCTGCGGGGAAATGTAGGTGGGAAGCCTAGAGATGAGAGGTGGGAAGCAATAATATTAAGATATCTGGAGGAAGAAGGGTTAGAATAAAGGGAGGAACCAAGAAAGTAAGTCAAAGCAACTAAAAACAGTTTTAAAAAATTTACACGGGCTTAAATAACTGGTCTATTGCACAGCCTTGATCCTCAGTCCTTACTCCTTCCTTGCTTATTCACAGATACCTAGCCTAAGGGACGTGCCATCAAAAGAAGCAGCTGCATTGGATTTGCATCTGAAGGCCAAGAAGATGGTTGGAAAATGTGCTGTTGCTCCTACCTTAGCTACAAAGTCGGGAGGCTGTTTTTTCTTTCTATCCAGGTAGTAAAATTCTGTAGTTTTCACAGAGAGAACACAAGTACAAATTAAGTCCTAAAAAGCACACAGCATGTGATGACAAACACTGACAAACATAAATGTGGTTATATATGCAGTGAATGCACCAGTACACCTGTGGTACATCCTGCATGTTGGCTAATCTGAACTTGGCAGTATTAAATCTGCATCCACAAAATGCATCTGAACCTTCTGTGAGGGCACAATGAGCAACAGGAGCACTACGATCCCTGAGCTGGATTCTTCTGACTCCTATCAGCCTCTACTCTTGCTTTAAAATGTAAAAAAACCTACAGCACTACTAGACAGGGATAAAAATCCTACTTCAGCTATGGAAAGCAAGATTGGCCTAGATTTCACCAATAACTCTGTTAAATCATGCTGCAGGACTCCAACACTCAAAATGCATTCCTTCTTTTAGGTATTTTGGTCTTTGTGAAGGATGCAGAAAACCATATGTTCTTCAGTTACTTTGGGGTTTCCAGCTTTCAGCAAGAGAATCCCCTCAGATATCTTCAGGAAAGGAAATTGCTGGAAAATCCCGCAGGCAGCTAAATGCTTAGGCAGACTGATGTACCAGTCTCCTAAGAAGATGCATTAAAGGATGCATTAATTTGCAACATGTATGCAGCACTGCTTTTCTTTAATGATGCTGTGCACTCGGAGCAGCTGATAAAACTGGCAAAAATGTAAGATTAAATCTGGAGGGGAAAAACATGTTTTGCGTCTTTTCAAAAGGCTATCACTAAGCAGTAGAACTAACATAAAAGCAAAACTCAGGAGTGTAGGATTTTAAGCAATACAGTGACTGTTTTACAAAAATATTGTACAGTTCCTGAGCAACCCTGCATGACTGAATGTAGTCCCTGCATATTTTCAAAATTCAGTAGAGAGTAAAACAGACATATGAGGGCAGCACCAAGTGACCTCGTTTATCAACTGTACCATACACCAAAATGTCATTCTTAATGCAACATTTGACTGCTTACAACTTAAGACCATTGATGGAAATACAAAGTCAATAATGTGAGATGAGCTCAGATTAAATGTCAGCAGGTGCTCAAAGTCCACAACTGACACTACATCAGAAGTTATCCTTATGAACAGGATTCTTTTGAATTTAAAACTATACAAATATTGAATTGAACATGAAGTGAGGTTTCAGCCCCTTCCCTCCCCAAAGTTCACTAGCAGACAGAAAAAGTTCAAATATGAATCAGCCTTAGGGCCTTCAGGCCAGCTCACCCCAGTGACTGACCTGCTGCACCTTTGCTCTCAGCCCCAACCAGCAGAACAGTTTTGCAGCTCAACATTAGTGACAAACCAGGCTGTGAGGTTGGGGCACCCAAAAACAACAGAGATTAATTTTATCTTAGCATGTCTATCAGGTTTGCAGTATTCTATTTAACTCTGCTTGGATGGTGTCCAAGGTTGAGATCCAAAAGCACAAAAGGGGCATGTAATGTAGCAAAATAATGTAGCAATCACAAAAAGGCAAATAATTATGAAACATGCATGGTACAAATCAAAGTTAAGTTATTTAAATGCAGAAAAAAAACACTGAATGGGAGTAGGCAGCTGTGCTTTTCAATTCAATGTAGTTAATGAGCAGCCTAATACTCAATAATAAACTACTGACCTATGCTGGTACATTTTGCCATTTCTCAGAAATCTAAACTCTGGGAAATGAAGTAATCAGTTCAGAACAGAAATCTTACCTGCTATCAGTTGCACAAAGTTTATTTACTACTTTGCTATGAGCACAATCAAATGGACAAGTGCTTTCGATGAAATACTCAAAGTGCAAAGATTTTTGCATTTTCATTTGCTAATGGTGGCTCAGTTTTATTAGAAATAGAAGAAAAGTTAGAGGAGTTCAGTGTTCACTGATTTACTCTCCTGCTAAAGAACTTTTTTCTAAAACTGACTTTTTAAAAGATCAGTATTGTTACCAAAATGCAAAGCCCTTGCTTTTTTTCCTCAAATCTGACATTTTGTCAATGAATATTGGCAAAACCAGGTTTGTTGGGAATGTGATTTTAATAAAAAATAACATGCACCTCTTAAAGGAAAAAAACCCAAACAAAATCCAATTACTTTAAATCAATAAATCTCAATATGAGATAATTCTATTTTTTTTAATTGATTTTACAACTTTCCTGTGACAGCAAATTCTCTAAAGTCTTATACACAAATATTGCTTATACACTAATATCTGCTATGGGAACTCAGTCTTCCTGGACGCCTTTAGTACTTTAAGACCTTTCTTCATGTGTAGAAAGACTATTCATTCTTTCTCCAGGTTTTCTTAGCAGTGGACTGACATTCAGTTGTCTATGAGTAGGTTCAGCACATAAGGCATGTTTTTAAAACAGACAGACACACTGTTTTCCCAGTGAGGTAAAGAGCTTCATTTTCTAAAATTTCTCAATCTCTCACCTGACTGACAGGATCCTTGGAAATCAAGGTAACGAAACATCTTTGGCTGTGTTTTCCTTGAATCCATTTTTGTAAGGCAATGTTCGTAATCTAATTGGTGCTTAATTAGAAAATGTAGTCTTCCCCTCAGACAGGAAAAAGTTTGCACTAAAACTATCTTGGCCTTTCTATGGCTTAAAAAAAAAAGGTAAACACCTGAGCTTATATCCTTAGCAAATGTATGCACACCTGTACTCCAAATGCAAGCTTGCAGTATTTATCAAGCATCCCCAAAAATGAATTTGAGTCACCATTTGGTTGTAATTGTATCTGGATGGATTATTAGTCAGGGGATGTCTTCAGGACAGGCTTCGGAGTTCACTACCTATATCTATATCTATATATCTATATCTATATCTATTGCTGTTAAATAAAAAGTAATTATTGCAAGAGCTTTCTGAAGAAGTTTATTTACTTCTTGCTATAAAGATGTAAGAAAAATAGGTGATAATTCCACTAAGACACGTATAAGCATTTTAGCAGGGGATAGAAAGACAACATTAAGCCTGCAGCCTCGCATTCAGGAAGCTTCTCTAAAAGAGAGAGTTCTCTGATGTCAAATTTGTGCTTTCCACAGCCTAGATCTTTACCTAGTAGTCAGCTGAAGGACCTGTAACACTTTCCTCTCAGTGCAATCCATAGATTTAATCTTTCTCCCATACCTGTAGGCTGCAGCAGCCTTTTGCAGGGCTCCTGAGAGCTCATTCTCTGCTGCAGATGTACCACGGGTTTGCCTTGCTCCATCTCCTGTCCTTGCAAGTCAAGGACAGCATTTGCAAGAGCCAACTGGCCTTTCTTCAGTTCCTGATATTTCAAGGTCCTTTAAAATACCAAGAGTATGTACAGTACTCCAATTTTTTTTTTTAACTTTTGAAAAAGGCTTTATGTAATTTTCCCCCCTAATTCCTCAGTTCCCTGACCTGCAGACTAACTTTTTTTACAAGTGTTTTAGACTAGGAAGCTTTTCCCCTCACAGCCTGCCAGCCCTGGCGACAAAGAGCATCTCTCAGAGCTGGGAAACATCGTAGTATTTGTGTTGGTCTACATGGCTTCCATGTGAAACCAAGGGGTGGAATAGAAACCCAGAACTTAGCCAGTAAAACCAAGGAGGAGCCATCCAGTTAATGGACAATTAAGTTAATGAGTAACACACCATCATTCAAGGAGCCTAAAACCTGGTGAGCTGTGGTGCCCACTCATTCATAATCTGGTTCCTATTCCATTTTGTCATTATAATCAATATATGAATTTGGCTTTTGTGTTGATGCTTGGACAGATCAGGACATGACCTCTCATCCAAAGACCAATGCTGCTGCTGGGGGTTATGATACCACCTATCACTTGAAAAGCTAATTTACTCCAGTTACCACGCTGTAAACACAACCCAAGGCGCGTGTCGACACATTTGACCCAGCAGCACTAAACAGTCCCAGGTTAGTTCTCACTGTGTAATGTGATGTGCAGACAGAACAAAAGAGTACTTCAGTTAAAGGTCCTCTTCCCAAAAGTATCAGAAGACTGGTTATCAAATTGTTGCCCTTATTTCCCAAAACAAAAATTATAGGTGTAGTTTGATAATACACTTACCAACTTGAAAGTATAGAAGGAAGGCAGCCCAGAATATTAAGCTCTGCAGGCTGATTCCACTTATCTCTACATGTCCCTGGCTGCTTGCCTCTTGCTCAGCTAGCATATTTCCCACAAATGTAATCTACACTTGTAAAGATAAATTTAAAATAACTAGGTGCTGACAAGGGGTAAAAAATGCAGGAATACTTTCTATGTGTTCATGAACACAAACAATTGTGGAAGGTTCACCATCCCACACCTTAGAGGGTATCTGAGCTAGACCTTATCTGTACTACTGAGAAGACACAAAGGAGGTTTGGTTTGTGAACATAACAAAAAGTAGCCAAACTCTGGACAAAGTACTGAGAGATCATGAGTTTAAGTCACCACTGATACACAGAAAATGTTAGGTACGTTATACACAGAATAGAAGAAGCCCTGAGCATACGTCTGCATCTATTTTATGTAGAAAAAGTTTCAATTTCTTCTCCTGCTTGGTTTATATTAATTTTTAGTATTGTAATGTTTACGTTTGCACACAAGGAAATCAAGTAAATTTGCTACATTAATGTTCTTATTAAGGCCTACTCTAATGTGCATCTCTCTTGCTGCCATATCCTGGGATGGCTTCATCTGTTAATTTCTGTTATAGATGGTATCATGAATGCTTAAAACAAGTATCTGCAAGAAAAGCAGGAGCAGGTAACCGCAAAGTAATCACAACGTATCTTTTTTTGACTTTTAAACGAGGTAAGATTTCAAAGGCATTTATTCAGGTCCTTTCTCCTTGTGGTCACCTTACCACCCTACCTCAGGCAGCTATGTCAAATCACTTGCAGCGTGGTTTATAAACGTTTTAAGTTCTCACTGAAAAATCCGTGTGTTCATATACACGCATACATGTGGATGTGGGACCACGTGCACTGGGTTCTACTCTGCCGTGGTTATTATATTGTTTCTGCTGTCAGTAAGAGTCAGGAGAGATTTCTGGAGCACCTTCAACCGACAGAGTGAGTGACAATCAATATCGTCTGTGCAACCCAGGCAACAGACTAATTTAGCCTGCAGCAGCTTTACGACTTTGCCGACAAAAGGCAAAAGTATTTACCCAACAGCACAGCTTACAAAATCACGGATAGCAAGAAGATAAACTTTATTTTAAAGCACCAGCTCACTGCTAGACCGCAACGGAGGGCAAACTTTACTTTATCGGGTTGTATTCCTCAACGCGGAAACTGATGCGTCACTTCGTTGGAAACAGCCGGAATTTAAGTCCTTATCTTTCATTAGTGGCTGAGGAGACTGACTCGCACCGACGCCGCCGAGCGGCGGCCGGCGGGAAGGCAGCCCCGGCACTCACGCCGAGAAGCCCGGCACCCATCTTGCACTTTATTTACTGCTGCGCGTAGTTTTCCTTCCCAGAGATCCCATCTTCTCCGCCAGCCTTCCGGAAAGGCGCCAAGCGCTCTTCCCAGGAGGCGCCGGGCCCCGCTCCCCTCAGCCGGTTTGGCGGGAGACGGGCGCCGCTCGCCCCATCCCGCCGGACAGCGGCGCCCCCCGCCGGCAGGAGGCCGCGCGGCACCCCACGGATAGGAGCGCTGCGCCTCCCGTTCGGCCTACGGACTTTAAATCGGCGCTCTAATAACCCGCGGGAGCCGCCTCTTCCCGGCGGGGCGAGCGGCGATCCCCCACAGCGGTCGCTCCGCAGGCAGTCCGAGGTACCCGCGCCGCGGCCCGGCACCGCTCCGGCGCCTCTCGCCGCCGCCACCCCCCACGCCCGGTGCGCGCGCAGCCGCCGGCCGCGGGGCGGGGCGGGCGCTCATTTCCTCCCTGGGCGCCATTTTGTAGCGCAGAGAACCCGCAAATAAAGAGCGGGCGGGAGCGGCGTGCGGGGGAGCTCGGGCGGGGGGAGGTGCGGCCGTCCTGGCTGCGGAGCTGGTGGCGACGGCGCCCGCGGAGCTTGTGGCGGCAGGCGTGGAAGTGACGGCGTTTCGCCCCTGCTCGATGTGAGGCGGAGCGCGGCCCAGGCAAGCGGCGTGCGAGGGGCGCGGGGCCTCCGCGCCGCAGGCGGGAGGTGAGTGGCCGTGCGAGCGCTCCGCCCCGGCGGGACGGACGGACCGGGCAGCCCGCGGTCCCGGGGTGCCGAACCCCAGCGGTGCTTCCATCCCTCACCTCGGGCGCGGGGGGGAGGAGCGGAAGCACTTAGAGCCATTTTGTACGCGGCCCCGAAGCCCGGCCTGGCTGCGCGGCCGGGATCCTCCTCCCCCGGCCTTGGGCTGCCGCCGCGCCCCCGGCCGCGGGAGCCGCGTTTGTTGCTTCCCTTGTGGAAGAGGCGCGAGGGCGGCGGGGCGGGCACTGCTGGCTGGGGGGCGGCCGCAGCAGCTGGGTCTGTCAAACACCTGCGGCCCGCGGGGGGAGGGGGGCGGGATCCCCGCGGTTGCTGAGGGGAGTGTGAGGGCTGAGCAGTTACAGGGCTAGAGGCTTTTCTTTCTAAGCGTCAGAAGGTTCCTTAGGTACGAGGAAGGCACGGAGCCACTGGGGGAGAGGGCCACAAATATGATTTGAGGTTTGGAATGTTTCAGTTGTGAGGAGAGACTGCGTGAGCTGGGTCTGTATACTATAGGAAAGAGAAGACTGAGAGGGGCTCTCATCAATACATACAAATATCCTAAAGATGGGTGCTATCTTAAGGGTGCCAAACTCTCTTCAGTGGTTCCCAGCAGCAGGATGAGGGTCCGTGGCCATAAACTAAAACACAAGTTTCACCTCATGAACATGAGGAAGAACTTCTTTACGTTGGGAGCGGCAGAACACTGGAACAGGCTGCTGTGGTGGTGCATTCCCCCTTAACTCCCTTCCAGGCTGCAGTGTGAGCTGAAAAATTTTTGAGCAATCTCAAGCACACTTATTCGGGACAGCTGTCCAGGCAGGTCATGGAATCTCCCTCTCTGGAGACATCCAGAGCCCACCTGGACACGTTCCTGTGTCACCTGCTCTAGGTGACCCTGCCTTGGTAGGGATAGGAATGGAGGGGGGGTGTGTTGGACTGTGTAATCCCCAGAGAGGCCTTCCAGCCCTAACGATTCTGTGATTTGGTAAATTATGTGTTTGGGTATATATGTACACACATATGTGCTTTGGGAGCTGGGAGCCCATACTGGGGTTTTCTCCATGGAACTCTTTTCTTGGTATCATTAAAATAACTCTCAGTTTGAGTATAACAAGTAAAGCCTCATACCTGATTCAGTTACTTTTCTTCATTGAGGTTTTAAAAAAAGTTTTTAACTCCTGCGTTTTATAAACGTTGTAGTAAAAGGTGTGCGGACTTCTATCACAGTTACTAAAATTAAAATGTACTTTCCTCGTTTCACATTTCTTTTAATTGAAATTGCCATAAGAGCCTAAAACATTGAGTTTTAAAAAAAAAAAAACTCTTTTAGTGCATGTGATAATGGAGCCTAAAACATTGAGTTTTTAAAAAAAACTCTTTTAGTGCCTGTGATAATGTTATTCTAAGTATGGTGTATGGTTTTATGTTGCTTGTTGCCAGGAGCAGACATGCAGGAGTGGTGTGTGGCAGCCACTGTTTCTGCAAAATCATGAAAGTGCTTAGTTAGGATAGTACAGTTAAGCTGTTCATAATATAAATCACAAAATACAATTGTGTTAAATCCAGTCAGTTATGCAGGAATGTTGTTTACATTGATTCTTTTTATTGTAGAAAATGACACTTCATCATGTTCTTGCAAGATATTTCTGATATGGGTAGGAGAGAGATTATCCCTTCTAGAGGCGAGCCGAGTGATAAGAAGCATCTCTTGGTGTGCAGTGCTTGAGAAGTTACTGCATTCGATGCAAAGAATGAACATTTCAGTTGCAGTTGTTGTCTGCAGCACACAGATTCACCTGTTCGTTAACAGAAAACTAAGGCCAATCACCGTGGCAGTTGCTGTAGCCAGCCTGACACTGCTGCTGTTTCTGAGAAACACGGAGCACAAGGACAGCAGCATACAGCAGTAATAAATGTTTGAGCTTCTGCTGAGTTACTCCAGGTTCCCAAAAATCTGTTGCATGGCAGTGGCAAGATGAATTCATATGTGTGGAAAGAGCACTAAGTGTTTATCTGTAGGTATTATCAACCTGACTTTTCCTGAATAACCTACAGAATATTTTTAGCTAGTGTGTTTTTATTTTTTAGTATGTGGCTTTATCATATGAAGTAATAATAGGTGGCACTAAGGCAGTGACTTCTGTAATGCAGGGGGTCATAAGTTCAGTCGTTCGTGCTCTTGTCTGAGAACAAGAGGTAGTTCTGTAAACGGTGATGTGCTCAATGTAGAGGTTAGAGTAGCCTGATCTGGTGCTGAATTTTGTGTGAGGTCTGGAGATGCAAGGTTTGACTACCTTTGCACTGAAGCATCAACCTTTGATTTCTTGTGGTCATGGTTGTGACAGCAGTTGTATGTTTGTAATTGCCATGTGCTGCAGCAGGGGTTACAAGCCAGGTCTTTGGGGGAAATTCACGTTTTCTGGTATTTGTGTGCTTCTGGTACTTTTTTGGGGAACACGCACATAATGACTTGACATGTGTGCACCATTTAATCGGTGTTAGCTGTAGTCGTGTGACATCTGAAAAGCATGTTTCTCTCTGTCAGGAACTTAACACTAGCTGAGATCTTCAAGACTACTTCCAAACTCCAAAGGAGTTAAAAGCTCTAAAAATCTTTGGAAAAATTACAGTGAAGGGGAAGGTAGGCAGTCTAAATACAGGAGTCACAAGCATTCCCTCCGTAATTTCAAGTTACTCTGAATGATTGAATTGGGCAGTGGCAATTTGTATCAGCAGCCTCTTATGCTTGTGTTTTATATTTGAGGTATGTTTTTGGTAAAACAGTTTCATATAAGAAGCTGCATGCAGAAGTTCAAGCAAATTGCTTGAGTAACTTGTGAGCAGGAGGGAAGGGGTGGGAGTGAAGGGGACTTCTTAGTTTAGGGAGGCACTTAGGTGCCTGTGTGTTACTAAGCCTAGCAACAGGAAGCTGCCATTCATTAGTGAGATGCTTCTACTGAATGTTTTCTTTCTGTGGGTTCTAATGTCAGTATTTATTATAGGAAGGGAGTGTGAGTGTTTATTGTGAACCAGAACCTTGTTTGGTAGGGTGCTGTGTAGTGGTGTCAGTGCGGTTTGAAAACGCTCTGCTTCATTGGAATGTATTTGCTTGTCTTACTGACCAACAGTTTGAGCATTTGGAAAAGTTAAATTGGTACATTGAGTGTCATTGTGAAAATACTAAGGTAATCCATAAAAATCATTGAGAAAAATATAATATCTAATCCTTAAGAGCATTGTTTCTTTAAAGCTAAGTGTTCACAACTAAGGAGTTGACACATCCTTTCCCTAGTACATATGCAGTAGTAGCTTTATAAGCTTCTCAACTCTTACTATTTATTATATGCAACATTTCCACTGGAAAGCATATTGCAAAGATGCATGCCTCCAACAAACCTTGCATTTATTGTTACTTGAATGCCTGTAAGATTAAGGAACTCGGTATTTCTTATATAATCATGGTTGTAGAAAATACTGTGTATTACTCTTTAGAGATAAGGAAGCATGTCCTGTAACTCAGGGCAGTGTGAATATTTAACCTAGCAAAATGCAGTCCTCTTGTGCTTTGTATGCACCAGAGGAATTCAGTTTGATGGCCTGTCTAAGCCATTTATTTTGCATCCTACTTTTCCTGAGAATATTTGCACGGGTTTTAAAATAACAGTACTTCCTGTTTATTTCAATCTTAAGGGAATAAGTACTTGCAGGAACATGTTGTAATGTTCACAAATTATTCTCTTTTATTCCAAAGAGGAGGACCAGTAGTATAAATTGCTTTCCTCACACCCTGATTATCCTTTACCATGTAAAATACGATGTTATGTAGATGTAGACATATACTAAATGTCAGTTTGATACAAAGATGGGTGGTTTTGATTAGTTAAATAGGAAGGATTGATTACTGATTGGCTTTTTAGATAGAAAGTTTGAGGTAACTTTTAGAAAAAGTGTATCTGACTATATCTAGATTACAGGAGCAAACATGTAATTATTTTGTACTCTGGTGCTGCATTGTGTGAAACCAATATTTCAGTGGTCTAATATTGCAAACCAAAACAATTAGGACTATAAGTTTCTGACTTGTTCAGTGTTCTGTTTACACTAAATAAAACTCTTTTTTTTCCTCTCCCTTCAGAGTTCACAATGACGAATGAAGAACCTCTCCCTAAGAAGGTATGTGTAAAATTACTTGTGACTTCACCCTTCCAGGTAATCAGGACAGCTTGATAAGTTGTGCTTTTCTTTTTGCTTCATAGGTTCGCCTTAGTGAAGCAGATTTTAAGGTTTTACCTAGAGATGAGCTTATCCTAAGGTAATGTAAAAAGTCCTTTTTCCATCTCAACATTTTAGTGAACTTCCTGTGGAAGATGTGTGAAATTACTCTTTCATTGTCTTTTAGCATCCTTGTTCTGAAAAACAGTTTTATTTTTTTCATAAGGTATCTCTTCTGTAAAGTTCTCCTCTTGTCTCAAATATTTGTAGTTTGGGAGGGAACACTTTTTCCCAAGAGGCAAAATCCTTAATAGTATTTTGTAGAACATGAGTACAAGTATTTTTTTTTTCTTCACTCATAAGTATAGAAGATATGATTGCTTACATTGCTTGATAGATAGCAAGCTATTTTAGACATCAGAAAAATGTCAACTCTTTACTTCTGCAGTATTTTTTTACACTTTCTCAGTTCATGCAGTTGTCTTCTCCACATGTTAATTTTAACATTTTTCTGTTAATATCTGAAGTTTTTGTTGCCTAGAACTTTGATAAGAAAGAACCTGCCTGTCTTTTTAACTTTCTAGAAAGCTTAAGTGTCATCACAGGAACAATTATAGGGAATTCTGTTGCACATACCACCTGCTTAAAAAAACCACCCCAGGCCACTTGTCTCTGTATGCCTGAATTTCCTGATTCGTAAGCCAGGAGCTAGCCAGACTAGCCTTCTGTGGGGCATCTGTTTATCTGCTGCAGTAGTCTTTGCATTGTGGTAAACATTAGTTCTTGACTTCTTGTACACTGAGTTATTAGGGTCTCTAGTAAATTTTGCTGTTTCATAGAACAAAGACTAAATTGTGTAGAAACATGGGGTTACATATGCAGCACTTAGATTTAGGTACATCAGCTACCCTCCTGTCTGGGTAAACTATCCTGCCAGTTACTTTTGGGGTGACAGTTTTTTTCCAGGGAGTAAACAGTCTGGCTCCATCTGTTTAAAACTGGTTTCTGTCTGCCTCTGAGTATCCAGTCTTTTGGGTTGTAAAGAAAAGTGTATTTAAACAGTAAGAAAAAGTGTTTCTTTCATAAGTGATTTTGGCCCTGTGATCCTTTTCTTAGAAAACTCTTAAGTTTCCAAAGCTGTGCCCTTAACTTCCTGTAATAAAATTAATGTGAAAGTACTGAAGCATAGATTCTGTGCCGCTTGCTTTCTGACTGATAGTGTGGAAACAAAAAGAGGCTGTCAGTTGTAATTAGTTTCTGTAACTTGCACTCATTAGTTGTTACATAGAAGGGATGAATTTCCAGCGCATGTTCAGGAGAGAATGTGATGGAATACACCTAAGGAGGTAAAGTATGTCAGCAACTTGCCTGTGTTAACGAAGAGGCAGAAGGGAATTTGCTAATGACTGCTGTGTTGCTATTGAATCATCTTCTTAGTGTGTAGAAGAACTAAAACTAACATGCTCTCAATAAGGGCATTGATGGATTTAAGGAGAATAACTGTTTGACAGACCCAAAAATGGAAACTTAAATTCCATTTCAGTTATGTCCATTTTATTAGTTTGCATAGATCAGTCTTTCAAACACTTTTTGTGTGGGGAGCAAATTACGGATTTCTAGTAGGTTCACCTCTAATTGTGATTTCATGTAAAAACTAGTGATTATTGCACTAACTGCTGGCTCCACTCTTAGGCTGGAATAAAATATTGCACATATATTAATCAATGCCATTTCTGTTACTTTGAGATGTAGAAAAGCATGTGTTGACCTCTTAGATTGTCTTAAGATTTGGAATGTGGTTTTTTGGTCCATGCTTCCGTGAGGCAAATGCTTTTTGAGACAGACATGTGTAATCAGCTTTTAGTCTTCTAGGTAATAAGTCACCATTGCTGTACAGTTGCAGTGATGAAATACATATATAGAAAAAATGGGGGGTTTATCAGTTTCTGAGCCATGAGTCCCAATTTTACTGTTCTTTTCCATGAAGTACATAATTTAGGTTTGTTCATCATAACTTTTGTTGTCTAAACATGAGCAGGACCAACATAGAGCCTTCAGACCTGACCTTGAATTTCTGCTTGTCTCATGACTTGTTGCTCTGGAGGCATCTTAAACTTTCCCCTCTTAAATGCAGTAGTTAGCTTGACTGTAGGAGCTCCTGAGAGAAAGAAGAGCCAGGAATATGGTAATGAAATATTCTGTGGATCATAGCTGAAAATCTGATCGGGATTGCCCTCATTGTTTAGCTGAGTGGTTACCTGGTAAAACACTGAACCACTCCAATATACACAAGTATTTCTGAGGAAATACAGTGCTTTTACTAAACTTCAGTCAACAGAGACTTAGAGCCCGTCATTTTTGGGATGGCCTGGGTTCAGTGTGTGTCTTAACCCCTAACTGCTTATCATTTACTTTGAACTCCAAAGTTCAGCATAAAAAATGGGTGCTTCAAGAAAAAGTATTCTTTTCTTTTCCTTATATATGAAGGACTTCATAGCTTCAAATTACCTCTATGAAGACTGCTAAATATTTTTAGAGGATTAAGAGAATTAAGTAACTGACATAATGCTGCTTGGTTACCTTCCAATTCTTGTGGGACTGTAAGCAATCTCTTGAACACAGAACAGATTCAGGAGTGTCCTCCCTGTTCTCCTGTGTCTGTTCTTGAATGCCTTTCCAAGTAGCACTTCAGTGAAGCTCTTCAGGTTATTAATTTTGAACCATCAGATTGTGGACATAAACTACCATATTGAGTGGAAAGCAAACTGATGGGAGGAAAAAATCTGCCTTTTAGCCTTTGTCATTCTTCCCCCACTCAGATTCAGCAATGAGCTGCCTTAGTCTGCTGCAGATGTGCTGGAAGGTGTAATCTGGGGCAAGGCAAGGAGGTGAAGGTGTTCCCTCCCAAGATCTTGCCCATTCCTGGCATCCTGGTGAGGGGGGAATGTTGGAAAACACGCCTTGATGATGCGTGAGCACTTCTAGCAGTGGCTGAAACACTGGTATGTTACCAGCACCATTCTAGCTATGAGTGCAAAAGCACAGTGCTGTGAGGGCTGCTGTTGGGAAAATTACCTCTGTCTCAGCCAGGCCCAATACAAGTTGCTTGAACTGCAAGTCTTGACCAGATTTTTGACAAAATGCCACATCTGAATAGGTACGTTTTCTAGAGGTGTTGGTAGGCATATGACTTGAAATCCATGTCATGGTCTAGTGCCATCTAGGTTTTCTTTTTTAGGAATTTGGTTCTTGCCTAAATACTAGCAGTTGTTGAGAGGTGACTTAGACCTATTATCTACAACATTCTTGGTGACCGTAGGCTACATGGTTGGTTTGTGGGTGGTTCTTTTGGGAGTTCTTTTCCTTTTTTTTCAGCTAGTGGTCTGGCACATGTACTTAACGTATGTGATGTCCTCATTTCACTTGCTCTGTATATTGCTCCTGTTACGGGAGTGTGCGGGTCTCACGAGTTGAGAATTACTGGGTTTGGGCTGTGAGGTGTAACTTTAAAGTGAGCTAGTTCTGTATATTTGAAGACCAACTGTTTATTGAATGTCAGGTTTTTAATGTAAAATTAGGTTCTTTCTTTCTAGATTTGCTGTTTAGTAGGCCATTTCAGTTTTACTTCTGGGACATTGAAGTCTCCTGAACTAACATAGAATTTTGAATGGTCAAATGGCGAAACTTCGTAGAGCAGAGAGATTAGCTTAAGGGTTAAGTATGAATACTGCTGCTCTCTTTTACAGAGCTTTGAGAGTTTGTTCATGCTGTTGCCATGTTCAGCTGAAGAGATGTAAAATTTTGTTGTTGCTTGAAGGAAGACATCTCATGATTTCATTTCCTTTTCCCAGTGATGTGGTCTTGCTTGCTGTTACAGATCTCTGATGTTTTTTAGACTCTTTAATGTGCTGTTTGAATTCACTAAATGGTCCAAATTCCCTAGAGGTAGATTTTATAGTTTCTAACCTACACCACTACTTTAATTGAGAGTTAAAATGGAGCAGTTGTGATGAGTCTGGCATAAAGTACGCGTCAGGGAGAGAAGGTAATGGGGAGGAGGGAACAGACACCTTCCTCTGTAGTGGTAAGCTATTAGATGAATTTTCTTTATAGTGTGCAGTTGTACCATCATGAGGAACACACATAGTACTACTATGTAGTGCAGAGTACTACTTAAAAATCCCAAAACACCGTGCTGTGAACTTCTTCATAAAGCATTTCATGCTAAACTTGGCAGCAGGCTTTATTTGCTACTGATTTGATGGTTTGTATAAAATGCAGTGCTGTTTTTAGGTGATGTTTTTTGACTGCGGATGAATTTCCTAAATAACCTGCTTTCAAAGAGTTATTAAACTGTTTGGCTTATGGATGATGAATGTAATCAGAGAATGGTCTTAACCTGAATGAGCTGATACAACTGCTTAACCTAGACTGCCATTTCTAGTATTATGATACACTTCTGCTTGTCCTGTTCACTTAGTAACATACTTAATGTTGTATTTGTATGGCACTTTCTGTTACAGACTTTTGTTTGAATTGCTCTGCTGTTAGATTAAGCTAGCAAAATAAGTAGTGTTTGATCCTAATGTTTGTCTAAAATACTGATTAAGATGTCAGTTTTAAGTGTTGTAGTGCACAACTACCATTTTGTTCCTCTGAGATGCAAATTTAACCATTTCCACAATTAAAAGCTCCTTTTTTAAAACTGGAATTGTCTTTTGTGCAGTTGTGTAATTCCTTGACATTTTCTGATTATGGTATCAGTGTGTGCTCTGAAAGCTTAGGAATGAGATGACTTGATTTAATAAACAGAGCTTCAGAAAATTCTTTTTTTTTCTTTTTATATCTGTGACAGGTGGAAACAATATGAAGCATACGTACAAGCTCTGGAGGGCAAGTACACAGACCTTAATTGTAAGTTAGCTATGTTTCAAAATGGTGCACATCACTAGAATTCATAAAGCAGAGTGATCAAGTAATATGTGTGCTTTCTAGAAGTAAGATACAATAATCTGTTATGTCAGTTACTTGTTAGGAAAAGAGCCCCTGTTTTTTCTACTGTAAGTTTTCAGCCTCTCCCAGCTTCCTTACCAACTTCTTTTCCAGTTGCAAATTTCTCCCACCATCTATAGGACACAGACTGCTGGGTAGAGGAAAGATTCAAAGCATAACCCCATAAATAGGTGTACTTCCAGAACTTTACCATTAGAAAAGGAAACTCTGTCTACTGAAATATTCCAGCAATGTCTGTGCCTTTAGTAGCCTTACAGAATTGTAAGGCTGGGAGGGGAAAGAGAGCAGTGTGTAGAGGTAAATGTCTAGAATGAGTTCCCAAGGATTGTTTGATCTGATTAGGCTGATTTGATTGCCATTCTTACATGGTCATTACAACTTGATCTTTTGGAAGATAATATGGGGAAAACATCCCACTCTGAAATGATAAAATATGAATACATTCTGGGAGTGACTGGACAGCCAATCCTAAGTCACTTTTAAAAATTACCTTGCCAGCGGTATATTTCCAGTTTTCCATTCACCTTTTCAGTCTAAATACTTAAAGATGTAATACCACTGAGTTCGAAGGGTATTTTTCTGTCAGTCCAAATGGATGTCCTCTCTTTTGCTCTTGTTACCTCCTTCTTCTACTGCTGTCTCATAATACTTTGGATTTTGGAGAGAATAAAATACAGCAAATGGAAACAGGTGATTCCATTGACATCTCAAACTGTCTAAACATAGATAAATAAGTTGTTTCAACATTGATGGTTTCTTGACTTTGGAAACAGTACAGGCCATAGTAATCAGTGTTAATGAATTATCTGCAAGGATTTATTTAGAAATCATTGTCCTGAAGCAATTTTTGATGTTCAGGTTATATTTACAGCTGATTATTTTCCAGAAATTAGGAAAAAATGAAAATCTAAATTTTTCAAATTTTTAATTGTCTTATATATGACAAGTAGCAGAGTCAATGTATGCAGTTGGTATTATAGAGTTGCT
The DNA here is from genome assembly GCF_017590135.1 of Pyrgilauda ruficollis. Lineage (NCBI taxonomy): Eukaryota > Metazoa > Chordata > Aves > Passeriformes > Passeridae > Pyrgilauda > Pyrgilauda ruficollis. Next base: position 7,852,519 of record NW_024523648.1, read on the forward strand.
TGCATGTGTTTTTGTTTGAGCAATTTGGAAATGTGCTGCCTTCTCTTGTATTTCATATATGATTTTTCATAAATGTCTGTGGATCAGAATTCTAGTTATGACAGAATGTTCTTGAATGTCTTAGTGTTTTCTTATGGAGTGTTGAGGCCAGTTTGAGGATTGCCCATAAACAGCAGTGTTTTACTGGCTGTAGATTGGTTTTGCAGCACAAAGTTATTTCCTATACAAACATGGAAACATCTTGAAATTTTTAGTAAGTCTTAAAGAAGGACCAGGAATACGGCTCTAAAGCCACCTGTTGTTAATCTTTTCCAGTACTTAATGACATTTTGTGTTTTGTTTATGCTAGTTATAAACATGCCTGCAAAAAGTGTAGCTGTTTGACTTCTGTTTATGAATTTGGTTTTTAGATTCTTTTAGCTATCTTTTTAAAACTTCCTGTGAGAGGATATTATAAAGCATGCTTTCTCTGTGTTGTTGCTTGTGTTAGCTAATGATGTGACGGGGCTGAGAGAATCTGAAGAGAAGTTGAAACAGCAACAGCAAGAGTCTGCCCGAAGAGAAAATATTCTGGTGATGAGGCTGGCAACTAAGGAACAGGAGATGCAAGAGTGTACTGTAAGTATTTAGAAAGGATAAGTGTGTTGAAACTGTTGCAGCAACATGGGCTGTTGAGCCAGTACCTATGTGCTATGCAGAGTTTTTTGTGTACCTACACCATCACACTTTCTATGCTAAAAGACACAGCAGGGTAGTTTAATTGAATTAGTAAATATCACTTCTTAAAAGTTTGGGGTTTTTTAATATTGGTGATTGCTGTTGATTTTCAGCAGCAGTTGTGATGGAAGCTTGGTTTACTTCAAGCCAAGCTAATTCTTGCATGTGCAGTGCTTACTTTCTTCTAGCATTTATCTGCAGTGCATATCTACAAAAATGTCACTTCTGAGTATCATTAGAGTCAGGAGCAAATGAAAATGTAAGGATATGATTGCATTTGTTTGGTTTCATTTGGGAGGTTTCAGGCTGACACATTGCCATTGGGTAACAATATAAGCCTATTTGTAAGCCTCTGTCTGTTTGGCTGGATAGGTGAAGTTGCTACTGACTTGTTCCAAATTCTTTTGAAATTTGGCAGATCTGCTTAATTTCTGCTGTTCTGAATATGTATTTTGTTGATCTTTGTTTCTTGTCCTTCATTTCTGGCCATTTTCTGTGACTTTTACATCTGTGTTTAGTTTTGGTTTCTTGGAAACTATCTCATGTTGGATTACCTTCTTAACATAATTTTCATTCTGCTTGAATCTGGCAGCTTCTGAGAGGATTGTAAAAAGCTTATTGCTAGTTTCGGTAATACACTCTTCAGAGCTTCTCTTAAGAAAAATGCAAGCTCTGTGCAAAACTCATGGCTAGTGTTGTAGCTTTCCTTTGCTTTTTAAGTCTTCCTTTCTTTTTTACCTGAAGTTTTTCAGAGCAGTCACGCATAGTAGTGTGGCTGAACTCCGTACACAGTATTTTCACTGCTCTTAAGACCTTAAGATCACTTTAGTTCGCAGTGTTATAAACAGGAAAAAAAATAAAGTAGGTTAAGCTTACTTTGCAACAAATGAAGCCCAGAATCATTGAGGTTGGAAGAGATTTGCAGTTTCTAGTCCAGCCTTCCTGTTCACAGCAGGGTCAGTTGGACCAGGTTACTCAGGAGTACACACTATTGGCTTTTAAGCATCTCCTGAAATGGAGACTGCAAAAGTCTCTGGTGACCTGTGCCAGTATTGAACCACTGACACAGCAGGATGTGTGTTCTTATGTTTAAGTGGAACTTGCTGTGTTTCAGTTTGTGCCCATCACCTTCTGTGCTTTCAGTGGGCACTGTTGGTTTTGCTTTCTTTACTCCCCATCAGGTATTTATGCACATTGGTAACATCTCCTGAGCCTTCTCTTCTCCAGATGGAGCAGTCCTAACGCTCTCAGCCTCTGCTTGTGTGTCACGTGCTCCAACCCCTTAATCAGCCTCACAGCCCTTCATTGGCCTCCTCATGATATATGTCTGTGTCACTCTTGTACTGGGGTGTCCAAATCTGGACCCAGTACCCCAAATATCTCACCAGTGTCAAGTGAGAGGAAGGATCACCTCCCTCAGCCTGTTGGCAGCACTCTGCTAATGCAGCCCAGGATGACAGTGAAGATCTGTTCTGGTACTGGACTGCAACACTTCCCTAGTTGTAAGGCTACTGCCTTGGTCCTGCTTCACTTGTGAAGTTGTACTGATAAATTCTGCCATGTGGAACAGCAGTAATCAGTTTTTTTTTCTTTTGAACTTCTTAGCATATAGCTAAAGTAGTAAATACTAAAAATAAATAAATAAAAAGAAATATAAGTTTTTCACCAAAACCAAATTTGTGTGTGCTATATTTGCCTTTCTTCCTCCCTTAAAGTTATAAACTTCAAGTATTTAATGCTTTGAATTTGACTATCATGAAGGCTTATAGGGGTTTTGGCTACTCTTTGTTAGATGTTTATAGCCACATAATCTTTCCAGAACATCTGTTTAGAAGAACTTCTGAGGAGCTTTTATTTTCGGTATACATTAAAAAAGAAAAAAGGGTGGGTAACAACCTACCAAAAAGAAACAAAAAATACACATGACCACACACTCAGGTGGCTTATATTTCTCCTGCTCTTGACTCAAGAATAACACTGAGGAAGTAATCTCCACAGTATATGGAGGTAGGAAGAGGCATCCTTGAAGAAGAGGTGTAAAATGGATACACTAGAGGTATATAATGCGGATATGGTCACCATTAGGTATTTTCCAGTTTAAAAATGCACATAGTTTCAAGAAGGTCTGAGGGACTGCTTGGCTTCGTATTACTAGGGACTATTTTTTCCACTACAGTAACAATAGAAAAATATGTTGGATAGGATGCAAAGCTAAGCTGCAGGTTGCTAAATCATTTAATAAGCTATTAATCATGTGATGTTACTTGACATGCCTTATTTTAATCCATAAAATAATTTTTCCATATTTTTATTATAGTTAACAATTCTTTATAATCCATACTTTTATATGTAAGCCTTCAGTGTTTCCTGTCACATTATAATTAGAAAGACTAACGGTGTCTAGTTTCTTGAAAATCTGCAGATGTGTTTTTGGGGAATTTCATTTTTCCGAACTTACTGCTTTCAGATTTAAATGGTTAAAAACTTAATGCCGTATTCAACTGCTAGTAGTTTGCAAAGACTGAGTTTTCTGATCACTTGTGTCGAACACCTTGCTTACTAAAGTACAGTAGCTCTGTTTTAAAATAGGGTGTGATTAACTATTTTGGTGTTTTAATTTTCACCCTTTTTTAAAATAGTAGCTTTTTCGTGTGTTTTCAGCTTACAAAAGTCACCAGTTGTCATCTTAAAGTGTAGGTGTGCTTGTCAGAGTAGCAGTAGCAGAATGATTGCCCTTATTCTGTGTCAGTACTGATTTTGAAGAAACAAGATGGGAGGGGAGGGCATAGCTCCATTGTCTCTAGTGCTCTATGCTGCGTCTAGCAGCAGAATGTATGGATTTCTTTAGAGCAGCAGCTTAGTAAAAGTCTGTGGCAGGTGCTGCAGAGTTACTCTGTGGTTTTAGGGTTGCTAAGGGCTACCTTGAAGTTCAGGCGTTTAACATCCTGTGTGCCCTGTTGTCAGCAGCAGCCTTGAGCTACCTTTCCGCAGGAGGAACAACCCTCTAGAAGAGGTTGCTGCTCTTAGGGGAGTGTGGACAAGGTATTGGCTATGGTTTCTACATAAAGCTTTATTTCTGGCAGAGGTGTTGGTCAAGGTAATGCCACTTCAGGGAAAGGCCTTAGCCTCCTTCCAGGCTACTGCACAGTTACTGAGTCAGTAAGTGGGTAGACATTTGGAAATACTTGCTCCTCAAATATGTTTTTCATGGAACAGATAACAATGAGTGGAACTTTCTGTGGGTGCAGTTGGACTGTAGTAGTCATTACTCTTGTGGTTTGGGTTACAGTTCTGTTGTGTTTTTTCTCTTCTTAGTTGTGCACTTCATTCCTTCCTTATAAGAAGCATATACAGTTGATCTGACTTAGGTTGCTTATGCTTTCTCTCAGGCACCTGTGATCTGTTTTGTAAATTCGTCATGTTTAGAGAGTCTGTTCTTTGTAGCTATCTTTGGATGATTTCAGCTGAAAGCATGCAACTGTTTCCAAGAATGTGAGAACTAGGGGGATTGAAAATGTTATTGTCTGTCTTTAACAAAATAATGAAAATCAACATGAACAAAACCTCATACTGCCCGATGTCCTCTAAATAGACTGCTTTCAGTGCTCTCCTGCCTTGGGTTGGAACAGAGAGAAAGCTGAAAGCAAGATTTTTATTCTGTTTGTGAAAATTACTTGTCCATCTGATGGGCTTTTGAAAAATACCAGCTGGTGTGTGCTTTCATGTTTGGGAATATGAACAGTCTGTAGGCATTTCAGGTGTTAAAAGTGCGCATTCCCTGGGGTCTGGCATTGGACATGACTATTCCGGTATGTTCAGCTGTAGCCTGAAGTTGGTCCTGACTGTAGGCAAACTCTCCTACTCCCTAGCCCTTACCACCTGGAATATCGGTGGGAGGTGACTCAGACCAGAAAGTGATTAGAGGGAGCAAGAATGTGAGGTTTGGACTGGCTAAGCAGGCAGGCAGACGTAATTAGGAAATGGGCAGAAAAGGGAAGACACTTGGGCTTGCTTTGGGAGCAGGTTATACTGGGAGGAGGTTGTTAGGTCTTCATGGGTGAAAAGCCTGACAGATGAGAACTCTGGAGTTAACAACTGCAGAAAGCACTTGAGGAGGAATTGAGAAAATTTAAGTTGGAAGAAGTGGAGGGAATGAATGGTCTTTCAAGTTTGGGGAGGGAATGAGCAAGGATTGTTAAGCTTAACAATTTTCTGCATGCCTGCTTTAGAAATGATGATTGAGCTGAAGTCCTGTGCAGGTGCCATCTGCTGGGCTCAGGAGTGTGAGCTGCAAAGACCCCTGTGGTTGTCAAATGACTGGCATTGCACAGCATTGGCTGCGTCCTCCGCAGTGTTGAAGTGCATTTCTGGCGTAACTGAGGAGCAGTGGCAGCCATTCTGTGTGCTGGTGATCCAGGGAATCTGTTACAGGTTTTAGATTTACAGTGGAAGAGGGAGGAATCTGGGCCTTGGTAAGACAGGGAACATGGCCTCCCCCCCCCCCTCCCGTTAGTGATGGCTCTTTAAAAATGGATTGGGAACAATGTTGCTGTGTCATGATTATATAGCTGAAATATGTTGACAGTGAAGTTGTCCATTTTACTGTCTACTAGCTCTAGCCATCACAAAGAATTGACAGGTTGTTGAAATACTTCAGTAGCAGAAGAATCAAAAAATTGAGTGGATAGAAAATAAGCATCAGTAACAATGAATAAAATTGATGTTTATTCAATGAGCAATATATTTTGCATTCAGTGAGGTAAAGGACCCGAGAGGGGAAAATGCCATCCAAGAAATGTTAGCATAACCTTAATCTGGATTTCCTGTTTCTAGGTACATTACCCACATTGTATGTGGGTCCTTGAAGTCTTTATTTCTTGAAAATATTTATATGCTATTTATATGCAGTACTTTATTCCCTTTATATTTCTTTCTTCATACATAGAACTTTGTCTGTTTAAAATTTAAAGTATGATGACTTTTAAGTAGCTAAGTATTTTTATAATACCAAATTAATTTGTCAGAGGAAATACTTCTGTTATTCCAGTACCTTTGAAACCACTTGAAATGAAATCCAGGAATTTTTACTACTTAACAATATATAAATTAAAACATGTTACACTCAAGTTGGAAGTGACGGAGGTTGCTACTGCACACTGCTGGGTAAAGACCCCATAAGAGAGTAACTGCATGTACAGGAACATGGTTATGCTGTCAGTGTTGCTGGCTGTGCTGTGTCCCCCAAGGAAAGGAGAGAGTGCAGGGGGACTCTTTCCCTTTAGAGTTGGTCAGTTAAACTCTCTTGCTCTCAAGTCTGGTTGCAGGACTGCCTAAATGAGTGTGATAGAGGGAGCATAATAAATCGAATTTAAGAATCAACACATTCTATGCAGCCTGATGCAGTATTGGTGATTAGCAGGGTTCTAAACACGTACTTTTTGTACACTTTTAAATACGTCTGTTGTGATGGGATTAAAATTGAAGAAACTTTGAAAGTAAAGTCTGTTTATTTACATTTGTTTTGGACAATAAATACTACATGTAAAAGGAAACCTCTCAGTTACTACTTCTGAAATTTTGACTTTTGCAAGCCTATAAAATTGTTTCAAACCTATAAAATTGTAACTTCTTTGGCTTATGGTTTTTGCAAAGAGAATAAAATCCAACCAAAATCTGTTTTAATTGCTGTTAATATTTCTAAATTTTTTTTAAGAAATGTGCGCCCTTGCATCATAAGGGACTATTGCAGTTGCAAAAAACCTTAGAAGGTTCTAAAAACCTTTTTATTTGCTTGTGAATATTTCTTTTCAATTTTTGCTGTAATGTTCCTTAACTTCCACTGAACTTTAGTGGGAATAAACTGTTTTAAGCAGATAATTCTTTTCATATGCCCTTTGTTCCCCAGAAGGAGTGCAGGCAGATAGAAAAGAAAGGGAGCGTTCGAATTCTCCAGATACTGCTCTGACAAATTTAAATTGACACCTAGAAAATCTTGGGATCTGGAGGGGAATCTGCCCTGAAAGGTTAAGCATGGTGCGTGCTTAGGATGGGGGCTTGGGTGAGCAGGCACATGGATGAGGGTGCAAGATGTGCACAAGTGGTTTTTATCCTGCATTTTTCAGCTCACACTGTGAAAGAAGGCAAGCTACCTTGATGTAACTTTGGAGTAACTGTTAGTATTGAAATTATAATTTTTCTTTAATGTTGTATGAATAACAGACTTTTTTTCTTATTTTATGCAGAATCAGATTCAGTACCTCAAGCAAGTCCAGCAGCCTAGTGTTGCCCAACTGCGATCAACAATGGTAGACCCAGCCATCAACTTGTTTTTCCTAAAAATGAAAGGTGAACTGGAACAGACTAAAGACAAACTGGAACAAGCCCAAAATGAACTGAGTGCCTGGAAATTTACGCCTGATAGGTAAACAAAACAAATACTCCCCAGTCAAGACTTCCCTGACAGTCCCACTACGAGAATGCTATGGTGGGACAGCCAAGTACTCGTTTCCACACCAAGACTCAGACGTTTTGAGGCAAAAGCCACATTCTTATACTGTCCAGCTTGTAATGCTTAATGTAAAACTTACCAGATGAACCTTGTGTTTCAGCTTTTTTCTCCCCTTTGCTTCAGAGGCCTGACAGCGTCGGACTATTCTGAAGAAATGGCCATCTTCGAAAAAATCTTTTCTAGAACATGTAGACATTGCAAAATTGTTCTATTTGAAGAAAATAGAGGGAGAAACAGAAGTCTTAAGTCTGTGGCACACTGTGTCTACAGACAGTTTGGAGGAGAGAGAACCTAGAGATTATAAATCATGAATTGAACATGTAAAATTCCCATAAAATGTAGAAGTGGAATATGCTTCGCTCTTAACCTTGAGCCTAGTGACTTAGAGACACTGTAAGTCAGTTTTGCCAATAAGACTGGACTTCCTGCTTGTTCACTGAACTGCTGGGTCAAAACTCGATGAGGTGAATTTTGCATTAAAGAATTTACTTGCTAACCAGTTTTGAATAGCCACAAGAGTGCTATTTGATATCACAACAGTGGTAGTGTACACATTTGACTGTTTAGCCTTTGGGCACTCTAGCACTTGATGCAGCCTTAAGTCACTGTTGCTAAATAATGAACTGTTTTCTGGATGGTTGGTAATACTGTGGACGCCTCAAAATTAGGACTGTACAAAAATGTACGTTCCATCTAAATGCAGGTTTAAAATTGTTTGAAGCAATATATATTTGATCACAACTAGCATGTATAAGAAAAACTGGTTGTGATAAGAATTTCACTGCATGTTTTCATGCAGAAATGAGAATTTTTCAATCTTCATTCCAAGAACTGATCTCAAATGCTTAATACAGAAGGCACATGATGGCAACTGTCTTCAGTGTTGGTGGGGTGTTTTTATTCCGTTGTACACCTGGGGTTTTTTGTATTGTGCTTCTCTATAAAATGTGCCTTGAAATAGTTGTAATACATAGTTCAAGGAACACTTCTGGTTATATTGTTGTATCGTGAAACTTTTGGGATGAACGAGAATTGAACAGGTTGTTACTTCTGCATTGTCTCGTTCGCTGAAAACAAAGTCAGTATTTTAACAAACCAAAAAAACCTTAAATGCATGCATTTTCTTTGGTGGATTCAGTGAAGGAGTTTTTGCTACTCTATTGATGCCACTGTTCTGTCATCCCAAGCTACTTGTAAGAGTAGCAATCTGGGACAGTTGGGAGCGCATGTCTAAGGTCTGTAAAGCAAAATGTAGATCTGGTGTAGCATTTGTGTTTTGTTTTTTCCCATAGCAAATAGAGTTCTATTTAGTAATCTGAGGTGTTGATTTTTCAAAACAGTTGGGCAACGTTTTATGACTCAGTTTAAAAAATACATTTTTAAATTAAAGAGACATTCAGCTGTCACAGAAGGTGATGTATTCTAACAGTTTTGCTGACTTTTATTAAGATGCCATTACATAATTTTGACTTGGAAGTATCTTTAACTGTTTGTGCTTCAGCTGATTAATACTGGATCAATGAGTAGTATACTTACGCAGGTTTATTTATTTTTGCATGAGTAGTGACTTAACACCAAAAGAAAAATCCACAGAAAAACGTTACCTTTTTAAAACTGATATATCTGGAATGATTCTGCTATAGCAGTATCTAAGATTTTATTGATCTAGCATCAAAACAGAGGTAAGACTTACATTAATAAAATGTTTATGTGTTACCAAGCCATTTGTAAAGCTCCCTACAATATGTTGAAAGAGGTATGCCATGCAGATTGCTTGTTTCTAACTCGGAATTCAGAAAGTTATTTAATACATTTAGATGCAGGTTGGTTGTTTTCTAAAGTCTTCAGGCTCTGAATGTGTGAGTACAACCGAGGAGAGACAAGTGACTTGCCACGTCCTTTCAAACCCAAGTGTCAAAAGAAAATGTTATTTCTTTAGCTACAACATCCCTAATTTGCATAATATAATTTTAAGTCAGTGGTGTGAATGCGCATAATTCATACATGCAGTGCCTGGAATATAGAAAGTTAGTTATTTCCTGGTAAATAATTGAGGCTTTGTTAATTGGGTTAGGATTTTACTCGTTTTATTTCTTGAAAAGTGAAGAAATTGGCTCATGTAAAATATTTGTCGGATTTTTTTCCTTCTCTTTGCATCTTGGGCCTCCTCACCCCATTGTTCTAACTGTCCATCCTTGTGCACAACTACTCATTTCATGGCATCTGGCCTAGTTTTTAAAAGAGGCAATGGCCCTATTCAGATCTTAAACTGGTGTTCTTGGGGTAGTTAACACATTAACTTGCAATGCTTAATGCAGCCCTAAGCAGAGCTAGCTCTGGACCTTAATGTAGATAAGGCTGTGCAGCATAAACATTGCTGATGTCTGGAGGGGGAAATAAAAGGACATGTAATCAAAGGAATGGCTATGCTAAGCCATTTTAACCATCATTAAGCAGAGTGTAAACTTGGAATCAAAATTAGTTGAAATGTCATTTTGCAGTAAGCCTAGTACAACAAACTTTAATCTTCTGAAATTTAACCATTTATATTCTTACAGGTTTTGTTGCATGTATGTTCAAGAGGATTTGTGAAAACAATGCTGAACTTAGTTTTACAGTTCATAGGAATTATTTTGGTAGTTACTGTATTTAATTTTCTTGAATGTGCTGTCTTTTTTTGTAAATTGCAAGGGTTATTCTCTACTAGTTCAGAACATCTGGAAAAATTTTGGTGGGAAGAAATAGCATTATAGGTAACTATGCAAATTTCTATACAGGTAATAAATATTTTACATTTTGGCAGGAGTTAACCTGAAGATATTAATGGGATTCTAAAATTGTCCCAATTCCAAGGTAACTGGTACTTGCTGATTCTGCAGTTGATGTTGGTTTGTGAAGAGAAAAGCATTAAATGACTTAAGCATTGTAAACTTCTTCTATTTGTAGTGATGGTGAATACATTAACAAGAATTTGCAAATGGCTAAAAATGATGTCTGCCTAATAACTTTTGGGATCTGTCACATTGGTTATCTCCAAAGTGGTCCTGCTTTGCACAGAATGAACATCTCTAAGGAAACTTGCATCTTAAATGTGCGACTTGGACTGTATTAGGTCGGCACAATTTAAACTTCAAGGACCTGGCATTGGACATCACATCAAGAAAGAAAACAGGCTGCTGCCTTTAGCAGATTTTCAGGCCTCCAGGACTTTACACAGCCAGATTGCTTCTGGAGCAGCCCATCTGAAAGATTTGGGAAAGTCAGTTGAAAAATGTTAAATGGGGCAGAGTTGGCAGAGAAATTAAAAGTTGTTTAAGGCTTGAGTGCTCAGAAGGTAGTTGATAAGGAATTGCTGTTTTAAATTATTGTGTTTTGGTTGCAGAAGAGAACTGTGGCTGTGATTGTAGCAGAAATTTGCTCTTCTACTTTTTTAATCCTCAGTTTTTTTCAGTATTTGTCACTTGTTTAAAAGCATACAAAAAATTAAATGACCTTCTCGGTCTTGAAGAGTAATGCAAGTCTTGCTATTAAATTCACAATAAAACTGTTCAAGTTTGGGGGTTTTGCCAGAGCTTACACTTCTATAGAAAAGAAGACAGCTTCATTATGGTGCTGAGCCTGTTAAAAGGAGGTTTGGGGATGCTATCCTGACTTGGCAGACGAAGAGTCCTAAAGGACTTTAATTTCTCTCTTTCATGGAGTCAGCTGTATTGCCTATATATTAATTTGCATACTACTTCCTATAATGCTTTACAATAAGATTTTTATCATGAAGATTAAAGATGTGTAACATTACTGATTAGTAAAGAAGATCTTGTCAGTTTCTACCTGTTTCACATTTCTTTCAGAAACTGAGTGTCCTAATGATCATTACTTACAATCTGAAATCTGTCATTTTAAAGGAAGTAGATAGATAATATACCCCTTCCTTGATGTCCTTCCAATGTTCAGCTACATTTTCATGCTTCTTCACCATACAAGATGTACTTAAGAAATGCTGACCATAGAAATCATGAAGCAGACTGTGCATGTGACTGTCAAACGTATAAGTTGAGTTGAAAAATTGACATCTCATTTTTTAAACAAGAGTACCTGGACAGCATTTAAATGAATGTTTAAGCCTCTTAAAGAAAAACAGTTGTCAGTATGAAAAATGAACACAAGATTTATTATTTCCCCCAAGCAACTTCTCTTCACCCAAATTGTTATTAAATTTCATTACTACAACAAATGGGAAATGATTTTGCTTATAATTTGCTTGTGTAGTTTCTATGCAGTCCTTGATCTTTTGAATTGCAAAACACATCTTTAATCAAATATTTAACTCCATTAAGAATTGGCACATGCAAGATTGTGCATACTGATAATCCAGATGTTGATATTAAAAAAGTACAATATGCTTATTCATATTTTCAGTAATAAAACTTGCCTTCCACTTTGTGGGACAGCGACAGAAGATCAACTGGCGTTGGAACAGCGTGTGGTAACTATAGGGAGACTTTCTGCTATGACAATTATGTTGAGGCATAATGTTCCTTGAATTGTGACATGCAGAAATCGCATCTCCTTTTTGTCTTTATTCGTGATTGAGGAAGATAACTGAAGGTTTTGTATTCATTTTGTGATAGATGGCTCTTTCCTTTGCAGCCAAACAGGGAAAAAGTTAATGGCGAAGTGTCGAATGCTTATCCAGGAGAATCAAGAGCTTGGAAGGCAGCTGTCCCAAGGACGTATTGCACAGCTTGAGGCAGAATTGGCTTTACAGAAGAAATATAGTGAGGAACTTAAAAGCAGTCAGGATGGTAAGGGATTTTTTTAACGAAAATAGAAGTTGCCTTGCACTTCTGCAAGTTTGATTTTGTGATGATATACATAATACAAAATCACCTTTGCCAGACTGAAAGGGCAGTATTGAGTAAAATATGACAATAGTAAGTATTAATTGGTAGTCTTAGTTAAACACATTCCTTAAATTTGGGGGCACTGGTGGGATTTGCAGCTCCAGGAATGCAGTATTTGAAATAGAGATTTTTATACTGTAAGTCTTCTGTTTAATAGGGAATGTTTAGACTGCACACATTACTGGTGAATTGGCAGGATGAAAGCTGTTAACATATAGCCTAGGCATGCACTGAGAACAGAAAGCTTCTTGTTAACTCTGACTCATTTGGAATTTATTTTAAAAATTCTTTTCAACAATGCCTAAGAATATGAAAAACTGATTTTTTCCCCCCCCCCCCCCTTTTGGTAACTCAGATGAATGAAATGTCTTATCGTGTTTATAGTCGAAATTTTGCAACACTGTAAACCTAAATTGAAATGATCTAAAAACTCTGACCTCTTGCACAATTTAAATGGAGGGGAAAATGCAGGTTAAAAGTCTTCAGTCTCAAATTCTGTGTAGTGTCAGTGACTCTTCATAGAATGTTAGATTAGGTGATCTGAATATAACCTACATGGGTTATCCTTGCGGATATAACCTATATAGACATCACATAGACCTGAATATCTTTTTGTTTTACATCTGAAGATTGTAAGATACCAGAAACTTAATATGGCATCTCATCTAAGTCTGAGATGTCCTGCGTTTTTAAGAATATATATTCCCCAATCATATTTTCATCTCTTTGAGAAAATAGCAGTGTAAAATAACTAGAACTCTTACGATAAATGATTGTATAGTGTCATTTTGTGGGAATAGTAACTACTGTTTTGATAGTGCACTTCATTTACCAAGAACATAATTGAAGGAAGTGTAGACATTCTTTAAAGACTGCTACTTTTGAATGTAGTAATCTCCAGCATTGGGTTGCTTCTTGCCCGTATGTGAATCAAGATGACAGTACTCCTGCAGTAAGAATTTTCCTAATGATTATTTTCTGTAGCAGCAAGAACACTTTCTTTTAAATTTTTACAGTGTTAAGCAGTTCACATTTTATTTCCTCTGGCACACCTATGGTGCACTTGAACTGAACACTGAATCAGTGTTTATTACACTGTTTTGGGGCCAAATTTGTTTTGTTCCAGAATGCAATACTAAATGTAAAAACCTTTTTCTGACACATAAATATCAAAACACCTGTGAAATCTGTTAACACTCTTCTTGGTAAGAAGGTCTTTTTGTGTCCTCTCTTGAAGGATTTAATGGATTAAACACAGTAAGAATTGAAACTTCCTTGAAAGATGATGAAAAATACTACTTTTGGCTACTGAATAGGGTTTTGCAGTAACTCGGATTTCTTATATATGGATATGGTTAATGGTCACTTTTACGGTATTTCTGCCAGGGATTTATACTTGAGTAAAAGTAGACACATTAGGATCTACTTGCAAAATATTAATTACGAGCTTTTTTCCGAATATCTTCGTTTCTTGCCCAGAAGTTTAATCTTTCTCACATACTTTGAATAGCAGTACAGAGAATAGGTCAATACCACAGTTGTTAAGCATTTTCTCCTTCAGAGGCAGAGTATCAAAACCAGTGCATACCTGATGGCTGAGAAATAGTTCATTGAAAAATTACAGCATAAAATGTTGAGTTATGGGATTTTAATTTCTTGTCTGAGATTTAAACTGTATATGGGCTATTAAGTGTTTGCAACAAATGTGTTTTCTTTACATAGAATTGAATGACTTCATCATCCAGCTTGATGAGGAGGTAGAGGGTATGCAGAGTACCATTCTAGTTCTTCAGCAGCAGTTGAAGGAGACTCGGCAGCAGTTGGCACAGTACCAGCAGCAGCAGTCCCAGGCCTCCAACCCAGGTACCAGCAGGACTCCATCCTCTGAGCCCGCGGAGCAGGGAGAGGCTGCGGGCAAAGACTGCAGCCGCCTGGCAAACGGACCAAGCAATGGCAGCTCCTCCCATCAGCGGACGTCTGGGCCTGGATTTTATAGGGAGGGTAGCGGCACGGAAGATGACTTCCCAGCTTCTCCAGGGAATGGTAATAAGCTATCCAACCACTCTGAAGATAGAACTGGTAGAGGAAGTGGTAGCTACATAAACCAGCTCAGTACTGGGTATGAAAGTGTAGACTCTCCCACTGGCAGTGAAAACTCTCTCACTCACCACTCAAATGACACAGACTCCAATCATGATCCTCAAGAGGAGAAAACAGTGAGCATGAAAGGTAACAGAACTGTGGGTTCTCGTCATGTCCAGAATGGTTTGGACTCCAGTGTAAATGTGCAGGGTTCAGTTTTGTAACATTTTTCTGCAAAATTTTTATACAGTGTCATTGAAATTGGGAGAGGATACTGTCCAGAAGCCGTTTAAATTAGTGCATACTTGTCACAATTTTGCCTTTTTGTGGGTTTCTTTTTGCTTCAATACCTCTGCCACTTTGGAAATTTTAACAGTTAATTACGTTGAATGTTGCTAAAAGGATGTTTGTGTAGCTCAAGTTATTTTTATATGAGTTAATGTGAAGTTGAAATGGAAATTATTTCCATAAAGTATAACATAAATGATGTCTGTACAAATCTGTGTATATCTAGAACCTGTGCTGTGTAAGGGCATTCTTACTCATACTGTTATACTTAACACCACCTTCAAGATTTGTCATAATAGCCGTGGGTTTGACTGCCAAGTTTGCCCAGTACAGTAGTTTTATCACTAAAAAGATGGACTTACTGAAGGAGTCCTGTAGTAGTTTCAGTGTTAATTACAGTTTTTCCCACCATACATCTGTGCATTTTCTCCTTAGGTGACCGAATGTTTATGGATTGTGTGCATAGTTACTCAGTTTTTAAGAACTGTTGTATCCTGTTGATGCATATTGCTCTGTGACTCCAATATTATCTTACCTGTACTGACCAAACCTAAATAAAAACTTTTAATAATGTAATTTCCTCATTGTTCTGCATTGGCTTACGTGGTTTATTTGTATGCAGTGTATTTATAGTCCTTGCTTTTGAGTTGAGTTTGTATCTGTGTCAATCCTCTCTGATACAGTGTATGCCCAATATGTGAAGTTGTAGGTGTGTACTAGTACTAATTTCAAGACAGCCTGATAGTGCTTGTTCCAAAGGTTTTGTCCTTATTGGCAGAAAAAGGGTGGGGATGGGGGGGAGGTGGAAAGGAGAAGTTAATAAAAGTAAACCTTAGAGTTTGAACTTGGTTTTATTAATGATTACAGAAAAACACAAAAAACAAGCCAAACCAAAAGCTTGAAGTACCTAACGGTAAATGCACACATTAAACTAAAAAACATAAGGAATTAGCAATTCAGCCTTTTGAACTGGATAACTTTGTTTTTAAATGCCTGCCTGAGGAAACAATTCTTAACAGGTGCAGAGAATAAAAGAATTCCCTTTAATTAAATATACTCAGAATATCTATTTATTGCTCAGTAGCAGTGAGGTATGAATTTCAGAACCTGGATTTCTGGTGTTTATTTTCTATCTACTAGTTTAGTGTTGGTAGCACATGAGCAGGAAGATGAAAAAGCACTATTCAAGGTAAGACAAAGGTACTTAGTGGTATATTTTAGGGTGGACTGAAGAGTTTCCATTCCACAACATTTTTCTACCTGTGAGTCTTGTAATTACCAGATGACTAATAAAATTAATGCATATGTAGCTACTAAAATAATAAGTAGCTTAACTGCTTTGCAGTTCACTGTGGAAACTAACTTGATTGAAAGGAGTATTTCTCAAAAGTTCTAGAGCACACTTGACTTGGTTTAAATTTACAGTAAATTCTTATAGAAGGGCTTCAGTGGTAGTATTTTTAAGTGGCACAAATTAGTATCTGCAGTAATATTGTCCAAGACAAATGGATGTAATTAAAATGCTACCAGCTATGCTTGTCTGTATTAAAAACATGCTTGTCCATAGCTAGCATTGCTGCTATTTTAATTTCATAGGGTTCACATCAATGTTCTAAAATCACTTGGTAGTGGTCACTGGAAGTATAAATTCCATTGGTGATACTTTGTTGCTTTTTCAGTGTTGCTTCAGGCCTTACTGCCTGAAAAATAGCAGTTGAATGGGTAGAATGCATGAAAGGGAAGTAACAAATATCTATACTAAAATGTACTAGCATCTGGCACCCAGAGGAATTTTTGGATCACAGAGGTCCCTGATGATGAATTTTATTTTATCTTAACATCATATTGCTTGTTATGTAGCATGTGCATATATGTACATCCTGGATCCTGTGCATGGTAAAATACAGTATTTTTTGAGAAGCTTCAAATGCTGATAATGCAATATAGTAATCAGGCTTTATGTGATAAAGGTAAAAAGCCTTGTGAGGAAATCTGTGGTTGTTAAAAAAAGGCATAGGTCTTAGGTGGTGACGACTTTTTACTTAGTCTGTTATTACAGGACATTCATGACTTTAAAATTATCTTTACATAAGGTTTTTATTTTCTCAAGGGTGTTATGGAATTTTTAAATAGTAAAAAAATAATCAGAAATACAAATTATACCATAAGACTTCAAGTTAACTTTTTGGGAAAAAAAACTGGTGTAAAACAAGCCATTCCCCTTGTCATCATCTGCTTACATGATGTCTTCTAAATAAGCAGACTGGGGTGCTTTGTGTGATTTTTTTTTCTTCCAAAATGAAAACAACCCAGGAACTGTGCCAGTTAATAATATAATTACATAATTGACTTGTTTTCATGGAACACTTGCTACAAGCATTAGTGAACTGCAGTGTGATACTGCATATACAAATGCTAATTACTAAAAACCTGTAATATTAATGGTGTTGCCTGGCTGTTGGTGCCTGTATTATGACAATAATCCTGAATATAGTTGGTTCTTTTTAACAAAAAAAGACATTTTATTGATCCAATAAATACAATATATTCCTCTTTAAAATTAGATATAACCTATGTAACTTTCTGAATGTATTTTCAGTAGTCAGGGATGAAGAAACAACTTGCTGATTTTGGACAATTTGCCTTCTATCTTAGCTGCTGCTAAAGCAGCTGTTTTCACTGCTCAGATTCCCATGAGCACCGCTGGCTCATCAGAAGAACTAAATTACTGTCCTTTTCTAGGATGCTTCTAGAAGTGAGGGATTGGAAGCACTGTGTCTTCTGGGCGCTGGGATTCCCTTTGTGGGTCTTTCCAGGTGGATTTCTTCCCAACTGGCAAGATGAGGTTATTTATTCCCAACAAAATTGTTCAGGCTTAGCCCCCACTGAATTTTTGTAATTTGAATTTTTATAGTCTGGTAAATGTGGATGCTAGAAATCTTGAGGCTATACGTATTTAGGAAGATGAAATATGATGATTGAAGGTTTTGTGGTAGCAGTGATTAATTTCATGCCATTTAAATTTTACCTAATGTTTGTCTTGCCTGCAGAATGCCTCCTATCTCTGAGGGATGATCTCCCTGACCTCGCTGGAGAGCCAGTTTTTAATGGGTCTTTGGACTCACTTGCATTAAATTGGGTGAAGGATTTTCATGAGCACCAGAGGCCGCTGAATTGCTACAGGCAGGAAAACACGTGTTGGGGAAAACAAGATGCCCAAAAAATGGGTAAAAGAACAGAAACGAACCAACAAAAGCGAGTCGTAGACAAAAAAGCTGAAACGGTAGCGTGCCGTCTCTATGCTGCCAGAGCCATGTCCTTGCACGGCAGGTTTTCAAAGCCGCGCTCTGCCGTGCTGCTGTATCCTGTCGAGGGCACAGCACCGGGCCGCATTTTATCTGTTTCGTCGGGGCGCTGAGGCAGCCTCGCCTCGCCTGGAACTACTGCGGGCCTGAGTTTTAAGATAAACGATTCTAGGAGCGTTACGTTCCAAAGGACGAGCTACACCCATTGCTAAGAAGCAGCATTTGCCGCAATTCGATGGACGGGGTGACCGCGGGGTGTGTCACCGGCGGCTCGGCCGAGCTCAGCCCCCGCGGCTGGGGCGGAGGGCGGGCGGGCCGCGGCTGCGCCGTGAGAGTCGCGCCCGGCTGCAGACGCCGCCATGTTGTGCCGCTTTGCCGCCGCGAGCAGGTGAGAGCCGCGCCGCGCCGGGGAGAGCGCGGGCTGCGCAGAGCCCCGCGCCGGGAGGCGGCGGCCGCACCGTCCTTGCCCTCCGCCGCCGTGCCGGGGACGGGACGGCGGGAGCGGGGGAGGAGGCGGCGGGAGGGTCGTCTTCTCGCCCCTCGGTGTCTGCCCCCCGCCATTTCGCGCGCAGGGAGGTCGCGCTGCTGCCGGCTGCCCCGCCGGGTCGGCGCCGGCCCGGGCGGGGGCTGCTGCCGGTCGTCCTTGGGCGCTCTCAGGTTCTGCCCGCGCCGTCCGCCGAGCAGCTCTGGTGGCCTGGCACGGTGCTGCCAGAGCCTCTCGTTTTTGCTGGCCGGGGTCGCCGCACTCGGCCGCTCTTTAGGGTCCTGAGGGCTTCGCTCGCATTGTGTCCCCGGCGTATGTCAAGGTCACCAGCCATCCGGCGGCGGGCCTCAGAGCTGACCGCTGCCGGCCGGCGATTCTGCTCTCGTCGAGGCCCTTGTGTCGCATGACGAGTGCGAGGTGTTAAAATGGGGAAGGGTAACGCAGCCGGGCATCGCGGCTGTGACGCCCCGCGTGCTTTCCCGGTTCCCCCTGTGCGGACAGGGAAACGCATGTCTGTAAATGCTGGGGAGATTCAGTCTGGGAACGCGGTGGCTGTGCGGGTGTTTTAGCGTCTTTACTTCCAGTGCACGGACCTTGTGGATAGCGAGGGAAGGACGCTGAGGTGACATCTTTGCTTCTATTTTTAATCAATAAAGATTAGGTGAAGCTTTGAATGTCATCAGGTTACTACTGGCGTTTCATTGCTATCCCTGCTTTTCCCTCACGTGCACGCTTGGGAGGATACATGAGTCTCTGCAGCGGCCTGGAGGCTTGGGTTGAGAAGCAGCAGCTTCGCAGTGCAAAGCCCTGTATATGTGACCTTTGTGTGAATTCATCTTTGCAGTTAAGCTGCCAAGTATGCTTGCTTTAAACTCTTGAGAAATGGAAATATGATTTCCTTGGCTGAGATATCACCCCAGGTATTTAAAGCAGTTGATCAGAACAGCAGTGTATGCAGTCTATTTCATTGTTAAAGCCCAAATTTTACTGAATAAGACTTCTTCCTTCTGGTTTTTCTTTTTCTAGAAGCAGTGCCAAGTTGATAGCACCTTTGGGGTGCTTGGTTTCTAGGCAAAAGCACACTCTTCCTGACTTGCCATATGACTATGCTGCTCTGGAACCTCATATTAATGCAGAGATCATGCAGCTGCACCACAGCAAGCACCATGCCACCTACGTGAACAACCTGAACGTTGTCGAGGAGAAGTACAAAGAGGCAGTGGCAAAAGGTTTGTATCTCCACAGTCAACAGGTGAGATGGAAGCTTATTGGTGTAGATGATACAGAAGAGCAAAATAAAAAAAAAGAAGTGAGATATATTCTTTTAAAAAGATTGGATTATGTCATTGCAGTATCGTTAGGGGGAAATCTTTTATTGTAGATTCAGTGGTGCTGATAATTGGAAATCAAATGTAAGTAAAAAGCATGAATTCTGTTCTCTGTAGTGCTGTGAAACTCCACTCAATCAAAAATTGATTGTTGTGGGTTTAGTCCATACTCCATACTTAGTAACTTGAACTGAACAAAGACTGTATAATTAGGAAATTGCAGTCATTTTGCTGAACAAGTACTTTGCAATAAAAGGTTGGTAGCAAAGTTAGATAAAGTGAAATTTGTGTGCTGTGATAGTTTTCACGTCAGATGCTCTGCTCAGTCTTGGTAAATAATCTCGGTTGCCTACAAGTGGAGGTAGGACAAACATGCAGTTAATGTGTACAACACAGTGCAGAGACCTGAATTTGGGGTCAGTTATATCACTGCATCAATTTAAGGGGTTGTGTAGGTGACAAGCCCTTGTGAGACACGCAGATATGCAGGAAATGATGGAATTTTTTGTTACGATCCCAAAATTTGAGGTACACTGCCTTTTGCAAAAACTTTGCAGGGGTGGCAGAACTATGCTAAAACATGAGATATGTTTTTTCTAAACTTTGAGTCTTTCAGTTGGACTGATAAAAGTGTGTGAAATAACATGTATGTCTTTTTAAGAAGGTGGAATATTTTCTGTGTTTTTTTTGCTGTTGTGATGATCTTGAAAGGTATCAATTTATCTCAACGAAATGATTACTGTATAGACTCGCTTCTATCTGCTTGCTGGGTGGCTTCACAGTGGAATTTAACTGCTTGGACTTGGGTGAAAGTGAGAACTGCTGATATCTGACTAAACCTCAACCATGATAATTAATTGCTAGTGTATTTGAATAGAGAATGGGGCTTTTCAAGTAAAAAAACTTTTTAGGCTCACTTTTTACCTAAGTGAGCCAAAAAATAACTTGTGCAGTCTGAATTAATGAACTAATGAGATTCAACTAAGAATCAGGTGATCAAGCTACTGCTGCCTTGCCCTGACAGTAGCAGATCCAGGAAAGGTGCATTCTGGAGATGTAATTCATGCAAACACAACTGGGGAGGGAACCTGAAGTGTAAGAAGACAGTGTGTGCACTGCTGCTGTTACTGATGCTGTTAAATTACAAAAGCTTCAGCCACTAGTGGACACAGAATTTCTGGAAGCACCTGCAGTGTTGTGGATCCTTAGAGTTATTTTTTAGGAATTACAGCTTTTGATAGCATCTCATCACTTGTGTTGGAATGTTTTTTACGTAGAGATCAATTTTTCCTTAAGGATTCTGCAGAGATTATTTTCCAAATGGATGACTTACTGGATGTGGTCATGCACACCAAAGCAGACAAATAATTACTTGGGATATTGGGATATTCGTGATTATGTGGTTTTTTTAGTTTGTTTTTTTCCTAATTGGTATCTCAGTATTTTGACCCTCATTAGAAAAAAATTCTAAGACCGAGGCAAAGTCTGAACTGCCACCTCATTCTGTCAATATTGTCATTATTTCTTCATACTAAAATTGAGCACAGTCAAAAAACTTGCTGGGCTGTGTATCAGTGTTGGATTACATAGCACATCTAATCACTATCTAATAACTTTCCTGGACAGCAGAACCTTGTCAATGTCTCTTGTTCAGCAAAAGGAAGCAAAGTATTCTCTTCAGATTGTCTTTAATATGTTTTTCATTTATCTATATTTGCATAGAAAACTCAAAGCCGTCCTGTTGGTTTACGTTGTCAGTTCATTTGAAAATGAACTTACAGTTCTGTGACAGCACAGGACTTTGTGTCAGCATAAACTGGTCCTCATTACTGGCCCATCAAAATGTGTCAGATTTGCTAATTGAAGGATATGAACTTGAATCTCATTTTCATTGTAAACTTGTTCCTGCCATAGTTTTCCCTGCTCTTCTTTGACCATCATGCAACCTGTGATTGCACTCTTACAGGGAAACAAATTTCTTAAGCTGAGAAACTGAGCTGACTACTCTCTTGAGCACCTTTGAGCTTCTTGTGTTGGTTTACTGAATTGTCCATGGATTACATACAAATAAATTCCAGTATACTTTTGCTGTAACTTAAGGGCAAATTACCTCTTTTCAATTGCTTTTTTTCCCCCCAATGTGCAAAGTTCAGCAGCACAAGTACCGTTCAAGGACAGTGGTGAAATGTCATCTCTGGTTCCTAGTGGTCCTGAGGAGTGGGTTCTTCTAAAGAATGGTGAAATAAAGAGTGATGAACACATTAAAGGCATTCTAAGTTACTTTTTGATTTCTCTCTGGCTTCCTGTATGTTGTATGTTCTGGATGGATGTGAAAGTGTCATTAAGGCATGCAAAATTCAAGGCAAATGTCCCAAAGATGCCATCTGAGTGGCCATGAGAGACTTCTTATCCTTCACCTGATACCTAAATCCAGCAAATAATGTTTTTGCAAACAAAGCATTGCATGCTTTGTTTCAGTGCAACACTCCTCTCTGAAGGTTGTGACGAAATGCTGAGAGCATGAAATCCTGAATTAAAACCTTTGATGCCTTGTGAAGGCTGTCCTAGAATAGAGACTAGATGGAGCTAAAGAATAAAGTAGGTATTTATTAGGAAGCCTCAACAGATCCACCTTGAGCAGCACAAGAGCCCAGCCAGGGCTACAGCCCAGGTGAGCCCAAAATGGTCATAATGGACAGCCGGTCATGGGGTCTCTCACTTTTATAAGTTCTGGTCCATTAGCATATCTATTGGAGCTAATTGTCCAATTACAGCATTAGCCCGTGAAGTCCCATCCTTCTTTTTTTTCTCTCTTTGGTCCACCATTGATTATGTTTTTGGGCCTGAGATCTGGATCAGTTGTCCTTGGGTCCCCAGCTAGAGAAGGAATTGTTTTGTCTACCTGCTCTGTGAAGAGAGCTCACCATCCCCTAATGTGAAGCTTAGACCCACACACTAAGGCAGCACAGGATCTCAAAAATATAAAAGTTAAAACCTGAGGCATCACCTTAGTAACAGATTGCTATTGCTTTGAGGTGTACTACTTTGAGGATTGTCTTCATGTCTGTGTTGAGGTGACTCAGAAAATTTCTACCACTCAGTCCTGAGAGTGGAGAAAACAGGTCCCCCACTGATTCTTTACTAAAGGACGTATTGGAGTGGTGGAAAAAGCTTTAAAAACCTTTGAAATGCTTCAGTGTTTTTAAAAGCCAAAATAGTAAGGACAAGACTTGTATTGAAGCTGTGCAACACTGTTCAGGGACACAAGGCACCAGTGAATTCTTCAAGGAATACAGCATTTTGTGGACAGAGAGGAAGTACAGAGCTGTTTGATCTTGGTTTCAGATGCAGGATTCTGTCATGTGTAGTGAAATTACTTGGATCACTTTTCTATGAGTACCTCCCTCCAAAAAAGCCCCAAATGAAACAAAATATAGGAAGGAGAAGAACGCTTTGTGTATATGCTCACTGTACCTAATAACTTTTCTCAAGCAGAAGTTGTTTGCCCTGTAAATTGTTTTAAGAAGTTTAAAAATGCTTAGTTTGCAAATCAGTGAGCTAATGGATGAGTAATATTCTTTCCTTGTAGTGATGATGCTGACGAATTTACAAGTGCTGGGTTGCAAAGAGTTCTGGCTGTGCTTGTTGCTTTATTCTGCTGTAGAATGGCAGTAGGTCTTACATGTGTAGTATGGGCTGCCTGATAGTTTTAATATTGCAGATCACTTACTACAGCATAAAAAAGGTCCAAGATAATAAATCCTTAATAGAGTTTGTCTATGACTGTCTAAAACATGGATAACAGTACAAACCTTACGTTTTCCATTGATAAGTTATATGCTTGTAGGAAGATTTTGGATATCAATGGAGGCCTAATAGAAACATACTGCCTGTTGTGGTGATAATGTTTTTATTTATGTATTTTTATTTTCTGTATCCTTAGGTGATGTTACAACTCAGGTGTCACTTCAGCCTGCACTGAAGTTCAATGGTGGGGGTCATATCAATCACAGTATCTTCTGGACAAACCTTTCTCCTAATGGAGGAGGGGAACCTAAAGGTCAGTGCATGTTACAGTGGTTTATTGCATTAGTTTTAATTAATAGGTAGAATTGATGCTCTTTTCTCTCTTTGAAGGAGTCTAAAGGATCTTTGTTTTTCAGAGTTAATTCACCTTTCTATGTGACAGTTACCAAAATTCTGAGGTATTTTGGGCGGGGGTTTGGATGTAAGCCAAAAGCATAAAAAATAAATAATGTACAAAGTATTTTTAGTTTCTAGAGCTGATTATCTATACACTGCAAAATACCTGGCTACTGCTGTATATACACTTGCCACCTTCATAAGAGAAAATAGTTGTACAGAGCCGTGCTAATTAAATTGCATATGTACTCGGATCACAGGAAGGGAATAAATGTGCTGCAGACCCACTCAGTCTAGTGGCTGAGTTATGCTCCAGTTTGGATAGGGATAGTTAAACAGTTAAAGCCTAAAAGAAGGAATACCCTTGGGGAGGACAGAGTACTGATTACCTAAACTAACCTGCAATTAAAGGTAAAGGCCCTTTAGTACAGAGCTCACAAGAGGTTTATATGCCTTTGATCTTTCTGTGCTTTTTTTCTGTTAAAGGAGAATTGATGGAAGCCATCAAGCGTGACTTTGGTTCCTTTGCGAACTTCAAGGAGAAGCTGACAGCTGTATCGGTTGGTGTCCAAGGATCAGGCTGGGGGTGGCTTGGCTATAACAAGGAGCAGGGGCGCCTTCAGATAGCAGCCTGTGCAAATCAAGACCCTTTGCAAGGAACAACAGGTCAGGTTTCTTTCCTTTCTTCCCCTCTGCTTCTGTAGATTTAATAGGCAAGTGTATGACATCTGAAAAGTGGTTTGTGGACAATGTTGAGAAGAAATTGATGGATAAATAGATGTGAAAACCCAAATGTCTCTTCTAGCAGGAGTGAAAACTCAAACTCAGTTTTTAGAGCAGCATTTGTAAAGCAGGACTTAAAAAATTGTGAGGAGCAGAAGGATTAAGTGTCCTTCTAGTCCAAGGGAAGATAGATGTGCCATATTGTGAAAGTGCTTTTTGCTTGCTGAATATTTTAGCTTCAGCTTCCTTGGATTTTTGAGTAACTGGAGTAACTTGCACATACCAAGCAACATTAAGCCTCTTCTCTTCAGATTTTTTTTTTCCCTCTGGCAGAGGAGCTATTCACCGCGCTGTCAGTGGGGGCCAGACAACAAGAGAGGGGAAGATGAATAAAATAACTCTTGTTCATATCTAGACTGGGTTTAAAATGGAGCCTTATAATTTGCTTCCTTTATAAGAGTAATGAGTGTCAACCAAATTAGTCTATGATGTGGTTAAGTGTTACAGCTGGACAAGCACCATAGTACTGGCAATGATCTCTTTCCAAGATTCTTACTTCCTTAGAGAGACATGGAAGTTGTAATGGCAGGCTGGACACCCTTCACAGAGGGAAGAGGTTATGACCAGTGAGAATATGCCTGTAGTGTCAGTTTGTCCAAATTATTTTGCAGATACCTTTAAAACATGTTCTGCAGAATCCATAGAGAATGGCAAGGAATTTCATGTATTGCCAGCAGTCTGTGTATTGCCTGTCAGTAGGGTGAAAAGAAATTATAGATTTAGTATAGGGACATAGATTATAATGGGGGTGAATTCCACCTTCCCTCCTGTGAAAATTTGCCATTAAAAATTCAATGACGAGTATTTTAGCACAAAAGCATCAGGTAATTAGGCATTTAACATATAGCCTGTAATTAAAGTATTGGAAGCAAGCTGGCATAGCAAGAAACATTTGTAATGTAATTTTTCATGAAAGTGTTTGCATAAGTGTGCAAAAGATAGAAACCTTTCAAAAATTACTTCATCTGATTTCAGTTATGTCTTCAAGGCACTTCCAGAATATTTACAGATGTGTTTACTCAAACAGCTCTTTGAGTTTATGCAGTGTGTGTGTGAGCACAGTTTTGTAAAATATTGCAATAAGGACCACTGTGCTGCAGAGCTCTTTGACTTCCTGCAGGTTAAGACTCAGAAACTGGGTACAATGTGGGGATGCAGTATAAAGCTTTACATGTAAAGTGTGTCTTCATACATTTACAAAATTTATCCTCTTTTTTTCCACAGGTCTCATTCCTTTGCTAGGCATTGACGTATGGGAACATGCTTATTATCTTCAATATAAAAATGTTCGACCTGATTATTTGAAAGCCATCTGGAATGTGATCAACTGGGAGAATGTATCTTCAAGATATGCAACTTCCAAAAAGTAGAGTGGAATTCTTGCACAGACTACTAAAATGTCACCAGTTCTACTCTGATACCACTCTTGTAGTAGTGCCTGTGGCTTACAAATGAATTGTTCTACTGCAGAAAGCACTTCACTCATCCAGCAAAAGCATTTCATAATCAAGCAAAGTGTCTGCTTGTTTAATTCTGTGAAAGGTGTTTACTTAGAGTTCTGAAGCTTTAAACTGTTGTGCAACAAAGGGAGGCACTTTAATCTGTTCCATTGCATATAGAAGCATAGGTCACCTTGCTGAAGCCTAATGGATTTCCTTGTTGCACTAAAATACCTAAGTGGAAATATGTGCTACTGTTACTATAAACAAATAAAACTCAAAAGAAGAATCTTCTATAACTGTCTACAAGAGACTCATTTTTAGTAATATCTGGTCTAGTAATTTGTTGTATTACAGGCTGCAGAGTTTTCATAAAGGTTGAAAGATAAATGAAAGGGGAAATACGTGTTGCTGTGCCTGCCTGAATTGACTGTCTTCCATCATCCCTACCCCTTCCTGCATTTCTTATGTGAGGTCTTTGTATCACACTGATGCATGAACGTTGGAAGTGTTACCTTGGTTAACAGATTACAGTACTGTAAACTGGCTCAGGCAAATTGTTGACATAGGGCCTGAATGACAGCATGTGGCACTCATTTCATACTAACTGCTCAGGTGTGTCTTAGACCATCCTGTAACTAAAGGGGCCGATTGCATGCATATATCAAGTACAAGTTGTCTCTGCACAGCAGTGCTGCTGAAGCAGTGGTAACAAACTTCATGCTTGAAGCAGGCATGAAGTAACCTTGTGGTGTAACAGAGCATGCCCATGGTCTTGAAATAGTTGGTATGTTGTGCTTATCATGGTGTCTGCTTGAAGGTGAAGGAAACTGGAGTTTTTTCTGTTCCTCATAGGGTGAAGTACAACTACATCAGAGTACCCCATAGCAGAGATGTGGAGTGGTGGAGTGCTCCTCACTATAAGTGACTGCTGAGGCAGGGCTTTTTTGGCAAGTGCCGTAACGTGTGTGCCAGACATCCAGGTACTGCACACTCCAGAGGAGCAGGAGGTAGATATGCCTGTAGAGTGGTGCTCTGGAAAGGAGTGCTTAAGCTATGGAGGAGGCTTGAGTTAGCTCCAGGTGGTGAGGCTTTAAGCTGCAGAGGGCTCCTCGAACACAGCGAACATTTACTGAGGCTCTAAAGGCTGTAGTGTGAGATCCAGCACATGCTCATAAGGCTCAATTTCTGCTGTGCACCAGGTTAAGAAGAAGCCCCGCTCGTCTCCTGCTTCCAGTCAGCTGCTGAGTCAGTCCTGCTACCTTGTGTCCTGTCTGGGTCTGAATATGCCAAGTCTTCAGCTCTGTACAAAAAGGAATGTCTGGAATAGGAAGATAAGAACTTAGTAACTGTTGAAGGCAAATAGTAGGGACAGTGAAGCAGTGAAAAGTATTTAATGCGTGTTCTGGTGGACAGCTGATCCACCAGAAAGGACAGAGATTTCTTACGTGGTTCATTTGAAGTAACAGCTTGCTTAAACTGTCTTAATTCCATACTGCTGTGAAATCTGGAAAAAGTGGTTCATGTGGCACTATGGGGTGAAATACGTGCCTGTAATTTAGCAAGTGTGCTGGCAAAGCTGTTGAGTGGGCAGTGAAAGTGCATAAACCTCTTACTAATCTGTGTTGGGCAGTAAGCTCAGAACTGCTGCTGAGAACTAGCACTTAGTGTTACAGTGGTTGCTGTGCAGGTGGGAAGGTCTGGCTCTCTCCTACATGAATTGAGAAACAGGAAGGGAAAGCCTTACAGCTGATCTCAAATGCCCTGTGTGGACATGTCTGAGACCCATTAGTCAAACATGAAATTAACAGTTTGTTCTGTCTAGACCTTCCTAACCCCAGTGGTAAAAATAGCTCTGTGTGTTAAGTCATCTCCAACCTGAACTGTGCACAGTATCATCAATGAGCATGGAATTATTTGCAGACTTGATCTGTGTGACAGGAGCAATGAGTTTGCAGATTACAGTGCTGGATTAGTCTTTGACCTAGACCAAACAGAAGAGTTGCAAAATTGCATCCTGACAGACCCCAGGGCTTAGCCATGTCACTGATGAAGATGCCGTGTTTGTAGACACAGTTAATTTGTGTGTAGGCCACATGATGTTAAAATAAAAACTTGGAATAAGAGGGCAACAATGTGCAGTACCTAACCCAAAACCTGGGAAATGATAGTGTGTCATGGGCTGAGAACAGGGTGCATCAGTGTGATCCCATAATAAATGCTTGCAGGTGCACACGGAGACTTTGGTTTGCAGCAGATTTTGGTGGCTGAATGTTTTTCAGCTGCAGGTGCACACGGGGACTTTGGTTTGCACATTGCAGATTTTGGTGGCTGAATGTTTTTCAGAAACACACAGTTGGGTCCAAAAGGGCGATACCCTGCTGGGAAATGCCAGCGCACGTTTGTGACGTTTGCTCACCCATAAAAAGACATTTGAAGGCTAACAGGAATCACAAAGTGTGTGTATCTCATTTGGTACCAGAACAGATTAAAGTAATTCACGGCCAGCCAAACCGAGCTCTTGCCCCCCGTGACAGGCCATGGGGGTGATGCCATGGCCAACCCCAGTGAGCCCTCAGAATGGCACCTTCATCCTGCTGGGAAACAGGAGGGGTCTGTGGCTGTCTTTACTGACTAGGCAGAAGTGGACATAGGTTAAAGAGGCTTTTTCCCTCCAGCTTCTATTTGCCATCTTAATTTTTTTTTAAATTTTACCTTTATCTACAGCATGTATTAAAAACCCCACAAAGCAGTAAACCCCTAGACTGTCTCCAGAAAGTACTGACAGTGACACAGCTTGTGAGCTGGTATGCTCTCCTAGATATTAAAGCCTCTTTATTTACTGAAGACTTGTCTGTATTCTGCATTCAAGAACGTAGTTCTCTCTAGGTAGCAAAGTTGGTTTAAAATGCCACTGTGCCATTCTGCTAATATTTTACATGCCTGTTGCATTGACCTTGCAGAAGTTAATCATTACACTACTATAAAGTGAAAGAGTTGTGTTTGCAGTCATGTCTAATACTGAAGAGATAAAAGTACTGGTAACTTGGTAGGCTTAACCTGCCTTTTTCTTCTGCTTAATAATTAAAAGTAAGGCTCTCAGGTTTCGTCATAGCTGTTACTCTTGTTGATTCAAAAAGCAAAGGGTTCTGTGGTAGGAGTGTGTGAGTCTGCAGAGCTGAAGCAGCTCCAGTCCCGGACACCCTGAGCTGTGCCTTCCCCACTAGGTGGGAGTGTCTGTCTGTCTTACTCCGTTGACTTGGGTGTCTGAGTTGAATTTCCAAGAGTCAGGTTATGGCTGGGTGTTCTCCCTGCTCAGGAGGGGATCTGTTTGGATTTCCACTTTCTAAATAATCGAGGTAATCCTCTTCAGTGAACAGTATGTGGGGAGGAGAATGCTGTTCTACAGTAGGCAGTTTATGGTAATACATACAGTCAAATACAAAATTTACTCTAACTACAGCCAGGCAGGAAGAGGCTAGAGAGAGGTACTCCTAATTAAAGTGAAGATGCTTCTGTGTGTTTGTGTAGGGACACACTGACATCCTGAATGGTCTTTCAAGTCCAGAGACCACAGATTTAACTGCAGGGGATGAAGCCTGTCACATTGCTGTAATTAAGCTAAGTCTGCAGGGAACACACAACCTGAGGCATGGAGCTTTGCAGTTACAACTGTGCTGCTTTGTAGGGCTGCTGCTACAGCAGCTTTTCGCTGGATCTTCTCACCTGAAGAGATTGATAGACTAATTAGCACAAATTGCACAAATTAGCACAAAAATTAACCTGCTGCCTGGACCTGCCGTGGACCCACACAGCCTTGTGACACCACAGAAGCAGCTTTGACGTGTCCTACAGCAGCGTTTTAAAGCATGTCTGGATTGATGGGAAATCGCTGGAACTCAGAGAACTCCCTGTAGCACAGAACTTGGGAAGTCTTGACATTAGGGCTGTGTGAAGTGACTGGCAGTCCCCATAGTTATGGGCTCCTGTTGCACAGAAATTTGAGGAGGAAACGACAGTTTTCTGAATTATTAATTTCTGTGAAACTCTGCGGAAACATACAAAAGTTGCTGGTTATTGCACGTGGTATTTGCAGACAGGTTGGAGGCTTTCAGGATCTGACGTCCTGTGAGGGAGTTTTGTCCCAGTTGGAAAGGTAAAAACTGTGAAAAGTCCAGGTCTGTCTTCAGTTAGATTGCGGTTCCTTAGTCCTTTCTTATTTTTATCACCTTTTTTTTCTGAGGAGGAACCAAGTCTGTTCTCCCTACCTCTCCTGAGGTCCCTTATTGAGCTCCACTTCCTTTGGAGTGTGCTCTGCAGTGATGTTCCTTGCAGCTGTGTTCCTTCTCACCAGCTGCTCCATAGTGCTGCATCTTAAAAGGCTTGTCCTTTATGCTACTGGCACTAGGACTGTAGCTCTAAAAGGTCAGATCTAGAAGCAAGTATCATGGTGATGCAGCTACTTTTATTCATAACCTTTGCAACACTCAGGAGTTTACTACATAAGATTTTCAGTTTTGCCTTGTTTTTGTAAGAGAAAGTTTTTATGGAGTTACTACAAAAATACCACAGACACATTAGAGGTATGCAAATCAGAAGGCAAGAGAAAAGAACATCTGTTCATTTAAGTGTCATTATTTGAAGGTAATCTCACAATTCTGAGAAGGACTAATTTGTACTATTACAATATTTGAACTTGACAGGAAATGGTGGTGTTGCAACCCTTGTTTTGCCTCTAGAAATTCAGACCTGAGGTAGCTAAAAGCAAGGGCTCCCAGTTTTCAGGAATTTTGAAATTTGGCTGTGGTCAAAACTGGATAGAATTGACAACTTGTCAGTGTTTCCAGGAATCCAGAAGCTCCCCAGGCCCTACAGCTGTCAGGGAAGTCTGGTGTCTTGTCTGTCAGGGCAGCTGTTGTGGGCTTCAAGCCTCAGGCTTCTCCAAAGGTCATTCACATAGGGCTGTTTCAAACAAAACATTTTGGGCTCATAAAGGTATTGTCTAAGAAAGCTCTCTGTCTCTCTATGTATCTGTCTTCTGACTAAATGCTTCACTGGGATATTTCCAGCCACTCTTTTCCCTCCAGCAGAAATGTGTTAAGAGGCTGTAGGGAGGAGAGGAAATGTAGTCTTTCAAAGGAAGCATCATCAAACTGTCTTTGATTTCTTCCTCCTGTAAAAGATGCACACAAGCCTGGCCAGCCTGCCAGGAGAAGAACTGGATCCTTGGGTCTCTTGAGTGTTTGAGTTTGTTTACCAAGTCACTGAGATGTCAGAAGGACTTCAAACTTTTTCTTCCATCTGGGCTCCCCCAATTCCTGAGTTTAATTGCGATAGGTTTTACTGGTATTTACAAGGAAATGTATTAATTAGTTTCTGCTTATTTATTTTTCTTATGAAAGAATAAGGGTCACAAAACTAAAGCTCTCACCTGGGCTTTTTGGGAATGAAGGGATATGATTTATAAAAGCTTAAATGTAGGACTTGGTGCTTGTTTGCATAACTAAATAAAATGGGAACAATCAACTGGAATTAGCCTGTCTGAGGGTCAAATGCTCCAATGGGAGTTTTCACTTGTCTTCATGAGATCCAGGTCAGTGCAAAGCAGCTCAGGGCCAGAATTGCTGCTTTTCTGTATTATCTAGCTGGGAATTAGAGTTGTTCCTGGATTTTGTTTCATAAGAATGTAAGTCATAGCAGTTAAGTGTTGGTTGTTGTCCATCTACTGGTATTCCTTGCTGTCCCAAATGCATTCTCTCCAGCTTGTGTGAGACTGTGCAGTGCACATGGAGTATGTGAATGGCAAACCCATGTCTTGTATAGGGAAAAGCACAGGACATTAAGTGGAACGAAATGTTTTTGTTCCAGATGTGGCTTCTGGCATAAACACTGTGGAAAGCATAGAGGTGTGGACGGGTGATGAGGGTTCAGCCTTGAAACTGATCCTTGAAATTAACATCTGCCTCTACTGATTCTGAGCTGACCTGCCCAAATTTCTCTCCAGCGGGCTCTGATGTCAGCTTCATTAGAAAGTAGCATGTTTCTGTTGCCTCAGAGAAGTATCCAACAGCTAGATCATGTTGGGATGCAGGACTGTCCCATCAAAGCCTTCTTTCCTTTGCCTGAGCATTTTGCATCAGCAGCCAGTACGTAGCGACAATGGAGTGATTTTCCTGCTGTATTTTTTCATTCCAAATCCCAAGCAGTTCACTGTAAGGCAGTTTTGCGTGGGTAGAAAAAAGCAAAGCTTCCCATGTCCAGCTGGTGAGCTGTCCCCAGGTACTGCATCCAGGAGCATGTTTTTTAAGTGGTGGCAAAGGGATTCTGTTGATGGCACCCTTGGGCTGATCCTGAAATCAGAACAGCAATATGGAGAAGTCCTAGTCTGGCTGTTACTCGCTTGGAGCTTCTTGCAGAGTCTGAGCTGGACCTGACATCTGAAAATCCTAGTCCTGCCTGTAATCCTTAGGGATTACAGTTTTGAGGGGGCTAATATGTGTATGTGTCTAAATATCCAAATGCGATAACAAACTTATCTCTATGTGTGTCATTCTGTTAACCTCTTCTGAATGTCTGGAGAAAAAAAACGGCAGAAAAACCATCTGGTTGCACTCACTCTTGCAAGCCAACATCTGGCTGCCAGATTTGAGAGGCTGTGTAATCTCTGCTCATGTGGTTTCCATGCTTTGGTTTCCATGCTTTGGTTCCCCGCTACGACTGAGTGCTGCAGAGGAACTCGCCCCTCGTGGCAGAGTGTGATCTGACAATGTGTTGGAAGGACAGAAGGTGTCCACCATTAGACTTTGTTTACATGGAAGTGTTTCCAGGGTAATCCAAGAGGCAGCATTTGTGCATGGCTCTCCTAATGCTTCATCACTAAAGCCTTGGCCTTAAAAAGCTCTTGCTTGGGCTGGCACTGTGCTTGCAGTTACCCAGATCTATTGTAGAGGTGAAATGTCAGTCCTGCACTATGGATGCAATAAAAGTGAATGTTTCTGGTTAGCCTCTGGACAGAAATTCAGGAAAAATGTGCTTTACTTTCCTTACACACCACACACACACACACACATGAAAGGAAATGAGACCTTGTGTATTACCTCTTTGATTTATTTGTGGATGAATGGAAAGGGTGGGATAGTAGTGCAGTTCATACAGAGAAGGAGGACATGGGTGCTGGAGCCTCTGCTGTCTTGGTAGGCACTTCGGACACTTCAAAATTCAGGAGAGCAGCATGGAATTCTTCCTCTGCTGACATGGGCCCGAACATGTATCTCCCACTGGTGTGCCCTGTCTGCCCTGGCAGGAGCATTTCAGAGGTTTTGAGTTCCTGCAGCCAAAGTGACTGAACTGCTTGTTAGCTGAGGTAGTCAGGCAAAGGTGACCCCCTCCAGACCAGTGCCCAAGGTACTCCCCTAACAAGGAGAATCTGAATATCCAAAAAATACTGTGGGCAGAATCCTGACTCAAGGGCAGCCATCTGCCCTCAGCATGATGTCATTCCACTAACTGAGCCCCACATCCTCTTTCCAGCTCCAAGCATTTGGTGACTTCGGATGAATTGGCAAGACATTTTGAATCAGTCAACACCCCCTATTCAGTAAATAAGTTATTTGCTTCTCCCAGTCTTGCCCAAAGCATTTTTCAGTTGCATGAAACTATTTTCTATTGGCTTGAAAGGGGAAGAAGAATGAAATAAATTTGTTGACTGACTCAGAGAACATGTAACAGCAGCTAAACAAAAGTTTGATTTTCTGATTTTTGTCACGATCAAATTTAGACTCCATCTTCCACAGATATTCATTCAGGCTGTGGAATGCTGCCTTTCCAAAGGAATTCACAATGAATTTGTTCATCTCAAGTCAGAATGATTGTCTTAGTGGCAGTTGGCAGTGACATTTAGGTTATGTTAATGAGAGCAAAATTAAATATAGTGCAAAACTAAATTTAGCACAAAGTAGGAACCAGTAACATGAAAAATAAGTGAAAAAATAGAAAGAACTACCTGTCAGACTGCAGATCAAAGGGAGAAAATTATTGGAAATTCCCAACACTAGTTTTTTATAGTTTGGGGTTTTTTTCAAGGGAAAAAATTTACAATAGCCTGAAAACTGCGGTAGTACTTTCTTTTTTGAAGCCACATAACCTCACCTCCTGTTGGGGGAACAATCAGGCTTTATCCTTCACCTTGACCAGAAAAATAAATGCAGTGGAAGAGACAGAGAGAAGAAAAAGGCTCTGTTTTTGTCTTTCGTAATAATTTGCAAAGTTCTTGAAAACAGTGAAAAATTTGTAAAACTTTTCTGAGAAAAAAGCCCAAACAGAGGAATCAGAAAAATAATATAACTGGAAAACAACAAAACAAAACAAAACAAAACAAAAAAGGTGCTAGTAGAAAGCCAGTATGTTGGTTATCTGTTGCAGGATATTTTTGGTGGAGATTTAAAGCTGCCATAGAAGTCACTAGTATTACCACCATCCACTCAAAACAACCACCACCTCTGTTGCCATCATCTGTCAAATTCTCAGGTTGCAGTCAAGGATTATCAAGCATGCCCCAGCCTTGTTAGCAGTAATCTTAAAGAAAAATATGTCAGTAACAGAGAGGCCTGACTTAGACCAGACTGAATCCTACAGCCACATTATTTTCACTCTCAAATTGAAGTAACATGAAACTAGGCAGCATTAATGTACGTAGGGACCCTCTGCTCTCTGTAGAGGTAGCTGCTCCTTATCACCAAAGGAAAAGCTCCCAGAAGAGCCTGTAGCTCTTTGTGGGGTTTATTGTCTAATGTGTCGACATTCCAGCTTCCAACATCAACCTTTCCTGAGTGACAGCAGCTGCACAGCCCAGATCCTCGTGACTCAAGCAGAGCAGGCAGCTGGATGAATCCATCACACAGCTGTGTGTTCAGCCACGGTCTACACAGGCAGAGAGGAGCACTTCCAGCAGGAGATGATATTTATTTCCATAGAAACAAAATAATCCATTTTTTGTCACTTTCTTTGCCATGTGGGAAAAGAGAGAGCAGACAATGGTAACCCCATCTGCTTCTTGTGCTCTCTTGTATGTCAGTATGTAGAGGTCTAGATTCTGAACAAATATATTTCTCTCTGATTTGTATTAAATTGTTCACATGTGGTGTTCATAGCCAAGAGTGTAATGGAGTAAAAAGCCTGCTGCATTTCAGAGATCTCTCTACCAGGCAAATCTCAAGACATCTCTAGAGCTGCTGAAGTTCTTGAAGTCATGCCTGCTGGTCTTGTCCTGCATCCTCAGCACATAAAACTTTCATTCCTACAGGAAACTTCAATTGCAATTTCCTTATGACACAGGACATCAATACATTTCAGAAGGAACATAAGCAGCAGAGACCAGAAAAAATGTTGCTGCTTTCTGAAAACACATCAGATTTTTATGTATTTGGAGAGGGCATGAATATCTTGAGAAGTGTTTTGTATTTTTTTGTTGGGAGCTGCTGGAGTCCTTAGGAGCCCCAACATCATGATGATGGTCTGTGAATGTCTGCTTGCTAAGTCTGGATTAGAACAGCTATGACCTCGTGGCTTCTCACTCTTCTTTCTGTTCCACTTAGCAGATTAAGGTTATGAAATTTAATGTGGCATAACAGTCCAAGCAATTATTGCTGGGGCTGTGGTGGTGTCTAGAAGGTCATTGCCTGAACCCTTGGCCTCAGATAAAATTAGTATTAAAAGAGCCCTCTGTGTAAGCAGGGTCCAGGGACTGCTGGCTGTGTGTGGGATGGATGAAGCTGCCTGCTTGCTCCCCTGAGGCACAGCCATAAATACTGCTGTGATAATGAGAGCTTGCAGAAAAATCTGAGACAGCCCTTCCTCAGAGGGATGCTGACTTAGAAGTAGTTTGAATAGCAATGTATGTTCGCTAACAAAGAGCTTTGGGAAATCCCATATTCTTCTGAGATCCCCTAGTGAATGTATTAACCACATCTGAGGTATTTTTGCACAAGTTCACATCCAGCATCTGGAACAGGATATAGGAATATATTCCCAAAATGTGAATGGGTGATGCTGGTAAAATATTGCTATATTAGCATACAAGTAAGGGGTTTTTTCTGAAAACACCTGTAATTACAGCTGTAGAGAAACTAACCACCTATTTATTTGGAAGTAATCAATCGTGCTGTGGCCTGGTTTATGCAGGTATTTATGCAAAATAGATGATCACAGTGTCTCTTTGTGTTTTAAAGCCTGTAAATTTAATCTTTTTCTTCCCTTTCTCATTTCCTACACCATTTGTTTACTCTTTCTGTCTTCCTCCTTGATGAGAAGTTGAGTTCTCTCTCCTTGCAGAAGCTGAAACCTTTGACCAAATTCTTGCCTTCCTCTTTCTAATGTGTATAATCCAGTAGAGAAGGATGTCTGTGGCTAGTCTGAGCCTCTGCACTGAAGTGTATGGAATAACCAGGTTTTCCAAGGCCAACAATTCTGTGTGATACAAGAGAGCCTCAAAAAGAAATTAAGATATCTTGTTTTAGAAGCAACAATAACCAATCATCTCCCTCTCAATCACATTGATGTAATATAATTTCTTTTTTTCCATAGAAGAGTTTGGATAGGAAACTTTCAGGGAGAACTAGGGAGCTGTACTTCTAATGTAGGCAGGAGACCTGGGTTTCCAAGAGGATAGGTTACACATGGTGAGCAATAGGTTTTTATGTGGACTAAAAACATAAGATGTTCACAAACCAGTTTTATGTTCCCATGCTTTGCTTTGTTTAATTGAGCTCTCTTTCATGCTCTGTCACCAATTGTATGAACAGGCACTTCAACCAAAGATGAGATTTTTCTTGTAGCAGATCTGGGAACCTGCTTTATTTTCAGCATTTCTTTGAATGAATGGTCATCAGCCTGGTACTTACATCTCTCCTTGTCCTG
This sequence comes from Pyrgilauda ruficollis, assembly GCF_017590135.1. NCBI lineage: Eukaryota > Metazoa > Chordata > Aves > Passeriformes > Passeridae > Pyrgilauda > Pyrgilauda ruficollis. The sequence goes on from NW_024523648.1 coordinate 7,889,411, forward strand.
CCTTCACCAGAGCTGTGTGCAGAGGGTAAAAGCATCTCTGAGTGATGCTTAATATCCTGTTAATTGATCACAGCCTCCCATTAACTCTGTGGAGAATCTCAGGCTGTTGATTTTATAGAGAAAAGAAGTAAAGTTAAGTGGAGGCAGGATATATCATTACCTGTGAAGCATGTGTACCAGATGAGACTACAAATGTAGGTTTTTTGTGACCTTGGCATAACTTCAGTAAGGATTGTTGTGAAAAACCATGAGGTGGACCTTTTAAAGTAACAAACATTGCCTAGGAAAAAGCTCCACTGCTGTAGAGGGATGGCTGAAATGACAGATGGGTTTTCCTCTCTAGTACAGTGAATTTCTCCCCTAGTATGCTGGGAAGGGAATTGTATCACACCAAAACACTGCCCTCCTTCCTCCCCAGGGCATGGGGCCTGGGTGTTTTCTTGCATCAGCCTGCCATACAAGAAGCCGGGATGCAGCCTTCTCCTGTGTTTGATAGGTTTTTAAACTAGGCAGTGTCTTTGGGCTGTTAGGGAAGTTGCAGATGCTGATGATTCAGCTGATGGCTCTGTAGGAGCCCATAGCAGGGGAGAGGGCTGGCCTGAGTTCATCCTTCTGCAGATCTGAGAGAGTGTCATTGCAGCAGGTGGCCTCCTCTTGTGCTTCCTGGGAACAAACCTCCTTAAGTGAGGCCATACAACTTATTTTGCAGCCTTTCAGGCTACCTTCTCCCTGAGCTTGTGCTGTGCTATTTCTAATGCCATGGCCTGTGTTCAGATCCCTTACAACAGCTGCCTTGCTTTGGAGTCACATCTGTCCCTCTCCTCTGGGCATGAGAAGAGCCAAAGGCTGGCAGCGCCTTGGAGGATTTGTTGCCTTGGTTGTGTGTCCTGCTTGGATGCAGGGCAGCCACTGGGGTACCAGTGAGGCCTTCCCTAGGTGCCCACTCATCCACAGACCCAGGCTGCTGTTGCTGACTCTTCCTGGAAGGCAGAGGAGCACAGGGACATCCTTCCTAGAGAAGGGGCAGCAGCTGCATTTAAATCCCTTATGCATGGGGCCATCTTTTCCAGCACTATAGTGATTTTGCTACTGCTAGGAGGATCAATTTCCAGCTCTGTATGTCGCTTGTGACTCTCAGGGACACAGGATATAGGTGTGTATCTTAGACTCTCACTTAGACACTCAGGAATGGTAGTCCCTGAATCCAGCAGCGCCGTGGTGTCAGCATAGTGCTGGAGAGGAGTGTGTTTGGGAGAAAACCATTTATCAAACTGTGTTTTGTTGACTCAAAACCCTAGAAGGGCCAAACACTTCAGCAGGTATTTGACTATAAACAGAGGAACACTCACTAGATTAAAGAGCAACCAAGCATGGTTTACCTAGATGGGCAGTGCTATTAAAAGGGCAGCAGCTGGCCAGCTGTGCCCTTTAAGAACAACACAGGACTCTTGGCGTAAAATTACCTTTTTGGCCAACATTTTGTCATGTATGACACTGCTTCTCTCTGCTAGACAGAGCTGACTGGAAGAAAAACTCAGAAAAACCTAGAGAGAAGAAATGGGGGAATCTAACAAGCATAGACCTAAATCTCTAATATTCCTGCTTCTGCAATGGTGCGACTGAGAGTCACAAACTTTGCATGAAAGCTGAAATTTCATTTTGGATTCATTAGAAGATTCTCATGCTGTTGAAGAAAAAAAAAAAAAAAAAGAGAAAATTACACTCCCTTATGAATTGCCAAGGGATCGCACAATAGCTGCATTTATTTTATTAGCCTTCTGACCTTTCCCTTCTCTGGTGAGGTTTCTTTTTCCTATTAGCTCTATTAGAGCGTCTACTGAGATGGCAACCAAACAGACACTGTTATTGTTGGCTAACTTGCTCTTTTAGGAGGCAACAGGGATGCACAGGCCATGAGCAGACGCTGGCCTTGCACATCCAGCCTGTGGTAGGCGTGGGAGCCACACCATGCCTGGGACACCAGGCTCTGGTAGGAAGCCCTCACTGTGGACACCACCGTGCTGAGAATGCTGCATCTATTTTCATGAAGTGCTTCAAGTCATGCTTGACTTGTAGCCTGGGAGTGATTTTTTTGCCTCCAGCGGAGAAGAGTTATTTTGTTTTGTACCATTCATGTATTTTTTGCAACAGATATCAGGGGTTTTCCCCCACTCTTTTTTATAACTGCCCCCCAACACCTCTTCCTCTGGTTGTGATCAGTGTTAGACTATGTGGTGATGGATGGATGCTTTCTGCCCCCATGTTTTCTAGGACAGGTTGGTTTGCAACAAAGAACTGCAGCTTCTGGAGAGATGGATGTGATTATTGTGGCAGCGCTTTCCCAAAGCACTATGTGGATTTTGTGTCCTTAATTTAACTGGCTGTTCTGCATCAGCGGAACTGAGTGTTTCAAGAATTTATACCAAGCAGTAAGGGTTGACTGTCGTGCTGGCATGGAGCGGGACTATGGAATTTTTGGACTTATATGGAAGTTTGAGAAAACTTCAGAAATAATTCTGGAACATGCCCAGCAGACTGCATGGTAACAGAGGAGCTGGCTGAGGAATTTATAGCTGTGGGGAGAGAATAATCATCCTTTTTCTAAAGAAATTTTGATCCCAGGAGGGGAAAAAACAACTCAGAAGACTAGTGGAGAATTTGTCAATTATCTTTTCCTTCGTGGGTAACTTATCTGGGATCTATATATAAAAATCATAGTAATAACACAAACACTACTGAACTTAGCAGAAGCATTTAAGGAGAATTTGGGGATAGGCTCTCACCAGCCTTCCTGAATGCCAAGATTGTAGTCCTGTGTTATTCTAATATTAGTCACTTCCAGCAGATAAGATTGCTTAAAAACCTCAGCCCATCTCCAGTTTCAGGAGGGCTGAACCAAGCCAGTTAAGAACAGTTAAATTGCTAGTTCTTGAGCATAAGTGGCAGCATGATAAATGTGACCTGTTAACTCCAGGAAAGTGCAGCCAATTTTTCTTTAGTTTAGCCTTAGGGAAAAAGCATATTAAAACTTTGTGTGTTGCCATTTGAAGACTTCTATCTTTAGACAAATGGCACCACAACTCTGGAGTTTAAGGAGGAAGGCTGAATCAATTGCTCTTACACAATTACTCCATATAATTGCTTTGTTCTCCTAACCAATTTCCTTGTAATATTTTACCACTTAGGAGACTTAGGTACTTGCTGTAATGGTAATGGTACTAGACTCCTACTCTTTACACTACCAAAAAACTCCCACCTTTCTCTCTTTCTGTGGCTGTCTAGGTACTGGGGAAATGTTTACAATAGCTGCATTTCTTGTTCCACACCAGGGAGGTTTGAAGTATTGCATCAGCCTGGCAAAGAGGCAGCTGGAAGCAGCCCTGATACCCCAGCATGGGTTGTGCTTGTCTTAAGCAAAAAAAGGGGTGATTGCTGATTTTCTCAGGGAAGCTGTGCATCTAAAAGTGAGCAAATGACTAACTGTGTTATTAGAGGAGATGTGATAAAAAGGAGATACCTCAGACAGTGGGGACAATAGAGAGGAATAGCGTCAGGGCCGTGCAGTTATGGAACAGGCCCTCAAGGAATGCTTTGAGATCATGCACCACCTCAAGGTGAAGTTACATCAGCCATCAGGAGGTGATCTGGTACCCTAGATTCCCAACACAAACAACCAGGAATTGGGAGTGTGGTATTGCAATTAAAATAGTAACAGCTGCACTGCCACAGGGGCTTGCTCACAGCATGAACAAGTGATGTTCACCTCTCTGTGATTTCACACTGATCCCACCTCACCAGCCATTTGAGCATCCTGTGATTTTCCACAAAGCTACTCATGACAGGCAGAACAGTGGAGACTGTGAGGCTCTTCTGGGTCCCACGGCACAAGGAGTTAAGTCAGGACCAGGGTGAACACAGTATGGAAACACAGGTATGAACTAGAAACTACCTCCTACCATCTTACTGTATTTATCTCCTTTTTTTGGGCACAGATGCAGAAATCCCAGTTGCAAAATCCCAGTTAATCCCAGATAATCCCAGCTGCAAAAACCCAGTTAAAAAACAGAAGGGATTAACAATACCTGGTCCTCACTTAGACCCAGGCAGTACCTCTAGTTATCCAGTTTGAGCCACAGAGTACATCAAGAATGTATGTACCATTGTGGACTGGGAAGATGTCTGCTCCATAAACTCTGATGACTTAATTGCTTCAGCTAGAAATATCTCTAAATGAATATTGCCAAACAGTGTATGGTTTTCAACTGGCAGTTAGTATTTTAATATGTTTTTGATCAGGACTAGTCAGGAGAATAATGGAGTCGAAGAAATTCCAACCCAATGCATTCATGGCATCATGTTTAATTGCAGTGAACGAAATAGTGCAAATTACCCTAATGATCACTTTCAATTTAATTGCTGGGCTACCTCTGTATTTTTCAAATAACTGAGGTTGTAAAGTTTTCTACTTCTTAACTAAGTTGCTTTTTGGTGTCAGTTAATGTTATGCTTTATTAAGTCAATATGGTGGTTTCCTGCCAGTTTCATTTCATGTTTAACAGACAAGTCATCTCTATAGGGTACTGTTAGAAATTATGTTATAACATTTCATGTCTATTTGCTAACCACAAGCAGTCTCTCTGGTGAGACAAAGTGCATTCAACTATCTTTATTTTTGCTAATTTCACTTTTCTATGAAAAGTCCCTTCTGATGTGGAGAGCACAGCTGCACAGGAGGAAGCCAAGAGGAGGCCAGAGAGAAAACAGCAGTGCTGGCAGGAGCCCCTGGATGGGGACCGCACTGCTCCCGGAAACCCAGGCTGTGGGAAAGGGACCCCCACGGCTCTGATGGAGCTCTGCTCCCCTCTCCCTGCATCCAGGGCAGGGACACGGATCAGCCTCCACCGGCCTCTGCCCCCACTGCTCTACAGCTGCGGCCTGGGGGAGGCCACGGCAGCTGTGCCACCTGCAGGTGCCAAGGGCATGGATGGATCTGTGCTGCCATCCGGCAGAGTCACCATCCCTCAGCAGCAGCAGCAGGCTCCCGGCAGCCTGCCCGCAGAGGCTGTGCTCGTGCTCTGGAGCAGCAGGCACTGAGCAGGGAGTTACACAAAGCGGTGCCAACAAAAACTCTGCTCTTGCCCTGGATGGTGTGGATTGGCACAGTCCTGCTCTTTGTGATGAGCCCAGGAGGCTTTCAATGCTTTCTTTTCTTGAACACAAGGCTGGCTTGAATGTGCTGACCTGGTAAAGCTGTTGCTTTGACCTCAGGGTGTATATTGCTTGTAATGTTAGGAGGCTGGTTAACATCAAGCTGGGATTATGAAGGGAGTTGTCTTCTGTTTGGAGATTTGTTTCGGACACGAGTCTTTACCAACTTCTTCTGCACTGCCCTTCAATAGAAGTCAGCTCCTTTAAATACTGCCTTTTTGAAGCTTTAAGATTCCCGATATGGTTCTTTGCAATATATTTTCCATATGATTTTGTTTCACACATCAAGTACGGCCTTATGGCCAGGAGAGTTTCTCAACTCTGCAGACACGTGCACGTAAAATAACCCCCACAAGGTTCAAGCTCTGAATGGTGTGCAAGGTTGAATCATTTTACTGGAAGCAGAGACAGACAAATGGAAAGAACAGTTTTAAGCACATTCTGTCACTGCAAGGAGTGAAGTATGTGTTGGGTATAATTCCTATTTATACTTGTATTCTAAAACAGTCCAAAATCCAAGTTAGGTTTGATCTCCTTACTGCAGTGGAACAAAGTGCTCATCCCATATGGGGACTGGATGCCTCGAAGGCATTCTGTTACTCCAAGCAGCCTTTCCAGGGAAAAGATGTCTCTCCACCTCCTCAAATCTGAGGCATGAGTGCAGGGTGTTGATGCTGCAGTATTTCAAGCCCCAGCAACCAGAGAGGGGTTTGCTGGAACGCTGTGGCATGCAGAGTGACATGCTAGACCCTAACATTGTATCACATCTATATATTCTCCCAAAAATTTCTTTCCACAGCTTCATCTGGGGTTTCATGGTGCTGAACACAGCATGCCCAAGGAACTGTAAGAGAGGCCTGTTCTCCATGCAAAATATCAGGGATTAATTAACATTGCATAGTTTGACTGGTGTGGCTATATAGGACAGCATAGGTGTAGGCTACTGGGGGTAAAGAGTGGTTTATTCTGATTTCTTTTCATTTGATTTAAAAAAAAAAAAAAAGAGTTCCAAGTTAAAATAGAGTATTACAGCACTTTGTGCCTGTGTATAAGCTTTCATTGGCTCAATCAGACTCATTAAAACACTTAATAGCTACTACACCAATGAAAACTACTGTGTAGGTAACATCTGATATGCTCTGTCATGGAAGGAAGATCTTAGAGGAGATGTGGAAACGATCTACCAATAATTTACCAGACTTGTCGTAAAATGCATCTTACAGGAGCAGAACAGAGGTTCACCCAGCCCAGCAAGACGAGCCCTGCCACTCCTCAAAGCCAGGGAATGGTGTAAGACTGGGGAAAATGCACAGGGATGCTTCCCTATCCTCCAGAAATTTGTGTATAAGCTAGAAGTATGAAATAGCTCTTGATGTATTTCTGGCTCAGAATGTGTAAAGTTGTCACTTGAACCCAAGTGGACTTTCATACCTGCAGCATCCCGTGCCAAGTTTGTTTGGGGTGGAAAGATATTGATGATGGAGTCCTCATGTCATGAGCAGAATTAAAGGTTTTATCTGCCTTCCTACAGTTGTCAGCAGTGAGATCCAGACAGCTTCTCATTCTTCTTGCAAACATTTTCTATAACCAGATGTTCCAAGTGACCTGTGATGAAATATTTAGTAAGAGTAATAGTATATGCCAAGCTTCTGACACACGGTGTCTGCAGCTATGTCTGCCTCCCGTGGTCCAGGTATAGCAGAAGAGCCATATTTCTTGCTGTAGTGATCCACGCTGCATTTCTGTGCTGTGATTTTCCCATCTGGCATCCTTTATTCATAGCAGCAGCTCTTCTTCTCTTCCAAGATTCTGTTTGCTTTTGCTTTGCTCTCTTTCCTTTGAGGTTTCTCACCAGTTCAAGGAAGATAAATAGATATGGAGACAGTGTTGCACAGGGTGAGAGGGAGCAAGCATCTGTTGTCATCAGCTTTTCTGATTTTGTTGGAGCTCTTGTGCTTTTCTTTAGCTGCCTTCATGCAACAAAAACAACGGAGCCTAAGGCTCATCATCTGTGCACAGGTGCTACCACAGTGCTGGGCTGTGCAGTCTCAAACTTTTTATTCAGGATGCAAAATTTTCAAGCACCGGAGGGAAAAATCTATGTGTTATTTCCTAAAGAAGCTTTAATGTGCTGCAGCCACCATCTGCCTACAGCTCATAAATTAAAAGAAATTAACCGTACAAGACACGTCGAGTCACTGCTTCCCACTGGCATGCCTCCTCCCTCTTGCCTGGTACAGTCAAGCCATGAGGAGGCAGCTCCTCTGGTAGGAAAAAACCCAAACCAGCAACAAAACCCAATCTCCAACTCCCCAAAAGTGGAAGAGAAAAAACCACATTGGGGAAACAAATAGAAACACAGGAAGACAAGTCTTGTGACCCATTAGCTCTCTCATTTGCAGCATAAATCATTCTGTTATAATCACAAATTTTGGGACATAATTGGACTACAAGTCTAAATCCATTGCCAGTGATTACAGGCAAAATGCCCTGAGCAGTGAGGCCTGCAATCCAGCCCTGTGCAGTTCGGGGGGAGGCTTTGGGGAGGGAGAAGGGAGCCTTTGCCATCACCAGAGTATTTTCCATTAGCAGTTCTGTAGCTGGAAACAGATGCTCCATGCTGCCGTCCAGCCAGAAAAGTAATGTAAAAAACATTACAAATCTACCCTTCAAAGCGGTCTTCACTTTGCTCGTTGTCCAGCAGCGGCTTGACCTCCTCCTTGCTCCTCACCGAAAGCCCATGTGGGTGTCCCGAGGGTGCCTCTGCCCCATCCCTCTGAGAAGGGCAGCATGGCCCCCAAAGCTGCAGCAGCTCTCTCTCTTGTGGATGAAGATGGGTGGTGTTACCGTTTCCTAGTCTCAGTCCTGGCTGACCATGAGAACCACTGAAGGGCTTTGGGATTCCCGTGGCGATTTTTCCTGAGCAAATGTGAATGCTGTGGCTTCAGGAATGAAAGGTTAAACTAATTTCCCGCCCAGCCTGGGCACCAGTTATCCTTCAGAGGGAGGATGTCCCACCAAGACCCTGCTGCAGCTGGGGTGGGGGAGCTCTGCGTTTACAAACTCTGTTGCAAGCCTGTGAAAAGCACACAGATGATTAAGGGTGAATTTTTCACTGCTCTTGACACCTCTCCCTGGTGTGTGTTCCTGCATGTTCTGCCCGTAAGTGTGTTGATTCCCCAGGGCATTCCCCATGTGCTGGACACATGGCAACTTGAAAGCAAACTGTCATGGACAGAGGTTGTTTATTGCTGGCTGCAATGCAGGTACTCTGTAATGTAACTTCTAAGTGTGCATGTGACCTCAGGAGTGTGTTTCTGCCTCTGCTCTTCCACAACCAAAATAGCCAAGATGAGGTAATGCTGCTGTGGAGATGCCAAATGAGAGGTAAGACTGCACAATGATAGGCTGTTGCTCCACTGGGGTAGGGTTGTGTTTGTTTTTTTTGTACCAGTTTTTGACTTGGAAAAAAAATCTTCCTCTTATTGCTAGCCTTGCATGCTTTCTGCAGCAGGTCTTTAGTGGTGTTTCAGGTGCTGCACCCCAAAACCTGTGCAGCTGATCTTCCAGCCCTTAAAGAGCTCAGTTTGCTTTCCAGTTCTCGGTCCAGACATGCCTGCTACCTGCGTTGTGATGACATTTTTTTTGTTCCCTGTGTTTTCTTTAAATACAGTATTTTGAGCATCTGGGGTTTTCATGAAACAGAAATACAGTGATTTTTTGGTCTATGTGGAGGCATTCCCCATGTTGATAAGCTTTGAGCTTCAAACTGTGAAATTACTCTGTTCTTCCTCCCATGGCATTTCCTGCTCTCTCAGTAGCATACTTAAGGAACTTCCATGTCAAGCTATATCTTACCTAGAAAAGCATCTTGTTTTCCACTTCTTTGCTGGGCTTCTTAAATTTTCAATATCTTCCTTAGAAAGTGAGAGCAAGTGCTAGGTTTTCTTAACCATCACTTCTTTCAAAATCACTTTTACCTATGATAAACTGTCTTTCAAATAGTCTTTTACTAAATTTGCATAGCACCAATACTTTTCTATCACAGAACTTGCATTTTCCTCCATTAACACAATATTTCCAGTCATCATCAAACATCCCTAACTCTCAAACAAACTTTTTGGGGCTATAAAACATTGGGGAGGAGAGAGGAGAGGAGAGGAGTGGAGAGGAGAGGAGAGGAGCCACAACCATTCTTTGAAGGGAGCTCTTAAAACATTATGACTTATTTCACAGCTGCTCTAAGAAAGTGAAGAAAAAAATAAGCATGAAAAATAAAAAAGCATGTTCCAGCACATGGAGCACAATTCATTCACAATTCAGCCTTTCAAAACAGGCTCTCTGCTGACTCCCAGCAGCACCTGAGGAGTGTGTCAGAAGTTCTCTCTAGGGAGGGCTGGCATAATCACTCATGGGAAATCCACTTCTTTCAGAGTGAAAATCATGAAATCTCCTGACCCAGGCAGGAGAGAAACTCTGAAGATCACCTACTGTCACCTAGTTCATCCCTACTCTCTACTGACACCAGACTAGATTAGTCCTTGGGAAATCCCCAAGGAAGGGAAGCACACCTGTACCTGGATTTGCTCCAGCACTGCAGTGCCTCCTGAGGAAAAGATTTTTCCTAATATTAAGAAAAATATCTGAAGTCACAATCTGTGGTTCTTGTCTTCTTCTATATGATTTGGCACCCATGGCACCACTTTGGCTCACAGCTCCATCACCTCTATTTTCTTACAGCCTTCTGCCAGGGCAGCAGATGGTTTTTGTGGGTCAGGCAACACCCAGCATTCAAGGGTTCAGGCCAAGACCACAATCTGGAGAGGGAATGCTGGTGATGGTGGGGCCACACAGCCACATGGATTTGTTTCTCATTTCCACTGCTGGATTCCCTTTGAAATCGAGCTGTTGGGGGCTGAATCAAATTGCTGGGGGCTCAATGCAGGACATGTGTGAACACAGGAGAGGAGAAGCAGACCTGTTCTTTCCACCTCCTTGAGCTCAGGCTCACTTTGAGCTCTCAGTGAGTAGAGAGGGCAGGATAATCTGTAGAGGTATCAACAGGATAATCTGTGGAGGTACCAGCCTCTTTCATGGACTGTAGAGTGGAGTAGGTGACCTCCTTGTGTGAGGTGTCTAAGTTACAGACAGTATATCCAGATGAGAAGACACCCATGTTTTGCCAAGCTTTTCTAACCACGTGGTTTAGAAGGACAGTGTGTTTATAACAAATGAAAGTTTAGATTTTCATCTAATCCATATGCTTTCAGGAGTGGGGACTTTATAAAAAAATTCAGTATTAGGAACTATGATACAATTGCAAAAGTTGGCAGTGTCATAATTCTGTTTGCCAGTGTTTTTAGAAGCCAAATTGTGCAATGAACAGTGGCAGGAACTGCAACATTTCCCCCATTTTAGAAATGGTTGTAACTCTCTGTAATGTCCATTACAAACATTCTTTGGGAACCTCTTCTGATAGATTACTTTACACAAGCAATTAAGTGCTGTCTCTGAATGAGTTCTGGTTTATTGATGACAAATTCAGAGCAGAAAACGGCTATCAGTGCCCACAAAAGAAAAACAAAGAAGCCAAATTATATGCAATTTACAATAAGATGAAATATTTAGCTCTGTTGAACATATGTTAGTGATGAGGGCAGTGGATGTTAGATTTAATTGGATCCAGAAAAATGATGAGTATTAGTCCCTCGGGAATTATTCCTGGTGAATCTCCAGGAAAATTCACAAGTATTTTAATAAATTAAAAGCAAATGGAAAAAAACAAAAAAGGAAAGGAAGACTCAACCAATTTATTCTTTTCATCTCAAAGATTCCAGGTTCAGATCTTCACAGTAACACAGATAATTCTGTAGCATGCTGCATTCAAACAAGCAAAAATAATGTCCAATGACAGCAGTGACGTCCTCTAGGTCCCTGAGATGCTAGAATTCATCTCTAGAATTCTACAATGTTGTGGTTAGCCAGGACCAGCTGGATTGCTGGGCTTAGGCTCAGCTCTCAGATGCAGAAAGTGAACACCTGCCACAAATCAGCCCCAGGCTCTGCTGAGGGGTGCCCAAGGGGCTGTGTAGCACAGCTGCCAGAGCAGACCCCTTTGGGGAGCCAAGGGGACTCCTCTGCATGTCAGCTGCTTGTCCCAGCAGTCTGGGCATTGTCCTTCATCCTCATAGCACTCCAGTCCAGGGATTTCTCCCAGTTTGCAAGCTGGTGGTATTAAGTCCAGTTTGTCACCCTTTTGCTGGTGTTAATGACATCCTTCTCTTTGGGCAGTTCTTCCTCCCTGTTTTTTGTCCAGGATATGTTATTTGTACAGATCTGTTTCATCCTTTCCATACTTCACATTTTCAAGTTAGCTAAGTCAGTTGCCTTCAGTATATAAACTCACTTGAGGAAATCAAAATCTGTTTTTCTAATCTTTCTGAATTTGCATGCAAACCAAATCATTTAGCACTTTTTAAAGTATGTGTTTTGACAGATGTAAGGGAAGCTTTACTCCTTGTTTTCTGTTTCAAGACAGATTAGCAAGACAGATTTCCATGCCTCTCAAATCTTTGGAAAAAGAGGTTGTGTTTCTTTATACTGATAGTCTGGAGCTAAAACACTCACAGTTTGCCTAGCAGTTGTGAACATTCTCGTGGCTTTCTTTGTGAAACATGAGAAAATTCCAGCTAAAAGCGAGCTGTGGAGAAGATCTGGGGATAATGTTTTCATCTTAAAGCAGATATTAATTGTTCTTATCAGGAACTAGCTGTAAAGTAACAGTTACATGGGAAACCATGCCCACTGGCCATGGGAAAACAGCTTTTGGGCCCTCACAATCAATTTTCTTTTTTTTTTTTTTTCTCTTCAGAATAGGGAATGGAAGAACTATTCTGTTCATTCAACAGGGTTGTGTAAAGAATCAGCCACTCTGTGATGTTCAAAGGACATGACATGCAGTGCATTTTGGCCTTTACTGCTTGAGAAAAATGAGCCTGAAAGTAGGGAAAGTAAATGGAGACAGCACATGGTGGGCTGTTAGAGGGAGCAGCAAAAGATTGTGGCATGTACATGGCAGAGGAGAAACAAGGGGACAAGGGGAAGAGCAAGCAGTGAGGATGTCAGAGTGGTCATGTCTGGTGTGTGTGCAGATGGGCTTTGAGGCAGTGGAAAAAATGGGTTGTTACAATGCAAGAACCAAAAGAATTTCTGCCTGGAGTTGGGCTGCTGCAGGGGCAGGTGGGGTGGAGGTCTTTGTTCTGACATTGCACCAGTGCCAAGAAGCAGAGGAGCCTACAACAGCCAAGAGAAGAGGCATTTGCTAAAGCATAGGCGTTTCTCTGCTATACACTGAACAAACCAGCGGATCAAAACCTGAGAGTACTGCGAAGAAATGAATGCTCCTGCTGAAGCACCTTGCTATGAAATGGTAGGTCACTGAGGGGCCAGGTGCTTGTGGTGGGATAAAGGAAGAGATTTTAAGAGTGAGCAGATGGTGACATATTTTAAAGGTATTATAAAGGGGGGATCCTCAGGGCAGATGTTTTCTCAAAGACACTGGAACACGGCACTGCAACGACAAGAAAATATGCAGAAAATGTGTGGCTGTTAGAGGATGGCAGCAGCCAGATGGTTCAGATTAACCCAGCAATGGCTGCTGACACCAAGTGCAGCAGCAGGTGGGACAGGCCTGAGTGGAGCTGCAGCTGCGCAACAAGCTGTGTACCCTCCATCCTCCTCACAACACTGGGAACATCTGGCCATGGCATTTCATAGGATCACAGAATGGGTTGGAAGGAACCTTAAGGATCATCTAGTTCCAATCCCCCTTCCACTAGTCCAAATTGTTCAAAGTCCCATCCAGCCTGACGTTCCCAAGACTTCAAGGAATAGGGCATCTGCAACTCCACTGGGCAACCTAATCCAGTGCCTCACCAGCCTCCCAGGAAAGAATTTCTTGCCTGTATCTGATGTAAACCTGCCTGTTTTCAGTTTAAAGCTATTCTCCCTTGTCCTGTCACTACACACCCTTGTAGAAAGTCCCTCTCCAACTCTCCTGTAGCCCCTCTTCAGGTATGGGAAGGCTGCTCAAGAGCCACCCTAGAGCCTTCTCTTTTCCAGAATGAACAATCCCAAATCTGTCAGCCTGTCTTCAAAGGAGAGGTGGTCCAGCCCTCTAATCATCCCTATGGCCCTCCTCTGGGCTTATTCCTATAGATCCATCTCCTTCCTGTGGGAAGAGCACTGCAGGTAGGTTCTCACAAGAGCAGAGCACAGGTAGAGGATCCTCTGCCTCACCCTGGTGGTCATGCTTCTTTTCATGTGACCTCACTGTATTATGTTAAACTCTTTAAAAAAGTTCTGCTCTGAATGCTTAGGATAAATTTAAGCATTGTTGTGAAAGAAATTTGTTCTGCTTGCATGAGAAAATGATTAAAAACTTGCAGTTTCAGCTGGTTCATGAAAGCAGATGCACCTTGGCAGATTTGAGATGTGCCACCCAGTAAAAAGAAGAGGATGACATAAGCTTGCTAGCAGCCAGACAAAGGATAATGCATAATGAAGTTTTTTGATGGAGCAGCTAAGACCTGATAGTGTTTGAGCTCATCTAGTCACAGGCACAGTGGGCAGGAGGCCTGTGAAACAAAAAAGAAAAAAAAGAGAGAAGGTGTAAACTCACAGGAGAAGTAGGAAGGAGGATAAGCCTGAAGATGTGTTTTTTTCTGAACGCCCCTAAGGACGATAGGGAAGGGAAGGAATTGTTCAGAGAAAGGACATGAGAGATTTTAGAAAAACAAACAAAGATTATGAGCCTGGAGATATATGGAAGTGCTGCTCTGCAAGCAAGCTGTGTGATAGAGGCAACCTCTGGCCCTGTCACAGAAAATATGATGGTGCTTGCTTCCAGGTGCATCTGGAGGGAGTGCAGACTCTTAGGATCCCCAGGTAAACAGTGTGAGAGTCAGGGTTTTGCCAGGCACAGAACTGCCCTGTGGTTTGGACAACAGGAGCTGAAGCAGAGCAGGTTACTGAAGACTGCTGGACACATTTAGCTTGGCTCCTCTGTTTTAGAAAGGTCTGTTTTGTAAGTTTCCTTCGTGTACAGTGCAATTTTACCTTTCATTTTTACTGTATAGGAACTATCTGCACATTTTGGAGAGAATGCTTGCCAAGAACAATTATTTCTGTTGCTTCAAAACATATGAGACTTAGAAAAGCCTAATAAGTTTCTTAGCTCTAGTGCTGAAAATGCAGCAGTTCTGCAGAGGAGATGTCCTGTCTGGAGACACAGCGGTGTGGGGGTGCGAATGCTTCAGCAACTGGACTTTTAGGGCTTTCTCTTTGCAAGAACATCCATTGGACCTGCTTTGCCTGAAACATTTTTCCTATCAACACCATACTATTAATTATTAGTGACTGGCCAATAACTTCTTTTATTGGGTTGGCTGAAACTTAGCTGAAAGTTCAGTTGGGTAATGGGCTTAGGAATGTGTTTTTAGGAAAAGGTTTTATTCTAGATGTTTAAAAGTGCTCACACTCTAATCCTTGTTTGAGGGTGAAAAGTGAACTTTAGATGAAATGAAACATTTGAACATGAATGTATGTCGTTGACACAACAAACTTGTTAGTAACTTGCTGCCAAAATGTTGGAATGAGATGTATTTTTTGACTTAGAGCATCTGCTAACTGATATTTTACAATTATGCTCAGTGGCTGGAATAGGAATTCAGAAACATTAATATAATGAAATCTTGATATGGATACTTTGAAATCCTATTATGCACCTCTTCCAACCTGCCTCCCCTTGGAGACTGTGTGAGTGTTGTCTTTTCCACCGCTGTTCACCTTGCAATTTATTTTCATTTAACATGCATCTTTGTGGTACGTCTGCTACTCCTGAAGCAGGTTCTCTAAATCCATCTGCATTTATCCCTCAGGTATTTTCTGGTAAAATCTCACAGTCTGTCCATTGGTTCTCAGCAACTTCGGCTTCTTTTGTTTTCCTTTTCTGTTTAGAGAATTATACTACAGCAATCTCATGGTGTGGGATTGTTCATCAATTCCATTGACAATGTTTTCTGAGGCGAATTTTGTCCCCATCTTTTTTTAAGTGTCCCAGTTGAAGATTTGGACTGTAACTGTCAGGCAGGCAAAAAATTTCACTGGTGTTCTGGGCTGTATCATCTTGAATTACCAAAGGCAAAATGTGGATTTGTCATCTTTCATTGTTACCAAAACTAAACTCTTCCCTGACTCACAGAGAAAACATTATCCTGTTTGATTAGCTGCAGGAGGCAGATAATTTAATAAGAAGAATTGAAGTGATTGCACTGAAAACAGGGCATTTAGGAGCATGGTGGGAAGCCTCTGCCTGTTGTTTTAATTCAGAGAGCTGGCTGTCATGTCCTGTCCATGTAGCCTGATGGTGGCTTGCAGGAAAAAGCAAAATCTCTGTTGGTGTGCTCCCAAGGAATGTGGGGCATGAGGAAGGGAAAACCTGAACTCGAAGCAACTCCTCCCAAGGTGCTTCTCCATTTTTACCTGCCAGGTTTGTGCTTGCTGAACGTAAACTGAAGAGCTGGAAAGTTTTGGCTGGGTCCATGCCACTGCAGAGAGACCTTTGCTTTTGTTACTGGGTTCTTTTGGATTGATTAGATTCCTGTCCTTGCTGGTCTCTCATGTAGCTTTCTGTGGGAGGAGGAAGGTGCACAATGCTTCTTACAGATACTTCTGTTTATTCCATTAGGGAAAAATTGACCTCTGGACAAATGTGTTTTCATGGTGATGCTGTGACAATGATTAAGGAAGTTAATGGAATTGGCATATTTACCCTTCACATGGGACCTCTGAGTATTTCAGTATTCTTCAACTGAAGGAGGGAAACCCAGCCTGTCACCTCAGCCTAGAGGTTGGAAAAATAATGTTCTACTTCTTTATAGATAATGTGATCTGAGCCAAGGTCTCAGCGTGCTCCAACAGTAGGACTGTTCACTGATGGGTTTGCCATGCATGGAGATCTCTTCTAGGCACACATGGATATAGTTAGGTATCTGTATATAGTTATATATACATACATGATTCTGTATAATCAAGAGTGTATGCCCATGCTTACAGCTCTATACCTGGCTAGGAGGTCCTGAAGATAACTCATGCCATCCTCCTCACTGTCATCTCCCACCCCAAAAACAGGTCTTGGCAAGTTGGAGACCCATGAGCAAGACCTTTGTCTTCAGGTCCAGCTTTGCTGCCTGAGCCTGTCACTTAGCTCTGCAGCTGTAGGACAAACATCTCCTGCCTCAGCTGCACTTTCCCCAAACGCTGCCTTGCTGCAGGGCCAGGGGAAGAGAAGGCGAGGAGATTTTTGGAACTGCTGTTTGGGTAAACCAGAGTGACTTTGCCAAGGGGACTGGAGCACTGATGTACCACAAGCCAAGCAATGCTGATCTGTGTGGGCAGCCACAGCAGGGTGCTGGGGTGGTCACTACTGGAGCAGATGATGCTCTGTGATGGCATGGCTGTGGTTTCTGGTGTAAGACCAAGGCTTTCCATGGCTCATTTCCATGGTGGTCTCAAGTTTGTGGTGTTCCCCTTGAGGGCTGGAGCTCAGCACTGGTCATTTGCTGTGCTGCTCTGCTGGCCACCAGATTCCCAGGCTGGAGGCTGGGATGTCTGTCAGGACATCCTCTGCACAAAGCAATTCTGCATGGTGAGGAATGGCAGGGGAAATTCCATGCTGATCCTTGCAGGAAGACAGCTCCTTTTCCAGGCTCCTTTTTCAGGGACAGCATTAACCTCCTAATTACAGCCATCTCTATAATTACTGGGGATTGCCTCAGCCAAACCACTTTCCCTTCTAGCCACAAGCATTCAATTCACTGACCGTTCCTCTTCAGTATCAATTAAACACCCTCTACCAAAATTCCAAACACTCAGACCCCAAGACAGGCATTTTGGGGGAGATTTCCTCTAGACAGAAAAGATTGGCTACTGCCATAGAAATTGCTTTTGCCCTTTATGAGGTGCCTGCACAGGCTACATGGCTGTGCTGCTCCTGAGCTGCCTGGAGGAGATTGCACTGCTGGCTGGGGTGGTTGTAGTGATGCTTCCAGATGTGCAGCACAAGAGAGGAAGCTGCTGTTTTACCACTGGGGGAAAGTTGCTCTCCTTTCTGCCCACACCAGGGTACCTGTGCCAAGGCAGAGGCACCCACAAGGTAATTGGAACACAGAACAGGGTTGGCAGGAGGATACTGCCACTGTGGTTCCTCTTGCTCATTGTGAAGGCTGTTCTGCTTGCAGACTGGGGTGGCTGGAGCTCCTGAGGGGATTGGGACACCTGCTGAGCAGCAAGTAATGCTGCAGTGTATTTGTGTGAGATGTATCTTCCTCATCAATGCACCAGAGAAACATCCTTGTAGCTTGAGATGGATGTGTTTCACTTGTAAGGGAGAAACACCTGGTGATGGGGTTAAATGCCAAGGTACAGAAAGGATGGAGAGCAGCTACTGAGATGTAAGAAACTCAGCAACTACTACCAAGATCCTCTTTATTTTAGTCAGTATGCCAGTTTTGTTTTGGTCTCTGGCATATCTGAAAAGAGATGGTCTTTCAAGTTATTGTCTCATCCCAGGTGGCCATGAGACGTCAGACACCACACAAAGGTTTATAATGGAATAAAGGATAAGACAAGCCCAAGGCAAGCAGTGTTTGGAACAGCAGTCCTTGCCATAAATTTGGGGACCAGGGACAGACTTTGTCCACTCTTGTCACTTCCTCAAAGACAGGAGGAGTCAAGAGGGTTGTGCTCATCTCCTGCCTCTCCCCTTGCACTTGAAACTGTTGGTGGTATGGGGCACGGCTGTGCTTTTTGTTCTTCATGAGGCTATGTCAAGCCAGATGAAAGGAAAAAATTATCTGGCTTTGGATTGAAGTAGTGTAAAAAAGGAAGTCTGGTTTCTCACCCAGTGAAGCAGAATCAAACTTCTCACCCAGTGAAGCAGAATCAAACTAAATCTGCACAGTTTGGCAGGAAATACCCCTTCTGACTCCAGATTAAATGTGTTATTTCAATAACTTGCAAAAAAAGAAAGGAAATTAACTACAAGCAAAATAGTAGTATTCCTGAGAGGAAGGCAATGGATCCCTACTTTTTTCTGACTCTCAGGAGGTGAGATTGCCATATTCACAAGCATTTCCATCCCTGGAGCCACCCACCTGCATCTGCTGAGAGGATGACCAGGTGACAGACATTTTGCACCTGTGAAGTGCTCTTACACTCACCCCCAACACTGCTCACTTTTAATAAATGTCTTTATTAAATCCCCTTAGCCTCAGTTACATTGTAAAATATAAGAGAAAGAAGAATTTTTGCTCAGATGTCTCAGACTGATGATCTTACAGCATGTTTAAGTATTACTCATAACTGTAGGTGAGTGGAAAGATTTTTCAAATAAATCATTACTATGAGTATCAGATTTTCCTGTTATTCAAGAAAAGGGAACACTATCATCATTTTGCAGAAGCTCTATTAACTTTTGAAACCCATTGGGAGGGCAAGAAATAGTAATGGAAAACCAAGAACAACAGTTGGATTCATCTTTGAAAGAGCAGCTGATGTGTAGGCACAGGCAGAAATGCACACCTGAGTCTTGTTTTCATGAGTATCTTTCTGGAAGTGAAGCAGTGTTACAGAAATTGCATTTCTTCTACTGCGTTTAAATATTCTCGTTAAAGTGAATGAGCCAAAAGATGGGTGTAAGATATGGAAGGAAGGAAGGAAGGAAGGAAGGAAGGAAGGAAGGAAGGAAGGAAGGAAGGAAGGAATTTTCTTCAGAGCAGCGGTAAAAATCAGTAACAGCTCTGCATTCCTCTGAGAGTGTTTCAAGCCACCATCACCTGACTATGATGTACAGCTTATATAAAGTACACTGCCAAAACCTGGGCTTTGTTGCTGTCACTCAGGTCCGAGGAAATTGCCAAGCTGGGAGTTGTGTGTGGATCTGAACCACCTCTGGGATTGGTGTCTAAGTCACAAGAAGCTTCTTCTGAATGTGGAGTTCTGGGCAAGGAAGATAGATGGGAATGTGCTGTCATTCTTGCATGAACACCCATTGGCACAGAGAAGTCCAGCAAAGGTGTCAGCCCTGGAGTTGGAAAAGCAAAGAGATGAACATGCACAATGGTGAGGAGGGAACACTGGGAAGGAACTCAGCAGCCTATACTGACCCAGCACAACCATTCTATGTTTGATTCTGATGTTTCATTCAAAATTACATTCACAGTCTTTAATCAATCAAACCCAGCAAGTTGTACAGTAAACACTTGTCATACACAGATGTTGAGTCCTTATGGTCCGTGTGTGCCTGCTCTGTTTTTCTCTTTTGTTTTGGTCATGGACTTGAAGTGGGGTGGAAAATCATTTTGTTCTATGTTTGAATAAACCCCACCAAGCTGTGCATTGGTCCATGCCTAGAATTTCTGGGCACCTCGTCGATATAAATAAATATGAATAATCTATACTTCTCAAAAAGTTTGTTTGATGTTCCTGTAAACATCCTAAGTAAAAAACAGAAGAGCTCCAGCCTCACAAGCTGTGAGAATAGCCAGATACACTGTTTAAGGAATACCAACAAGTAACAGCCTAAATAGTTACAGCTTCTGTGATGCAGATTTTAAACACCTTTTGCTTACTGAGAACATGGCTGTGGATAGCCACTGATGCTAGGTGAGATAAGGGGTGAGGTGTAGGGGGAGAGGGAGCTGTAACCAAACTGAGCAGCGCCAGCACCTGCATCCAACACCTGCTTGTGCCCTTCTCTTACATCAGTGCTGCATTTGATCCAGGATAACCTGCTGCAGGGCACAAGGACAGGCATCTCTCACTCCACAACCCCACAAGACAGCACCTTTGTGTCGTGCCCGCTGAGCTCTGAGCAGATCCATTGACTGTCCATGGTGGCACGGTGTTGTAGCTCTTCCTCCACAGAGCAATCTCCCTTTAAAATTACTTCACACATATTGGTAAGGACTGTGTGCTGGCAGCATACATCAGGCATGGGGATACTGGTGGGTCACAGAATGCTCAGGTTCAGTCTTAGGTGTTTTCTGTGAAGCAGGGAGATGGAATTTTCCTTTCCATGCAACAACACAGGTATCTCCCATTCCATCCTTTCTGCAGGCAAAGAAAGATTGATACACACATTCTGTTGAGGACTGATTTGTCCATGGTGTGTTACTTTTCAAAGAAAAGCCTGGTTTTAATGTTCAATAGGCAGAACTGCTGTGAGATCATGTGGAGAACTGGAGGATGATCTTTGCCTTCGCTGTATTGAAAAATACACACAGCTCTTCAGAAGAAAATACCTAAATGCCTTTCCTGCAAAGACTGGATAAACACTATAGATTTTTCCTGCTGATTTTAAACATGACAAGAGTCAAAGATATCTGTCTCTGAATGGAGGGAAGGCCACTAAGCTGAACTGAAGTGAGGAAGGGAAAGTGATTTTGCTAGTACCCACACATACTGATGTCGGTCCTTATCAAGGTAGAGATCTCCTGGCTCAAAGGCAAGCATGTTTTTGTACATGAGATTCCAGCTGAGGATGGATGTGTGTAACCCAGCAAGAGCCAAACAATACACCTGTTCTTTCCAGTGTTTGCCTCATCTGTGCTCCTGTCACTCTGCTGATTTTGCAGGATGGAAAGCTGGTCATGTGCTGTGCCTGACAACTGTGGCAGGCAAGGGTGAGGCTACCCAGTGAGTCAGAAAATGCTTCCAGGAGTTAGTTCTGGCAGCCAGTCCTGCTGCAAAGTCACATTTCTTTAATGCATCTGCCATTTATGTTGTTGGTAACCATAACTTTGGCAGTCCCCTAAGGCTAGTAGTTTTATAAGTATGAGCAGTTTTTCAAGGATTTCTGAAACATATGAGAGCACCTTGAGGCTCAGGTCCTTTGGCACCTTTCTGCATGGCTGAGTTCACCCATATTGTGAAGAAGAACGATAAACCTGAATTTTATCTTTATTTGGTGAGTGCAGGTGTAAATGTGGTGGGGTGAGCCCAGTCCACAAGAGCAGCAGTAAAGATCAGGCTTCAGTCTGGAAAGGGCAGCAGAACACTTGTTCCTCCTGATCCACACTTGGCAGACATCAACCTCACATCACACCCACAGCGACAATTGCCCCACAGACTGCTTTTAGCAAACTCTTCGTAAATGTGCAAAAGTCACAAATACAAGGTACCACAGGAAGAGAGGTGGGATCAGGGCATTAACACTGGAGGTTCTCAGCTCACCAACATTTTTGCACTCACATTGCAAGTTAAATGTTTCTTTTAACTTGCCAATCAAACTGAGGCAATATATTGCAACAGAGATGAACACATTCTTGAGTGTTCCTTTTTCATGTAGTGGTCAACTGCTCTTTGACCTTGGCTAAACATGGATTTTTGCTATGAGGTTTAAATGCTATAATACTGTACAATTTCAATACTATAATACTATTCATAATCCTATCACATTTAAATACTTAGATACTGACATCAGTACCTTAGATCAAAAGTATATTTATATAAAAAGATACTTAACTGGGGACATACCTTATCTTTGTCTTCCTACATGTCTCCTGAATCTTATTTCAATCTGCTTTACAGTGCTGCATTTACATGAGACCAGTCCTAAAATTCAGGGTGACACCTCCTCCCCCAGGAAGTTTATCTGGATAAAAGGGACACTTATCTGTCTGATGGTTTCAGCAAAGCTAAAGGCTCAAGACTTTAGTGAGTGTATTTATATGAAGCAAAGGAGATATTCTATGGGACTGGTTTCTCAAAACTTTCAAGTGCCATCCCTTCAGGGTAACATTATTTCTCTTACAGCACATGTAATGGAGTTGCACTGAAACTATATCTTAATCCCTATGTTAAATCCTACAGGATTTATAGCTTTGGATAAACAGTGTTTGATACCCCTTTGTAGCAGACCCACAGGGTATTTAATGAGAAATAACAAGTAGACTCCTACTCCTTTTCTAGAAAACTTTGATCCACGTCGTAGAGTTGGCTAGGAGTACAGAAAGCAGGAGATTTACGGATGATAAAAAGGATGACATCATATTTCTGGACTGTTCTCCATGTCACTGCTGTCTGTAAAGAAATGTGTTTTAGGCAGAACTGCTCTTCTGCCTATTTCAGTGCCCTTGCCTGCATCCAAGGGAGGATGGATCACAACCAAATCCAAGCCCTGGGACACCTTATTCCCCCAGCACACAGCTTTTCCCTCCATACTGGCAGGGCTGGGCACAGGACAGCCTGGAATGGACACTCCTCCATCTGGAAGCTGCCAGTGTTTGGGAAGGGGGTCAGGCTTTGAGTGTTTGCTGAGATAACCATCACCAAGTACTTGCCAAGTTCTAGCAAACCTTCCTGCAGCTGGACTTCGCCTTCTGGCTTTGCTGACGTGGCCAGTGACTTAAGGGTACTTGAGAAAACAGTGAGTAGCACTAGGATCTTCCCAGGATTCTGAGTTTGCCTTTGACTGGCTGAGGGGGCCAAGGTGACCAAGGTGTGAAGGAGCAGGAGGAGGAGGAGGGAGAAGAAAGGCTCTTCTGCAGCTCTTGGACCTCACAGCAAGGCTGTGCAGAGGCACAGCAAAGCCACAAAGGTTTGCACACAGAATTTTCATAGCAAGGTCCCTGTCCCCAAGGGTGACATCAACTTAGTGGCATGCACTGCACAGAAAACAAGACTCTGTCTTGCACTGTCATTGTGCATTTAGCAATTTCTTGCTGCCAGATCTCACCAACACATGCAGTAACCACTGCTGAGAGGGTAGCAGTAGGTTTTTACAAGCAACCATAGGGATTGTGGAGCACAAGTCAAGCAAGTCACTGCAGAGTCCCAGTGCTCAGCCCCAGCTCTACTGGTATGTAGGGGGGAATGTGTGTCAAGATCCAATTTTGATCTAAATAACTCTGTGTTCCAGGCTTATGAAATAGGGCACTTGCTGCTTTGCTGCTCAAGGGAAACTCCTCCTGTGACTGTTGGTATTGTCAGAAAATGTAAAGATTGTCAATATGCTCAGAAACTCCATGTCTGCTCTCCTGACAGAGAGGGTGTTTCTTGTGTCAGAAGGAGTGCCACACCTTGAGAAGCCTTGAAACCAGGGGTAGCTGGTGGTCACTAGGGGTTGGGACTTTCAGGCTCCAGCAAAAAAAATTTGCCAGTTATCTCCTATTAACTCTCCTTTCTAAATGAATGGTCATCTTGTGCAGTCTTCTCTGAGTGCATCAGCCTTTGGGAAATGATGATACTGTTACTTCACCCTTCTATCATCAAACACTTGTCTTACAGTGTTTTTCCTATCATGATGCCTGATTTAAAGTATTTGTGGTAGCAAAAAAAAAAAAACAAAACAAAAAACCAAAACTCATAGAGAACACATTTAGAAACTTGAATGTCATATATATTAAACTCAGACAGTGAAACCCATGGAATGCAGGGCTCTCCAAGAGAAAAATGTGGCCTGAGCTATGGAAAATGAGTTTCCTTCCAGCTCTCATAAGTTCTGCAGCAACCTTTGTAAATCTGCAGACTGCTCAGTGCATGACCAGCTATCTGCAGAAAGTCCCAAGAAGGCTTGCCATAGAAATTCCAGGCATTTCTGAGAGAACTGAATAAAAGAGCATCTGTCTGAGCTAGTGCATAATCTCTTTTGATCTGAGTTCAGATATGAGGTTTTGTAGTGGTTTATGTCAATCATGGTATGAAACTATCATAAAACATGTCAGTAGATAATAGTAAATTTTTGACATCAAAGTCAATATCATATAATGACTTAACTCTGTGGAACTGCATCAAGACCTACTCAAATATTTTTAGCACTTATAAAGGAAATAGGCTTCAGGGTGGATCCCTTCTCTGCTATGTATTTATGTCTGCTTTTATGTTTTTGAGGCAAAAGAGATGAACTTTTTCCTCTTGCAGACCGTTTATAATATCAATAGAACTAGAGGAGAAATCTCCAGTCAGATATTGATCTATCAGTGTGACATATCAAAAATATCAACACTACCCCGAAAAAGGACACACAGGCTTTGTCTGTGAATGTTTTTGATCACTCTGAATTGGAGCTGCTTCAGAGACAAAACAAAAGTGCCAGCCTTTCAGCAGATGTAGGTCAGCACTTCTCTATCAGCATCACAGTGCTGCTGGGTTCTCAATGGAGGGATGCCAGGTGCTGAACTGTACTATGTCTCGTAGCACCTGCTCAGGTGTTTCTTCTAGAGGTGTTTCATATTATGGAAATCATAAATATATCCTCTCCTGGTCCCCCTCTCTGCCACTGTGATGGTGCCACCTGCACAGACCTCCTCTGCAGGGGTGGCCTTGCTCCCAATCCCACATCAGTGGCAGGCACCACTTCTTCTTCATCCCAGGATGCCTGGGCATATTGGAGTGGAAGTTGGTGTGAGAGAGAAGATCAGGAAAAACATTTTTTATCCCACCAGTGTTGCAGCCACCCCTGTAGAGGAAGGTTTGCCCATATTGTTTCTAAGCCTTATATTCCTTTGGAAAAGGGACTTAAAGATTGGAGAATCACCAGGTCCAAATAGCATCACCTACCACAGTGTGGATGCTTGGTCATAGTTAAGTGTGAAAGAAAAGAGAGCTAATCACTGTCTAAAGGCTTAGTGGTTTCATCTCACTTAAAAGCTTTGTTCACAGGAGAGAAGCTGCTTTGTCCTATGGACAGACACAGAGGAGAATGGGCAGAGATGCTCACTGCCTGGATTTCTGTGTTCGTCTCTAGGGTGGGTTATGCTTAAACAAGCCTGATGCACATTGCAGTTTCCACTGCTGCAAATTTTTTCCATACTGTTAGCCTAGTGAAACACTTACGAGTCAATGCTCTCGGTTGTTTTTCAGGGTAAACAGCTCATAATATTTCCTAGACAAGTACAGTTTTTTAAGATATTGTTTTATTTATCTGGTACTTGTAAAGATGTAATTTGTTTTTCTAATGTTTATAAGATTTCTTGTTAAGAAGGAAAAGGTTTTTACTCACACATATTTTTATTTGACTGAATGCCGAGGAAAGGCACAAGGAATTTACTGGCAGCTATGATGCAGTATAATTTCAACAAGCTGAAGCTCTTTCTAACAGACAATAAAGACCTTTGAGCAGGCCAGTAAGTGAAATAGATACTGGGTGCAAAGCCTCATGGTTCAGGACTTTAGGAGGAGAAGTAACTTGCGCTACAGAAAGTTAACTCACTGCTTTGCCCAGAAGTAACTTGCCTTTTAGGAAAGGACATTTTATCAATTTCAGAAGATTATATAAATTTCAAGTTTTCAAATAATATGACATGTGGGCTAAGAAATAGACTTTCTGGGGAAATTTCTTTAGGCATGATTCCTTTGGCATCTGAATTTCTGTCTTTCATCTGCAGGAGCCTTCTTTCTAGTTAGCAGCAATGCTTTCTGACAGAATGTGTGTAATTAAGAGTCACACTTGGCCAGATGTGATAGAAGCACAGCAGTGGTGGTAGATCCAGAGGTGTGAGTCCAATCTAGGCTTGACTGCACTTTAATGACCTGACTGCAGGTGAATATTTTATCAATTGAGCAGCTGATAAAGGATGGGAGATGCTGATTGAGATAGGTACATTGATTGATTGATTGAGTTTTGTCTTGCTGTAGACACACAAGATATTGTTTACAGACAGGATCTGTAGATTTATTTTGAAAGAGATGGCCCAGGGTGTTTGACCTATTCCTGCTGCATGAAATCCTGTTCTGACTGGTGTAGGGAATGTAACAGGGTGAGATGTAAAGCTCAGGTTTCTACACAGAAGAGCTCTGCCAGCACAGCCATTTTTGGGAATTCTGAGGAAGGAGCACACCATGCAGCAGTAATTTTAGGCAGGCACTGCTGACCATGCCAGCAGAGTGCCACCAAGGCAGCCCTGTGCTCCATCTGGGGAGCTGGGCCCAGCTGTCCCAGCAGCTGGTGGTGTTGTACTTGCATCAGCAGCACCTGACATCCTTACACTGGCATACATTCCCAGGGCAGGTCTGTTTGGAAAGGGCAATTGTTTATGCTGCTGAAATTATCTGGGATCCTCTGACTAAATAAGGCTTCTGAGGAGAGGTACAGAGGAAAGGATACGAGTACTGATTAACACACAGTAATGAGAATAAGGGCCACAGGATGCAGTAGCCCTTCTTGGCTGGTCAGCCTTCATTGCCTTTTCCTCTGCAGGGTCTCCTTTTTCCAGTTTCTGTGCTTCCCATCATACCCACCATTACTGGGTGAGAAGATATGGGCAAACTAGAAAAAACACATCTCTGAAATGAAGGACACTAATAAATTAAAAGGGCAGCTCAAATGGGAATGCTTATAGCAGTGTCCAATGAACATCCACTCTGCTGGACACTCACCATCACTGCTGGATGTTGAGAAAATCTGCAAGGTCACCCAGTGACCGTGCCTTGTGCACATGGAGAACCACTCAAAGACTAACCGTGGCTGGGAGCTGCTTTCCTTACCCACATATACCAGCTCCTGCTACCACTGTCAGTGCTACAGAAATTTCAGGGCTTTTCCTATGCATAACATGTTCATTCTATATTTTTCTTCCTCTGCAACACTGTGGGGAATAGATTATTCCTGTTTTGGTTTTGGCTTGCTCTGAACAAATGGAGCATTTTTGCTTTGGAAGGAATACTGTATCTTCTGTTTTCTTTGATTGTTAACATAAGAATTAAGTCTGCAAGCAGGCTGTTTTTCATTAACCCCAGTGCTTCCTTCCTTGTCTTTTATGTCTGCTGGTGATTCACCCGGAGCAGAGGAATGACGGAGGTGAGTCGCAGGATTGTTTGTAAAGCATGTATTGGGGATTCCTAAACACATCCTACCTTTTCCATCCATTTGCAAATGATTAGATGAAATGTAGAGCATTTCCTTACAAAATAAAATAACTTTGAAATAAATACCAGATGAATCATAAATTTCATTTCTATTAAAAAAAAAAAAGCCTTTGAAGAGGTATTCAGGGTTATTTCTGTCAGGCACACTTGTTGCATGCCCATTTGCTGCATATTGGATGCCCTTAATTTATCCATTTGATTTTCAGGTATTTCCAGCCATTGCTGGACCTCCATTATTCCGCTTCTGGTGGATGCCCCTTTCCATCCTCCCTGACCAGCACATCATGTGCAGCTTTCTTCTTCCACCCTCCCTGTTCCTTCCAAGAATTCCTTTCAGGCAGCCTTCTGTGCTCTCCTTTAGCCAAATACAGTCACAAGCTTTGGGCTTGGTTTGAAAAGCTTGAGCACAGCTGCCTTGGGTGGGGTTGGAACCTAATGACCACTACAGTGAAGTAAGAGCTGCAGTTCAGAGGTAACTTTTTTCCTACTGCATCTTAACCTCCTCTCCTCTCCTCTCCTCTCCTCTCCTCTCCTCTCCTCTCCCTATTGAAAGCAACTAGTAGAATCAGTGAATCAGCTTTGCTTCAAGCCTACATACCTGTCCCAAACCTTTTTTCAGAGCTGTCTGCAGGAAATCCTGTCACTTAAGGACCATTTTTATTGACTTGGGGTTCTGTGCAGTTTACCTTTCTTTTAAAAAAAAGCTATATTCCATCCATGGTGTGTTTTAACTAGTACAGCTTTGAGAGCGATTGCACACATTCAGCCTTATTTCTCTGTTCTTCTTGTGTAGAATAACTTCTCTGGTCATTTCATCCCCCCAGTGACCTTGCTTAGCACTTCTCCAATTTAATTTACTCCTTACAAAAAAAATGGTGCACAGCAGTACAAATTAGGTGTCACAAGAACTTTGTGTAATCCCACTGATTCATGAGTCCTTGTATTCAAAATATCTGTTTCCTCTTGTGATCACATCTGCTGTTCTTATGGATGCACCACATTTTTGGCTTGACATTACCCTAAATAATACACTTCAGTCTGTCTCCTCCATCATCTCACACAAACAAACTCCTGGGATATAGCAGAGATCCTTCCTACTAGACATTAACTATATGACTTTGTACTTGTAATTTAATTTCTACTGTTCCGGACTTCAAGGTCATCCAGTTTTTTCCCAAATGACATTGCAGTCCTTGCCTCTTGGCAGTTCCTTTAGATGTTGAATTAGCAAAAATTTCATTAACACATGAAAAACTGTAAGAGGTCATTCAGGTCATTTCTGAAAGTGTTGCTATGAGATCTAGCACTTTCCACTGGATGAACTTCATCAATCCTTTCCAACACAGTCTGTTCTCTGCTTTTAGTCTGCTGTCACTTGCAGCTATCCCCACAAGAAATGCAGTGGGAAATGTTTTACTTGAGGTCAAAAAGAATGGGTCTTTTGAATTTTCTTCTTCCAGAAAGCAGTTGTCCTGTACCCCAAAATGTTAGCCCTACTAAATATACTTTAGGCTTCATTGCCTTTTCTGCTTGTCACAGTGCCCTTAGTTACTCCGGCTTCACCCTTTGCCAGTTGTAGGTTCTCCAGGGTTACGGGGGAAGGAATGTATGTGCCATTGACATTTCAGGCATCATCTTTCAGATTTACTTACATCCTAGTTTTGGGAACCTGCTCTCTCCAAGTAGGGTCAACCATTACATCTTTGTTCCCATGTTTGAGACCAGCATCTTCATTAAAAGCTCAAGTTGTAGGACTTGTCTAGATTACCCCTCATTTCAACCTTCTCCATTTTGCACATCAGCCACAGTTTTTATCCTTCTATCTTCTATATATATGGTAAAAAAAATATTTCATTTCTTTACAACTACTTGCCTTTTTAATTTCTATACTTGTGAACTTTTAACTATAAGCTTCTCTACTGACTAATTCATCTTTCCTATGCCCTACAGACTGTGCTTGCTTGTGCATACCCTTTTTTTATGGTAACACTAATTCTTGTGCTAGCATTTTATTCTGTTAGATATGCAGTCCTTCTTTATAGTTTTTTTTTATTTAAAACACTGTCTGAGAGTAGTTTTTGTACCTGTGTCAAAAAACTTTCAACCCTATGTCTAGAATACTTTTCATTTTACTTCATTTTGTAAAAACAAATTTTCCCCTTTTTTGTGGTTTGAGGCTTTCACTGTTCTTCACACCAGTTTTGGCTGGTGTATTAGAGTAACACTGACATGCAAATGCAATAAACATCAGTTAAGTGCTGCTTAATTGAACTGGTCAGATGACCATTCATAAGTAAAGTATGGAGGTAAATGTGATTTTGTAGAAAATAATTAGGGTTGCCATACAGCATGCAGGTTTCACTGCTCGGTCCTTCAATGGACCTTAACATGGCAAGTAATTTGGCAGACACAGCTATTGTGGCTTATTAAAATTATCTAATCCTAAAGTCAGGCCTCCTTTGCAAAGCATTGCATGTCTGCTCAATTTTCACACAAATTCTCTCTTAGTGTGGTGTTTTTTCTCCTCCTAGGGAACCATACTAAAAATGCATTCATTCTGGACCTCCTGCCCTCGTTAAGTCTGGTGAGCACCTTTGGTGGGCAGTGCAGAGCCCTCTCTGGCACATCTCTGAGGTGGTATCGGAGCTGGTGGCCTTGGCATCCCGAGGAGATTGGCCTGCAGCCAGGTGGGACCAGGTGGGGTGAGCAGGGGTGCAGGGTGATGGCTCCCACAGGTAGGGAGATCATGGGGCTCCACCAGGAACATGCTCTGCAGCAGTGGTGAGGACACCTGGATCAGACCCCAGCAGCAAATGGCTTTGCTGGTGTCAGCACTTGGAAGGGGCTGGTGCCTGGCTGTGTGCACAGGGTGCTTTGGGATGGAGGGTGAACTCCTCTCTGGGATGCTGCAGCAGCTTTACTGGTGGTTTTCCCTGTTGGCCAACCTGTGGGAATGGGGCACTCCTTCCTGACACCCCAGCAGTGGGATGAGATGCAGCAGTCCCATGGGCTGCCCTACTGTAGGACCTGCATCCAGCAGGGCTCTTCTCTAGCTCATTCTCCCTGTGCTGGGCAGCAGAGGAGGGACCTGGTGCCACAGGACTTCCACCAGACTGCCCAGATATGGGGAATCATGGGGACTCTGGCCAGCTTTTGGCTACAGTAGTTTGAGCTGTCACCTTTATCCTTATCTTATCACTGTGGTTTAGCCCCTGATTTTTGTTGTGCATGGTGAGGAGAAAGAAGAATAAATGTCTGGCAGGTAACCTTGTTGTCTATTGCACATCAAGGGTGGGATTTCTGTAAGGCAAGAACCCTGCAATGGTCTTGATTTCTGCATATTTGCTCAGATAGTGCAAGCACTTTTTCTTTTATAAGTCCTCTAGCTTATGATAACTTTTAATTTACTTCAGATCCCCAAGGGTACAAAGTACTTTGAAATACAGGTCACATAATACAAAATTAAAGTGACTCCCTTGAAATAAAAAAACCTGAAAAATCTGAAGGTCACAGGAGTGTTTTTATTGAAAGCAATAGGATGTTCCTTCAGCTCTGGCTGCTGTTCTTGTAAGGGCAAAAAGATGGGGAGCTGCACCTGAAGGATGGTGCAGTGCCAAACCATGGCACTTGTAACTGAGTGTATATAGAAATCAGCCCAAGATATGAAAGATTAGTGTAAACTTGCCCCTCCAGACAGAAAAAGGCATGAAGGAAGGAGAGACTGGGTAAAACTCCAGCCCTGCTGAAGTGGGTGGGAATTTTGTCTCTGATCATGAAGTATAGGAATCTCCCCTACAGAGTCATAAGAAATTTTGCAACTGTGTAGTAATGTGTGCCAGGGAAAATTCAGTGCTTGGCTAAATGAGTATTTGATGTTACATCTGTTTACAGGCTTTCCAGCAAAGCTATACTGCATTGTTTCTCCTTCAGGGACAGAGAAGCCTGGAAAGGCCTCTCTGAAGGGAAGGAGCAGAAAGAGCCCTTTTTCTGTCCATTTATGTTTGTCACATGCCAAAGAGGTCCTAGGGCCATGTGACACTTGTGGTTTTTCTCCAAAGGAGCTGTGTCAGTACAGACAATCCCAGCTGACTGCCCCCGGTGTGCACTTTTGTTTTCCAGCATAACCTCCTCGGAAAATGTGATGTTACAGTGTTGGCCAGTCCAATCAGTCAGTCTGTCACTCTTGGTTTGTGTCTCCTGTAGTAATGTGATGAACAAGTTGTGAGGGTTTGGGAGTTTTGGTATTTTTTTTGGTCGTGGTTTTCGTTTGGTTTTGTGGTTTTGCCTGGTTTTGGTTTGTTTGTTTGTTGGCTATGTGTGTGGGGGGAACAAATGGTGAGGGGTTGGAGGGTTTTTTTTTGCTAGTTTTCCATCAGCTCTTAGTAAAATTAGTCTATGAATGTTGACTTTCTCCTGAAGCTTTGCATCCCATTGGTATGTCCTTTCTGCTGGACCAATCCATCCCTCTTCCCAGGCAGCTCCCAGCAACCCCTGCAGAGCTACATTCCTGTTTTCTGTCAGTCTCTTCTCCTCCAGACTGCACAGAATGTTGGACTTTCTTACAAACATAAATAAAGTAATTTCACAATAATCCTGTCAGATAAGGAAGAATTACCACCCCCCACCCCCTACCCCCCCACCTTACACCAAAAGCATGGGAGCTTTTCTAGTGCCCAGAAATACGCAGTTGCCAAAGCCCAGCAGATTTCTCTAGCATACATCATGTTTTTGTCTGAAGGAGATGGCTCGTTTCTGAGTGGGGTGGAGATGTCTCCACTGACACAGGGTGTGGCGAAGGGATGATGGGGAGAAATGCTAATTTTGGTGATTGACTGGAAGAGACATTCCCGTTCAACCTTTGGCGAGCAAGTGCAGGATTAGCTTAATAAACTACAACAGGTTTTTTTTTTTTTAATTAAAAGAAGGGAGGGATGTTCAGTTTGTAAACACAAATGCAAACACATTTGGTAACTAAGCAGCTTGGCCAGCGTCCTGCTTGTAAAAGCTGAATTTTGCAATTAGACTTCTAAATAATAGCATATAACAGTACACTGAGTATTTGTCATGAAGTGATTTCATCTTTTCTGTTAATGCAGTCTACCCAGTGCTGAGACTGATGTTTTTAAAAGTCAGATGTGACAAAGGAAAAAGTTAATCCTTTGGAGAAAGAATAACATGCTGATTAGCTTCATTATTAAGAGCTGTATGAATATGCATTTATAACATGTTGGATTGAATATCTCAAGGCTTGACAGCAGGTCGTCACAAAAATCATCTCCTAAGAATGCAGAAAATGCTTTTGTTTTAAAAGAAAATAAACATTTTTTGTGATTTTATGACCAAGAGCTTTTAATATTAACATTTAAAGATTAAAAAAAAAAAATTAAATAGCTTGTGGCAGTTGATACTGTATGTTTACACATTACATTCTTTTTCAGTTTAGACACTGAAAATAGATGAGGTGGTTCCTGAGTTTGTTTCTAGAAAATGTCAGCTTCACATTCCAATTAACACATTGCTAAAGCTTGGGCCAACTGTGTCTAAAACAAACCTGCTACCATGAGGGGTAAAACTGAAGGAGCACCATCACAGTTTGAGGCATGAAACTGCTGCAAAGATACAGAGTGAGACCTGAAGAAAAGACATCCTGCAAGGCACAGCCAGAGGAAGAAATCCAGAAATGAGAGAACCAGCCCCCTCCTCCCAAATATTTAAATATTTAAAAATATTACTAACAGTAATATTTTAAAAAATATTGAACTATTTGCTCTACTTACCAAAACCTTCATTTAGTCGAGTCTAATTTGCATGTCATTGCTGCTTTCCTGTTGTTTTGTTTCTGGGACAGATTCAAGTGGTGCTTTAAACTAAAACCTCCAAAATGCCTTAATGGATCAGAAATAGTGTTTCTATTGTAACTGTATTGATCTCTTGATAATTTGTCTTTTCATTAATGAGGAGTCTGACTTTGTTGTTCCAGCTCAGCCTTTAATGCTAAAGATAATTTTTGTGGTTTGACATGTAAAGAGTGGGCACTCAGGGGCAGAGGTTCATGTGGGGTAAATTCCCACTGTTCTCTGAAAGCCATTTCTGAGGAAGTCAATGCTGATTCCTGCACAGGGGTATCAGTTTACAGCAGCTGTTAACTTTTCCGATCTGCTGCAATTTGAGGATGAATATTTTTAATTAATATTACAGAATCACAGAATCATTAATGTTGGGAAAGACCTCTAGGAGCATCAAGTCCAACCATTAACCCGACACTGACAGGTCCACCCCTAAACCATAGTCCTAAGCACCAGGTCTACAGGGTTTTTGAACACTTCCATGGTATCCACCACCTCCCTGGGCTGCCTATTCCAGTGCCTGACCACTCTTCCAGTCAAGAAATTTTTCCTATGACTGAGGAAGCTTTTTAGTGAAGAAATATTTCATGGCTACAGAGTCTTCAACAGGAGTGTTTCCAATGCTCATGTCAGGCCAAAACATAAATCGTGTTTTGAAAATTTCTTTTTATTTTTGCTGAATGTAGCAACTGGATGGTTGGCACTGGCTGGAGGCAGTGAGAAGCTGGTTTCTGTCCCTAGTTCTGCTCCTGCACTGACACAGAGGCCAGGATCCCACTTCATGTCTCCTCCCCTGGTTTTTTGCTGGCTGTTTACCAAGGATGTACAAGCACAGTTTGGTGAGCATTTTCTGATTTGTGGTGGTGCTTTAGAGCAGTGCAGACATCTACGCTCTGCTAGAAGGCAAGAAGAGCTTTTAAATTCCTTTGGATTTTTTGGAAAAACTTACCCTAGGTCTTGCAGATTAGTAAAGTCTCCTTCCAAAAACCAGTGTAATTAGTTACTCTGAACACAGAGAGCTGAGATTCAAAAGCAAGGAGTCCATGGAATGGCTCCAGCATTTTCTGACCTAGCAAGCCTAGTGTGTGCCAGCAACCATGTGCTTCAGCAGGGTAATTGTCCTCACAGGCACAAAAGCAGCAGTGCTGTGAACTCCTTCAACCTCCTTGTACAACTTCTGCCCCCATATTCATGCCTGCAGCCTCCTTCCATGTGTGCATGGAGGCAATGAAGTCAGAATTGGGTTGGTAGCATGTGTATCCTCAGAAGGTTACAGAGAGAATAAAGTGGGTTTTACTAATTTCCTCTGATTTGACATTTAATGTATCAGCATTTCTTTCTTTTAGTATTCCTTAAATTGGTAAAATGTGGGCTTTCATCATAAGGTTTTCATCTCAGCAATGAAAAAAATATATTAAGCAGAGTTCAAATAGACTTTTATTTTGTGAGAGACCAGCTTTATAACTAGTTGGATAGCTACACTGGAAGAGAGCACAGATCTCTGCATGCACAGAGGTCGGCTCACTCTCTCAGGAGGCAGAAAGTTTTCTTGCTGGTGTGTCGTGTGTGAACTCTCCGTGCTCCCCAGGCGAGTGCAGTGAGCAGGACATGGGCACAGAAACACGCTGCTGCCAAACAAACCGAGCACGAGCTTGCAACAGATCAGCTCTCTGATAACTGATTTAACGACCCTTTCCAGCTTGCAGGACAGATTTTGCCTCTGATCCTATTGTGGTAACTCCCTCAAAAGTCTCTTCGCTTGCCTTTGATCCTGCCTGTGACAAATGACTGCCCCAGCCCCACAGAAAGGGCAGCATCTGCTACCTCCTGACCGAGCTATTTACCGTGTGCTAGCCAAAAGGTTTTCTCTCCTATTGCTTATCTTCAAGATGGGGACGGCCTCAGCTACTATTTCCCTTTTTTACTTCAGTTTCCTGTTGCTTTGAACTCTTTGTCCTCTTTAGTTTTCTTTCCTTCTTTTCTCTTCTTGGTCATCATCTGCCTTCCTTCTTTTTCATTTTCTGTCTGATTTTCACTATTATAAGGGGTTTTCTCCACTGCTCTCTTCCACGCCTTCTCTTGCATTTCTTTGCTCCCTATTGTCTTTTTTCTGTCTGGCTCTTTCTGCTCATCAATCACATTATGACAGCGGGGAGCAGCTCACAGAAAAAAGACCAGCTGGGTTATGTCCTGGTAAGAGCACATGCTGCTGATGACAGGACCCAGAAGATGGAGCAGCGATGCCTCCAGACTGTTTTGGATTTGAGCACATGATCCAGATAGGGAGGGAGAGGGGGTTTTTCACTAGCTACTCTGTTTATGTACCTCTGCACACATGGGACAGGATTACATTGCCATGGGCACTGGCACAGCTGGGGAAGGTAGCAGCAAGAGGACAAGCTCTGCATGCACGATGAAAGGAAATCACCAGAGGAGTTATAATTTTGCTATGAAAGGCAACAAGCCAAGGAGAAGCATTCGAGAGGAAGGCAGAGATCTCTGCTGCACATGTCACTCCCATCTTAGGGAGGATTTTATGTATGGGAAAGAAGCAAATATTGAGCATGGCCCTGATCCCAGTTGTGCTTTCCAGGAGAAGGCTCCCTGGCTTGCTTCTCATTGTGTCTCTGCCATGGGCCTCTCAAACAGAACAGGCAGTGGGGACCCATGCACTCCATGCAGGAATGTGGGACAGCTTGTGTGCGGTCGGGCAAGGACTGCACCTGAGGAACTCACAGAGGTGGTGCTGGGGCTTAGTTAAAGGGCAGCACTAATGGAATCACCTGCCAGTATAAGGCTGTTCTGAATTAGCAGCACCAGCAGCAGCAGTTTTGAATGTCCACAAGCCATCAGCACTGTGACAAGATCTGTGTGTTGCTGGTGGTAAAGATATCCATTTAGAAACCCTTGCGCTGACTTTTTCTTCCTCTCATAGGCCTAAGATATGGAAGAGCCTGTGATATCCCTGGGTGGAAAGAAAAGGCAGACTGAGGTACATTTGGTGCTTGATATTATACTGCTTGGTGTAGGAAAGTGACAAGAAGTGCCGGGACTTGGCTCACGGGCTCCATTGAGCAGGATGGAGCAGCACAGGGAGGCTGCTGGAGGGAGGCCACTGGGGATGCTGAAGTCCAGGGACGGTTTTAGCATGTGTGAGTAAGGGAGAGCGTGTGCACATCCAGAGGTCTGCAATGCAACGGCATGCTTAGGCTAATCTCTTGTTGCTGGGGAACCCTGCACATGTTTTTGTTGGCTTGAGTTACCCTTCCTCAGGTGGCCTCCCCCTTCTCCCAGTGAAGTCCATCTGTTTGGCCTCAGACCCCATGAGTTTTGGCTCAGAAGCGCAGGGCCCATCACGAAGGGCCAGCTCACGCCTTTCACAGCCCGGAGGAGGCTCTGTGCCCGGCACCCCTGCACCGCTGAGTGCCACCAGCTCTTTCCTGACGGCCACTCCTGCCTGAGTCAGATCCCCGCGCTGCCTCTGTCCCGCCGAGAGCAGCTGGCCTGGCACGCCGTGGGCAGGGAGATGTCTCTGCCTCCTGCAAAGCCACTGCTCTTCTGGAAAAAGCTGCTGGACACTGCTAAAGCACCTCCCCACAGGTGAGGCTGTGGGGAGGTGTGCCTCGGGGTCTGCTCCATGCTGGCTTGCTGGTAGCACAGTCTCTGGCTGGGTAAAAGGGGGGTAAACGCACACCACACGCTGCCAAACTGGGTTTGTGTAAGCAGTGGGAAAAGTTGGATACTTGGCCTTGGCCTTTCCCAGCTGGGGCTGCCTTCTGGTCTCTGAGGAGGGAGCACTGCAATGCTGATCCACACAAGAATCTCCTACCTGGTGCACTGGTGAGGAGGCACCAAGAACAGCTCCTTGCTCAGCTGTGGGCAGCAGCAGAGATATCCAACCTTTCTTCCACCTCAGCCAAGGGAGAGGGTTCCTGGCACATGCCTGATCTGAATCCAGCTTTTAGCAGGAAGAAAGAGTAAGCTTGGAGCCCCTGGGAAGCTGTGGCCCCATGGATTGAATGATCACCTTGGTGCCACTCCCTGCTCATTTGGGTTCCTCATCTGCATACCACCCATGCTGGCTCATTTGTGTATACTCCTTGCCCCACAGGGGCCCTCATGTGCCACCGTGATATGTGCAAGACCTGTTTTAAGGATGGTACATGGCTGGATGCAGTCCTTCCAGTGGCTGAGGGAGACATAGGCTACTCTAATTGTAGGGTTCTTCAGCTCATAAAAGGAAAAAATACATGGACACAGAGAGTATCCCATACCTGCCTCAGGGGATCACGGCTCAGAGCAATTGGGCTGGTGGCTTTGCAAGCAGATGCCAGGCTGCAGGCAGTGTACATGCCACTGTGCAGAGAGCCACGGAGAGCTGAAATCACTCCTCTGGCAGAGAGGTCAGCTGGTCACCAGGCAAAGAGCTTGGTCTTTGTTACTAGAATGAGAAGCAGCACATTCTGGGGGATTCTCCTAGTGGTGGGGAAAGACCCCTTAGAGCTTGCACATCCATTATGAGGTTTCTGATACAAGAAAACCACTTGCTGCCAGCTCAGCCTTGCTGCATGCATGCTCCCTGTCCCCTGTGCCAGGCTCTGGGGACCTGCACCCTGTGTGGCACTGAGTCCCTGGGCCATCTCTTTGTCTGCAGGTGCAAAAGGAACAGCAGTACATGACAGCCCTCCTGCTGCTGAGCTCCTGGAGAGGTGGTCACTGTGGGGGTGCCCTCCTGGGGGGCAGCTCTTCAGCATCACAGAAGACACACAGGTGTCTGAGGAGAGCTTTGTTCCCGTCCTTAGGGCTCCATTCCTGACTGGCATGTACCTGCCAAAGGTATTTAGCTGAGATGGCCTCCTAGCCTGGTGGCTTGTCCACCTCAAAAGTCACAGCACCCAGACATGGATGGCAGCCCTTGTGCAGTCATTACTTGTGGAGTCTACTCTAAAACAACACAGCACAGACTGCAAGCCAAGCATTTGGTACTCAGGAAAAGCCAGGTTTAAGGTTTCCTATGCCATGCCAACCAGCCTTGAGATTTTGATAGCATAATGTCTCTCTTAGGATCTTGTCACTGACTCCAGCCTCCTGTTTCTCTTAGTCTGAGCTTCTACCTCTCTCCTGCTTTGCTGACAGCTGCAGACCTTTTCTCTCTTCCACATCTCAGTCTTCCCCTCATCCCACCTGCCAGCCTAAGTTTCTTTTTCTACCTATCAGGTTATGTGCTCTCACCTGACCCCTAAACATGCCTCACAGCTGCACTGAGAGTATACACCTCTGCCCCTTCTTCCTCCCATCTCCCAAATCTGCCTCCTGATTCAGGTAGTCAGTCCCACATTCCCAGTTATTCCTCAGGTCTTTTTCGTGATCTGTTTCATTTATGTTTTCCCAACTTTTGTGTTAAAACTATGGAGTTCTTTCCCAATCTTTGCATGCCATTCCCTCTTCATCCTGGGGAACCTCTAAAACTACATTCTTCTGCTGTGGTCTGGAGCCTCCTCACAGCCATCAGCACCCAGAAACCACGGCTGCAGGGACAGGAGGAGCTGCACCTTCCCATCTTGAAGCAGAGACACCCAGGGAGGACAGCACCAGGTGCTCATTACAGCTGCCCCTGAGTGGGGCTTCTCAGCCTCTCAAACAGCCCTGCTTCCATCCACTACACAGGTTAACCTTGCTAGGTGCCTAAAGTTCAGATGAGATCAACCATCTTCACAGCAGGAAAGTGTTGATCAAAGTATTTAAAGACAGGCAAACTTCTGATTAAACTGCAAGAGGGTCTTACAGTAGAGCTTTCAGGGACACATGGTGCGTGTGTGCCGAACAGCTACTGGCTTAGTCAGCAATAACTCACTGGAAAGGCTTTTAGGGGGCTATGTGAAAAGTGAAGGCTTTCCTCATTTAATTTATTTGCTTCTGGGGATATAAACTCATAGAATGTCACAGCAACTGGTCTGTGATTTTTTACAATGCATAGTGGCTTTCCAGGCTGTTAGTTCATGTTGGCACAGCAAGTTTTTGTGGACATGCCATAGCATGTGTAATGCTTCAGTCTTTTTGGCTGAGTTCACAGAGAGCAAATAGAAAGCATTGGTTTATCTTCC
The DNA here is from genome assembly GCF_017590135.1 of Pyrgilauda ruficollis. NCBI lineage: Eukaryota > Metazoa > Chordata > Aves > Passeriformes > Passeridae > Pyrgilauda > Pyrgilauda ruficollis. The sequence goes on from NW_024523648.1 coordinate 7,928,496, forward strand.
TGCCATGCCATAGCCTGCCCTCCAGGGTAAGGGAGTTTGCTTGGTCAGAAGCTATGTAGATGTTTTTAAAATATTGCAGTAAGAGTTTCATTTGGAGCAACTCTGAGCACCATTTCTGGCTTTTTGGATAACTAGAAGTCCTTGGCCTCATATGTCATCCAGGAAAATGTAGGAAGAGCATTGGCCAGCTTGGCTGTTTAGGAAGCATATAGCCATGGTTTTAAACTTAGCCCGCCCAAGTAAGTAAAACTACTTCTTTTCATGATTTTATGCTATTCCTTTATGATACAGAAGGAGGACACACGCTATCTGTCAGCTCAGAAATACACTTTCAGTTCAGTTTTCTGAATCTCCTATAGTCTGGTTTCCTGAGAAGTTGTTATGACGTCCAAGTAATCAAGTTTTCTCTGACATACTGGATGAAAAAAACCTAAAGAGAAAATGCAGCCTGACTTTGGTAGGCTGCTGCAAGATTAATTGGGTGAGATGTGCCAGCTCAGGAAATTAATTTTTATCCAATTAATTTCGGACAGCTTCACTATTGGTAGGGATGATTTTCCTCTGCTAAGCAGAATGACCAGCCACATCCTTCAGAATTGTTATAGAGGTGTGTTAGAGCCAAAGAGAGATAACATTCTTCATACCTGGCCAGCAGCTTGGTGACAGGGGACAGGATGCAATGTACTCAGAGACGCTGCTATATAAAAGTAGGCAGGCTTTAGTTTCTGGAAAAACTTACTTTTTCCCAAGGAGACGTTCAGAGACAGCAGATGCTGTGTCTTCCATGGTGAATTCTTCACTGTGGTGCTAGCCTTCAGAACTGGGTCAGGCTTAGGGTAAATCTGAAGAAAACCAGGATCTAGAAGGGATGAGAATTCACAGAACCTTGTTGTGATCTTTCATGTTTCCTGTGTCCTGAGCTAAACCTAGCCACAGTAGATGTGACTGCAGGTTAGACAGTCCCCCAGAGTTCTGGGAACCAAAGGCTGAAGAGAAACCTGGGGGTTGAATCTGAATCTGTGGCCTCCCTTGTATCCCACAGGGTAAAATATTTTTAGTTTGATTTTGCTTCAGCATCTGTGCACCTGGCAATCTGGAAGACCACAGATAAAGCAAACCAAGTCAAATTAATCAACATGCTATTTTTTGTTGCTGCTGAATTATCAGCAGAGGAAAGCACTGATCATGTTTCACATACTTATCTTCTGAAAGTTTCCCAGAATGCAGGAAAGTGTTTATACTGTATACACGGCATTGTGTGGCAATAGCTTCAGGAGGTCACTTTCCTCAGAGGTCTTTGGTCTACCTCAGAGGTCTCTCGTGTGGGCTGTCTGGATTTTTTTTTTAATCTGTCTTCTCTGCTATTTAAAGCTTTCTCCTTGAAAGCTTGGAGGAGAAGACAAGCTACAGAGAACCCTCAGGATATGATGGTTCAAAGAAAAATAGTCCCCTGCTGTTTGCCTCCTGCTTCTTGAGGCTCTGATGTACCTGCCCATATCTCCTGCTTTCTGCACCCTTCTGCCTCTGGCCCTGTGCCCCCACAACCTCCCATCCCCTCTTTTCCTTCCCACAAGTCAGAGTTCTCACCCACATCTCCATCAGCTCCCCCCTGCCTGCTGAAGAGACTGAGATTGCTATGCTTTCTTTTTTTTTAGTTTAATTTTCTTATTTCTGATTATGCCATGTCTTTTGGGAGAAAAGTCTCCATACACATGGCAAAGATCTGGCTTTTGTCCCACATGACAGCCGTTCTTCATCTCTGAACACCACAGAGCCGCCTGTGCCTCCTGCTGGCCACACCAACTCTCTCTCCCGCAGCCCTGTCCAAAAGGAACCTGTGTCTGGGCATGAAGGACTGAGTGGGACACTCGAGCATCATCTAATCACTCCATGTGGCTGTAATGGCCTCTGAACTACCAGCACCAGTCCTCCTATGTGTCATTACACAGCCAGCATAATGCTGCTCATTAAATCATTTGTTGTTAATGTGACTTTGAGCTCAACTACAACACCAGCAGCATTGAAAGAAAATGTGATTTAATATTACTGTAGCTTTTTACTACAGAATATTATGCATTGTTTTGAAATATCTGGCTGTGGATATTACTTTAACATGCTTTAAAGTCCAAAGTAAAAAAGCTTTAGATGTTCCTCGTCCTTGCTTCTTTCCACTGACGCTCAGACAAGTCAAAGCCAACAAGTCTCTGCAAAGTTTAAATAATTTTCCCTTTTGTGTTATGTTTTTAGTGCTTTTACAGTGACTACATTTTTTTTATTAGTTCCTAGGCATAATATGGGGAATTTTGTACTTCAGTATCTGCCAAAAATGATGAGAGTAACGTGGCTCAAGCAGGTCCCATCTCACCCCTATTCTTGTTTCAGTCTTGGAGTCTGGCATTTTTATCAAACACGTTTCTAAAATCTGGCAGGCCAGGGACATGTTCCTGCAGAGGGGTGCAGCTGGATGCTCCCAGCTCTGTGGCTCCTGCTCTCAGCTGAGAGGACAAGTGCTGGCTCTGGTCATGGCCAGCCATGTGAACACAGCATTGTGCCCAAGATCAAACCCCATCCCCAGAGGGGCCAAAACACAGCAAAATCTGGTATCTCAGTCTGCTTCTGGCCCTGCAGTCATTGCCCTGGGAGCTAATGTCTTGGACTGGCAGATTAGACAGGTGGATTCCCCACCTGGCTCTTTCCCACTGTGCAAACAGAGGCAAGGTCACAGAGCTCTTGTGCGAGCCTGCTGCATTTACACACCCAAAGTGTGGGGTCACAGCTTCACCTGCACAGTATGCTATAGGGAATGTGGGGACCAGAAGATGCTGTTTATGCTGTGCTTTTCCTTATTTATGAGCCCTAGGAGAGCAGGAACTGACTGTGCAGAAGGGCAGGCACTGCCTTCTCCTGGCACCACAGGCAGGATAAGCCTACCAGGCTGCACTAAGGGCCACCAGAGAGGGGAAATTCAGTTTGACTGTGCAGAAGGGCAGGCACTACCTTCTCCTGGCACCACAGCCACAGGCAGGCTAAGCCTACCAGGCTGCACTAAGGGCCACCAGAGAGGGGAAATTCAGTGCCTCTCTGTCACATACACCAAATTTGTTTCATGTAGTAAAACAAATCTGCAGCCCTGCAGCATCTCTTGTCTCTAAATAAAAGATATCCAGTCTATGTATGGTATGCATTGCTGCACATCCTAAGTACCCATCTTTTTTTACTTTATTTTTTTTAAACCTGTTACTATTTAATTGAAGCAGAAAGGTGTTCCCCCATTTCACAGGCTCACAAGAAGGCAATAATCTGCCCAAGGCTGTGGAAGTAATTGGTGATTGAGCAGTGAGGAATCTTCTAGACAGTCCCAGGGCAGTGGACTCAGGAAGAGAAAAGATGAGAAAAGAGTAAAGGTAATTTAACAATGTGCAGAGTTGGTAGAGAAAAAGAAAGCCCCTTACTGGTGAGACTGTAGATACACCTGACAAAATGCAGTCATGAAGCACAACTGCTGTGAACGTGTGACACACTGACCTGGAAGGAAGAGCTTGTGTATCCTCTGCTTACTCATTTGTCTCACTCTTTCTTGTCTTTATATTCCTCTCCTTTTGCTCCTGTGCATTTGAGAATGCAGATCTGCACGTGAGGCCCACGCAGTGGGGCAGGCAGGCAGAGAGCTGTGATGCTCCAAGTCTGTCTGACAGCACCACTGCAGAGCCCCAAGCCAGCAGCAGCGCTGGGGCAGCAACAAAGATTGTGCTGTGTGCTCCTCCTGCCACTGATGTCCATGTTCCTCACCAGCTGGAGAAGGCTCTCTTGTGGCTGGCTATGAGGCGTGGCTATCTCCAGCTCTCAGCAGAACTGTGTGCCAGCATATTGAGAGTAGAATCCTGCAAGCAAGACACTGACTTCCCTCTGTACCACAAACATCCTCTCCCAGAACTGAGTCATACCGCCCAGCACCTTAAACTGTATTGTTTTAGCTAAACTCCACAGGATGCTCTTTCACTTCTGGCTCAAGACATTCCTGCTCCCTTTGACACAAGGCACACGGAGGTATCTGTGGTGGGGAAGTGATGCATGGCCAGGATGCTGGCCCCACTCCTGCAGAGCTTCCCAGCCCCATGGTATGGGAGGTCAGCGGGGCTGCAGCGCCCACACAGATGGAGTGGAGTTACTAATCCCTTTGAAATTACAAATTTCTCATTGTTTTTATATTTTTTCCAGATGTCACCTGCTGGCTTCAGGGGGAAGGGAAAAGTTAGTGTGAAGAAAGTATTTCAGTAATTTGCCTGGGAAGCCAGGTGCCTCTCTGAGCAGCTCGAAACCCTTTTAAATTAAAACATCAATAGAAAGAGAGCTGTTGTTTCACTATGGGCAGATGTAAAATAGCAAGCAGTTACTGAGGTGTATTGGGGGGAACTGGTTTGCCCATGGGCAGAAGTCATAATCAGTTGATTCCCTCTTTGCCCATCAACTACCTGTAAGACCAAAGTGACCATGGCAGGCCCCCAGTCCAGCCCTGCCCTCACTGTTCCTGGCTGCAGTCAGGTGTGGGAGGCCACTGAGCTCTCTTCGTGTATCTGCTTTTGGCTCATGCCTAGATGGACCTGGATTCATATGGAGCAGGTGTGATATTGTGCAAACTGGTTATCGTGTTTGGGCTGCCAGGTTGCTGTCCTTTGCATTTGAGTCACTTCTGGGTTACAAAAGGGTGACACCCTTTTGAGGTTTTACACCCATTAGAGAAAACAGCGGCTGCTGGCTTGTCCCTGCAGGAAGGTAAGTTTTGAGATGGCAGTTGTGGCATTTGGGTTCACTTTTATGAAGCACCTTAAAAATCTGTCTGTATTAGCTCCATCTTGCATTTAATCTGCCTCCTTTTCCTTAAGCCAAACAACTTTTGCCATTCTCTAAGAGCTCCTTGTTGGTGAAACAGAATGGGCAGAGCACAGCATATTTTAGTATATTTTTAGAATAATAAGCTCTTTTTTAATGAGGAAATAACAGATAAAAGACTTCTTGAGAAGAAAGGGGAAAAGTAGGTGAATAATGTTACCTTTAAAAAACCTGAAGCCTTTAGAGAACATGGAAAAAACATGTCTGTGTAACGTGAAGAAAAGTAATAATTTCCCCTATTAACATACACTGAAACAGAGCTAAATGATTGCACCACATCTTGATGGATCTGTTTTTAGGAAGGGGAATCTCATGCTACTTTGACAAAAGGTTGCTAAGCATTCTTCTATATTCATTAGCTATGTAAACAGGGATGTAGAATAGCCCCTTTCTTGTCAGTGCCTAAAGAAACAGAGCTTGGACCATGGCAACTAAAAAATAATCTCCTTGTTTCCTGGAAGTCTGTCAGACTGATGGGATTTTTTTTCTTTTGAGTGGGGAAATATGCTATTTGGAGAGAAGAAAAAAAATATCCTTGAGTTCTTGGCTCCCTTCTTGGCATGTAAGGAGTGCAGTGGGTTTAGGTATTTCTGAGTGAATGTGAAAAATATTGAAGGGGATATTTTCCTCCAGGGATCAAGGTACACACCAACACTCACTTCCATTCTGTCCCCAGGCACTACTCTACCACACAGTCTTACAGCAGTGCATGAGTTTCAGAGAGAAAACATTGTAAATATGAGCTGGATAGCATGTGTTTTTCTGTTTCTCTGGTTACCTCTTGGAGAAGTACTTGATGAAGTCAATTAAAAAGAGAAAAAACCCAGCCTCTTTCTCTCAGTAGAAATCAGTCCTTTTCTTGCAAGCAACTCAGTGTTCAATTCTTGTAAAGAAACAGCCACATGAAAAAATGGGGAAAAAAATCATAGTCCTTGGCAACTAACCTTTCATTTAAGTTCAATAAGTACTTTCAGCACACTGTAGATTTGCAAGCACTAATTTCCATCCCCTTTCCAACCTGGCAGATTGCTCTGCTCCTCTCCTGCCTTATTGACAAAGCAGACTATAAGCAAAACAGTGAAGCCCTGGGCACAGATCATCTGGGGATGTCTTTATCAACCAGCAATGACTTTTTCCTGCAAAGGCAAAGCCACACTCTGTGCTTTTTAATAGGGTTTTCAGGAAGCTTCTTATCCAAGTGGAACAAATACCGTCTGGCCCACTACATTTTCCTGGAGATTTAAAAAATTTTTTCTAAAGGAAAAAACAAAAAGGGTTAAGTTTAATAAATTCAGTTCTGCTCCTTTTGCACCCTCTCTGGGTTTTTTTTTACTTTGGAGTAAATTTTTATTTGCTCTCTGCTCCTTTACACAAGGTGCTTAGGGACCATTTGTAATTCACCATAATGTTCCATCTCGTCTTTGTGGAGATGTTGAACTGCAGGTGGCTCTGCTGAAGGATCCTTGCAGCCTGTGGGAGGAAAAGGAGGCCAGGAGCTGGTGCTGTCCTGCAGGTTCTGCACTGCACAGCGAGGCTGCACACTTGCTACGATGCAAACTGGCACAGGGAGAGTCACTTCTGTTCCCATGTCATTAGCAGAGGTGGAACAAAGTAGTGTTTTTAATTGTCTTACCAGATATTTTAGTTAATAGCAATCCTAAAATCAATGGTTAAAGAGTGTGGTGTTTAATTATGGCTGTAGTTATATGTATATAGACTCTTACAAAAAAATATTATAGCTTATAGGGGACTGGCATCCACTAGGGCTTTCTCCATGTATTTCAATGGTCTGTCCTTCTTCCATATTCCCATCTCTAAGCACGTGTTATCCATATTTTTCTAACTTTTGTTGACTCTTTGGCACTTCCTCTGCAGCTGAAATGGAACAAATGGGCCTGGAAAAAATTTCCTGGGTCGTGAAGGTTGGTTGTCTCATCTACAACCATTATGTAGCTGTGTCCAAGCCCTTACCAGGTCCATCCAGGAATCAGGGAGACTGTGTGCCCTTGCTGCACATTTGGGAGATTGCTTCAGCACAGGGCTACCATAGGTGGGAGGAACGTGCTTGTGATCTCCAGAGTAAAGGATAGTTATGGCTGGTTTATACTCATCTGAACTTTGTACTTGGCTCAAGCTGCTTTTTTCCTCTCTCTGCTTTTTAATCTACTGCTGCATTTACAAAGGTCAGTTATGTCTGTTCTCAGCCTTGGCTTTCCTTTAACTTGTCCCATCTGGTGTGTTAACACAGCCTCCCCAGTAAGCCCATGGTCAGCATCCTCTTCATGTTCACTGCCTCTATTTATTCTACACAGAAATAGCTGAGGAAGCTGAGCACAGCAGACCTGTGAGGTCTCCCCAGGGCTGTCCAGATCCAGTGGGCACTACTCTTTATCTGTCTTTTTTGGAAATTTTTGTACTGCACCTGCCTTTTCCCAACTTTGGCCCAGTTTGGTTTCAGAAGCTGAGTGACAAGAGCCAGGTCAGAGCTCTGACACAACCTGTATACACAGGTCTCCTTCCATGCTCATTTTCAGCTGCCAGGACTCCTAATGACTGCAAACACTTGGGTAACTTGTCCCTGTGTGCATGAAATTGGATTCTGTAAATTATTCAGTTTTGTTTGGATTTATTATCCTGGCCTTCTGGGTCATGAGTCTTCTCTATGCTGATAATGCCACCTGTTTTATCAATAAATACTACTGGGTGTTCCCATTTTCTCTGCCAGTGATCATGCTGAATTGATGTTTAGCCTCACTCCTGAAAAGCTGTTTCAGTTTTTTATATTTCTTTGCGAGAGAACCCTTTGTCATCTCCTCAAGAATGTCCTCATCTCCTAATCCATTGTGGTGCTGATTCCCATTTTTGCAGTTTTAGTTAATAATTCCTTTGTGATACCATACAGATGTTGAGAGAGGTTTGGCTGACTTGTATTCCTCTGTCTGAAAGGCATCCATATTATAAAAAAATGATATCATGTTATTCAGGCACATTCCTGATGCATCTTGTCCCAATTTTCAGTTACCTTCTTAGCCCTCTCCTTTTTCACATGTCTCAAAGCCTTCCACAGGTCACTTTCCCACTCTCTAAGCTTGTTTGCCACTTCAGACACCCATTTGGGTTTAACAGAGCTGTTTGCCCATCACAGAGCTGCTTGATTCAGGATACAGAATGTGCCTTGAGGGCACGTATCTAAACATCTGAAGTGCCAACATAAAGCAACTTACATTATTGTATTAAGAGAGGTTACCTGAGCTATCAGACTCAGTATTTGCTTTTCTGGTTTGGGGGACTGTTTTTCAGGTTTTTTGGTCACTGAATCTTACAATTTATCTGTATGTCTGTAAGCTATAACATTGCTAACAGAGCAACATCGGTGCCAAAATTAATTTCCAACCTTGTAAAAGCAAACTAATAATTGAGATGAATGCTTTAGTGTAAAGATGCCACTTATATGATTCATGCTTTGCATAGTAACATAAACCATGCTGTACACAGCATTAGCCAGACACACAAGATGTCATTATATTGTTTTCTTCTATATTGAGCTTTTAAAAGAAAGGAAAAGCTTCAAACATCATCTTAACCTGTGTTTAGTGGAGTTATACTTCTAACCTTGTTATCCTACCTTTTCTGGTCTGTTTCTGGGTACTGTTCAGTTAAGGTTTGAGTTCCAGTGAGAATTGGGAGGCTTTTGGAGAATGGTGTGACTGGATTCAGCCCCCTGAAGAATCAAAGGCGTAAAGTGCCTGATACATGAGGCAGTCTGGTGAGAGTGGACACTACCTTCACTGAAGGTTTCACGCTGCAAACTGTCTCTTCATAAAAAGGGCAGAAAGAAGGCACCTTCCGGATTAATTCATGGGGGCTATTGAGTAGAAATGAAAGCAATCAGAGTCAGACCAGCTATGCAGAAATGGTAGCTGGACCGGTCTGTCTGAGAGAGTGGAAGGAAAGCATTTATTTTTCATCAACTGCAGTTAAAACCAGTGTTTCCTGATGTGTATGGACATTGTGCAAATTATTTTTCTGTGATCATCATTAAAAAAAGCATTGGAAAGGAATAACTATATGTAAAAGAAAAGAGTTGTTTTGGCATCTTTCAGTTGCAACAAAGTGTACTGGGAAAATGCAGTTTGAAAGCAGTAATCTGAAAGGTAAATGGTCAGACTTGAAATTTTTGTTTTGGAAATCTTTGCCTTACTGTTTGTAGTGGGCCCATAAAGTACTCTTTGTCTCCATTGATCAATTTAATTGCAAGGAGGAGATAAAAAGCTGATGAGAATGCAGAAATGTTAATAAACAGCATATATGAGGAATGAACCTTTTCAAATATGCACTAAGACGAATATGCTCTTTATAATTAATATGAAAAAGAAATCTGGATTATTCAGAGTAGAGTCCTTCCTAGGTCCAAACTAGGTTAAGTTTGTAAATGACTCCAAAACTTTGCTCAAATGACCCCAAAACCTACTCAAAATTCAGTGGCTGACCCAGCCAATTGTAACATTACAGCCTTTTAAAAACTGCTTAGCATAATGAAGTGCCACTTGAGTCCAATTAATCTGTTATTAGTGGTGACTGAACTGATCTTTGTCCTCCCTGGATGAAAATTGAAAGAAGCTCAGAGTAATCCCACTACTGGACCACTTTGTAGGAGGGGTTTGTGTTACTCCCTTGCAAGGAAAGCAGCTGCCAGAGGAGAGTCACCTGAGACCACACGTGGTCAGGAGAACAAACTGGTTTAACTCTCCCCAGACTCCTGGTGCTCACATCTATGTTCCTGTGGATATGGCTCCAGTCTTTCACCATATATATGTTTGATTAAGGTATTAAAATATCACCAGGTACATTAAAACTCTTCAATATTTTGGATAAGGGATTGATGGCACCCAAGAGACTGATAGAAGTGAGGTAAGTCAGTGTCTCTCCACTGACCCCTGATTCTCAGTTCATGCCTCGTGATGGATGTGGACAGCTTGTGGAGGATGCTGGGGGCAGAGAGACTTCTTCCTAAAAATCCTAGTCTTCTGCTCCTTAATCTAGTAAAATCCTGTTCCCTTTCCTCATGTGCAGCATGTGCAGCAGCACTGCTGGACAGCCTCACACTGAGCACTGTCCTTCCATGGGGAAAGGGAGGTGGGATAGAAGTGGGGATACTGTGGGAACAGATGTTGCAAAGTACAAGAAAACTGAGTGGCAAAAGGTGGCATTTTTTGCCCTGATTTTTTAAGGTTTTCTAAGCCTTCTGATGTTCACATTCTTGTAGCAAACTTTCTCACACACTTTCTGTAAATAACTTATTGTTTTGCATTCTTTTATGGAGGAGGAGGAATTTGATGGACTGTTAGTTTGTCCAGTGTCATTGGAGAGGTGGAACTTTCACCCTCCAATGCACTGTCACCTTTGGAAATCTATAAATGTTGGAGACAGAAAATAAACTTCCCTTTTTTTACCTTGAGAGCAGCAGCATGTTCGCGTCGTGTTTTTTCGTGTCCTATAGCAACAGGCATTAATCGTGTGCAGATTAATTTTATTATCCCAGATTCCATGGAAGTATTAACAGCAACAAATTTCATTATTGCATACATTGCAAATTGCATACAGGATCACTGTCCTGTGGTGATACTGGCAGATTGCTTGGTATCACTGTGGGTGTGACTTGTAAGAATTGATGGTAAATTAATATTGCTCCTTTGCTTGGTATTCCCCCTGGAATTCTCCAAACAAAGTAAACAAATTCTCCAAAGTGAAAATAAAGAAAACACTCACAAATAGATAAATGTGAGGTGTGTCAAAAAAAAAAAAAAAAAGAAAAAAGAAGAGAAGAGAAGAGAAGAGAAGAGAAGAGAAGAGAAGAAGAAAAGAAAAAAGGAAAGGAAAGAGAAAAGAAAAGAAAAGAAAAGAAAAGAAGAAACACTGATGCTTCAGTCCTTTTTAACTAGTTTCAAGAGAATTAGATGCCTTTAATCTAAATCAAAATAATAAAAGAGGTAGCACATTATATCCACGATGTGGTGAAACATCATGATGTGGTCTTTAGACTGATGAGGTCAAAGTTTTCTGTGTCTCAAGGAAAGGCGCAGCTGTACTCAGTAAGTGACTGACTGGGACAGGTTCAGTAAATAGCAGTGCACAGCAGCAGCTCCAGCTATTTCCCTGCTGTGTGTGGAGCAGTGTGAGGACTTTATCCAAAGAGTGCCAGAGTTCTGAAAGGTTTTGACTTTGTTGCCTCTTAAATCAGACCTTATGTCTGATTTATCTTACTTGCCAGAGATACATCTACTCTTTTTCCATCAGAAACACTTGCTGTGACCACTGTGACAGCTTTTTCTATTAACAGTGTGCCATGTCTGGGTTAGTTTATTTTAAAGACACCTTTCAGTACTTCCTCCCAAAGAAATCAGTGGTATTGGTAAAAAGCTGCAAATTTCCACATACAGTAACAGGTAGAGATGTTGGACAGTACCATAATATGATGACCTTCTTTGTATTTTTTTTTTTTAATTACTTTGGTTGGTAGCCGCTGGGGGAGAGGAACCATGTCACTAGTGCTAATCCATTCCACCACAGCTTAGAATTCAGAGAGACTCACAAATATTTGTGGCTCCTCCATGATTTATGGTGCTGAATTTTGCAGCCTTCAAGAGTCGGGTGAGGAAGGTTATCCCAGCTAAAAGAAACAAATCCTCCCCATAATGGGTGTGAGGTGTTTGTTTAGTGATCCATGAACTTTCAGATCAAATCCACACTCTGTAGGGAAACAAGGACACCAGCCTTTGATCTCCAGAGGGAATTAAATTATTTGACTTTGGTGAAGTGCTTCCCAAGGTCAAGTGTGAGCAAAGAAAGAACTCTGCTAAGAAGCCAAACCAAAAATTTGATAAAAAAATAAAAATAAACCCCTTTCTGTTTTTCACTGTCAGTGTGCAGGAGTTAAGATGTATCTCCCAGTTTGCACTACCTGGGGATTCAGACCAGCTGCCTAATTTTATTCGCAGCTCATCTCAATGAGCACAGGCTCATCTGAGATAACAACACTCCCTGGACAAAAGAAGCTGGGACTTGGGATGGGTAGCAAACTGTCCAGTGGCAGGAGGTAGAGGAGATGTGGTAAATCTGTGGCACAGTTGTGTGAAATTCTGTAGAGCTTCACAGCAGAGAAAGGCTGGAAGAAGAGGCGAGACTCTCAGCCAAAACATGAACTGTATTTGATAATTCTTGGCTCCAAGGCAGTGCTGCCAATAGCCATGCAGAGGGTGCAGTGCAGTGTATAACCAAGCTGAATCGTGCAATCTGTCAGAGTCCACAGAGAGATTTAAGTAATGCTGTTAAAATGGAGAGCCTCTTCTAGTGCTCTGATCCTCTGCATCTGTCAAATCCAATGTGGCTGGATTCTCTGAGCCATCCACACTTTCTGTGGGGGGCCCAAATATCATCTTTCTTGGGGCTTTTGAAGGGAAGGGTTTTAAAATAGCATAGTCTCCTTTTCATGATTTTTTTCTATGGTACCTCCTCTGCCTGAGATCTGCTCTGCTCCTGTTCTTCCTTGGTGCTGGATTTATGAAATCTCAGAGGCACCAGCACTTGCTGAAGTGGTGAGACAGCAGAGTGAATCCCATATTCCTCTTTCAGTGTCCAAGGACACCTTTTGTTTGCTATCTGCTACTATGAGCTAGAGGCTATTCATTCCTGCCAGTCCAAGTCTAGTGCTTTACTACAATGTAGATTAATAGAATAATTAAATGCAAAGAGGGGAAAAATAACTGGAAGTTTTATTTTTTTATTCCTTTTTTTTTTTTTTTTTTGCAGGGAAGGGAGACTGAGGAGAAGCAGATGACTTTTTATGGTTCTAGTATTCTTTTATATATGAGTCATATGTCTAAATATTCAGGGTCACCAAAGACCTCCTCTTGGCCAGATTTACAAACTTTCTCCCTTCTTGGTCTAGCTGAAATCTAGATGCATTAATTTCTCTTATCTTTCTGGACTTTCCTAGCATAGGTCTATGTTTTAGTTTTGCTCTTTGGAGAATAGTGATATGAATATAATAACAAAGACAATGGATTTTTTTTTTCCTCCTGTATGGCTTGCATAGTCTTCTGTCTCTTGTGGGTGTTTTTGATGGGCAGCATATAAAACATATTTTATGTGGGAAAAAATCTGACCCAAATATTTTTGGGTGCACTCCCTGCATTATAAAGATTTATAGAAATCTTGTTTTGAAGCACACTGACTGAGATGGAAGCAGTTACAGAACAATATTTATTAAACTATGAGACAGCCAAATATTACTTCATAAAACCTACTCACAGCATCTCGACTTCCTGTATAATGAATAACTACTACATTAGTTATGACTACAACATGCAACCATTGCAAGTCAAACCTGAGGACTATATTTTCAAAGCTAGTGCTTATTTTCTTAGGTTACTGTGACTATCTGGACATCCACGTCCTCAAGTGATCCACAAATAAATGCTCTAAACCCTGCCTGCGCCAAATGAGGGCAGGGTCTAGGATCCTGCTCTTACAGATGCTCAGGAGGTGAGGGAGCTGCTAATAAATAAAAATACCAATACACATTTTTTAGGGATATGGCGAAGTTCTCTGTAGATTTCTACTAAAGGCAAGGTTAGTACATAATAGGCATAATAGGCTCTGATATCTAAGTACACCAATATTCAGTCTATGACTTGGTCCTGACAGTCCTTCCTGCTACTTTTGTTGCACCATTTTTATTACTGCAGTTACACCACTTCTCTGCATGGATATACTTCCAATTTAGGTCTTAATTTAAATATGTAATGTACAGGACAGTAGGTGAAGTTCATGGTGTGTCCGTAAGGACTGAAAATTCATTAATTAATAACCTAACAATAGGATGTTGTAAGGAAAGTGTAAAAAGCCCACAACCTGTCTTATACTGGTCTTTAATAGTAGATGTGTTCTGTGATCCACAGGAGGTAATTTTTCAGCTTTGCTCAGTACGGGCAAGGTCTTTACCGGAGCAGTGTGTGTGCTTTGGGGCTGTGCCTTTGATGACACAAAGAGAAGAGCCAGAGGAGACCAGCATGGATGGTGATGAGTTTGGGAAACGAACTATGAGGAAAGGTTCAAGATGTGTTTGGTTTTGTTTTCTTTTCTTCTTTCTTCTTCTTCTTCTTTTTTTTTTTTTTTAATCTAGGAAAAAAGCATCCTGAGATGGGACATAATGAAAGACTTCCAGTACTTTAAACATTACTCTGAAAGACTATGGTGCTCATAAGGATATGGGAAGAACTGGTTTAATTTATGGCAAACGTGATTTAGGTTAGGAAGTAGGGAACACCACCTACTGTTAAGAAAATCCAGGAATGGAGGAGAATACCTAGAAAGACTTGTTGCTCTAATGATTAGAGACTCCTAAAGACAGATCAGGGTTACATCTGCCAGGAGAGGCCAAGATATTTTTAGGTTGCCTCTGTGTGAAGGGTGGGGAAGGTGTTCTCTTGAGATTCCCTCCATCCCTCTATTCCTGTGATTCATGGTCTCTGTGGGACTTAAACCCTTGTTGAACCAGAGCTTTGGACTACACTCAGCTCCTAGATATCAAAGGCTTCATTTGAGAAGACTCATAGGTTGGCCAAGTATCAAACAGTTTGTTCTGCCCTCTGAGGAGAAGACAGCCTGGCTGTCACTCAAGTCTCAAAAGCTGACAGTTTTGTGCCTTGCTCATTAGTCACTCAGCTGAATCAGACCTGCAGCAGAACAGCAAGAGAGGAGGCAGTTCCTGGAAAGATTTTGCCAAGGAAGTTTAACAAGTAGAGGATGCATCTGGAGCTATTCCCTTTCCCATGGTCTCCTCACCCCATGCTGCACTCTTCCCGCCAAGGTCTTGGTGTTGGAATACCTTTCAGAAACACCATTCAAGAGGCAGAAAAATGCTCAGGGGTCAGATGTGTAGCCAAAAGTTAAAAGCTTAGTCTTTAGCCAAAATGGATGTGGAACAAGTGTTGCGCAGACAAACAAAAAACCACCCCCAAACAAACAAACAAAAAAAGCAGACAAACAAGCCCAGAGCACATCAAACTTGTCTTGTCTTTCTTCTCTACCCGGTGCAGCTGGCTTTCAGGGACTCTATGCTGGCTTTTAGAGAGGAAGGCAAGGTGAATGGTGGTACATAATCAGAACAGGATCACTGTACTAGCACCCATGTTTCCTCTTAGCTGTGCCAGAAAGGTCAAGAGATGCAATAAGACCAAGGGCCCTTGATGCCATATTCCACTCTGATACATTTTCTACTGGTTTTCATAGGAATGCTGTTACTGGCACTCTGCCTTGGGCTTTCAAGGGGACTGTTTTTCCTGCTGTATGTAATTCTGTTTGGTGAGTCTCTCTGGATACAGCACCCACTGCTGACCTGAGCCCCATGTGCACGGTTGTCACACCCCGGTCTGCCAGGGCAGGTCCCTGCAGCTGCGTGCTCAGCTGGGGGCAGCTGTGAAGGCCTGTGTCACCACAGGAAAGCAGTGGTATGGAAGCTGATATTAAAAAGGAAAAGACAAATGTGAAGTATCTGCAATAGATGTGCTGCCATGATGGTAACACAGACACCACCATCCTTTAAAATATTCAGCAGGCTGATTTTTCTTTCTCCAAATTTCTTTTCCTTTGGCATTACCTTTGACCTATGCTGGGATCTGAAATCCCATTTGGCCACTGGAGGGCAATCCAAACTCTTCACCACAGATATTTCTAACCCGTGGTTTGCCGAGCAGCAGTGTTCCAGCTGAGCCTCAGGGACTGCAGTTTGCTTTTTGTGCTCCCATCCCCTCCTCTCTTTGCCCCTTCCTTTCACGTACACCACCAACAGGCCTCTGTCAGTGAAGTTTTGTAATTATGGGAAGTCTTCTTTCCAACAAAGTGTCAACCATGCCAAAACAAGTTCCCCCACAAGTCCCTTCCTTGCCAGGTCTGTAGGGAGTGCTCACACTGCTGACAGACTCCGTGGTAAGGTCTCCATGACCATCAGCCCTGGGTTTTGCTTTTGGCCAGTGCCAGGCACAGCAGTGACATGTTGGACAGGGTGAATGTCATACTGTCACACTGGGCGAGTGCTGCGTTGCATGGACTGACTAAACTTTATCTTGGGGAAAGAGAGGTGTGTAGAAGCATGAGAGTGGGCATGCCACACTCAGTGCAACACGAGAAACGCTGGGCACTGCCATCTTTCTGCATCCTTTAGGAAAGTCAGGCTGTTACTGCCTAAACCTTCAGGGAATACCTGTGAGAATAATGGACAGAAAGTGTTTCACTTTGTGTGTTCTACATTTGAATCAGACACTTGGGTTTATGTCAGGTTGTGTCATTCTGGTTCCAGACAGGGTGAAGGCCACCTTGCAATGGGTGCAGAATCACAGCATGAGATTTTTTTAAAGTCATTGCCCATTCCAAGGTCTACTGAGAGTTTGAAGGTACCTGGAGATTTCTCAGCAACCACTCAGCACCTCTCAGTCCCTCACTGAGCAGATTCCTTCAACTCCAACAGGGTTGAGCACAACAGTCTCCCAGATGGAGCTCTCCCTCCCTAAGAAAGGCCTGGCATCTGGAGATGTTGAGCAGCAACCTCTTCAGGAGTGGAGAAAGTCAGCAAACCAAACACATCAGGATCTCAACCTTGCAACATATAAGACCCTAAGAAAACTTGGTTCATCATCTCAGCTGCCTATAGATCCTTCCCCCAGGCTCACCCTTGTATGTTTGTTCATGCAGCATTTTCCTGTGTCTAACATGATCCTGTAGACAGGACCTGTATAAGTAAAATGATATTTTATATATAATTTTCTATAAATAAAATTATAACATTTTACAGTCCTTTCTTAAACTTTTCTTTTTGAAGTCATAAAACTAAGTATTTTTCTATAGATAAGGCAGGACATGTAGAATTGCCAGAGAAGTGGGAGATTCACAGAAGTATGGACAAAAAAAGCTCTTTTAAATTTGATTCAGGAAAGGGTTGTGCATTTTCCATCAGACAGGCTTTAAAGGGACTGGGACATAAAACAAACACCAAGCCAAATACTGAGAGCAATGTAACCAGTGAAACAATGGGAAAGTTATTTAGCAACATACACAGCCCTGGAACAGCCATGCTGTAAGTCAAGCACGCACACCAAATGTATTTTGGGCTGCTGGTGCCAGAGCACTCAGCTAACCCTCAGAAAACTGAAATCATACACAACATGCTTACATTTCCCTCTCAACAACAGCTTGTGAGGCAATCACTGTGAGGGGATATACAGCACTTATTTATCTTAAACAGCCATTTAGGCAAGCCAGCTTGGACTCTGATCTTAACCAGATGCTCTTCAGCCATCCCACATGCAAGGTGCATTGTGCAGCTTCCACGTGCATCCCTAGAGCAGCATGTCCTGCTCTCCCACTGCCCTGTGCTAAGCACTGCCAACTGCCAGCCACTCTGTCAAGTAACTTTGTCTGTCTCCTGAGCATCAATTCTCACAATTCAGCTGGCACAGGATGATTTCTATCATTGCAGAAGAGAACCTGTTCTTGCTCCTTCAGAGAGAATGCCCATGCTTGCAGGTAAAGTTGTTACCAAATTATACTTCTGCAACAGATGCATTGTCCTTCCCTTTGACCCAAGTCCTCTTTGCACCAGGTTCCCTCCTGAGATGAAATATCCTCATTGAGGCAGCTGTGGGAGAACAGGTGCCAAAAATCTAGTTAACCTTGTCTGATTTGGAGATGATGCTTGCTCTTGCCTGGACTCATGGGGATGGTTTAGCTCAAAGCATGCCTGTGCTGATGTGAACTGGACTTAGAGATGACTTTGAAGGTTGAAATCATAAGGGATGAAGAAATCTAGGATAAATAACCAAGCTGAAAGGCTTGGGTCCTCTATCATGATGCAAAGGTGGCTGACATCAGTTGTGTGAAGGCTTTAAAAGCAGCCCACATTTCTTCTTGGACAGTGTCCTTGGCAGTGCTAGAAGATTTCTTTTTAAAGTTCTTGAAGGATCTGCAAGAAGAAGAATGCTGACAAGTGCTCTGACTTTTCTTTTTTTCTCCATGATTGGTAAAAAAAAGAGCTTTGCTATTTTCTTTCCTGTTTCCTACAGAAGAGCCTTGGGAAGTCCTTGTCATCCTGGATTTGGAGAGCAGTGCAGCATGCAGCGTCATCCCCAGCACAGAAGATGCTGAAGGGCTTCTGCCTCCTTGCAGCCAGCAGGGAATGAAGGGAGCAGCATGTTTCCTTCAAGTAATACAATTATTCCTCCTCTTCAGCAGGGCCTTCTCTGCACTTGATACCCAGAGCCTGTTGGCTCCTGCAGGCAACTCTTCACATGACTTGCTGTTTCTGTTTCAGAAAGTAAAGTATTCAGGATCATTTTTCAAGGACTGAAGGTTTTTTTTACAGTAATGTTCCGACCACAATCACCAAAACTCCTCCTCTCCACCAAACACTTTGGTGAGAAAGAAAGTCATTTAGGTGATGAAGAAATTTACATATATGATCACCATTTTATCTCACCTAAGAGAAAGGGCATCAAACATCTCTGATAGGTTTTTTATTTACATTTAGAAGTTTTTATCGTGTTCACTTTTTGGAATAGCAGGGCCATGAGCTGAAACATGATATATGAGTACTTGTGTGTGTGTGTGTGTGTCTGAAAAGAGAGAGGAAGGCATCAGAAACTTCAAGCAAAAAGAGGATTTTTAAACCTTGAATTTCATCCACCCTGAATGTTAGGACAGATTATTAGAAAACTACTTTTCTATTCTGTAGCAATTTTCTGTTTTGTTTGGGTTTGTTTTGTTTTGTTTTAATAGCTAATAGTTCTGCTTGCCAGCACACAATGAAATCAGCTGGGGTTTGTGCTGTCAAAAACGAAAGGGTTTCCCATTATTCCATTGATTTCATGCTATTATATTAATAAATCATGTGGTTGGCTACCAATGACATGAGCTCAGAGTACACTGAGCAATGCTTTAAGCTGTTGCATGCTGAATCTGCTGGGGAAATGTGTCACTGAAGAGGCTAACATGGACCTCTGTTTATTTAAATTTTCTGGATCAAGGTCTTCTCCCAGGGAAGTCACAAGCCTGCTGCAGCTTTGGGGTGCCATTGTAGCACGTGCAAGTCAGCATAATGGCATAATCCTAAATGTTAGATGGAAATGAGTTCTGTTGAAGCAGGAGAAGAGAATCCTGGACCAGGGTCCTGCCAGATCAGCACACACCTTGGCAGGCATTTGCATTTGCTCAGCATTTTGACTCCTGCCCTGCACCCCTGGGAACTGTCTAGCTGGCTTTATTTTAAAAGAAACAGGAAAAAGTCACGCACTCCAAGAGTAATGAAGATGTGTGAGGAGCCAGCTGGTCCCAAAAGATTGATTTTGAACACGGAGTCCGAGAGGTCATGTTTGGACTTGCTTGGTGCCATTAGACTTGCCTGCATTCAGGACTGGCCTCTGCCATAAACACTTTCATGGCATTTTAGTCTTTTCAGCAGCAGGCTGTTAGGGGCATGGTTAGGTGCGCACAGCTCTGCCACCACTTGTCATTTACTCAGTCACAACCAGCCACTACTACGGAGTGTCCACTCATCCCAGTCTCCTTTCCTGCCTCTCCCAAAATCCTTCCCCAGAACTGGATCAGAGCTCCATAGTTTCAGTTTGTGCTTCATTTTCTGTTATTGCAGTTATTATCTCCAGGTTGCTCCACTGAGCTTTGCTACCAGACATGTGTAGTGGGAAAAAGATGCAAGAATAAAATTGGTGTAGAGTGTATTCTATGGGCTAAGAGGGAGCTAAAAGACATTAGGAAGCCCAGACTTAAGAGGTGTTGGGAATGGGTGTTGCCTTTGTTCCCATGATGGCAGTTGCCTTGGCCCAGTGTTAGGATCAGTTAATTTGCAGGGATCACTAAAGCAAGGTACTTCAGTGTGCTGGTGTTTGGTACCAGGGGGCTGTGCTGACAGCCAGAGGGGTCTCCATAGGCTGGGAATGGGCTGAGAGGTCCCTCATTGATTCACCAAAGGGAAATGAAAACTCCTGCCCTGGGGAACAAGCCCAGACACCAGCAAAGCCTGAGTGATCTCCAGAGGAGCCTTCCAGGCCTTGGCATTGTGTCAGTCTGCGATTATTGCAAAGCCGCAGTAATGATGCTGGTGCAGCTACAACTGTGATTCCGCAAATGTCATTTTATGATGACATTCAGGGAACACCCAGCATGGAAAAAAACCATTCTTGCACTTCA
Source organism: Pyrgilauda ruficollis (assembly GCF_017590135.1). Taxonomy (NCBI): domain Eukaryota; kingdom Metazoa; phylum Chordata; class Aves; order Passeriformes; family Passeridae; genus Pyrgilauda; species Pyrgilauda ruficollis. The sequence goes on from NW_024523648.1 coordinate 7,948,644, forward strand.
GGTCAGGATTTAGTTCAAGAACTCACTGAAAGAAATGGGACAGATCAAAAAGTGTGGCGACCAGGGTATTGCTGCTGCAACTCATGCCTGGAGTGGATTTCCACCTGCCAAGATTCCACATTCACATGGCATCTGTGGTAGGCTGATGAGCATCAGATTTGGGTGCAACTAAAAGGAGTTAAATTCTGTTGAAGGGGTAGCTCAGGACTGGCTTAGGTGAGGCAAAGCAGGGGCCTGGAAATGCAACTTTTGAAGGAGGACTGCAGAACTACAGAGAACCAGCTGCCCCAGCAGATTGTGAAAAGTTTCCACTATGGAAAAACAGATTACTGCTAATCTAAACTAAATCTCCTTCTTTTATACCTGACCAGGGATCATTTAGTGCCTCTGTGTCACTCAAAATCAATCAATCAATCAATTAAATTCAATCAGGGCTATAAAGAGAAATCAAAAGTTTTGTCTGTGCTGTTCATTTGCTCAAACATGTTTGGATGACAACTGATGAGAGGGTGAGTTTGTCTCAGGGCACTAGACAAACAGACTCATTTTGGAAGATGGCATAAAGTTTTTTCAGAGGTTCTGAGATACCTGGAGGAAAGGGACACACAAGACAGTTGAGTAAAGAAGCAAATTCCTTACAGTGAGTGTCTTCAGACTCAATAAATATATCACAACTTAACAACAAGGAAAACAATTTGAAAACAGCTTGCCTATAGCCTGTGAATTCCTCCTCAGGGAGAAAATCCAGGGCTGTGAAGAGTAATTTAATCCTGTTGAATAACAAGAACCAAAGACTGGAAATCAAAGGCAGAAAAATTCAAATAGAAATGAAGCCTAAGGGGAAAGGAAAACACCGAAGTTCTCATTGTTCCCTTGTCAAAGCCACAGGTGTCCTGTGGGCAGGTAAGGGGGGCATGGATGGAGAAGAAAGGCACCTGGCCAACAACTCAATGTTGCCCTGGGGCACAAGTGCCAGGGTTGGAAGTGTATCAAGTAGGTTTCTCCCTCACCTGGGAGATTGACATTGCTCCATCACTGCTTCCACACACGCAGACCAACCTCCCCTTCCTCTGGACACAATCACTGACAGTCCCCTGGATCACCCAAGGTGGGGTGGTGAGGCCTGAGAGGACAAGGGGACACCAGTTATCACTGTGGGAAGGCTCATGGCGTTGGCTCTTTCAGAAACCAAAAGCCTTGCCCAAAGAGCAAGGACCTCTGTCATTAAGAAATTTGCATTTATCCTGGCTGCGGGTAGCTGACTTACTGGCTGAGCTGGGTGAGCTGGATGTTTGGTAGGTCCTGCAGGAACCTTGGGCAGTGTGGGTGCTTTGACTGTGCAACCCTTCATTAATTAGGAATGTTTCTGTACTGTGTTTTTACACATGGATCTACTCTCATGTGCATCTGGCAAATAGTTTACTCCTGAGAATGTGAAGTAACTTTTGGCTTCAAGACTGGAAGCATGAGTGTCTATTGTTTAACTCTTTGCAACCACTGGGGATGCTAGATGAGCCTCTGAAAGGCAAGGAACATTCTCCCTTTGCTCTAGCAATAGCTGCAGAGATCAGGTTCTGGAGCCCATGGCTTACTCGGTGCTATTGGAAAGGCTTTTGCATTGTAATTAATTTCAGAACTTAACAAATCACTCCTACTCAAGTCTTTTGCTATTTTAAAGTAGGCAGGACAGGATCCTGGACAAACCATAGACAGGTTTGGCTGCATTTTACTGGCGATGTAGCAGTCATATCTCTGCTATATTGTTTTAAATTTTTTTCAGTAGAAGAATTTTTTATTTCTGCAGTCTTTGTTTCTGTTAACTTTGGCTGAAAGACCAGTATCTTAGTGTCACCTAAAAATGCTTTATTACACTTTCATGTGTTGAAGTCAAATTCTTTATATGAAGTTGGATCAGCATTTATTAGTATAAATCCCATGATCTCAATCTCCCAGCTCAGGTAGTTTCTCTGTTGCAGAGAAGGATAAAGTTTAACCAGGTAATGTGCACAGGAATTTTTTTGGCACCAGAAAGAATATCACAAATCCTTGCATGTTTGAGATCCCACAGTCCATGTATTCAGAGAGACAGCTGGATAATTTTCCTGTGTGTGAGGAGATTAGAGCAAAAGATGAAATGCTGATGAGCAGATGGTTTGGATGTCAATTTTATGTTCCCCTCACAGTCTTTAAAGCAATGCAGCAAAGAGAACCTGAACATGAGGTGGTTTCAGTGGAGCTGATTTGTAGTATAAATAAAAGCAATGAATCTTTTTGTTATCATTCACATTAGGCACAGAATAAAACCCGTGATTTGATTTTGAAGCATGACCTTTCAGAGTAACAAATGTTCCTGTTTCTAATGCTCACTGCTGCACATCATGTGCTTTAAATAACTGAGTAGGGCATTTTTGCTGTTCTTCTGTTTCACAAAATGGAATAGCTCACTAAAACTGTGTTGTCACCAAAAACCTGCCTGGAACATAAGCCAGAAATTATGTAAAAAGGAGAATAATTCATTTTTTTTCATCACAAGACCAGGTATCAGATGTCCTGTCTGTCAGTGATTGTTTCCTTTATCCTTGTGAACTTTCATTCTCTGAGAGAGACTGCAGAGGAGACTCTAGAACAATGGATGAGAATAGAAAAGAGTTCTTCAAATTCTTGGTCCTACCCACAGAAGTTTGGGTGAAGAGACAGAAGGGAGTAAAGACAAACACATTGATTTTCTACAAACCACTTTCCAACTGTGTTTCTCCAGTTTCATCTTTCTCAACAGTGCCCAAAAGGCATAAAGTCATTCCATCCTGATGTGGTGGTACCCTCTTTAAACTTTGATGTGTGATGAGGTGCCAGGCAGTGGAAAGACATGCCCCCTTAGTTTTCTGGATGAGCAACATCCTTTCCTTTCTTTACCTCCTTACATGTTCTAATACTGGTTTCTGGTCCCATCACAGATCAGAAAAGCATGCTGCACCATCAGGGTTGCATCTTTGAGGTGTTCAGCCATGCTTGAGTGGCAGCTGAAAGCATCTGCTGCATCTGCTAAGGTTACAGCGGCCTTGGCCCTCAAATGGGACAAGACGATGAAGGTTAAAACCCAGCAAGCTTCACTTCTGCTAACAGCAATGTTTGGCTTGACATCAACACTATTACAAGGCTCCTATTCCAAAGATCTTACAGTAATGCCAAATCCTTACCATTACAGTCTAATATTTTGGGGATCAATCTTCTGAATCAGCATCCTGTCTGAGGATTATCACTACCACAAGTGTCCATAAGCCCTCATTCCTCTTTCTCCCTGTAGGGAGCAGGAGGAAGGGCAGTGAGGGAGCTTTCCTGCTCCTGCTTAGCATGGCGACAATGGCTTTTCTCCTCTTTTGTGCACCTCCCACCATGTTGACTTGTCCTTGCCTGACCTCTCTGGCCAGTGTCTGGCTGGCCTTCCCAACCCTTCTGTGCTGTACAAACAGCTTCCCTCAGGGGAATGCCCATCCCTTCAGTGGGGGAATGGCAGTGGTGCAGCTCAGCCTTCAGGGCAACACACAAGCATTTTTGCTGTGGCTGAGAAAAGACCTCTGAAAGCAGGGCAGTGAGAAGTGATGGTTCCTATTCTAACACACCTGGTTTTCCCAAGCAGGCCGGGGTGGTGGATTGCTCCCCTGTTAGTCATTGGCCACTCCCTGGGATGGAAAGTGATGAAGCTGGAGGTTTTGCATTTCTAGCATCTGTGTAAATTTTACAAAATTGTGGCATGACTCCTAGACATTATCCAAATCCAGGATGTGAGTGTGAGCCAAAGCTGGAGTAGTCACCTGCAGCTCATCACTAGAGTTTTTATTAAAAATAAGTACATGATTCAAAAGCTGATCTCTGTAACAAATTGCTTCCTACTTTTCAGGCATGTGAAACAGCTAGTAGTTTGACTAAGTATGAAAAATAAGCCAGGTCTGTGTCTCAATTTTACTAAATCTTTAGCCATCACTCCCCCTTTGTTGTGGCTGCTATTTTGTCACCTGTTTGTCAAGTTTTTACCTCCATAGTGATCCAAGTGTCAAAGTTGTGCATCCACAACTTAGAAGAAGAGACCACAACCATAAAAATTTAAGTTGAAAACTGTTAAGTCTCTTAGCTATTTGTGTTTCATATAGTGTGAGCTCTTCTGCCCTGCAGGTTTTGTAAATTGTTGCACATGAAAGCAAGTGTACCATGATGCATGGAGGTGACTTACGTTCCCTGTCCTCATCCTCTTGGAGGTGACACCAGGCTCCTCTGGCAGCATGGCAGAAAGGATGTCATGTACCAGTCCTGGGGCAGTCCAGAGGCAGGTGGCAGTACACCATGCCAAGCACACAAGCCCAGCTCCCTGTGAAGCAGGGGGTCTGCACAGGATTTCAGATCCTCAGGATTCTTCAGATCCTTCAGGAGCTCAAGGAGGGCCAGAGCATCTTTCCATACTTTCTAGGGAGTGGGGCTGCCCCAGCCCCATAGAGTCCTGGGGATGAGGACCAAGGAACTGGGCTCTACAAGAAAGGGAAGGGTTAAGCCCACAGACCAAACAGCTCCTCATGGTTGCAGCTTTTATTTGGGTCAAGGGTGCCTGTCTGCTCCTTGGTCACACACGTGTAAACGGGTCACCCTGTCCTGGAGGCAGCAGGCAAGGCAGGAGCAGAGCCAGTGAGCACAAATGCAGCCTCAGGAGGACTATGGAAGAGGGCATTGGTGTTCACCCTGTTGTTCACAGTGATTCCTTGGGATCTCTGGGAACTGGATGCTGTGGTTTTTCCCATCTTAGGGCACCCACATTTTTTTCTGTGTGTGCACAAGTAGCAAGGTGAATAACTACAACAGGGAAAACAGGACTGTGCAGAATATGAGGTTTCAGGAAAGTGTCTTCCTAATCCACGAGCATGAGAAGCTCCATGAATACAGTGTAGTGCTGATTCCTCTGGTTTGCTCACCAAGAAAACAACAACAACAACAACAACAACAACAACAAAGGTATACAGTTTTTATATTATTTTATTCACATTGGAAAACTTCTGACACAGGAAATTTCTATTGCTCATTGAACAATGAAGTCAGATTTGAAAACCAATCCCACCTCTGTGTCTAGGAGGACCATGTTACCTTAGACCGGTTGTGACCCATACAGACATATTTAGGAACTTCTCAGAAAGTCTGAGAAATGGGTGCTGTAAATATTTAAGATTATGAACAGTTTTGTGGACTTTTCTGGGACTGAACTTGATAGTAAAGCACCAGATAACAAGCGCTTGCAGAACTGGGAACACTGCCCCCACTATATAGAAAACTACATTTTTAGGAGGATGAAAACCCTCATTTTTTTTGGAAAAAAAATAAGAAACCCAAGTTATTTAAATGATCTGAAAACAGCTTTGCTTAGGGCAGTTAAAGTGGAGAGATTTTTAGATTTTTTGAAGAAATGTTTTACAAGATTTGCTCTGGAATTCTTACTGAAGCCATTATTAAAAAAAAAAAAAAAAAAAACCTAAACAACCCAAAAAAAACCCAAAAAAAAACCCCAAAAAGCAAACAAAAAACCACACCAAAAAAAACCCCACAAAAAACCCCCCAAACCCCCCCCAAAAAAACCCAAAAACCCACCAAAAAAAAAACCAAAAAACCAAAAAAAACCACTCCCCCCAAAAAAGAAACCTCTTTTGCTTCAGAAAAACACAGCCAGACCTTGTTTAGTATACTGCTGAGGTTATAGCCCTTTTGGCACTGGTGTTCTTGGAGGTCTTGGACTAAATCCAGCACAACAATTGTAATTGTAAGTTGGCAATTACAATCGTAAGCTGGCATTTCACCCCAACTTACAGTTCAAAGTGAAAGTTCAGTGTTGGGATGGGTGTGAGCAGGAGAAAAGCTGGGGGACCAAAGCCTGGTTTACAGAAACATACAGTCAGGATTAGCTGTTCAAGGAACCATTCTGCAGCTGTCAAATAAATTCCTGCACTTGCTAAACACTGTCTGTCAGTGCTATTTCTCAGGTTAAATTTCACTTCTGTTGCAATTGTAGTCCTGTCAGGGGAGCAACTGAAGTGGCTAATTTGGCCTCTTTTATTTCTTCCTGATTCTCCTCTCAATTTGCACTTAGGCTTTTCTAACACATCTTTTTCCTCTGCCTCCCTCTGGCATACATTTGCTACTCAGGAAACCACAGGCCAGTTGTTATGAGAAGAATTTTCCTGTCACCCACGAGTGCTGTACAAAGTATGTTTATACAGTATTTTGGAATTTATGCAGTGGTTTGGGAAATGTGTAGGCATCCAGATGATCGTTCTTATGACCACATATATGGTGCTGTGAAAGCATTTCAGTTGCAAGACATGTAACAGATAGCTTAGTTCCTGATGCTCTTAACTGTTATTCTGGACTGGCAAGACATAAATGTGGGATGCCCAGTGATCTCTTTGCAGCTCCTGGACCATGTATCCAGTGGCACTGGTCACCTGGCAGGGCTTGGTGGGTCAAACCTTGAATTTGATGACATTCACTCTTCCCACTACCCTGCTGTAAACCAAATGGTGGATGCTCACTATTTCAGGTGTACCAGTCTTGTAAGGGCTGCTGCAGGGATGAAAAGGGCAGGACTGTGCTCCTGTGATGGACAAGACGCCAGCAAAATGGGAGCATGGCTCAGCATCCTGACTCATTAAAAAGCATTGTCCCTCCAGCATGCTTGCCAGCTTGTTCAAATATTCTTCATTTTTGCTGTATGCTGCCAGAGATGTAATCCCTTGTTAACTGGAAAATGTTTTATTGGTGCTTGTTCCTGCCTCTGTTTTCTCCTAATGTGCAGCACACCAGGGAAACACAGTGTGTCAGGAGAAAACAAGTCTCAGAAAGGAACATTTTGAGATGGGTGCTTTTGTACTTGCTGCACACTTACACCTGCCTTTTTCCTTATGGACTGCAGTGTAGGCACATGCAGCTCAAAATAGCCAGGCCATCAGGAATAAAGATATTGGCTGGGGTTTTTTAAAACCTGCTTTTTTTAGTTTTTAACAATATACACAGTTCCTGAATTCTACTTGACTGAAAAACAAACCCCTGAGCTTTACATCTCTCTTACCTAGTTTTTAACCTGCCTCTCTGCCATTATCCATGAGAAAACAATTTATTTATTTTAAAAACAAAATAACTTATTTGGCAGCTGCTGCCTGACAGAAAGCCAGGAGGCCTGTGGGAGATTTGTAATCTAAAGATTTTTTTGCTGTTAGCCTTTTATAGCAGGGCACTGCATAGCCAAACCAACCACCTTAGACCACATGTCACCACTGTTAATTCCATTTGTCAATGCTAAGGGTTTCCCTAATTGACCTGCTTGAATCTTTTTGCATATTTTTTGCAAGTCTTTTCTAGCCATTTGTTCAGATCGCCTTTCAAAAGAGCAGCAAAGGGTTTGGCACTCAGATACCAGAGCTCTGTAAGAGATTACATGGTTGTTAGAAGTTTAAATTTAACTGACATCCTACTTTTCATATATATGTCTGTGAGAAAAAAAACCCCAAAACTGTCTGGAAAGGCACAACACTGATGCCATTTGGAGCAAGGTACATTGCCCTCTTCCTGACTGTGACTCAGACATTAGGTCTGTACAAAAAAATCTACTGCTATTTTTTCCTTTTTTTTTTAATTTCTTCGGTGATATAAAAACCCAAATCATTGAAAATGGCCATACTGTAGGAACATAAAAATTTCATCTAAGGGTGAAAAGAGAAACAAATGAATTAAGAAAAAAAGCAAGAACTCCCTGACCCCGTATTTTCCATAGCAGACTACAGCAGGAATTAAAATGAATGCTAGCAGATGGGGAGTGGAAAAGTTTGCTGCTGCTAACACTGAGGTGGTACTGCTGTATGTAACTGTAAAAGCAAGGACTGTTTCCATTTCACTCTGCACGTTTGTTTTGCTTGCATTTTCCAGACTCATCTCCCAGGCATCTGCACATGCTTGGCCATTGATACATGAAAAATCTAGGAAACAAGCTTTCTCTGCCCATATCTCTCTCCCTTTGGTATGTGTCCATTGCAGCAGACACTGCTGTACTTCTGTATGACTAAGAACAACTTTCAGTACTTGAAAAATAAACAAAAATGTCCTTCTAGACTGGTGTTCACAAGCGTCTGTTCAACAAAATATTTATCAGTGAAGTACTAAAGCATAAGTTTAATGATATCCACATGCTCAGTTCCATTAGGTTTAATGGTCTTTGAGCCCACATTCAGAATCAGATGCATGCTGATGGATGTTCAGAAGAGTGTTGGCTTGCCTACAGTCTCATGACTCTGGGAGCTGAGGGTGTCACACTTGCTGGGTAGTTGCTTTTCTTCTGTCAGCAGCAGCAATTCAGAGTCATGACTACTAACTTGAAAGGACTGGTGGTCATTTTCCTCCAGCAAAAGGATGTGCAGAGTGGAATGGATGAGCAATTTCTTTCTGAGACTGGGATTTGGTGGCTGAATGGCTGGGAGGAGGCCTTACTTTTGCTGAAAGAGAGAATGGAGGTAAAGCCATTGCTGGGAAGCTCTTGTCATGTTTCCCGAGAAGATTTCTTGAGAGGATCTGCTGTTCACTGCAAACCTGTCCAGCCATAAGCCAGGCTGAGAAATATTTCAGGGTACCAGAATATAGTATCTCAAGCAGGAGTGACTTTGTGTTTGGAGGAAGTTAGAAAGCACCCAATGCACGGGCAGGGTAGGAGCCCCCAGGGACTGCATCCAGCCATGTCATCCCCCTTCCCTGGGGCAGGAGAGCAGCCCTCCTGGAGCACTGATGGACTTACCCAGGGAGGCAATGGAGTTTTGCCATTCTTCAGTAGCTGAGGATATGGCCTGAAGGGAAATGGAGGAATGCACATGACAAATGAGGCAGGAAGGGAGGGGGGGCATTTTTGGTACAAAAGGAGCCTTAACTTTACCAAGTTTTCAATTTAAAAAAAAAAGGGGTGGAAAATAAAGAGATGAGGGGAAATTGCCCACTGATTACCAATACAAATGGAGAGCCAAAGTAAACAGACTTTACAAGAGGGTTATGAAGAGGTTAGCATAAAGTTTCTCTTCACCTTTTGACCCATATTATGAGTCACTCCAAGATAAGACTGAGCAGAGAATTGTCATATGGGAAACTAAGCAAAGGCATCTTTTCTCCTAAATAAATAAATGCTCTGCTCAAGGGGAATTACAGACATGTAAGTTGATTTCTCTTTCTCTCATGTCCTTTAGTTTTGTGTTTCTGGGCACTGCTTTAGGCACTTGAAGTGCTGAAAAAGTTAATTGTCTATACAATCATCCCCTCTCTGCTTGGGCTCCAACAAGCAGCAAGCAGCTTTATCTAAAGAATCCCATGAGCTTTTTGGGTGTTTCTAAAGGCCAACTGAAATCCTTGACAGTCTTCTCTTGATGTGTGTGGTAGGATCCATCTGGTAGGTTCTGCTGCTGGTGCTGGGTGGGTGTGCTGCCTGTCACTGGGCAAGCCTCTGAACTAATGATAGCCCGTGCTCGTATTTGGGTTTGCAGAAGTCAAGCACAGAGTCATGGAAGGCAGAGCAGAGCAGAGATATGACTGGCTGCTCTCCACCTCTCACAGGTGGGTTTTGCAGACAGCTGTTCTGGTAACAAAACTAAGCTAATTTTTAGTTACTGCGGGGTATATCTGCATAACAACATTGTGACCTGCCAGGAAGCCGTGGTTGCTGCTGGATACTCCACTGCACAAAGTGGCACTTGATACAAAGGCAGTAAAAATGTCTTGAACTTGTCCTGACACACATTTGGATAGGGCCTTATCTTATTCTTTGGACCTTGACACAAAAGATAGGATTGCTCTTTTTTGGTACTGAAGAAACCCCTCCCATGAGATCACATGCCCATCTCTCTCTGAAACAAGTAATTTGTCTGCTAACTGTGGGCCCAGTACTCAGCAGTTGTCCCTGAGCTTGCCCCAACAGTGTCAGAGCAGGCTGGGGGGATGTACAGAGCTGAGGGCTGTGAAGCCAAGGCATGAGGAAATGGTGAGGTTTGCTACACAGATGTATTTTTGGAACAACACTTCTTTATAAAGGACCAGTGATAATGAACCAGACCTAAAGAACCAACAAGTAATTCAAGCAGATGGTGTTCCCCCATACTCTCACATGGTAACTCCTCTAACATGGTGCTCCAGCAGTGCCTGATTGCTGGGGAATGGGTGTCATGCAACGATAAGAAATTATTTGGTTTTATTTTTAGTTATGCTCTTTCTTCATGCAAGGAGTTTAGTTTTATCTGCTCTGACACCATCATTGGACAAATTTCAGTTCAATGAGTTTTGTTTGGATTGGAAGAGAAACTTCTACATTTTCTCCCATCAAAATTGGCATTCATCACCTTGCAAAGAGAGACTGTATGAATAAAAGCCTATCAGTGCAAATCTCCCTCTCCCACCACCTCTCCCCTTCAGCTCAAACCCTTGCAGGTGACTCACTGCCTTCCCTCCTGACACCTGACAGCCAGCACATGGTACACTTCATGTGTTACTGACTGCCACCACACCATTGAATTTACCTGTGCATTTAACTCAGCTCTTTTCTGCATTATCTACTTGGACAGCACCGTCTGTGGGATAAATGACTGGAACACAGCAGCCTTCTTCCATGGCAGTACTTGGATAAATAAAAAATAATTGCAATAATAGTAATAAAACCAGCACTAGTAACTATGGCAGCAGAAACAATAAGCAGGTTGTCAATTTCACTCTTTAGTGAATACAGATGCTTGGAAAATTAAATCACATCAGTCCCTTATGAACAGCCAATCCATGAAAAAATTATATGCACAGGACTAAGGTGCTTGCTTGTTGTGTCATGGTCACGGTCCTGGAAGTGCTCTTGGAGCATGGCAGACAGAGTGAGGTATCTTTATATAGTTCCAGGAGAAAAATGTTTAGGATGAATGTCATCACCTTGCAATTCCTGCTGATATGCACAGGGTAAATGCCACTGCTCAGCCTGTGCAGAGAGGCCTGTTGATCTGCCATAGCTTGCTCTGACAGCTGGTGACAGTCCTGGACCTTGATGAGGTGTGATAATTAACCCAGGATGCCTTCGTGCACCGAGATGACAGAACTCCCTCAGAACTCCAGGGAGTATCATTTTAGTAGGATTTAACTGACAGATGAGAAGCCCTGTTTTCAAAACAATGTTGCTGATCTAAAACAAAATGGCAGATAAGCTTTCAAAAACATTAAAAAAAAAATCCTTGCAAAATTCAGAAGTTTGACCATAAATGCCCCCAAAAGTTTATTTTTATTGTTTTCATGGGTGGAAAACAAGTTAGAGGATCCTTCCCAGAACCACAGGGCCAATTTCAACCTCAGCATGAGGCCATCTCTACCAGCAGATGTTTAATTTATTGCACTGAACTGCTGGAGCATCATGTTTGAGGCTGCTTCTTTGATTGATATGTGAAAGTTAAGAAGAACCCAACCAAAATACCACAAGCCCAAAGGAAACAGATCTTGTTTTGCTGTCAACAGCCTGACAGAGAATGAGGCCCCATTTTCCCTACAAGCTATCAAAGACTAACTTGATCAAGTCATATGAGATAAACGGAGATGACACGGTCGTGCTGGGACAGGAAACACGCCTCCAGCAGCAGCAACAGAGTGTGTGTGTGTGTTTGCTAAGGAAAGGGCAAGGGTCTTGTTGTCTCAAGCTGCAGCTTTCTGCCTCAAAAGGCTTTTGTGAGCAAGTGTGAACACGCCGGGTCTTTGCTGTCCCAGCCATCGATTGTGGTGGGAAACCAGGACCTTCTCTAGAGATAGCACTCATGTGCTGCAGGGAAAATAACTCTGGTTTGGGCTTTTAATTACTTTTTGTCGTAAAAAAGCTGAAAACACCAGTCTGTTTGAAACTTTTAATTAAAACACTCAAGTGAGCCAGAGATATTTTCTTAAGTGATAGACTTCCTTAGCAGGACCTCAAGAAGTAGGGTCCTGTCTGTTCTGGGTTCCTGACTGCTCTGGCTGAAGCAGGGGAGTATGTGATAATTTTCAGGCTATTCTGGCATTACAGCTTTTCTCCAACAAAAATCCCATCCTGGACTTAAGGTTAGTCAATACTGACATACTTCTGCTTCGTTTTCAAAAGAACAGAATTTTTGAACAAAAATGTTCTGAAAATCATTTCATTGCGTGACGTGCATTTGCAGCGTGTTCAAATGTGGATAGTAGTAAGTACTTTCCCAGCAGTAAAGTATTCTGCATTTTTCAGTCAAATATCTGGGAGAAAAATGTTTAAAACTTGCAAACTATAAAGGAGAACCTGCTCCCGCAGTCAGATAAACCTACACTGAAGAGCTGCTTTCAACATTTTAATGGCAGTTTTTATTTCATGTCCAGATACTAGTTTGAGGGTGAAAATGTTTCGCAAATGTATTTTTGACAGGATAACTCCTGAGGCACTGAGATAAAGGCAAATAATGTGAAGACAGGAGATGTGACTTCATTCTGCTTTGTGAAAGCATTTTGGCTTTTTCCCAGTCTGGAACAAAAACAGCTTTAGGCTCCCTCATAAGTCTGTCCCATAGCAGTGTCACTTCCTGCCTAGTCAGATAGCAGTGTTGACCAGGTGGCTGGTTTTTTTAGCACTTCAGTGGATTCTTGAGAAACTGTGGAATGAACTATGAAAAGGAATAGCACACCCATGCAAATCCCCTAGATGACCTCATCTTTCATGTTATATTCAATTCATCTCACCCTGGCTGTGATGCTTCTGTTTCCAGCCCACCACAGGCAACTTAACTGATGATATACAAGTGCCCCAGAGTTTTCCTGCTTTCAGCTCTCTCAAGCACACATGGACAAAAGAGCCCATCATCTTCCTGGAAAAGATTATGTGGCCAGTGGGAATCAGAGTATGTCTGCAACATTTTTTCAGAGTCTCTTGTAGCAATTAGAAGGACTTCTTGTGGGCTAGAACGAGGGCCTTTCAATCCCCCCAGGCATGTGTTGAAAGCTGTGTTCAGACTCAGGACAGCACCAGCTACATTCAAGTGAGAATCAGAACTTTTCATCCTGAATATGCAGAATTAGAGGCATCTATCGAAAAAGAAAAAGCAATTCAGATACTGTTTTCAGGTTGCCATTTCTAATGTAGAAGGATCTTGACCATAGGATGTAGAGCTCTCACATGCAGGGCAGGAGATGGACTTTGTCAAGGAGAAGTCTGCTCCTTTCTCTGAGGTCATGGGAAATGGAGAGATCCTCATGTCACCAAGGTGTCTACATTCATCTGGGGACAAGCTGTAGCCTCCAGACTTCTTGCAAGGTGGGGAATCTCAAACATCTCAAAGATTGGTGAATCTTCAACATCTTCATCACCAACTTGGATGCAGGACGAGAAGAAACACTAAATAAGCTTGTCAATGACACTAAACTGGGAGATGCTGTTGACTCCCTCCAAGGCAGAGAGGCCCTGTAGAGAGACCTCGACAAATGGGCAAATACTGGGCAATCACCATATAAGTGCTGGATTCTGCACCTGGTTGGGGCAACCCTGGATGTACAGACAGACTAGGGAATGAGATGCTGGAAAGCAGAGCCACAAAAAGGGACCTGGGGGTCCTGGTCAGTGGCAAGTTGACCAGGAGTCAGCAGTGCCCTGGCAGCCAGGAGAGCCAACCCTGTCCTGGGGGGCATCAGGCACAGCATGGGCAAGGGGAGGGGATTGTCCTGCTCTGCTCTGAGCTGGGGTGGGCTCACCTCCAGTGCTGGGGGCAGTTCTGGGTGCCACAATGTCAGAAAGACATTGAGCTGTGAGAGAGTGTCCAAAGGAGGGCCATGGGGATGGTGAAGGGCCTTGAGGAGAAGCCGTATGAGGAGTGCCTGAGGTCGCTTGGTCTCTTCAGCCTGGAGGAGACTGAGGGGAGACCTCACTGCAGTTACAACTTCCTCATGAGGGGAAGCAGAGAGGCAGACGATCTTTTCCCTGTGGCAACCTAAGGAATGGCCTGAAGCTGCGTCCAGGGGAGTTTAGCTTAGACATTATGAGAAAGTTCTTCGCCAAGAAGGTGGATGAGCACATGAAGACGCTCCCCAGAGAAGAAGTGGTCACAGCACCAAGACTGGCAAAGTTCAAGAAGCATTTGGACAATGCTCTCAAGCACACGGTGTGATTCTTGGGTGTCCTGAGGAGAGCCAGGAGTTGGACTTTGATGATTCTTCTGTGTCTCTTCCAACTCAGATTATTCTACGATTGTATGAAACCTCTGTCATAACAAACATTAACCTTTCTTAGCTGTATTTCACTGCTCATGAGATAATTTTTTCAGTCTGTTTTAGGACTGGAGAATTTCAGTAAAATCACAACAGCTTCCTTGCATTAACCAACATATGATCTGTAGACAGATCTGAATTTTAGGATTTGTTCTTTCCCCGTTTGAGAGGAAGATGTCTACTTAGTCTTCCTTCAAAGATACAGAGAAAAACACTCTTTTTGTGAATTTTGTTATGGTAAAAATATGTTCATCTTGAAAGGAAATGTCCCACATGTTATGTGTGTTTTGCAGCACACACACTGCAATTCCAGGTAGCCAGACCTTTCTTCTGGAATGAAATTAGGCGATGGCATAACTCATTTCATGCACCACATGTGCTTTCTTTAATTTCAAGGATTTCATTGTGCTTTGCAAATGTCAATTGCTTAAGGCACACAGCTCAACTAGGTATAATTTATGGTTTTTCATGATATTTATTACCGAGATCATTTAAGTGGAACCCAGGTGTTCTGGGATAGAAACCCTTCCTCCTCAGCAGGCAGCACTCCCTGGCCCTCAGGGAGAGACCATTTTCTTCAAAGTGATTCCCAGGAATTCATTTCCTCAGCCTGTGATTAGGTTTTCTAGCTTTCCTCAGTTCTGAACTGTGGTCTTTTACATTCATGCAGCTGGGCATATATCTGAGTTCTCAGGGCATGGATGCCAAAATTGACAATCCTGATGAGACTTCTTCTTATGTGTAGAAGTCTAAAATGAATATCTACTTCCCTGTTGACTCCACATCAAGTGGGACATTTTTCAGTCCTTTCTTTAGACTGAATGTGAGATGATAAAGAACAAATTTTCATGCCTGAGAGTGAATATTGCATCTGCATTTGACTTTGCAAAGTGCTTAGGCTACTTTAATTCTAACCTGTTTTTGCGCATTCATGAGGGTGGAAATTGAAAAAAGTTTCCGGGGGCTTTAAAAGTGACTGAATTGCATTGATTTTGCTCTGGTAAGTTTTATAATTCTTTTACAGAAGTGAGGTAGCTAACTCTTTTAGGGCTGTGGTTTTCTACATTACTAGTTGTAGTCATCTCTTAAAGTGAATACCAAGCTGTGTTCTAAGCAGTGCCAGTGTAGTTCAGTCCCAGTTTATAAATCTATTCTTATTATTGATAGCAATATGCATCTTTTAGCACATGAAACATCAGAAAGTTAGGCTATATGAAATATCAGAAATTAGGCTATATGTATGGCCATCTTTTACTTACCCATTTGAGTTTCCACATAAAATCTGGAAAAAATACCACTTTCCATTATTTGACCTCTGTTATATTGAATGGAGACTGGAAAACATCATCAGTGTTTTGAGTGATGTCTTAACAAGGGACCAGGGATTCTGAAAAAATCAAAAGAAAATATGTATTTAATGGATGTATATAAAAATGTTTTCCTTAGTTTTATAGTTTAATTGATTCCCAGGTCTTCTGTCTTTAATAAATGGCTTCATTTCATTGCAATTCCCCCTATGAGATCATCTGCATTTGAATCAAAGTACTGAAATATGTTTTGACCACCATGACTATTTTGAGATATATTTACAGAGTACATTGACAGAGGCATGTTCTTAACTTGGGTTTTGGCACTATAACATGTTCATGGAGAGGAGAGAAGCAGAAAAGTTTCCACATCATTGTTGGCAAAGGGAAGATAGAAGGGGAAAAGGGCTAGAGTATCTCCTCACAAATTAATAACTTCAGGCAGAGCTTTGGGACTTGACTGGCCCTGCCTTTTTGTGCTGGGATGTGACTTGGGATACCTGATCCCCAAAAGAATGTGTCTGTAGCTGGACCATTGGCTGTATACTGCTACACTGGCTGTGTAGCAAAAGGAAAGTTCTCCCTGATGACAGCCTTGGGCAGAAAAAATAGAGAGGTTAGGCAACTTGTCTGAGACAGACTTAGGAAATCATCAATAGGTTCAGAACTAGCTGACATTTGTAAAATAAGAGAGAGAGCGAGACATCTGCAATGTGATGTTCTGGTCTTGCCTGTGAGAAAGGGTTCAGCCTCAGCAGATAACAATTTGCCATGAGCAGCCTTGTGGACTCCCTGTTTTGTTTGTGCTCTCTGACCCTGCACACAGTCTTCTGGACCTGGTCACCCTCCCTGTGCAGCCCCCTGGGACCCTCCAGTGCCTCATCTTCCTGGTATGAAATTAGCTGCATCGCAGACTGCTCAGGCTTGTTGATAACCATGTGGAAATAATCAACTGCTACAAGCAGCCTTCGGCACAGCAAGAGCTGCTGTTCAATACACAAACTAAATCAAACCAGCTTTCCTTGTGAGAAATGCTTAGGACTCAGCCCTTATCAAACTAGGCTTAAGATGAGTGCAGCAAAGGGCAGTTATTTGTAGGTGATGAGAAATAGTGCTATGACACCTTTTTCTCTCTGGCACGGAGCCAGTCAGAGACTAAAGTGGCTTCCAGGACTAATCAGGGTTCTGGCAAGCCTCTGCTCACACATCTGCCATCCCCCCTGCCTTTGGGACTGCTTGGAGTTGCAGCTGCTGAAGCACACCTGGTTCTGCCAGCCATCATCGTTTGCCATTTGTGAGCAACCTGCAGCCATCCCTTAGCACAGGTTTTCTGTTCCAATCCAGGACAGAGACCTTGATGTCTTGATCTTCTTCTGTACCAGGGCCCCCTGAAGATTTTAGCTGTCCTGCCTCCCTTGTACAAGAGGACAATCTGATTGCTGGAGAAAGAGCCACCAGTCCAGTTAGAAAATGCCAATGGGAACTGGCACACCATAATAGAGGGGGAGCTCCACAATCTGTATTTAGAAAGGACAGGAGAAAATCTCAAAACCTAAAGATGTTTTACTAATGGGAGCCAAAGTCCTGACTCATTCACACAGTGGCTTAAATCAATAATTGCTTACTGTGGTCAGAATGTGTCATATGCAGGTCACCATTGCTTCACTGTGTTTCTAAGTCTTGTATAAGCTCACAGATGGGCAAGCAAAAAAGAAATAATTTGAATGGCTATTTATCTCCAGACAATCCAGGGCTCTGGGAAAAAGTGCTGTGGGAAGATATCTGTCTTCTTGTGTGTTGCTTTCTGTTGACACGGAAAACTAAAATTTAGGGCACTGTGTGCAAACACGTGCTTGCTAACATTTGTTATTCAGAAAGCAACAGATTTCAGTCAGTTTTGGTCCATCATTGAGGCACATCTCACTCCTCAGGTGTACTAGCAACAGCATGTCTCATGTGGAATTACCTGAAGGCGAAAGGAGAGGCACAAGCAGGAGTTCCTTGGTGTGGTAGTTTTGGAGGTATGAACCAGCCCATAAGTAGGAAGCAGTACACGGGGCCTCAGGGTCCTGAGGAGACACAGGCAGGGGAGAGGTACAATAATGAACCTGCCTCTGTCACCTCTGCACGGAGAGGATTTAGGGTAGAGATGACCATACACAGAGACTGTTTTAAGCAATTTGGGGAGCAAAGCCCCCCACATGTTACACCCCAGAGCATGGGGAGGGAGGGTGAAAAAGCAGAGGAAGCAGGAGAGGGGCAAGTGACTTGTGGAGGTAGCTGTCACCCCCAAAAAGGCTGGAGCTGGCAGGTCAGCAGGCTTATTAGAACTCCATCTCCCCAAGGGTGAGCTTTGATCCCATGCTGTTAAAGTCTTAGTATTGGTCAGCAAGTAAAAAGCAGGCCAGAAATGTACAGCTTTATTGACTCTTGTAAAAACAATTTAAGCAGACCAGTTTACATTCTTCCTTCTTGGAAACGTTGCACCAGACCTCCTCAATTTAGCCAGCATCTCCATTCCTGAGGCATCCTGTGATGGGGAGTATCAGCTCTCTTGGTCTCATGAGACCAGGGGTTAGCTGTGTTTTGCTTCTTAAAGAGAGCCAAGTACTATAGCTTGCTTTTCCCCCCTTTCAGCTCTGTACACAAAGAGCAGATACAGATGGGTTCTGACATATCAATCCCAGCTGTTGTGCGTGATAGGCAGGAGAAAGAAGGGACCAGCAATCATTGTGCCAGCAAGGAGCTTCTACAAAAGAAAATCCTGCTTCTAGAACACCAAGAATTATAGTTTTGCCTTCTACAATATGAAAACTGAGTGGTTTTTCTCATGTGCAAGAAGTGGGAAGCAGAGTGAAGAATGTATTTTGTCATGTATCCCAAAGCTGAGGGTTAAATTGTGATCCTCACAGTGTTTCCCACATGTACAATCCTCTTGATGGGACAAAACACACGATTACTGCAACACCCATAAAGACTGGGTGACTGCACCCAACCCTTGGGTTGTGTGCTGGATATTGCAGTACTGCCTTCATGGAGGAAGATATTTAAGTGTCCCAACCCGGGTCATATGATAGGCTCCCACAAAAAGGCAACATTTAAGAAGAGCAGAAATTAATTCACCAGTATGCTAAAGGAAAGAGTATTTTGGGAAACACTTGAGAAAATTGATCTTGTGTCGTAGGAGTCCTCTGATACAACAAAGCTCAATAAAACAGAGGACAGGTACAGCTGTTACTGAATAAATGGGGCTTCTGGTGAATGAAGAGTTTTCATTGCTATTGTTCATCAAGAAAACATTACCCATGATTGTATGACATGTTTTAATCAGAAAAGGTCAATTAGGCATGTGGCACTACATTAATTGCAGACAAAGCTGCTGAAACCTTTAGAGGTTCAGCTTGTGCATGGAATACAGTTTAGAAGTTTTGCACTTTTATCTGTTTAATCAAGTATCTACTTGCTCTTTTGAATATCTGTAAAAATGTAGCAATGCATTCCTCACTGTTCGAAAAAAATTGACTTAGTCTCTCCCAGAAAGTTAATTTGGGGATTCTTCAAATGATTTAGAACAAATTGAGTATATTTCTCAACCAAGGTGTTCAGTGCTTAACTAGGAAAAGACGTTAGGAATAACTTTGCAGCATAATGGACAGTGAAGCTTTGGAACATATTTCCCACGGAGCCCATAGAGTTTCCATCACTTCAGGTCTGGAGGACAGGATTGGACAAGTGCCAGTCAGGCATTACTTAGCTCTCCCTACCCAAGGGTATGGGAATGGAGTGGACAGTCATTCTGCTCTCCTTCTACAAGGGCAACATATGTTCATGCAGAAACAAATAGGACAGAGCTTTCATGTGTTGTTCTCATCAATGATCTCATTGCTGAAAAGGTCCTGAATAAGCAAGAGGATTATTTTAATGAGTGTAAAACATAACTTTAAAGTAGCTGAGCTAAGTCAATAAGTATTCTCTAAAAGTTGCTAGAATTCATTCTGTGTGATGGGATCCTTAGGGAAATTTTGCTCACATGCTTGATTAAGAATCATAGATTCTAAATAGGCTTTTGAGTAGGTTCAGTTGGAAATCATGAAGTATGGTGAGGTTAGAAGAGACTTGGGGCCATATTTTATGAAATGAGCCTGAAGTTGATGTAAGTGGCCAACTAATCTGAGGGAGCAATTCATCAGGTTTTTCCTTTGCCTCTTTTCTATGTCCTTATGTGAGGGGAAAAAAAGCTGATGTGATCCAGATGGATTAAGCATGCTAGTCAGATTATCCCTGTGGATGCCCTTCATCTGCTCACAATGCTCAGTCAAAAATATCATCTGGCACACCATATCACATTCAGAAAAGCAGGAAAATTTATACAGGTCAACTACAATTTAATCTTTTTTTCTGAACCAAAAATATGCAGGGTAGGTGACTTTACAGGTAAACATATTGGTTCAAATATTTGTTGTGATATCTAAAGAAGAAAGGTTTGTAATTCCCTATTATTTTAAAATACCTGTTATATTAAAAATTAAATGTAAAATCATTTATGGGTAGTTTATTTTATTTATCCTCTTCTCTCTTCATGCCTCCAATCAAACTCGTCTCTGAAGGCAGCTATCCTAAAGAAATCTTTTTTTGCAGATTTCATACAGCCCCACATCTCAGATTTAATCTTGCTTTTACCTGGTGCTAGCTATTTTTTTCCTATATCACCTCTAAGAAATGCTGATCGATGAGAGAGATGTCAGAGTTTTTTTCTCAGTATTTATATTCTTATTTTCCTAGTTTTTATACCCAGAAATCTTGGTCTTGGGGGCAAGAAACCAGCTGTTGGCCTTTTATACTTTTATACTATTTTAGCTGCTGAATTTAATTTTAAAGTGCCAAAGGAATAATGTCATAACCTGTACAGAATGAATTGTTGTCTCTTTCAGAATGGCTGGTTTAGACCGTTGGATCTTCAAATGATGGAAAATTAAGCACCTCTATAGCTTAGATCATAGTTATAGTATTTTCCACCAGCAAAGAAGGTAGTGCAGTGTCGCAATAGGACACAAAATAAACCGACACGCACACTGGAACTGCAAGGTAAGAAGAAGGGAAGTTTGTTTTTTGACTCCAATATTTATAGACTTTCAAAAGTGACAGTGGATTGGAGGATGAAATTGCCACCTCTCCAATGACACTGGACAAACCAACAGTGCATCAAATTTCTCCTCCTCCAGAAAGGAATGCAAAACAATAATTATTTACATAAAAGTGTGTGAGAAACTCCATTACAAAAATGTAAACATGGGAAGACTTAGGAGAACTTAGAAGAACAGGGTGACAGTGCAGTTTATACTATATAAAAATTAAAATAAAAATAAAATTTAAACAATTTGTGCTTGTACTTGAATATCTGTCTCACAATGGATGAAACCATGAGAATGTGAAATTCTCCAAGATTACCAAAAAGGGTGCATTTTCCCCCCCTTGATGCCAAATAACATTTCTGGATTTGAGCAGAGAGGTTTGTCTGCTCCTCTGGGAAGGCAGCCTGTCTGGCTTTGCTGGGGCAAAGACCAGTTTGACCCATCCAAACTCTTTTCAGAGAAGAACCCCCTGGAAATTGCACGTCTGCCATTTTTGGCTTGGCATTCATTGAGGACACTGTCAAGAGCAGTTGCTCCAGACTTGATGAGACCCTTGCCTTTGGTAGACATGCTGAATTGCTGTATGTTTCTGGGGGATAGAAGAAGTCTAACCAAATGCAACAGCTTTTATTGAAGTTAGTAAGCTTTTCCTTCTGTGTAGTTCTACAGAACATGTGTCTGTACATCAGGTTTCAGAGTTTAATTCCTCCATTAGCACTGCACGGCTTAAAGATAAAAGGCTGAAGGAGACTTTGGGGTCCAGTGAAACTGCATGTGTGGCTTTTCGTTAAAACCTAAGAGGTTGTGCCAGCAGAAGGCTGGCTAACTCATTGGCGGAGTTTTATGTCAAGGATTTGCATCCTTATCATGGCCAGTTTTATGATATGGATTTGCTACAATGCTGTGATCTCTGGGAGAGTGATCACAACAGGTTGTAGGAGAATAAATTCATGGGAGTGCTCAGAGCTGAGCACTGGAAGGTATAGATCACTGAATATCCTGTCTAAGGCCTCTGGAGACAGGAGGAGACTGCAAAGCTGAGACATTGACTCCAGGGAAGTGGCCTGGACAGTAGAGTTGAGCATCATCAGTTTCCAGAGCAATGAACACTTCCGAGTTCAAAAGCTCTGCAGTCCTGAGCAGCATCCAGACCCTCACAGGGATAAGGTGGAGCTGTCACATCTTAAACATGTGCTTAATTTTAAGAATGTGAACAATCCCACTGACTATGTGGTTAGAGTGTACTCCACTTTGCTGTGTGCTGCCTGCTGAATTCACAGAATTCACACAGAATTCACAGAATTCACAGAGAATTCACAGAATGACTGGGTTGGAAGAGACCTTCAACAAGATCATAGAGTCCAGCCCATGCCCTAACACCTGAACTAAACCATGGCACTGAGTGCCACATCCAGTCTTTTCTTAAACACATCCAGGGATGGTGACTCCACCACCTCCCCCGGCAGGCCATTCCAGAACAGGCAGAGCAGAGGGGAACAGTGCATCTCCACCACTGCTGCTCACTGGAGAGTTGCATGTCTGGCTATGGCTGGGCTGGCCCCAACATTGTGCACCAGTTGTGCCTCCCTGTCTGCACACACAGCAATTCACAGGAGTGCTGCTGTAACAACACTGTGGTTTAGTTTAAAAAGCAAGCCTGCTGGCAAGCTGGAGAGGTAATCTCCCCTCTCTCTCCCAGTTGTCTTCTAGCTGGAGGGAACCATGCCAATCAGTGTGTTGTAGATTATTCAGATCCTGGCAGGAGCATTCAAAATGAAAAGGCAAGTGAATAGGGGTGGAAGGGGAAGACTTTGATTCAAACATACTCTGTTCTTTTGATTGGGTGCCAAGAGCTCTTGTGATCTGAGTGAAAGCTGTTATTACTCAAACTGACAAAAGTCCTCCAGACCTTTCTCCACACCTGGAAATAGGATGGGTGGAAATTCTATTACTTCACTTATGTACATGAAATTAGCCATCCAAGCCCAGGTCAGTCCCCTCAAGTCTCCTAGGGAGAAAATGCCTCCTTCAGGTGTAATTCTTCATGCCTTTAAGGCATTTGGATACCCATTTTTCTTCTCTAGGTATAGAAGAATGCTTGGGGGAATAGAGGTTTGGGTGTTTAGTGTCTCAGACCCCTGTATGCTTATGTGTCTGAAGTCAATAAAATATTTTCCTTACTAAATTGTGGTAGAAAAACATCAGTAGACATGCTGGATCAGACCCAAATTTCACCTACACAGATGGACTATTACGTGCCTATGTCCAATGTCAGTGGCTGGGATGGACACAAGAAGCAGTGTGAGAGTTCAGAATACTTCCATTCCACTCTAAGTCCTCACTTGGCACTGTATGTCAGCAGGATCCTCAAGCCAATATTTCATCAAGAAATTAAAAATCAATAATCCCAAGAGAGAAGCTGTTTGTTCCCAATTCTGCTTTCAAGTACCTGTTTCTGATATTAATTCAGAGGTCCAGGAGTAGTTTTGCATTTGCCCTGAAAGAAACTTGCAACTCCAGTGACAGTGCTAAACCACATGTTACTTTTTGATTAATTTGGCTTTAAAGATTAATTAGGAAATTACAATAAAAGTTTTATAGTTAAAATGAGAGCAAACTGGAAAAAAAACCCAACATATTAAAAAGGGTACAGCTAGTAATGTTAAATTTATAAGGCTGTTTAAAAAGGTCAATTCCAGCCATCACGTGCACAGATGCCTCCCTACTCAATAATGCTAATTCAAAGGAGACTTGAATTTAATCCTGCATGATCCTGATCCCTGCATTTCCTTTCTACATCACTAAGCAGCTCCATATTTCACTGCTTATGCACCATGAACATTTACCACCTGTGCACTCCACCTTCACGCTGTGTGACTCTGCACTGCTGCTTGAACCTTCCCAATATCTGCAGTAAGGGGATTTTATTTCCCCCACCTAGACTTTGTGCTAACACTTTCAGCAGTATCTCTGCTGCTCTCCCTTGCTCTCTGTGGGTGAGCCCAAGAGCTGGAGAAGGGAGTCACCAGAGAAGGAGGCAGCCAGCATCTCACTGATGGTTGATCTCATGCTGCTCAGTCTAAAGGGAACTTAGCTGCAAGTTCTGTTAGTGTGACTTGTCAGCATCCAAGTGGTTCAGATATAAGAATGAACATTATCTTCTTTTTATCTCCAAGAGTCAACACAGGACTGTTTAGGGTTTTGCTTGCCAGAATTCCCCAAGTTTCAGTACATAGCCAGACGTGGACTTTATTTTTACTTCACTTATTGAATGTACTTCAATAAAAGTACATTCTTCATCTACATTTTTTTCCTTACATCTTTCCTCCTTTTTTTTCCTTATTAGGGTTCTAAAATCTGTTTTATATGGCAGGTCCAGAGCCCACATTTCTTGCTGGATGACATTTCTTCAAGCTAAGTGAAGAAACAGTGTTATATTCAAGAGAATCATCTAAAGATAGTGATCCAGTATAGGAGAGCCTGTCAGCTGACAGAGAAGTGGTTGTGTCAGGTTTGCTCACAGGACTGCTGGAGCAACACAAGCCAACTCTCCTTTTATCTGTTATAACTTCCCTTTTGTAAACTGAAGACTTTTATGTGTAACATAAGTGTATATGTGCACTATAAACATTCAGACATGTGCTGGGAAAAACAATTGTACTGAAAATTACTATAATATGTTTGAGATTCCCAGTTTTCATATTGTCTAGAAAACTGGAGTCTTCAAAGGAAGGACCTCTGTATGAAGGTGTTACCCAGCATTCAGAACTGAGTGTCTGGAAAACAGAAGTCTGGGACACCATGAACAGATAATTCCAACGTACTAATTCATTAGCCTCTGTTGAATGAAAATCAACAATCCCTTAATTTCACACAGATTTATTCATCTGGAGTTCTTCTCCTCATCTTGTTTAAGTCTTTTTTTTGCCAAGAATTATAGGGAAAACACAGAAAATGTAACAAGGTCCAAAAAATTTATCCTGAAACAAAAACAAACTTTTCTTTCCCACATTCCTCATCCCCCCCAGAAAATTCAGCTATCCATTACAAAATTAAGTAAACTATCTTTTTCTATTTTTGCTCCTGCAAAAATATGAACTGTGAGAGGGGTAGACAAAGGGTAGAGGGTATCTATCGCAAATGGAAGAGTGGACAAAGAAACTTAGGCCGTATGTCTGGAAAGAGTTTTTCACTCTTCCAGGGAGAGATGTGTAAAAGAGGCCTTTCCAAGACCAAGAGCAGCAGGGTGTTCTCATCTGTGAGGGATCTTCTCCAGTGTGATATTAGTGCGGGGCAGGGTTCTCTGTGTGTGGGCTGGACTGCCTTCCCACACCCCAGGTGCCCCAGCAGGATGTGCAGCCAGGCTCCCAGGCTCTCGGATGGGGCAGGGCACGGTGGCCGTAAGGGCAGTGTGACTTTTGGCACAGGCTCTGCAAGTCTGCCTGAGCCCTCTGTGCCTCCCTGGGCATCCTCAGGCTCTGCCCCCACAACTCACTCTTCTCTACAGTGAGCAGGACTAAAGTCACCTGTCTGGGACATGGGGACACTTAGACAAGTGCACGGTCTCATGGAGCTTGGTACTGCTGGAGCGAGGCCTTGCGTGCATTCCGTAGGATCCACCTCAGCAAAGAGCAGAACAAGCTGGTCAGGCTGCCCACACACAGAGAGAAACAGGCCCAGCTTAACTCCTCCTAGAACAGAGATTACTGGCTCTGAGAAAATGCACTGTGGACATCTAAGGATTAGATGGGAACAAATAGAGGTTGAGAAGCCCAGCTTTTCACATCTGCTTCCTAAAAACTGTAGCTGGAATTTGCACATATGGTCCATGTTACACTGGATTCAGTCCATCCATTTTCGACCAGTGTTATGGTGCACTGGTTTATTTAGTTGTTCTCTTGCTCTGGGAGATAGGGAATTTGCACAGAATAGTATTATATTGCTCTGTATAGCTTATGTTATATCACGTGGTTTGTTATCCCTTTCTCCCATCACATGGTCTTTCCCTCACCCAGCCCAGTTCCCCTGGTGGTCCCTCCTGGGTTACCCCTCCCCTCGCCACTCCTCACTGGTATCCATTGGCTGTGGACCTCTTCCTCTGTCCCCATCCCGGGGTATAAAAGTTCCCTGCCGCCAGGGAATGCCCGCTTTCTCCCATGGGTTTGTCCACCCTGTGTGTCTCTTGGAATAAAGGACAATGTTTCCCAGGTGGAGAAGAGCGCTTCTCAATGTTTTACCTGTGTCTATGAATTATCGTGTGGGCAAGGGTCTATAGCTAGGCCGGAGTGGACGCCAACAGCCCGGCAGAAAACACGATATTTCAGACCAGCAGAGACTCCAAGGGGAAGAAATGTGTTACAAAAAACCCAGTCCAACATGCTTTGCTCATTCTTATTCTCAACCATTTCAGATTTTTATGCTATTATTTAAAATTCTAAGCATGGAGGAGCAGGAAACTGAGTGTCGCTTTAAGTACATGAGATCACAAGAGCAGCAGCAAAACCCTCTGGAAACCTTACTGGTGTCTGAAACTAGATGCATGTTTCTCTGAAATTAACAGGTTTGTCTGCAAACAAGACATCTCTGTTTACATACAATTTCTAAAAATTATTATAAATCTATTTAAATTATATTTAATTGACTCTATGTAGCTAGGATCTCTCTGTCATTCTGAGTTAGAAGCAGTGAATTGCTCTCTGAGCTGCATAAAAACCTCATGTCAAATAATTAAGTTCCCTTTACAAGGCATCTGCCTTTGCTGCACGTGTATGTATCGCATGAACAAAACCAGTAATCATGAAATTCACTTGGAGATTGATCACTTTTTGTAAATACACACATCGTAAAAATAAACAGTAAATACTTGTCTTGTGGAAGAAGTTTACATTCTTATTTTTTCAAGTATAAATAAACTGGGTTGAAAGAGGCTATGACATTAACAACTGGCAAGCTGTTTTCTTTATCCCTCATGCTTCCATAACTAGAGATCCCATAGAGCAAGGACAGACCCAGGGCACTAACAGCCTTTCCTCTCTCAGCTGGGATCTCATGTGCAAATGTGCACTGTGGATATAACCCTTGTGTAAAGCATATTTTATTTACAGAGCTCACTTAGCCCCCTGAGCAAAGCCAAGGTCTGTACTGGGGCATAAAATGTAAGTTCTACATCACATCTCTTTTCTCAATGGACTTGCATGGGATACACACCCCAAAAAAACCCTCCACTGACCTCAGCTCAGGTCAGAGCTCAACGTTCTGCTGGGTGTGGTGATACATAACTTCTTGACTTTTCCCTCTCCAAATATTTATAGTTTTAATTTTGTGTTGCATCTTACAAAAGCCAAGCATCTAAACATGTTTGTGGCAGCAATTTTTTTATAAGTACTGCCCATAGCATGTTAACATAGCAGAGGACTAAACTGGCCTTTGAAGGACTTGGTCAAAAACCTCTTTTCCACATTTTGTCTGTGTTACATCTTCACAGGTTCATTGCAGATCTGAATTCAGGAAGTGTTTGCTCCATTTGTTCTGTTTTGGAATATGTGGAACAAACATTCCAGTGAGAATTCAAGCCAAACAGTAGAAATACTGCTCATGGTTTTCATTTTTCAGAGCTTTCACATTCACACCCAAAGGGTGTTGCAAGACGAAGTGAGGTTCTTGAGGCTGACAACCTTCTTTAACTTAGGTCTTAAATCTTATATCTCATTGCATAGCTGAAGCAAGAAAAATCTAAAAATCCATCGTGCTGGTGGAGTCACATAACACCAATATGATTACTTGTTCTGGAAAAGGAAGCCATGCCTAAGTTAGGCAGCTCACTTGAAAACTATGAACAGGAGTTTTCATATGCATTGCACATGTCTTTATTCTCTGAGAAGTTTCCAGCATCTTTAGGCAGAAAGCACAAAAACAACACTCCCTGAAAAACTGGCAGGAAGGAAACAAGTATTTTGTCAAATAAAAAGGGTAATAAGTGCATGTTATAATTAACAGAAAAAAATGTTTTGCAGTTTAGTCCCCTCTAAGTCAACACCACACTTCAACTCTTTTAGGTGATAAGTTATATATAATTAGGCTTTGTCTCCCATCCCTGAGTAGAATTATCTCATAGATAATACATGCCTGTCTTATTTTCTAGTGGGATTAGCACCATCCTGTCAGTGAACAGAAATGACCCCTCCAAGTGCTGCTCAGTCCTTACATCTGTTAGCAAACACCTCCTACAGAATGCTATTCCAATGGCATTTGTTTTGGAAGTGCCTGCACAGAAATACTTCTGCCTGTCAAAGGGTTAGGGTTTGCTGCATTCTTGTAACTCTGAATTTGCACAGAAAATTGATACTTGGTGGCCAGTATTTTCTTATCTTTTGAGGTTTTTAATGACAAAGATAGACAATGGATTTATTTAGATTGTGTATCATTTGGTTTTTATATAATAAATAGAAACCATATAGACATCTCCATACACAATCTGAAAATCCCTTTTGTCTTGGCCTAAAACAGAGCAGTGAGCAATGTACAGAAGTTCTCAGGCCAAGTTAGGAGATGTGAAGCACTGCCACACATTACAGGATGTAAGGATCCTGTGTTGTAGGGTGCTGGGCACCTTCCACCCACCACCTTCCTGTGCACCATCCCACCGGGCTCCTGCTCCATGGCTGTCCGTCTGTCTCTGTCAGGACACAGCTGCAGGGAGCACCAGCTCATGAGCACAGAGGATGGTACGAGGCTCGTGCTGTCCCTCTGTCTGTCTGCCAGTCACTGGCACCCGTGGCCGTGGCACAGTAGGAGCCAGGGTTTGCCAACACAGCCTTGCAGCACAAAGAGCAGAGAAAACGTGCAGGGTGCTGCTCTTTATCCCGTTATCCCAAATACCCTATTCCCATCTGCCGGCAGATGGCACTCATTATATGTTTGGCTGTCCACAACCCAGGTGCACTTTCCAGAGTGCAGTGAACAAAGGTGGGACACTCGTTGTCCTCCCGTGTGTCATGGGCAGTTTGTTACCTTTCACTCATTTATCTCATAGTAAGGGCTGTGATTTCAGCAGGGTCCATACTCCAAGGGAAACTAGAAAGCTGAGGAACTGCTGGAGAGAAATGTCCCTTGGTGGCTGTGGCACGGGCTGCAGGGAGGCTGGGATAACCATCTGCCTGTGTATCCGGAGCTGTCGGCATGCCACCTCCAAACTCTACACACCCATCCCACAGCTGAAGTAGCCCTGGAAAAGTGTCCATGGGGTGAGAGGTGGCCAGCGTGGCAGGTATTGGTGAAGGAAGGCCACTCCTCCCAAGAAGGGTCTGTACCAGCTCAGTGACACTGCTGACTGCTGGGCTTGAACCAGCTGCACACACAGATGGCAAGACATTTATCTTGCATCGAAGCACATCCTTCAGAAAAATACCCAATCTCCCCTTCTAGAAGTTGGACAGTAAAAAATCTGCACTATAGTTACCTTCCTGCTTCAAAAAGTAGGGACTTCTCTATTTCAGCCTCATTTTCTTCCAACTTCCAGCCATTGGTCTTTGTTACACCCCACCAGAAAGGCTGAATACACTGATCTCTCATCACAAGGATCACATCCAGCCTTTTGTGGCTATCTACACTGCTCCACTGCTTCCTTCTTCAGGGATGCTTTGGATGCATGCAGAGCCCAGGGCATTGCACCACCATGGCACAGTGCACTGGCAGGGTCACCTGGATGCCCTTGTCTCCACTGGCCCTTCAATGTTGTTGTATGGAGAGGATTGCCCACTCACTTTTGGTTTCTGAAGCAGCGAACTTCTTCTTCAGTTTTCACAAGAAACATCCCGAGTGGAGGGACATTGATAAAAACATCTGATCCCCATGAAAAGAAAATTTTAAAACACAAAAGTTTTCTGGACGTCCTCAAGGAAAACTGAAGAAATTGCACCTTTTACAAAACAAAGTGCTGAAGACCTAAATCACCTCAAACTAATTTCCTACAGCAATTGCTGTACCAGAAGGCACTTTTTGCTATATGCAGCACTTGGCTGGAGAAGGAGCAGAGCATACAGCTATCTGGGACAGCAAGCCCTGTATGATTTGTGCTAATCCTTGCCAATATTTTTAGGAGCTGCAGGAATCCTGGCATTTAGAAAGGTGCTGGTTAATTGTAGCTAGACCTGAAACAACAGGAGATTTGTGTCCATCCCTACAGTTTACATTTTCCTTCCCAAGTTGTTCCCCTTTTCCATCAGTTCATGCCTCTGCTCCAAGTTGTCAAGATCATTGTGAGCTCTCACCTGGTCTTCCAGTATATTGAAAAGTTGGCACCAGATTTATATTTAATAAGCATGCTCCTTCTTTCATCTTTCTGGTCACTGAGGGAAGCAGTGAATACTGCTGTCCACAGGAGGGGCTTATTTCTGTACCCAGCTTCTAATGCAGTGTTGCATCACTGACAGCTAGTCCTTGTACATGGCTTCCAGACCAGTTCTGCAACCGCTTGGTTCCCATTTCCCAAGCTGTCTTATAAGAATATCTTCACTAGGAGAAAACCTTACAAAGCCATGATGTATTGCATCTGTGCTTCACCTCCTTCTCAAGACCTGTCATTCAGTCCTTGAAAGGATGAGGAGTGGTTTGAAATTGTCTTTGAGATATCTGTATTAATTGCTCATGTACCCCATATAGGAGATAGAAAAGTGCTTTCCTTCATTTTTCTTTACCGGACCCCTTCAAAGTTCAATAACTTGACCCAAGTCATTGTGGTAATGCTTCAGAATTTTTTTATTTGGACAACCGGCTCTCTTGGTGGTCTGTGGATTCCATGCTATTCCCATCTGCTGCTTTGTTTGTCTGTTAATCACACCCACTTCATTGCTGTGGGGGTTCCCAGCTGAAGGGCTAGCAGCATACTCCATATACTGTGCAGGGAGCACAAGGGAACGACAGTCTTGCAACAACCAAAGTGGCTTTTTACCAAAGGGAAAAACGTCCATAGATGCTTATGAGCAAGCTAGCACTCAGAGCAAGTACATGCAAGCTGACTTCCTATTTCCCAATAAACCAATTCCATTTTGTCCCGCCCTTGAAGACTCCACGCAATCTGAAATGTTCTAGAGGAAGGGAGTTCAGAAACCCAGGTCTGAGTGCCTTCCAGTTGGGAGTGGCCTTATATTGAGGTCCCTTGATTTGAACCAGCTCATCTGATATTTGACTTCATTTCACACCATCCATCTGTGCATGGCTGAGAGAGTTTGTGCCCAGGAACCAAGAGAGTGCTCATAAATCGTATTATTTGCTATAGAAGTACTCAGTAGCTTCAGAGTTGTACAGACAGTTATGAAGGGAACTTGTGAAGCTGATGCCTAAATAAACAGCCCTCTTAAATTTTTCACTCAGTCAGTTCCTTGGGATGGCTCAGGTTCAGCAGTGAGTAGTTTTATAGCCACTTCATAAGAGAGGAGGGAGGAAAACAGTAATTAAACTATCTCCTTTTGGCAGCACTGCCTCTGTCGCTCAAACTAACAAGGATATTTGATGCCAGACAGGAAAGCACATGGGAGCACAGGCTCTGCAGCACTCCCCTGGCATGCCCTGTCTTCAGATACCTTTAAAGGACAGGCTGTACCTGAACTGAATTCAACCTCACATCTTCCTGCTGAGCCTGAGGACGAGTAAGGTGTTGGGGCTCCAAAAGAGAGAAAAAACTCTAACATGCATACACGCACACACTTCCAGCTTTCTGGAAAAAAGCTCTGTGCAGCTAGTTTTGGCTGGACTCTCCAATCTCACAATTATTTTATATAATTTAGAAGTTTTTGAGGCTCAGTAGTTTGTGTTTATCTCAGAGAGCTGCCAGCATACTGAGAAATCTTGATCAGGTTTCCAAGAGCTGATGTTTCACTCATACTGTTCTAGCCCCTCCACAGCCTGCTTCCCAATCTGCCATAACCCTGGTCACTTCTGGGTTACAGCAGTGTTTTGGTGGCTACACAGACCAGCAGATATGGAGATTGGACTGGGACACCAGCTGAGGCAAACCACTGCATGGACAGCACTGGGGCTCTCTAGGGGCACAGGGCACCAGCACTTGGACAGTGTTTGGCTGAAGGGTGTTTGTGTCTGAGCTGTACGGGGCCCATGCCCAGGACCACAGTCACCATCCATCACAGTAATGCTGACACCACTCCCACAAGAATTTCCTCTTTGACTTTCCTTAGTTTACTAGTTCTGCCTGGAAGGCTTTTGTCTTTTTGTCTTCACCCAGAAATGTACTCTGAGCTCAGGTCTGCTCTTTCCACTGGCATAAGTCAACATCATTTACCAGCAGGGGCTCAAAGTGTTGTTTGCTTTCTGTTTGTGTTAGCAGCCAAACCACCTCTGCTGGAACTTCAGCAAGGGAGCTGAACCACCTTCTGCCACCTCTTTCTCTGATCTGCAGCCAAGCCTCAATGCCCAGGAGTCCGAGGTCAGATCAGTTTAGGAGATGATGGGAATTCAGAAATAATAATAATATATATGTGGTGGTTTGCTTTTGTTTCCTTGCCTCAAGGTTTTTGAGTCTTCAAGACTGTATTTTACGAGCCTGCATTGATCTGGAATCACCTTTTAATGAAGATCTAGGGCAGAATTCCCTCACTCTCCTGGAACAGTGTCTTGAGAAGAATAACGTATATTGCACTAAGGTAGTCACTGCTCTTGCTTCTTCCTCTATTAATTTTTCACTGTGGAGTTGAGGGACACATTTGTGGAAGGTTAGTCACATTCTTCTAGTCAGCTGAGACCTCTGGCATTTGTCATCATTGGCATGAAAAATGTTGGCGAAAAGGAAAACCTTTGTTCTGAGATCTGCGCCCAGCAAACCTGCCTAATTTACTGCAACTGGCTTTCCTGCTAAAACAAAATACAACAAAGACAAAGAGGTTTCCAACATTTCAGTGGCAAGTTTATCCAAAAAGCAGCAAGTAGTTTTTGTTTTATGAGATATTAACTTGTCTGTGACTAGTCCAGCACCCTCTATCATTGCAACACTCTGGTCAACACTCATGGATCCCAAATGACTCCTGTTTAAATCCACACAGAGTGGGAATACTGGCTTTATTTCTTGGCTCCAGTCACAAGGTACCTGGTTTTAGAAACATTTGAGTACCAATATTTGTTTTCAGTTTTGCTGTTGATGTTTTCCAAAGCATCAAAACCTGCCATTAAATGTAATATTTTTCAAATCTGTCTTGCTCATTACACAGTAAGGTACAAGCTGAAACCATATCATCTATGAGAAGGCTGCATGCCTTCTGGTATTGGGTAATGGATCATGCTGAAGGTACTTCCATGTTGCCAAAAACAACAGCAAAACTAAGAGACAGTGTGTCACATTTCCCATATGGACTGACCCAGCATTCTCAAAAGCCTGGAAAATCACAAGAGTGAGCAACCACAATAGTTAGTTTCATCAATGCTACTAATTTGAACCAGCCTATATGAACCTTTGATAGGTCTGTTTCACAGGCAGGAAATGAGAAGAGTCTAAAATATCTTAGAGTGCATGGTTTGTGCCCCACCTGACCCAGGTCTCTTGCATGAAAGCAAGACCAGGAAGGAAGGGCACCCATTCATTTTGCCCCAGCCTGGCCTCACCTGGGAGGTGCTTTTGGATTTTTCCAGTGAAAAATACCATGTGGTGGGCTGAGTGTTCTGATGGTTCTCTCACCTCTGTTCCATAGCCCAAATGCCTTTTCTCCTTCAGGGCAGATCTTTCAAAGGGTTTCTCATTTCATGGATGGCCAAGAATTTTGGCAACATCCATGAACTACAAAGTCTTCTGCCCTCCTACCCCAAGGCTCTTGTTGCCAGCAATGTTTTTCTATGTACAGTGATTTTGCAGCCAACCAGCAATCCAGTGGATTATTTTTATTACATGGCTACATGAGTTTTGTCCTTCACAATACAAAGCATCAACAGAAACTGGAGAAATGCACCAGGGAAAGTAGGGTCTCCCTGGCTGGGTAACAGCTACTGCTGGCAGAGCAAGTGGTGCAGCCTGCCAAGGAGTCCCAGCCAGCCAGGCTCCTGTTAGAGAGAAGCTTCCATGGAAAGCACAAGGTAAGGATGTTCCTACTTAAACTGAACACCCACTCTGTGATCAGCTGTGAGTTGCCACGGTTTGGCAAACCTATGCAATATCATTAGCATTATTTGGACAAACTTCAGTTTCCTGCTCTTACTGATTTCCTTCTTAAGTTTTGAGAGGCTTCACCAAGAACCTGTCAACCAGCACAGAAGGTCAAGAAAAGCAGCATGCTTACCACACCCTTGAGAAAAGACAAAATTGGACAAACTCATGCATAGTTACCAATACATCAAGAAGAGGCATATGTGTTGGAGCTTTTTAAAAGAAAAGTGCTGCAACCCAGATTAGCCAGTTTTTCATTTAGTTTCAATTAGAGTTGGAAACCAATTCAGACTAAACATTTTAATTGATGAATATAGTCCCTTCATGCCAGAAATTGCCTGTAAAACAGACTATGACTTCTCCAGAAATACGTATTATTAGCTGAAAGTTTTCCATAAGTAAACATCTGTCTGTGACTGGCTCACAAGTTGTTCACCACAGCTATTTGTTCATGTATCTGAGTTCATGTATCTGAGCTCCAGTATCTGAGCTACCCAATTAGCTAGCCAAAGTCACATGGCACTGTGTGTCTCTTCAGCCAAGCTTGTTGAAAATATTGTATTTACATGCTAAATCAGCACTGCCTTGCAGCAAATGCTGTCAAAAACAAAAGCTCACCCCACCAGTGACTGCAATATTAGGAAACATAATAAAATCATAATAGATTTAGCATTGGCCAAAATCTTAGAAGAATTCTTCGCCTGACTTTGGTTTCAGCCTAATTTTCGACACACTTTTAACCTATGTTCATGAAGAATTTAGGCTTCTGTAGCCATAGCAATATAGGTGTATACCTTTTCATATGTATCCCTAATAAGTCTTGAATCGCCTAGCCAGTTTTTCTCAGATTTGACAGAGGACAGATGCAAACACAAATTTCGTATTTCAGGGAAAGACATGAATGTACCAGAGCTGCTGAATTTGTTCATGTCACCAGGAAAAGACAAGACTTCAGTATAACCCTTCCCTTACTAGAAAGAACACAGAAACTCTAAATTTGAGCTTCAGCAATTTGAAGCAAATCAAGTTTCACTGGCAGTATTAATCACCAACTCATGGATTATCTTCATTTGCAGCATACAAACTAGGAGCAAACTCGGACTTAATTTAGGAGAGGGAAATATGTTCTGTTTCAGATGTTTTTTTTTTGATAATGTCCCAGCATTTACATATGCTTTTTCAACCTCCTTTGCCAACATCACATGCATCTTCTCATCTGTGGGCTTTCAGTAAAGCACCTTGAACAACCTTGTAATAAAAGCCTTTATAAGGAATGGATACTTGTCTTTCTTGTCCTTTCAAGTGCCACAAGCAGAAGCTGAAGGAGCAGAGGTATGAAACCCCTGTGGTCTTGCAATATGGGTGAGATAAAGCCATGTTTTAGAAATTGTGTTGAAGTTTGAAGTAAAATGCTGAGTAATTGTCATTTGAGCATCTTTTCCATCCAGCATCTGCCTCAGTGGTAGGAAGTGCAAGATAGCCTTTATTTTCAGCCAAAATAGGTTTGTTTTCAATCAACATGATTGAAATACATTATTTTTACAGTCTGTAGATAAGAAAGTGTACTATTTTCCTACACAGGACCACTGAAACTAAAGGCGGGAGAAAAGATGAAGGGCTTTTCAAAATCCTTGTCTGGCTCTGACTTGTCGTGCATCAAAATGCGATGCAATACAGGAAGGAACTCTGTTAAACCCCGTTCAAGTATTTTTGAAAACCTCACCCACATTTTTATAGTGTTAGTTTATATTACTTCAGTTTTCCTAAAAACTTAAAACAACTTTTTTGGTGATTACACAAGTTTCAGGACATCATGACCTATGAAATGAACTATTGAACCTCCTTTGTTGCTAAATATTGCCTTTAAAAATTTTTAAAATTTCATGTTGGAATCTGCTTTCCAAGTTTCCCCAGCCTTCTCTAAATATTACCATGGTTCTACCATGCTTATTGTGATAATAAGGCATACACTTACTCAGACAGGACCCTTGGGTGGTTTTCTTGAACTGCTGGAACTGCCAACAGGACAGACTGGCATTTCTCTGTTCTTCAAAGTCTATGTTCTGAAAACAAGAGTTGGATTTGGTTTACAGGGGCAGAACTGTGCCCATTCCAACGCATTACAGTTAATAGAACATGTAATGAGATAAGTAGAGAAGAACTAGGCCCAGAAACTGTTTCAAGAAGGCAGAATCATAGAATCATTAAGATTGGAGAAGACCTTTAAGTCATAAAAGTCCAACCATCAATCTAGCACCACCACGATATTGACCATTAAACCATGTCCTTAAATGCCATATCCATTCATTTTTGAACACTTCCATAGATGGTGACTCCACCACTTCCCTGTTCCAATGCTTTACAACCCTTTTTGCAAAAACTTTTTTCCTAATATCCTCCCCTTTTCAAATTGAGACCATGTCTTCTTGTCCTGTCACTAGTTGCCTCAGTGAAAAGACTGACACACACCTTTCAGGTAGGTGTGGAGAGCAAGGTCTTCCCTGAGCCTCCTTTCCTACAGGCCAAACAGCTGCAGCTCCCTCAGCCACTCCTCATGAGACTTGTCCTTCAGACCCTTCAACAATTTGTTGTCCCGCTCTGGACTCGCTCCAGTGCCTCTGTGAGGGGCCCAGAAGTGGACACAGGAGTTGAGGTGTGGTCTCAGCAGTGACAAATACAGGGGCACAATCAGTGCCCTGGTCCTGCTGGTCACATTATTTCTGTCACAGGCCAGGATACCATTGGCCTTTTGGCCAGCTGGGCATGCACTAGCTCACGGTTGGTCATCTGTCAACCAGCACTGGCAGGTCCTTTTCCCACAGGCAGGTTTCCAGCCACTCATCCCCCAGCCCCATGGGCTTGTGCTGGTCTAAGCTACATAGCAGTTCACTGACCATTCCCTCCTGGATTGTGGAGGTTTCATTCTGCTCTCTGTCTCTGTCTTGCAGCTCAGGGGGTTGGGTACCTTGATGACAACAAGTCTTATTATTCTATGCTGATGTTAGCACCTGAGGGCAAAGGTATTGCAACCCTTTCAGGACAATGGTTTTAAAAATCTCCAAGCATAAATTGGACCTCCAGCTTCTTCATGACTAAGTACTTATGAGTGAACATTAGTAAAATTGCTGTTTGAAAGATCAGCAATTTTATTTTGGAAGTGCTCCTCATTTTAGTATTCCTCTCAGGAAGCCAACAGATCAGTTGCGTCTGCATCACAGAATTTATAAATTGAGAAAATCATAGAGAGCTCTGCAGAGACATGTCTCCA
This sequence comes from Pyrgilauda ruficollis, assembly GCF_017590135.1. Classification (NCBI taxonomy): domain Eukaryota; kingdom Metazoa; phylum Chordata; class Aves; order Passeriformes; family Passeridae; genus Pyrgilauda; species Pyrgilauda ruficollis. Next base: position 7,985,775 of record NW_024523648.1, read on the forward strand.
GAAGCCCCCAGCAGCAGAATCTGACACCTTCCCAAGAGACATCTTTTTTGTTTTGTTTTTGTTTTCTCTAGCTCCCCTTCCCATTCTCTCCATACCCATGAGGGCATTTGCTTCTGAGTCATTTTGAAGTCTGGATTTCAGTTATTAAACGTCTCAGGTTGTTATCCTCTGAGAGCTTTGGCAAGCTGCTGGCAGCCTGGAAGCCAGTCATTCAACTTCACTGTTCAGCCTCAGCAAACAGCAAGTGACAGAGAGTATTTTCCTGCAATAAACTTTTGGGAGTTCAAACCTCTCATAGCAGGGAGCCCACAGAGTTTAAGAAGGGTGCAAAAGTAGGGAAATCGTGAGAACCAAGACAGTTTTTTGTTCATGTCTTGTTCTGTGGTGAATGGGAAAGCAGTCCCTTCCATTCTGGAGTGTCCCCAGGTAAAACCAAGGGGCATCTACAAATCTGGTAGTTATTCTGCTCCCCTTGCTCTGAGAGAAGGGCACAGGCAGAACCTGGGCTGAAAGACATGCTCTCACAGCCCCATGCATTCAGTAGCTCCTGTTACAGGATTCATCCCTGCACTGCCCTCCCAGCTGCTCCAGGAGCCCCAGTGGGATAGGAAGGGGAAGTCACCTGAGGGACAATTTTACTGCTTGGAAAGAGAGGGCAGAGGCCAGTGGCCCAGCCCTGCTGCTCCTCACCTTCCTCCTTAGCATGGGGGCCACGAGCATGCTGAGCCTTCCCCACAGATCAGGATGTACAGTGCAGTGGATTTGTGGTGAGCTGGATGAGTGCACTGTACTGGGGTGACTCAGAGAATATGTCATCTGTGGCATGAAAAATTGTGTTTACTGAGAGACACTGCCCAAGACAGCATCCTTCTGGAGAGAGCTCACCCATTTGGAAGGACACTCGCAGTACGCTTGGGATGTCACACAAGAATGTATTAAGATCCTCTCTGATGTTCATTTAAGCTGTGGCTTTCTATTGAAGTAATGAACAGTCAAGCTCTGGGTTTTATTAATTTTCTGGTGCAGGATACGACCACATGCATCATTCTATCCCCTCCTGCTCTTTTGGCAGGTGCTTCACAACCATCTGTTGTCTTAGACCCAGAGGACCCAGACCCCTTCATCAAAGGGCAGCAGTGGGAAGCAGACAATCATATGCTCTTTTCATGACTCAGACATCAGCATGATGTCCATCCCACCGTGGTTGTTAACTAAACAATTAACAAAGGTTGAAAAAGAATGATGGGATATAAAAGCATCAGCATGACCTTGTCATGAACTGGCTGCCTCAGACCAATCTAGTTTCTTCCTCTGAAGGGATAAGCCATCTGGAGAATAAAAGGAAAAAAAGCAAAATTTTCTTGCTTTGAGTGTTTTGCACTCTCCACCCTGATTTCTTTTTGTGAAAAAAGTAAAATAATCTCTGTGGAACCACCATGCACAACCAGTTTTAGAACCAAGTGCAAGGAGCAGTCATCTGTGTGTCACGCTGTCCAACAAAACAGATAACTTCAAAAAGGAAATCCTAAGGTCTGATCTGTATATTTTTCTATTTTCTATTTGGATCTTGGCATAGAGAGAACTCCTGTGAAATTTATTCACAAGACAGACAAGGGCAGGCAACAAATCTAAAATTATTTGTATAAAAAAGAGAGACAGTACAAAAATTGCATTAGACTAATTTTTATTTTTGATTGTGTGTTGCTATTTGACCTTTCTCTGTTACATTCTCGCCTGGCTGAATGCTTTCCTCTTTGTATCTGTGCCTGTCACTTCTGCCTCATAACACTTTCTCTTTCACAAGTTTCCTATATAATTTATAGTGGAAGACAAAAAGAAATCGACTTGATTTGTGGCAAAGGAGGTTTCAGATCAATATGAGTGAAGTGGTGGAGAGATGGTGGGATCCTGTCTACTGGAAGCTGTGAAGAGCAGATGTGATGAACATCTGTCAGGCTTGATCTCCCAGGGCTAAATCAGTCCCACATTCCAATAGTTAAGAGAACATTAAGAGAACAGCTGTGGATCCAGCAGTTGCAGCAAGGACATATGTCTCTTGAAGTTGCAGAGCTATTGACTGTATTATGAAATCAAGAGCTGGATTTTATTGAAAAAGACAATATTTCCCACATCTCCTTGCACAGAGGCAAAGAAATCAAGCTTCATCTGTGCTTTGGTCAAGGAGAAAACCTTCTGCTATTAAAATATTATTGTATTAATTTTAAAATTCCTTACAGGTATGTTCATGTGTATACATGGCTCTATGTATATTTGACATTTCAAGAGAAATTAATAAAAGTGGATATTTTGCACACCCCACTGACCTTCTCAGGGCAGCTGTAGAGATGGAGAAAATCAGCTTAGACAGCATTTTCACTGGCTGAACTATTCTTGCCAAAGCTTGTGCTGGGCTTCCTAGCAGTAGAGGAAAATTCGAAGTGGTTGCCACAAGAAGGAGGGACAGGTCTGGAGCCATGAGACCTTATCATGCCTGTTACAGGAAAGAAAAAGGGAAGGAGAAGGGACGGCAAGCAATTGTCCCCGTGTCTGTTACATTCCCATCCCTCCTGTCACATGCCTTCTTCAGAGGTGGCAGACCCAGCACTGAAAAAGATGGCACAATGGAGCCTTGACCACTTTGCTGCTACCTTCACTTGACTGCTGCTCTCCATTACTTGTGTCCAGAGTCTGACTTGTCCCACTTTCTTTTTTGGCGAATTATGAATTATGGCAATTAAATCCTACTGGAACATTTGTATGATCAGAGCCCAACTGCTGGCTGCAATGGCAAGTGCTGCCTCTCTGAAAGATCCCCGTGGGACACCAAAACCAAATGCTGCAAATAGCGTGATTCTCTGTGTGTGATGCCTGGCTGAGTAGCTTCCAAGTGCTGTATTACACTCTGAAGGAATGGTGTTTCTGCATTGGGCTGTCAGCATCCTCAAATAAGAAATTCTGGAGCAGCAGGTTTTGGCATCTTGTGTCCTGGGGAGTGGCAAGAGCTCTGCCACGCAGGACAGACACCCCAGCTTTAACCTCACTGTAGAAATTGAAAATTCTTTTGTTTCCTCATGAGGAAAAGTCTGTTTGTCCGAATGCTTGTGGTGGCTCAGAAGAGAATAATCCAACTCACTCTCATTTTGCTGCTCTTAATGGTAAACCATTCCCATGCTGCTAGGACTGGTGGAGTATAAAACCCCACAGAACTGAATCATTACAACAACACATGTAAGGCTGAGAAGATCATCTTTCATCTATTCCATTAAGTTTATAGCACATGAAAGCAGCCTTTACATATATAAATCCTTGTGTTACAATTAACAAAAGTTTTATTTATTTTGTGAACCTTTATGGGTCTGGCCATAACACTCCTTTAGTATAAATATTTCCCAGTTTACCAGCAAAATATTCAAAAATATTTTTAAAAATGAGAGCAAACTGGCTGAAGGAAAGCACATCAGGCCAATCTCACCTGTTAAAAATAAGGTTTCTTTAGAACTTGAATGTCTCAAGTACTATGCAATCCATTTTGATATCTGAAGATGCCTGTTCATTAATTCAGAGCTAAGATTTTCAAGTTTGTAGAAAACTTGGCAGCACACTAAAATAGTTTAATTTAACAGCATTTCATTCCTGGTCTGCCAGCTTGAAATTTAAAGAGGATGGCGTCTCCACGGCTGTGCCTACGGGTGACTGGTGTCTCAAGGGACTTGCCAACAGATGACACAAAATCCTCATGTCTGGAACTGAGTTCATCACTGAAGTTGGAGTTATGGGAGGACCATTCAGTAGCTGTCACTAGCTGGAGGAGCACCAAAGATGTTGAAATGAGGGCTTGCAGGAAATCATGTGGGATTTGGCCATCTTTCCCATTCACTGTAAGCTAAGCCATGGGGAAGGTGCTAATTACTGTTTATGCAGCCTCTTGGCAAGCTTGGCAGTCTGCTGTGAAGCAGCCCTGCAAGCTGAGTGCTCCTGATAGAGGCAGGGTAAGCCCAGCCTGAGTCAGCCAAACACTGCATGCTTTCCCTCCCTTTGAGACCACGCTGGTGCCTCTGCTCCTGCCTGGCCAGGTGGTGATTGCTGTGCACTGCTTGTCATCCACTGCTTTGGGTTTTGGAGCCCCACATGCTTGTCTCCCTCAGACTGAGATTTTTCAAGGTGAGACTGGCAGGGACACCTGGAGGAAAAGCTGTACCCTGGGAGCCCTAGGAAGGGGAGCAAATTGCAGAACTTTCTGCTTATGAAACAACCATCATCTGCCCTTTCCTTTCACTGCATGGTCCTTTACATATGGACTGCAGGGGCTTATTGCTAAAAGAAAGGCACTTCTCACATCCACCACAGCTGCATGCTTCTCCTCCATTGTTTCCATTTGCTGGTATCAGCAAATGGAAAGGTTTAGAGAGATGACTGTGGCTGACCCAGCGCACAAGCCAGCCTATTTTAGAGGACTGCTATTAACTCTGTGGTTCAACACTGGCAGCCAGAAAGGGAGACAAAAAAATGAAGAGGATTATTTCCAAGTGAATTCCCAAGAGTGCATTCAATTAGAGATGTTGTTTTTTGACCTTTCACAGGCTTCATTAAAGCCCCTATCACTTTTCCAGAAAAAAACAATTTTGGAAACAGATGGGAATAAATGAAAAAATTATTCTTGCAATGCCACAATACCTAAAATGAGCAGTCTTGAGTGATCTCTGCTGAGTACCAGTGTTCAATTAAAAGGATGCTTATGAAGTCTTCATACTGTGAAACACAAATACTTGCCTGCAACCTACTGGGAGCTGCCTCATGAGAGAAAAAACATGCACTCTATTAACTCAGCTGGTATGAAGTTTAGCATGTAGGCTATAAAATGACCTAGAAAGGGGAGTTTATGGACACTGTTATTAATCACTATGTGATGACACAAAGTGAGAGAAATGGGAAAGAATTATTCCTTAGAAACAGCTTTAAAATACAAAGGAAAATGCCAAGAAAAAGGGGGAAATAGGTTAGGGAAAGACCTGAAAATTTATTTCAAGGGTCTAAATTCCGAGAAGTTCTGGGGGAAAAAGACAGTTGTCAGATCAGTAGTACAGGCTGGTACTCAGAAGAGCTCCTATTACTTACAAAACTGAAATACTCCTTAGTAGGAACATGTGATCTTGTGTTCGTTTTTAGCCCATGTGCAACTTTGTTTAAATCCCTTTTGGATCTAGCCTTGAGGGGCTTCTGATATCCGGAAGAGTTGTTTTCCAGCTCAGAAAGCTGGAATGCTTTTTTGGAAGCATTCTACAACCCACCTGTGCAATGCTGGCTGTTGTGGCTGTCACACACTGACAGCTGGGCAATGCTTCTCAGGGTATGTCACAACAAGCTGTCCTCACTGAAAATGACTGCGGCTCCTTTCTACATCTTCATTTTGAGATGAATATAACTAAGAACTTTAGACCAGAGAATATATTTAGATTAGGTTGCTTTAACTAATTTTATCTCTATTCCTATCATGTGCTAAAAACCCTGTTTGTGTAATAAGCTGTGACAGAAATAATTATGGTAATTTGGACCAGCTCTCCTGACAAACTTTCTCTCAGCTATTTGAAAGGTGAGACTAAAAATGCTTACAGTCTTTTGCATTTCAGCTAACTACTGAAGAGCTTTTGAATATCAGAGAAGGAGCAAAATGCAGTTGTCCTTATGAAAATCAGTGTAATCAGACTGATATAAACCCAGGTGACCTGCAGTCAGTGCTCACTGAGCAAGCTCAGAAGTTCAGCTCTCTGGAAAACATATGAACCAATTTCATTGTAATCCACTGCTTGCTTTATTTCTCTGCAAATGTATTCTTTTGGAGACATTAGTGCCCATATGATGGAAGGCACAGCTAACATTATGACTAAACTGAGATTCATCTGGAACGAGAACAACTGTGGTTATTTTATTATGCCAGCCACTGTCTGTTTCTGTTGGGTGAGATGTGTTTACTGCTTCTGACACGACCAACATTACTTCACTAAAAAACTCTTGACATTTTCAGCTGTGTATATTTCTAAATGTCTATTCTAAATAAATAATAAGCCCAAACCATGTTTTCTTATGGAAAAAGATACTTCTTAAAGATTGCATTTTTAAGGGTCTTCACTTTATTTAATGTGTGAACACTTGAAAATCATTCCCTGACCTATGACTTTGTGTACTTTACAAATATTTCTTAAGTAAATTTTAGTAAGCACAAGAGTTTAGAGTTGATCCGAGCACCTTCTTTTACTGCTTATATGAAGCCAGTCACACCAAATGGAAACACACTCAGCTCTGTGTAAAAAATCCAAATCTTACTGAAGGACAATGACAGGAAAGAGGGAAGGAGGAATATTTGAACCTGCTTGTGGCCACTGACAATATCAAGCAAAGTTTTTTAAGTTTGTAATGATTTCCTACTGCTTCTAAATGTCTCCCTGTAAACCGTGCTTTAAAAGGAAAAAAACAACAATAACAACATAAGTTTATAGCTGACAGCATCAGTGAAATCTGCTCCTCTGCAGATGCCACAAGCATGCACTCCCTTTCCCAGCTCTGCAAGTACCCAGACATTTTTCTTCCTCTTTTATCTGATGACATGATGCTGGCAAGGGCTGCTCAGGCATAAGGTGTGCTGCAGCTGGAGGTGCTCTCTGTTGCATCTCCAACTAAATTAGTAGAATTATACAATGGTTTGGGTTGGAAGAAACCTTTGTGATTAAGCTAGTTTCAACCCCCCTGACATGGGCAGGGGCACCTTCCATTAGACCAGGTTGCTCAGAGCCACACTCAGCTTGACCTTGAGCACTTCCAGGGATGGGGCATCCAAAACCTCTCTGGGCAATTCACCCTCACAGTGAAGAATTCCCAAGGTCTTTCTCAACCTCTCTGTCTCTGGTCCCATGAGTTTACCCCAAGGAGAAAAATGTGCATCTGGGTGGAGCAGACCTAGAAGAGCCTAGTTGTCCTCAATGGATCTATCCAGAGGCTTGACACTTCTCTTCAAAACTTTTTTCAGCATGTTCCTTGTTAGGCCTTTGTGTGTCAGAAACCATCCAGCAGACAGGAAATATGAAGAGAATCATTAAAAGATGTACCCAAGGCCTTAGAGGAAAACCAGGTCAGTATTAAAATTTACACAACAAAGCAACTTCCTACTCCATTCCCATTTCTTTTCAGAACAATATGTGTTGCAGTTTAAGAAGGGACACCAGCCACTACAGATCAAGAAAAGGAAGTTGCTTGTTGGTAGATAAAATTAGCATTTGTCCATGTGAGAAGATGGAAGGAAGGAACAGGAATTGTCTCTGGTGAGATCAAATGCACCTCATCTGCAGTGGGTTCCCAGTGAAGTAGGCAATGTAGCCTTGCCCACAGGTGAAGGTACTTGCAGTGATGTTCACTCCTGAAGGCTTTAGAAACCACCAGCCCAATCTCTTCTCCTCCAAGAAAGAATGCATAGCCAGCAGAGATGCAAGGCTATTTAAAGAAACATTGTAAAAAGATGAGGAAAACATTTATTCCGTGCATCCAACCATTCAGCCTCTTCTGTTTACATTAACCAGGACTTTGGGGAAATACGTAAAAATGGGGATTTATAGCTGCATTAAGTCCAACAGTGTATCAGCGAGCAGCATAAATACTTCATACCAGTGCTCCTCTGCTTGTTCCCTCTGATCCAGAAGCTTTGGGACAATCACTGCATTTCAGTTTTTCAGAGAAATGACAGGTTACATGAAAATTAGATTGTACTTTTTATTACACTGGTACTGCTTGCTGTTGATTCACTTAGTAACTCTTGTCTTGAACTGAAACAGATGGAATTAGCACAAATGTGGTGCTGTTAAGGTTCAGCATTTGGCAAACTAAGGTAGTTTGTTGCTAGGAGAGCAATTTCTAACAGCACATTTTTAAAACAAAAATTAATGTTTTACCCTTCACATGTTGATATCCAATGTCATGTGCCTCTAGTAATCCACTTCTTTCCTTGCAGCAAAATATTCCACTTCCAGAGTCCAAACTTTCCTGTCTGCTTGGGAGCTATGAGAGTACAGCACACAGGAAAAAGTGATGCTCATCCAGAAACAAGCCATTCCTCAGTGTTAAGGCTGGAAATTGATTATCTTCATGCTGAAATACCTCTGCAAAAACCAGCATCCTTTGTTAGTGAGGAATCCAAGCTTCATATCTCTGATCCAGGGGTGTCTTGCTGGGATAACTTTTGGCCTAATAATTGAATGTGTCCTACAAAAAATACTTGTGATGAGAACTGGAAGAAGTCATATTTCTCTACCGTGGAAACAACCATTTGGAAAACAACCATGAAAAATTAACAGCTCAAATCCGATTATGCTCTCCAGGACAGAGATCAATGAAACTGCTGACAGGACGTGATGAAGGCAGAAAATGCTTACTATGTACCAGATGGGCTGAGAAGAAAACAGGTTAAGCAGACATAGCCATGCATGGATTTAGCTCAGAAACCAGAGATCTGACTCCAGTACTGCTACCAAGGCCATGTGGTCATGCAGCACTGAGTGTGAGTTCTGCAACAGGCACCTTAAACAAGAGTGCTTTGTGATAAATGACTGACACTAGCAGGCAAAGCTAGTCACTGAAACAGTTTCGGAAACAAACCTGTCAGCAAATTAAAAATGGGGGAAAACCCATAACACCCATGCAATAATGCCCAGGGAGCAGTACAGGCTTCAGAGTTGAGCTGGTCATGGTGGGGGGAGTGCAGAGCATCTCACTGAGCTGGGCTGCAGCTCAGACCCCACTGGAAGATTCCTGGGGCTGGCTTTCCCCCCCTGCACACCTCTGTGCCAGAGCACCTCAGCTGCTAGCAGATTTAAACTGGAGGCAACCTACTGCTGCCCCTCAAAGTGAGTCCCCCATCTCTGTTTCTCTGGGAGTAATAAAAGACAGCTGTTCAGATGGAGAACTGCTAGAAAGCCTGCTTGTTGGAGCTGGCAAAAGCAGGGCCCAGGGGTTTGGTCCAACTCTGCCTAGCATGGGGCAGCTCCAGCCTGCAGTGCCACTGCTGTGCAAGCAAAGAACAAACTCATGGTTTTAACATGAGGACAGAGGTTACTTTACTCTCCAAAGTGGAACAGGGAAGGCATGGAAAACCTTGTTGCCAGGAGTGTGTTCTGCTCCTGGTCTGCAGGATGGCTGGCACCTTCGAGCTGAGGCACCAACCCAGGGATCCAGCCACACAAGCCTAAAGGGCATCAACATGTCACACCAGAAACAGCCACTCTATCAATTCCACAAGTTCTGCACGGGGCAGGAGCAGAATCCTGTCTGCCTTGTACTGCCAGGCTCGTGTGTGATGCTGCTCGTAAAATACCTTGCCAAGTGACACAGCTGGTTAAGCTGCTTTCCACACTCCCTCTTCTCCTCGACTCCTAGTTTGTCTCTCTGTCCTTTGAAGTCCTGGGGGCTTGAACAGCATTGAGTGTCAGCATGCACCTGTCATCTCAAAGCCTCCAGAGCAACCTCCTTGCTCTGAAACTGTGGGAGTTTGTAACGCAAAAATCTTGCCTGGTCCTCAGACCCTACAGGGATATTTCTGTTACACTGTTATTATACAAAAGGATCAGAAGGAAAAATAAAAATTAGGCACCTGCACAAGCCTCATTTAGCCGGGCAGACATGCTGCAGGTCTCTGAAGATCTGTGTCACGCAGTCACCTCTCAGTGTGTTTGCAATCATTATGGTTGAGTTCAGTGTACCTGAGCAAACCATCAGCAGGTCTCAGCACTGAGATAGCCAGGGCCTGATTAAACAAAGAAATTTGCAGAGTCTCTTAAAATGCTGTCTTGCCCAGCAAAATACAGTGCTGGGCCACTGGGACAGGAGCAGAAACCAGCATTTCCCAGACTAAAAGCAATAACATGATCAGCAGCACACCAGCCCACCATGAAAGCTGTGGGTGCTTTGTGGCCTCTGATGGCAGAGGAGACCCCTGTGCTCAGCTCTGCCTACCATGCCATGCCTCAGCACTGCCCCAGCTGCCTTCCTGAGGCCTTTTGGTGCAAGGCAACCCCAGGCTTGGCACAGACCTGCTTCTCATTTTGCCAACCCAGAGCAGAGTGAAGCATAGCTTGGCAGCTGACCCTGCATGTAAAATTACCTTTTCTGCTCTGATAACTTGCTTCAAGCAGAATTAAATTTTTTCCTTTCTGTGAGGAATTCTCCCTTTTAAAAATCATCTCAGGGCAAGCAAACCCCACAAGGGAATGGGCTTGATGTAAAAGCACGTTGATATCAACATGCATTCATATATGACTTTGTACTTGGCAGCAGTTCTCTGAGACTGTATCCAGAATGTCACAAGTTTTGTGAAAGAAAGTTGGCTCCATTTTGCTGAAACGTCTTTCTTTTCTGTCCTGAAGTGGCAGAATTTGAGGCTGTGACACAGCAGACCACTTAATCACTTCCCTGACTTGAAGTACATTTGTAATGGCTTCGCTGAGCTGAAACTGTTTTCTGCACTTGGGAAGGCTCCTGGCCTTCCTTGGGCTGCTGCTTGCTTAACAGCATGAGTCTCCACTGCTGTGGAACTGTGCCTCTGTTATTCAGACTGAAAAATGAAAGCAATTTAAAAATCTACCCAGACTGACATCTCCCGTTTGGCTGAGCTGGCTCTGCAGGCAGGGCCACTGGCCGTGGTAGGAGCAGTGCCCAGCTAGCACTGCATGCCCTGGGCTGGGGCTGTGCTGCGAAGGGTGTGCACCAGGCAGGGAGGGAGATGGCATCTGTACCACTAGGAAAGAGTGTAGGGGAAATTTGGCATTATGGGGAGGCAGGGGAAGGAAAAGCCATATGGACCTCTGCAGGAGGATAAGGTGGTGCCTGGAGGCGATGAGGAGAGAAGTAGAAGAAAGTCACAAATGAGACGCTGTGGGAGAAGAGAGAGGAAGAGGGAGGTCGATTTGACAGGCAATAAAAATACCCCTTCTTTTCCTATCCAATTACTGGCTGCTTCTACAGTCCAAAATTAACTACTGTAGTCCATAACAATTACAGGCCTCATTAAAGCCATGGAAGAATGAGCTGTCAGACTGAAAAGCTGTCAAGCCCTTTCATCTAAGGAAAAAAATCGGGGGCCCAGGCTGGTGCAAGCCATACCGCAGGCAGCCTCAGCCAACAGGCAGAGATTTTCTCTGGAAATAGGCTTGGGGTGTGTATAGGAAAGGCAAAGCCAGGGGGATTTGTGCCCAATGTGGGTGGCAGCTTGAGTTTGACAAGCTGCCATGCTAGCAAGTTTGGGAACAGCTGAGTTGGAAGGCACTTCTACTACTCCTGCCTCTTTGGGAAATGGGGCTGCCATCGTTCCCTACGGGTCCATGATGGGGTCATTTCAGAGATCCTCCATTTCTATAACTGGTTCCTGCCCTAAGGGAAACTGTCCTCCAAGTGACTGCCTTCAGTCACATCAGCTGAACAGTGTTGCTGGCCATGCAATGCAATGCCCTTCAGATGCATTCTTTCATTCATTTGTTCATTCATTCAGATGTGTTTCAGCCTACAGGAATATAGATTTTATGCACCTTGGGGTGTGGAGAGGAAGGCAGGACTGATGACATATGCTATGCCAAGGCTAGCTGCCATGTGCAAGTACATGGTTCTGCATGTTGGCACGAACATGGTTGCTTCAGGCAGTCCCACATCAGCCAGAATTCAGCCCCATGGCTTGTGCCTGGCAGATAAGAAGCTCAACAGCGTGTACTCAACACAATATCTCTGATCGCCCATGGTGCAAAGGTCTCCTCGCAACCAGATTGCAAGTCACCAGTTCTATCTCCTCCGTCTTCCCAGCATTTGGTCTGTTTATATTTCCTCTTTTCTGGAAGATGAAATGAGATTTGAAGACTATTTAATACTTAAAAAATTCATGCAGCCGTGTTCTACTTAACAGAGAAGTTTTACATGGAAAATGTGTTGTTTTTTCCATTATGTTAACTTCTCACATCTCTGCCTGCCAGTGGTAGCTCCTTGCTTTCAAGCTACTGATGAGCCTCAGCATCTGTTCTTCTGGGCATCCAGACCATTTGCAGATTCTCAAAAGCAAAATCCATGACATACTCTTTTTAGAAATGACTGGATGTCTTCCAGGGTTGGAGTCAATTAGTGAAACAGGCCCTCGATGTATTTCTGATATGATGCTGCAAGAAGAAAAGGTTAACAGCTTGTCCATTCACTCTAAGGCTACTCTCCCTTCTTCTATTCTAACACCACCAGCAGAATTCCCCCAGGCACTGGGAAGGGGTTGGAGAAGTCAGTCTTTCTAGCACACGACAAGTTGAAAAATAGTTCTGGGAAGTGCTGACAGCCTAGATGCTTTTTAGACCTGCATTAGAACAAGGTCTCCTGACTTGGAAAACAAATCAAACTTTTAACAAGGCAAAACTGCAAACAAAATCTCTGCAAAAAATTCTGATGGCATTTTCCAGCTAGTAAAACTAGAACCTTACATTTTATATGGAAAGGAAAGTATTCAACATCTGTATGGGAATGAAGCCAAAGTTTTGTGACAAAGATTGTCACTCCTTCACTGTCCAGCCAAGTTTTACCCATGGAGCTCTTTGACAGTACTGCTTTTAGTCTTCAGCAAATCTCACACAGAAAGAGCCCACCTTATCCATTGCTGTTAATATCCAGGCAGGCAGGAGAGTCCACACTGAGAGATCATCTTTTGCTAATCCTCTCCAAATGAAGGCTCAGAATTTCTCCTGGACAGCAGAATTGAAGGTTTTACTAAGCAATGCACAGAACTCTGCACTTTCATCACTGCTGAGGTGTTGTTGGACATGTAATTTTTCTCCTACTGCCAAGTCTGGGAAAGAGGCAGTATGATGCCTAAATGTGAGAAGCAGCTTTCAGTGACTGCAAAGTTTTCACTGCACTATTTGCTGTAGCAGTTTTGACTGTTCATTCGGGGCCATAGTCACTTCAGGGGTGTCACAAACTGGAAACTAGTGTGACAGGAATGGAGATATAATGCCAAAGTTTATCAGAGTCTGCTTCCCATCCCTGTCCAGATCCTTCTTAAGAAAGTCAAGGAAAGAAAGATGGCAAGGCAACATGAGTCTGTGTAAATCTGCTCGTCACTGCTGGTGCAGTGTCAGCGTGCACGTGGCATCAACCAGTCAAACCCTACCTCAATGTGCCTCAAAATGGGAAGTGGACAGGAATAAGTCAAAGGACTTCTCAGTGTATGTATCTCTTGGCCTGGATGCAAGCCCATTAATCAAGCTCCTTTTTGATCTTTTTTTCCCATTTCATCAAGTTAGTCTTCCAAAGACAGTTTGTCTCTTTCCATTTTCCCCCTTTTAATCATGGGAGTGAAAACAGCACTAAGATGAATGTGTTTACAGCCTAGAGCTGGGCTGGTGTCTCAAATTTCTCCGTTCTGCAGACAATTGCATGACTTCACCCACTGGTCACACAGCAGCAGAAGGCCAAGGGGCTGCCAGCCAGCAATGTCCAGCAGCGTGCAGGAGTGGCTGTTCCCAGTTCACTGGCACCTGAAGAGATGAAATGCAACAAGGGACACAGAGGCAGCATACCTCTGGCTAGAGGAAAACCACAGGGAGCAGGCTGGGGATGGACTGTGCCTGTGTGTGTCTCCACCCTCCAGTTCATGCATCTGGAGAGACTGAGCAGGCTCAGATGCATGTGGGTGAATTTGCACCACACCTGTCTAGCCACAGTCTGGCACACGTGTACACTCACAGGGAGTGTCACACCCTGCCCCTGGGCACTTTAATGTGGAGTTAAGTCTTGCTCCTGGTCTCTGCAGGACAGCCCTATCAACAATTTCTGATGTCTGAGGTAAAGAGAGGGAAACAAGCCCCATTCTGCAGACCACTGTGAGCCCAGCTCGGTGAGCATCAGTATCACAGCCCTGCTTTTTCCAGGTTTGAAATTTCGACATGGCAGAAGGGTAACTCCTGCTGTTTTACAGACTGTTTCATTGCAACTCTGGAGAAAGGTGAAATGCCCATCTTCATTTTAACTTCAGAAATTCTCTGCTGTTACATGGGCTGAGGACATTGACAGTACCTGGCCTTGGCTTCTGCTTTCCTGAGGCATATGATGTATTTCTGGCTTCTGGCTTTAACTGCTGAAGGTCTGAAATTTGGTGTAAGGTGCTGTGGCTACCAGCCTTCAGTATGTGGGGTCTGCCACCCATCCCAGCACACCCATCACCAGCCAGTCCCAAGGATGGGACCCCAAAGCCCAAGTTTTTCCTGACCCAACATTGCTTAATTGTCCCAGATAACACCAGAGGTGGGTTTCACCATTTCAGAGTCAAGTTGACTATTGCCATCCCAGTTTGGGAAAAATAAGACAATTTTGTAAAGGGCACTGTTTTTCTCCCACCTCTTTCTTTAGAAATGTCCTCTAAAGCAATTTCACATTTCAAGTAGTTTAGGAATGCTCAGATTTCATCTCTGTTTTCAGAGTCTTCTGCCACACTGAGGGAACATGGTGAAGGTTGGTTTGCAATGAGCCAAACTCAGACAACTGAGGCAGGGATTTTTGCTGCCTCCAATACAGTTCCCCTTCCCCATTTTCTCCATCCCAAATTTCCCCAGCCTATTTCTGTATGCTGACCTATTTCTGAGAATGAATAGAGAATTTCTTCCTTATGAGGCATGATCTTGAGACAATTTTTTTACTTGACTTTTTGCTGGTGATTTTGTGTGTTTCACCACCTTAATTTAGTATGAATTGCCATCTCAGGAGCACACTACTCAAGAGCTGGTCCCATAACTAACTTTCTGAATCTTTTTCTCTTCCTGAAGCAGAGTTGGAACTCTTGCAGTGCCCACTTCTTGGACAGTCCCAGGCCAAATGCACATTTTAATGGATGCCACACAAATGCAGAAGATAAACCATATCATATTATCAAATGGCTCAATATGTACTCTTTCCAATACTAGTTCTAAGGCTGAATGTGGTGTGTAAAAACGTGAAACAACCACAGAGAACAGAAACCAAAACTCCCTGTATGCTTGTCAAAAGGCCAAATCTGAGATGCAGCTCTGAACACCCTTCTGTCTCAGCTTCTGTTACAAGAACAATACTTTAAATAATAGGAGAAGCACCTGTGATTTCACCTGATAAACTTCATTCTTTGTCCTGAGGATTTAAAGTGGTCTACAGCTTGCATGGTAGAAGGAGAATCTAACAGGTATTATGAAAGAGATTTTCTCCTACTCTGTTGTTTCCTTACAGAAAAGCTGCTGCAAATAGGTAATAAAGGAAAATTGAAACTTTACACAAGTAGGTGAAAAAATAAGTGGAAGGGAAGGAGGTGCCTGGAGTCAAAGAGCTACAGGGCTGCATGGCTTTTCATAGATCTTTCCTCCACCATTGTGCAGAACCATCAGCTCCACTTCCACCACTTTTAGGGCAGCTAAAAGTGTTTATAAGCGTTTTGGTACTAGGGAACATAGAACTCACACAGAGAAGAGGTCAAATCCCAGCACGAAAATCCTTGATAGCACACTGTGATTAAAGTAAGCATCTATATTAAAATGTACGTAATTCCAAATTGTTGTACATGTCAACAAATTATAGACACCCTGCTGATAATGTCTCTCCAGTGCCCCTGTAACAAATTGTAATTTGTAATTCAAAAGAGCACTGTCATTTCCAATCTGACCTCCTCCAAGTTTCCTTTGCATCTCCAGAGCATAAAATGATAAGTATTTAAATCTGGGAGAGCTGAGGGTCTTTTTTTGGGTGCACTTTCTCATCTTTGCTTTAGATACCCAAATCGTAATTGCTTTGCAAATGGAGCTTTTTCCGTCATTAAAATAAGTGGGACTCATAACATAATGAGCTAAACAATGCTGTTTCTAGTGGGAATGCCACAAAAAATGAGAGGTGATGCTCAATATTTTAAGGTTCAGATGAGCCAGGCAAACAACAGTTCTAGCAGCAAAGAATTTGCCTGCTGTGTCTTTGCATCCTGTAATTACAGCCCTACCCAGGGACCTTTCCATGGAAAAGACTGGTGTACACACCCCAGCCTCTGCTTTTGGGGAAGGGGCTGATAGGACTGAAGTATGGGGAGTATGTTTTTCCCAGAGCTCTGGGGAAGGGGGAGACAGCTTCATTCACCTCAGCTGAGCCAGGCATCTCCAAAGCAATTGATGACAACTTTCATGCTGCAATGGCTGCCCTATTTCTAATATTCAGGTCACCTTGCTCAGGTAATCTTATGTATCTCTGTTCTCTTTCATGGAATCATCATTCAATCATAGCACACCCTAAGCTGGAAGGGGTCCACAAGGGTCCCTTATTGAGTCCAGCTCCTGGTCCTGCACAGGACAACCCCAAGAATCACACTGTGTTCCTGAAAGCTTCTTGAAAAGCTTCTTGATCTCCAGGTTTGGTGCTATAACCATGTCCCTGGGGAGCTTATTCCAGTGCCCATCCACCTTCTGGGTGAAGAAACTTTTCCTAGCCTGCCCTGACAGAGTTTCATATCATTCCCTCAGGTCTTACAGCTGGTGGCCAGAGAGGAGACCTACCCCTTGTTCCCCTTGTGAGGAAGCTGTAGACTGGTATGAGTTTTCCCTTCAATCTCCTCTTCTCTAGGCTGAATAAACCAAGGTCTTTGTAGATGTTCCCATGGAAATCTAATTTCCTGACTTAGGAGAACAAAAATGGAAGCCAGACTTAAACTTTTCTGAAATTTACTCTGTCATTATATTTAGTTCTGCATTAGCTTTGCAAAAACTCAGCTGAATCTGCAATTACACCCCACGGCCCCTCCAAGGACAAGAAACCAAACCAGAATCTTAAACTAGCCTTTGAAATTTCTGCCTCCTTAGGGTTTGGCAGGGCTAGGTCTTGCTTGAGAAATGTACCAGTCTCCCAGTGTAGGACCACTCATTTGTTACCACCTTCTCCTCTAGGACTTAAGGAAGGTTTAAAATGATCAGGGAAGTCCATCAATGTATTTTTTCCCTCAGCATTAATTTCCTGTTCTCTTTTAATGTGAAA
Source organism: Pyrgilauda ruficollis (assembly GCF_017590135.1). NCBI lineage: Eukaryota > Metazoa > Chordata > Aves > Passeriformes > Passeridae > Pyrgilauda > Pyrgilauda ruficollis. The sequence goes on from NW_024523648.1 coordinate 8,002,809, forward strand.
TGTTACCTGAACAAAGCACAGTGAATGATTTGCCTGGTGTTCCTTCCCACGTTATTGTAAAGTATAATCAGATCAGAAGCTATTCAGGGTGGATTAATACCAAGCAAAAACTAAGGTTTACTGTGGAGACCATCCAATAGAAATTTCCTTTTTCTCACCACAATTTTATATGGGATTAAAATCATATTCATCAGCACTTTTGCAAATATTTTTCACTGACATTGCAACTGATGTTTTCTCTTACTATTTTAAACAGCTTGATCAATTACCAAGCACAGTAAGTTTCCAGTAATTCCATCTGTGTTATAAGAAGGAAGGTGTTTTATTAAGGTTTGGAAATTTCTGTTTACCACAGACATATGTTCAACAAAGCCCTTCCAAGAGTTTTGGAGCCACAGTTGTTAATTTTCTTCTTCCTTGGAAGGATGCCTGGTCATAACTGAGGTTCTTTTGCTTGTTGCACTGTTGTTCCATGTAAGAACTAACTGCTTGTATAGTTTTGTGAAAAAGGAAAGTTTGGAAAGGAGTGGAAGGAGAGTGAGGTGGTGAGCAGGAACAGGGCATCCACTGCAAGGAAAGGGAGAAAGCTCAGCTACTTTTTTGTGCAAAGATGTGTTGGTCCTTCCCCTGTAGAGCTTATTTCTAAGCAACTGAAGCAGTCTGGGACTGTTGCTTCTCAGTGACCACATGGATAAAACGTGAAAGCGTGTGACACGATTTCCACTTACCAGCAGCAGCAGCAGGCAGATGCCTGGTTTCACTTCTGCTGCCCACATGGAGGGGTGGGAGCCAGGTTTACCCTCCATCTCTGTGCATCAGACTATCTGGTTAAGGCTGTTACACTGGGCATCTGAAGGTGTCCAGTGCCCTCCTGTCTTCTAGCTTGTGTAAGATGATACTCACAGCTGGGACAGGCTTCAGGACAACTTCAGTGTGAGACCAAGTCTATGACAGCAGGTTTGAATGCATGCTGGGCTTCTGGCTCCCCACCACATTCTCCTGGATGTTGAAATATTTATGGGGAAGCCAATCTTATGAGCTGAAAGAGATAATGAGCTACAAAACTGCTGATTGCTGTAAGGTCTCATCCTCTGGTAGACTTGAGTTTCTCCCACTTACTTGCAGAGATAAGCTTTCTGGAATGGAAATTACTGCAGTCCAGTATTTCACTTGTTTGATGAAATGGAAATAAACACCTCACAGCCAGTAGCTCTTTCCAAGATTCATTCTGCCATTATTGTCCTTTCCAGTTCAGAAGGATGAAGTCTTGTGACATAAACGCTGTGAGATTTTCCTTAAATCTCCAATATGTACTTGCTTCCCAAGGCACAATACCTTCCAAAATTTACATGCTGTCCCCTATTTTTTTTTCCTTTTCTTTTTCATCTTCTTTTTTACTTTCCTTTTTCCATTTATCTTTTTTCTTTTTTTCACAGCATCAGTAAAATGTTCTTTTGATTGATAGCAGAACTCAGACTCCATCAAGGTTCAAGCCACAAATTCCCTGTGGCAGCCAAAACCACTGAGTAAGGGAGCCCAGCTTGGAAGGATTTAGGGGACAGTCGTTCTGGGAACTCAGATTTCGGATGCCTGGAAGATGCTGGGAATGTGATCCAACTAAGTTTAGGGCTTTCAAGATGTTATGAATTGTACTTCAGAGGAGGCAAGCTGGACCATCATTGATTCCAGTAGGCAGGTGGGTAGAAACAATGAAATTGTTTTACATATCATTCTGAGATGCAAACCTAATGCTAAGAAATCCCATTTGAGGATCAGTTCAGAAAGTCTTTCATATCATTAAAACCCACCAGGTGGCTGCTTTTCCCTGAGAACCAAGGATGCTTCCCGGGCACCTTTACCATGGTTCTGCTGGCTGCCAGACCATTCCACACCAATTTTCTCTGAAATTATACACTGGCAGCCAGTGTGAGCAGAGAAACACCCATCTCTACAGTGAGTGAACATGTGGGTCGTGTCTGAAAAGAACAGGATGCAACACCTGTCTTTTCAGAGGGGTTGATGTGGTCAGAAGCAAACTGGGACAAAATGGGGCTGTTGAAGACTGTAAGTACCTCCAGCTGTCACTGCTGACACAGCTGCTGGAGGGAAGACAAGTCCTGATGGCTTTAGGGCAAAACCTCCCTCACATGTACCTTCTGCATGGGGTGGAAGGCCACAGGGGTGCTGGGTGGTGGTCCTTCTGAAGCTGGCCTTTGTGGGAGCAGCCAGCACCAGCCTGCCCACCAGAGCCATGCCATGGGCAAGCCCCTCTCTCCAGCCTTCCCCACATCTTGACAGGGAGCTGCCACTGCACAGAGTCCTCACACACTTGTACGGCTTGGCGCAAAAATAAAAGTTGGGGAATAGTTGGAGCACTTGGACTCTCTGGCATCCCAAGGATTTCCTTTCTAGCATTTGAAATGGCATTCCCTTTTGAAAGATTTGTTATTTGAGAAAAAATAAAAACCATTTGGAAGCATTTTTAAAAGGTCAAAATCAAAATAAAGATTTGGAAAATAGAGAATCCAGTCACTCAGTGTGAAATGTTCGTTTTCTTTGAAATTGTTATGTATAATTTTTTCTTCTCTTCCAGGACTTCAACATTTCTTCTTTCCTGGTCATAAAAGAATGCCAGATCCTGACAGTCCTTATAGGGCTGGACGAGCCTCTCCCACCCAGCCCTTGTGTGCACACATCATTTATGTCAGGAACGGGCCCTTGGACCATAAACCAGTTGAGCAATTTGCTTCCAAAAGGAAACCACCACCAGAGTAGAAAAAGATGCTCAGAACAAAAGTTATTGTATAATGAAAGAATAACAAGTTATTGTTTAAAGAAAATCAGTGCTGAAAATGGCTTCCACTGTATTCCATTTCATACACTTAGTCATTCGAAACCAAAGATTCTAACCTCTCTCTCTTCCACAAGCTTGACCTAAAGCTTTTCTTTCTCTCAGTTATATGTCACCTGAATTCCATCAATTTTACACTTCTTCTCTGACTTTGCTTGTCGGGGCCACAGAGCAGGGACACATTTGTTAGCCACTTTCCAAAGCACAGCAGGCTACTGCTCCCTGATGCAGGCACTATACCAGTACAGATAATAAACAAAGGGGAACATGCCAACTCATACAAGAGTTTGAACTTTGAAGTTTTCTCTCTCTGTTTTTCTCATTGCAATTTTAATGGAGTTATTTAGAAGTTAATATGTTTCACCCTTGCTGCTCACTAAATATCCTTGACTCAGCAGAGATGTAGAGCTGCTGAACACACTTAAAGCAAAAAGAAATTGATTGCCAAACAAATGCAGAACATTGTTACTAATTTCTTGGTTTTCTTCATTCCTCTCTGGTCAAGAAAAAAAAAATCAAATCACTGAAGTCTGAAACTGGTAACAAACCTTATGGCATTTGGATTCTGAAATAAAAGAGAAAGCCTGTGTCTGCAATCATCCAGCAATTTGTCCTTTAGCCTAAACGTGTTTGTTGTCCTTGGCATTAAGACGTGCCTATTTCAAAAGTCATCCTCTGACAAGTGGGGATTTCTAAGGTATTGGTGGTGCCCTCTCTCTGACCCTGTGGAGGCAACAGTCTGGGATATCTCTTGGTTTCACTGACCAGGCTGTTGGCAAATACAGGCTTAATTACCCTGCCTTTATCCTCACTGTGCATCTGATACACCAAACGTGTTGAAGTCACGACAAATATTTTGGTCCTACCATGGTGCAGGGTTCACAGTGATGCTCCCTGAGTGTTAGGGGTGCTGCCAGAAGGAATTTTGGCTTTGCAGAGCCCATGCACTCACCTTCATTCCCTTACCTAAATATAGGTGCCTAAGGACAGGCACACTGAGGGGCTGGGGGGTAAAACACCAGACCTACAGGTGACCCACAGCTTCCCATGCTCATGTCTAGGGAGCACACAAGATACTCTTCTGCACCTTAGGGAGAGGCCTGTGTTTAGGCACCTGAGTCCTACCTCTAGGAAGCAGCAGGCACCAACACTCAGGTGTTTGCCTAGAGCTACATCCCTCCCCCACTTCAGGGTGGGATGAATCTTTCCACAAAACCTGTCAATTTCTTTTCTTTGACTGCACAGGAAATCCACCCAGCTGTGCTGCAGGTGCTGGAGACTCCCATGGTTGTGTGGCAAAATTATTTGGAAGTATTGGCTTCTTTGCAAGGAAATATTTTAGCCATTTAAGGTGGGGAGAACAGAGGGAAATTATTTTGTTTGTTCTAAAATAAATATCAGGTTGACAAATTTCTTTAACACTGACTAGCATGCATTTCTTTCTCATTTTAGTTTTGACGTCTGCTAAAAAGCTTGTGAGTCCACATTCATTCCTCACAGTGATGTTAAAGGCAAGCAGTACTGCAGGCTAAAACCTCACCCAGCCAAAAATTATGGAAAGTCTCCTATGAGCATCAGTAAAGGCAAGATTTTACCCCTAATTTTTGTGATCAAAATATTTCCACAGACTCTAGTTCCCCAGCATATGATTGTTAGCTGGACTAGATCAGGCACCACAGCAAAAATTCAGACAAGTTGCTCTGAGCTCTTAAAGTGAGGCAGAAATACCCTCAAAGATCACATGTTTGCACAGGGATGCTACAAGGGGATTTTAAAGCAGTAAAGCTGTAAAAAGCTGCAGGAGGCTCTCAGGAGTAGAAGTGGTTCTGGAGGAGGTCGAAGGAGGGCAAGGTGCAGACATTTCTCTGAACTGCATGAGACTGTAGCTTGAAACTCGGTGAAAGTTCGGGGCTGTGCTGCCTTTATCCAAACCAGATTTCCCAGATTCACTCTCTGTGTGCAGGATTATATTTTAGTTATTATTTCCTAGCTTTCCTGTTGCTGTATGTAATCCTTCCAAGGAATGCTCAGCTATTTTCAAAACTCTGTGCTTAATAACTAAAGTGGATTTTTGAGGAGGCCATGACTTTATCTGCACTCACATGTGGGGTTGTGCACGGGGAAAGCAGATACCTCAAAAACACACTCCTGCTGCAACTGAATGCTGGTGTCACACAGCCCCAGGTTTCTGTAATGCAGGGGCAGCAGAGTAACCTCCCTCTTTGTCCCCATTACAGCAGACAGAACCACAGTGCTCCTGGGCACAGCCACGCTGCTCAGGAAGTGTCAGTGGCACCAGAAGTGAAATGAGCCTGCAGGGTTGGATGTGGCTGCTATTAGGACATTAACTGTATTCAGCTCCAATTATTTTTTCCACAAGCCACAGCAAACCATACTGATCCAACCCCTCCAAAACATCTGTGAGTACAGAAACTAGTGTCTAGGAAGTGATTCACAAGTAGTTAAACATTAAGCTGTCATTGTTAAGAAAGGGAAAGGGAGAAAGCTCCTTTCTGGCAACCTCTCCCAAATCAGTGCTAACAAGCCTAACTAAAAAGGCAACAGCTCAGCTTGCACTCAGGTGCTGAGAGCTACCTGTTGGGATGTGAGTAACACCTGCCAGGATGCTTGCAGTTCATCCAGCCTGTAAAAACATAAATCACCTAATCTGTGGACTGAGCTTGAAGGAAGTCAGTAGTTCAGGCTCATTTTAATTGTAATTTATATGACTATTCCTGCCTGGAGGAGCAGGCACCAAAGACGGAAGACAGTGCAGCTCTGTCCTCTCTGTGATCATTGAGCCATCTCTACCCCTACAGGGATGACAGATGCAGTTAGTTCAGTGGAAGATGGAGCTGTCATGCAAGAGCACAGTGCTGCCCAAATGAAGCGCTGTCAGCTCTTAGGGACAGGTTTGCTATCTTTGAGGACAATTCTTGCCCTCTGACTTCTGAAATCAAAGTAGCAGAAGCGTATCAGAGGCACACATTTTCTTGAGCTCAGCTGTTGCAATCTCATGGGAAACATTGTGAGAGCAAAATGCTCCAATTCAAGAATGTAAATGAAGAGAAGTGTGAATTTGTTGTTTAAAAAAATGCTTAATTTACACAACTATCTTTGGGGTGAGAAGTAGACTAACACTTGGTGATTTTGTGTTGAGTTGCAACATTTAAATAGCACACTCTAAGGCTAAGGGCTATCTAATCTCTTCTCTCTTTCCAATCTGTCTTCTAAATTAAGTGAGTACTTCATATCTGCTTGCAGTGTCCTTGTCCAGGAATGGATTCTCATCCCAGAAAAGAGTTCAGAATCTTTATCTTGAATGACCTGAAACATTTTCCAGGATCCACAAAGACATATCTCTTCTCTTTAAGTTAGAAATGTCTTAAATACAAACGTTTCATGTTCTGATCCTGCAAATGCCCGTAAGTAAATAAATCATACAATCACAAGATTTGGAAGGGAACCATCAGGATCACCGAGTTCAACTCCTGGCCCTGTGCATGACACCCCAAGAGTCACACCCTGTGCCTGAGAGCATTGTCCAAACGCTTCTTGAACTCTGTCAGGCTGGTGCTGTCACCACTTCCCTGGGGAGCCTGTTCCAGTGCCCAACCACCCTCTGGGTGAAAAACTTTTTCCTGATACCTAAACTTTTTACTATCCTAAACCTCTGACTCAGCTTCATGCTGTTTCCTCAAGTCCTCTCACTGGTCATGAGAGTGAAGAGATCGGTACCTGCCCTTCTGCTTCCCCTCGTGAGGATGTTGAAGACCACAGTGAGGTCTCTCCTCAGTTTCCTCTTCTCCAAGCTGAACAAACCAAGTGACCTCAGCCACTCCTCATACAGCTTCCTCCTTTTTTCCCTTCTTGAAAACCAGGACAATGTTCACCATCTTCCAGTCAGCTGGAACCTCTGTGGATTCCCAAGACCACACAAAAATCACCTGTGGAAATTGCTCTTGTGTGTAAGTGTTTCAGATGGTTTGCCTAAAGGGATATTTTTGGCAATGGTCAGCAAAATGCTGGTTATACTTAAACCTTGTGGATGGACAACGCTTGGCTGCAAATACAAGCAGTAAGAAAGTGGAAAGAATTGTAACATTTCTGCTATTAGTCAGACCCCTGAAGAGCAAAGAGCATCACAAAGAAAGAAAAAAACACTGGAAATTAAATTAACCAAACTTTGCTGAAATTGCAATCTGTAGTTGCAGATGGAAAGAATATGACACATTACTAGAAATGGCCAACCTTTCCAGGTTCATTGCAGTCAACCCTCCAGCAGATTTGTAACTTCAGTCTTCTTGTTTCCCGAAATGCAGCATGTCACTGCTCCAGGCTTCTGATCAGAGTAATGCCACTGTCCTGCTGGCTGGTGGCAACAGTCCCCCCAGGCCTCCAGGATCTTGTAGGCATCTGACTTCAAGTCCATCCAAGTGTTTCCTGAGCAGCACCATGACCACAAGTGCAAAGTATGTGAAGAAGGAATCACAGATGTAAACAGTCAGCTCAGCTTGATGAAGGAATACAAACATTTTCCTTTGGCTCTTACTGGATTCATAAAGCCAGCATTTCACCACCTCTCTGAATTTCTGTGTCACTTTGTGTCTTGCAGCGCTGGATACAGCTCCGCTATAAGCAGGGAGTCTGTACAGTCATGCAGTTCAATATATGACACACTTGCAAGGGAGCATGGGGGCATCACAGGGCAGAACTTTGAGGGAAACCTAGAGGGATGGTGCAGGTCTCTTAAGTCCCAGAAAACTCATGGCTAGTGTTTTGTGCAGCAGTCACATGGATGTGTAGGAAAATGGATAAGCAGTTAAAGATTCAGGCTGACAGCACCATGGACTTTGGTCTTGCACCTCCACAGGGAGGAGGTGCCTGCCCAGAAAGGTCTTGGTGCAGGGCTGGGAGGCAAATTTAGCTGTGTCAATCAGTTAAACAGGAGTTTCCTCTACACTCATCCCTTGAAGTTTTAGTAGTAAGCAGTTTACAGATTCACTGGTATTTGTGTTTCAAGGTATTTTAGGTATTTTTTTAGTTGGGTTTTTGCATCCCCCTGTTGTTCTTCTCCTTAGCTCATGATGGGAGACAAAGCCCAAGTACTGAGGCTCTTTACTCTGATCCTAATTTTGCTCTCAGGCCTGTCAGGATAAAATGAGTGACTAATTTAAGCATGAGCAAATTCAGGACTGTTCTCTTGTCCTTTCTGTCCAAGGGCAGCAGAGAAGGCCAGCAGCTCCCTGGGCTGTGTGAGCAGAAGCACAGCCCGCAGGTTAAGGGAAGTGTCTGCTTTTCCCACTCAGCACTGAACAGACCATGTGCAGAATATCACATGGAATTTTGAAGTTTCTAATACTAGGGAACACACCAATAAGCTGGAGAAATTTCAGTGGAAGGCCACTAGTATGGTCAGGACTAAAACACTTGCCTTGTGAGTAGAAGCTGATGGATCTGGGTTTGCTCAGGCTGCAGAAGAGTTTCAGTGAGACCTGAGAGCAGCTCCCCATACCTTCTGGTCCAATTTGTGAAAGAAGGCATGGGTGACCAGGCTGGCTAGGGGACAGCTGTGGTCTGTGACATCAGTCTTACAGTCCCCAGCAATCTGACTTCCCTCCATTCCATTACTGGACATCATTAAGGGACCTGGCCTGCCAGAGTGCTTGGGTATACTTGGCTCTCAGCAACGAACATGTTCCGCACCCCAGCTCTGAAGAAAACATCACATTTCAAAAGTGTTCATATAACTCAGCATTTCCTTGACAGAAGATGCTAAATTCAGAACAAGTCTTTGTAAACACTGGATTCATAGTGAGACTTTATAGAGATGGGGGTGCTGGGTCTCTTTTGGTGATTGCTGCACTCCATAGATTTCTAAAAGGCTTCTTATAGTACCCCAAAGTGCCAAGCAGGGTGTTTAACGTGGGTCTGCATTTCAATCCCCTTCTAGTTTCAGCATCGTGTTTATAAAAGGGAAAATGAACGACAGATGTAGGAACTACTTACTACAGCAAACTTACCTGTGACTTGCAGGAGGCAAGGGAGGCCTAGGCCTGGAATAGGATGTCTCAATCACAGAGGAGAGTGATTTGGCTTGAAAAGCACAGCATTAGAGCTGCCCCATACCACCACTGTGTGCTGTACTGGCAGTACAGAGCAGACACGAACTCATCCTGGCCAGCCATGGTCTGGCTGTAATGTAGATACCCACCTCAGAATGTCCTGGCTCTGTTAGGGCTTTGCACTTTCCACTCTTGGCCCTTTCTCCTACTTCATATATTTGGGAGTACTATTTAAAACATGGATGAGGGAGTAGTGTTCTGGCAGTGGCATTAGCAGGAGCTGTGTACTTTGGAATGCCTTCTCAGCACAGGCTGAACAGTGAAACCACTGAAACCCCAAACCGTGCTGAAGACTTTTCATTTCTTGATGGATTTTTATCCCTGTCCCCAACATCTTGGAAATGGCAAGGCTTAAGAATGCAAAATTATTTTTCAGTGTAAGATATTAAGGACCTTTGCAATGTTCTTTAGGGAAAAAAATCGGATGCTTCAGGGCTTTGAAAGGATTATTGGTGAGGGATGGGGTAGAAAGAGCAAATATTGGCATATGAATAAGGTGTGGATTACAAAAAGGGAAAATATAAATTGGGTTAAATATTTTTTCTTATCTCTAGCTCACTGCACTTTTGTGCTCTTTCCAGCTCAGCAGGGCTTTTAGCTTGCTCAGATGTTGCTTCAGAGACCCATAAAAGTTCTACAGTCCAGAAAAAGCTCCATAAAATAAGTAAAACCTCCCAGTGTGAAGTTCTGCCTCCTTCCCTCAGCAATTAACTCTTCTTCCTCCCAATTTCATAGAAGCTGGCTTTCCACACACTGGATGCCAAGCTTTGTGCTGCTTCTTTTTCACATCAATCTCAAGAGAGGACAATGGATTTTTAATCAACCTGTCCTTGGACTGTGGTGCGTTCCCCTCTCCAAATCTTTCCTAGGACAGCTGCAGTCTGCTATGGGCCTGTCCCAATTTTATTGGCCATTGAAGGACACTCAAATCTCCTTGCTTTCAACTGTTTCTCCTGTGGGAATATGTCTTAACCATACCTAAATATCTTCCCCTTTCTTACTACCATCTGTGCCACCAGCTTAGAGAGAAACTCTCTGGCCACTGGAAGCAAAGTTCTAGTGAAGGTCTTGGCATTTGGCAGCTCTTTTGCCTTGTGTCAGGCACATAGAGAGGTTACAGTAAAGTAGGTTACAGTAAAGTCCATTGGTATCAGGTAACTCCCACATCTCCCTGTGACACAACTCCAGCACTGCCCTAGCTCACATCTCTCCTTCTTTGTTAATGGCAGACCTCCAAAAGGTCTCTTTTTACACCCACATTCACCTTCTTAATTTGTTTTGTTCCCCTTTTATTTTCTGGAGGATGAGAAAGCATTTTTACCCTCCATTTCCTTTTCCTGCAGCTCTAGGTTATAGTTACTTACTGTCTGAGCATGTTTGCTCAGAAACTCTGGAAGCACAACACAGTTTGTTTCAAAGACCATTTGCAAGTGGAAAATATCAAATGTTGGTAGTGGTGCCAACATTTATTATATGGAGTTTCCCCTGTAGCTGGTTCATATGAAGTAGTCATCATACAGCATTGAAAAAAGCATGTGATTGATTGACTGGCTGTTCTCAGGAACAGTAGAGTCTGTTCTGTAGCTGGCTCCCAGCCCCTGAACAGCTGGCTAGCTTCTGCTAGCTTCATAGGGACAAACTGGAAAAGTAAATTCATGTGTCTGAATGTGGCTACCTAAGCTCTGTACAAAAAGTCGACAGCTCCGGAATACAAGTCTAAGCAAGCAGGACATATTCAGATGTGGATGCACCATTCCTTGAGTTCCTCCTGGAATTCAAGAGCTGGTTAAGCTGTCCATATCAACACAGACATCAACTAGACCATCCACACATCAAAGGGGAGCCAAATGTAAACCTGGCATTGCTCTGTTGGCTTCTCTGTGGGTCCATATCCTACCTAAGTGCAAGAACTGCAATTTATTTGAGGGCTAATTGTTTCTGTCAAACCATGCCTGTATATTCTGGCTGCATTATTTCCCATTAGATCTATTCAGATCTTGAAGGAGAGCCACTTCCCAGTTCAACATCATAAAACACAAAGCAACATAACAGTAGCCAAATAAACACTTCTCATAAAATAGGGAAACACAGCAATAGTATGCATGTAGAGAAAGCCACATCAGCTGTGTGACTAAAACAGATGCCTAGAACCAGTCAGGAAGGGGGGAAATGGCAAACAGACCCTTATGTGGCACTGTACATTCTTTTAAAAATATTAATTTCTCTTTAATCATTTCTGGCCCCAAAGAAATTATCCTCCCAGGTGAAGCTAGACAGAGGCATCTCCTCTGACACCCAGTGTGAGTTTGTGGTCTGAGTTGCTCTGCTCTCCTGCCAGCACATAGGGGCAGAAACTACAACATGAAACCAAAAAAAAGCACTCAGTTTATTGCATCTGTAAACAGTTGTCCAATTTTATATACCAATTTAAATTCAAGATCTCTAAATGTTCTTCTGTGGAGGCTGACAACTGAAATGTAACCATAATTTGTCCCCAGTCCAGTAATGAGTCAGCTAACTACTAATTAATGTCGCTTTTTTGAATAGGAAACCTCAGCTTTTCAGAAGGCAGATTTTGCATTTTCAAATGAAAAGGTCTTCTACTGCAATATAGGAAAGGAGGTTTAGGGGGTTTATAGGAAGGGGATTAATCATCTGCTCTGAAGCCTCCAGCTCCAGACGGTCTCCTTGCAGCTGTTGGCAGCTGGCTAACCCACACCCTCATGACCCAAATGAAGGAGGAAGTTGCAATTCCAGCTGTCAGTTGAGACCCTGGAAAGGACTACAGACCCATGTGTGTGAAATGCGTGGAGTCTGTACCAAAGTGCCTTTTTACAAAGTTTTTTCAGGCTCAGTGACAAGAACAGAAACAAAAGCTTGTGGAAAAGATGCAAAATTGAAAACAAGACCCCATACTGAGGGTCTTTTCCTATAACTGGGCTTCCTAAACAATGCACAAGTCTCTACAGAGCAGTGAAACTTGGAGAAACCCATGACCGAATTTTGTCCCATGCTGAGACATCCCCAAGATATCCGAAGTCCAGTCCTGTGAAGCATCAGGAGTCAGCGAGGATTCCAAAGAGTCCCTTTTATACTTCTGTAATTGCATGAAGCAACATTAAGACAAGGATAATATTTATCAGGGGGTTTTCTTGTAGAGGAAAACCCTCAGAGATTGTTCCATTGTCATTCTTGCAATCTCCTTTCCTGTTGTTCTTTGGCAGAGTGAGAACCAAGAGGATGAAATTGGCATTGCTTTGGTGCACTGCTACTGAATGAAATGCAAAGTGTTCAACATAAGGAGACCTCAGGTTCAGGTGCATGCAAGGGATGAACAAGGGACACTTGGCAAAGTCAGCACAACCCCAGAGGGCACCAGGCCATCATACTGATTCTTGCCTCTTTTTCTGTTTGGAAAACAAATGTGTTGGTTTTGATGTGGCTGGTGGAAGATAACAGCTATAGAAAAGTGAATGCCAGCCGTGTAGAATCTCACCTCCACAATAATGGAGTCAACAACCAAAGCCCTGAAGGGAGGGAGGCAAATTAGGCAATCTCACTTGTTTTACAGAGCAGCTATAAAAATCTCAGCATTCTACACAGTGCAGATATTAACCCACACCACAACATTTTTACCTCCCAAGTGACACACTACAGGATTATTTCAAGAAAATGTTTTTCACAAGCCTGAAGCTGTTCTTTGGAGCTGCGACCTCTCAGGTAAACAGAATGTTTATAAAAATGAAAATTTGGATGACAAGAAAGGAAATCTGCAGTTATACAGCAAGATGACAGGAACAGCCCACAGCACAGAGAAACTAGACACCTGTCTTCACCAGCTTGCTTTTGCTACACAGCAAAGATTCCTGAACCAAGAACATTTCCATTGGCAGACTGTGGTCTGTCTCTTTTTGCAAAGGAAGCCAAGGCCTGGGAATCTCAGAAGTCTGAGAGATCACAAAACTGCATCACATTTTGATCACTCAGCTTAATTAACCTCAAGCTGTTTGGAGTAATTGTCAGTATCAAGGGACATTCAGTCTCTTGAGAGTGCTGTAAAAGGTGAACCAGTGAAAGATTTCCACATGTCTTCAGAATTTAGCAAGTTGTAATCATCATCATTCTTCTAATACCTACTTAATCCACTTGTTAGAAACATCCAAATATCTCTAGAACCCACTAAGAACTTGCTATATACCATGTGTCATTCATATTATATCATTCAGTGCCATACATTTTTCTCCTCAGGTGCAGCTCAAACAACTCTTATAAAACACTTTGTCCCTATATCTTATATGCTGTCTCTTTGAAGCAATTCTGTTTTCAGTACAAGTTACTCAAATGTCTTGTGATATATTGATTAATGTATAAAATATTATACGACATAATAAATATAAGAATTCGCTAACTGTATGAAAAAATGGCCTATCAGTTACTCTGAGCAACATGGGGTTTTTTCTGGTTTCTGAATCTTCGGTATTTTAAGGAAAAACAGTCCAAGCAGATTTCTCAGCACAGAATTTCAGAATAATTTTCAGAAGAAAATTTCAAAAGGAAGAAACCAAAGCAGAGTTTTCTTTGTAATAGAAGATCTCAAAGCATCGTTCTAGTAGGGGACCTTAAAATGTAAAATAAGAGCTGCAGCAGCAGTAAAGGTAACAGGGAAATGGTTGGTCAGCCCTGACCTAACCTAGACCATTTCTGTGCAAGCAGTAAAACTAGGAATCACCAGCCTTCTCCTCAGTGGAAGATTCCCCGTCACCTTGAAAGTCATTCCAAGTTTGTTGGCAAGATCAGTTTTGAGCCTTTGCCGACTGAAGACCAGCAGAGTACCTGGTAGGAGGGCAAAGGGGCTGCAGTATCACCACAGATGATCTGTGCAGGAGCCATGCTGCAGTACAGGCTGATGCAGTACACTGGACAAGACCATCAGTGTGCAGTTTTGCAAGGTAAAGTTTCACAGCAGAAGAGCACCAAAAAATGAAGAGGAGATGTAATAATAACCCATAATGCTGCTTGAAATGAATGGACAAATCCTCTTTCTGGTTTGTTACTTCTCTGTTTTGTTTAGGTTGCACCGCCTAAAGCTGTTGTTGACAATGCTATTCATTTTGTAGGTTTTGTTTTTTCTCACATTTAGGGAGAGGAAATTGTAATATACTCAGAGCTTGGAACAATTTTCACTTGTTTATTCACTGCTGATTAGCAGCGTAAGCTAAACAGACCTCAGCTGACTTGTATTTACAAACTGTGCTGAATCAGTAGAGAACAAAAAAATACACAGTGTATCTGCTCTGGGCAGCCTCTCCCGTGTATGCTCTTGTCTTTAGGCAGCTCTGTCTGTATGGATCACCATGGCATAGGTTTGGGCTCTCACCCTGCCCTTCCCTGGGGGAAAGGACTCCCAGTATCTGCCCAAGGATGTCTGTAGGCGTGCCAGGTGCAGCTGTGCAGATGACCTCTGCCTTTCTCAGACTGTCCCTCTGCCTTTCTCACACTGTGCCAACCCAAGAGCAGGGCAGCTGCAACACTCTGAGGAGCCATTTCGAGCAGCCCCTTCCCTCCCCTCCAAAGCTGATCGATGAATACTGACCTTCCAAGGCTGCCCAAAATGATCCTCACCACCCAGTGTGATGGCACATGTGGTCTGGGAGAAGGTGGAAGACTCACTGGTGGCTGGCTCCAGCTCATGAGCTTGCCCCAGGCAAGACCTGCAATGCAGGCACTCCTGCTCAGCAGGGGCACCCACGGGCAGCACAAGGAGGAGAGGTTCTGCAGCCTGGACCAGGCAAGACAGGGGCCAGCATGAAGACAAAGATGTTGAGTGAGGTGGAGGAGCAGAGATCTGACCCTACGCTCTCTCCTGTGTCTTATTGCCGCTGTTTTATTCCCTCATGATGCTACTGACAAGAAGGAAGAGGGAAATGCTGCTGCATTTGTTTTGGAGTTCATGGCATTAACATCTGCTATGTTTATGCAGGAGAGAAATGTGTGGGCAAGGCAGGTTAAACATCTGCTAGCAGGTATTGAGTGGGATGATACAGATCGATCCACCATGGGTGCCAGGGAGGAACAATAACCTTTGAGTGAAATTGTGACATATTTTTGGATATAGATCATACTTTCAAGACATAGTGCTTCAAGAAAGACACTCAGCTCCAAGAAAGAATCTCCAGTTACCAAAGGAAGAAAGTAAATGAAAGGGAAAAATAGAGGTAAATGATGGAGAATCAACAAAAGGTTCTGTGATTTTATCAGCAGTTTAAACAAATACAGCCCATATTTTTAATGATAAAGAAGACCTTCACATAACAAAGACCAGGATGAAAGTGTGAAAAGCAATTAGGTGGGCAGAAACCTGATTGCTATTACTTTCAAGAAGACTTTGAAAGCCTCCTGGAACCAGTCAGTAATGCTTTCATTCATACTACAAGATAAACTGGTTCTTGTTGCCACAGTACTTCTGAGAAAATCACACTGCCTGCAGCCTTAGGAAAATTATCACCAGTGAAAGCCCAGCAGGATCACACAGTGTTTTTGCACTTGTTTCAACTTAGAACCTTCCAAAGCTTCAGACAGAGCAGGCTGCAAGTTTTATCTTGTGAGGGACAGACTTCTTCCTGAAGATTCTCTCTAAGACCTGAGAATTAACTTTGCTGCTCCTGAACTAAAACTGTGCCTTCATTACAAGAATTTTCTCACAATGTGTGTGAGATTATGAATGAACACAGAATAGAATCACATAATATGCTCAGTTGGAAGGGGTCCATCAGGATCATCGAATCCAGCTCCTGGCCCTGTGCATGACACCCCAAGAGTCACACCCTGTGCCTGAGAGCATTGTCCAAACGCTTCTTGAACTCTGTCAGGCTGGTGCTGTCACCACTTCCCTGGGGAGCCTGTTCCAGTGCCCAACCACCCTCTCGGTGTAAAAATATTTTCCCTGATATCCAACCTAAACCTCCACTCCTCTGCCCCTCCACTCATCCCCTGCAGCATGGACCTACTACAAGTCCAGCCCAAACAGTATCTCCTGCCATCCAGAGGCTTTCTGCAAGCCATGAGGGTATTGCCCAGTCATGGGTGACCTGATCCTCAGGCTCAGCTGAGAGCTTCCACAAGTCACGTCTGGAATGCATGTGCAGGAACTACTCACAATAAGAAACCAAGGTCAGAAATTCATCAAGGGAGTCTAGGAGACCATACCCCTTCCCTGCTTTTGCCCTCAGGACATTCTGCACTTCCTCACAAATAATCATGTATTATCTCGGAGCCAGCTTGCAACTTCCATTTAGGAACCGGAACACTTCTGATATAACAAAGGGCTGGGAGACCTGTGACTTTTCAGTCTGGAGAAGAGAAAGCACAGTGGAATCATATCGCTGATGTGATAGAGCCAGGTTCTTCTCAGGGCATCCAGTTACAGACTAAAGTCAATGGGCACAAACTCAAATACAGGAAAATCCATTTAAACAAAAGAAAAATACTTTTTATTGTGGGGTGGTGGTTAAACACTGACACAGGTTGCAGAGAAACTGTGGAGTTTACATTATCAGAGATCTTTAAAATGCAAGAGGACATGGTCTTGCTATAGTTAATCTGGCTTTCAGCAGGATTGGACTAGATGTTTCTCAGTGGTCCCTTCTCACCTCAGCCATTCTGTGAATTTATGATTGATTTTATCCAATAAATAAATCCACTGTGGAAAATGTGTGGAGATTGAACTTTGTTTTTTGTGAAATTTTCATTCTTGTTTTGTCCAGCTGCATAATAGAGTAGTTGGTATCATTCATAGACTTGTATTCTCCAGGTTGGAGGAAACTTTGAAAATCAGATCCAACACACCTAAACCTCAAAGCAAGGCCAGCATCAAAGTTAGATCAGGTTACTCATGGCCCTGTCCAGGCTAGTCATGAGCACATTCAGGGATAGAGTTTTCTCTGCCTCTCTGGGCTGCTGTCCCTGTACTTGATAAGTTTGATGATACACATCATACATTTTCTTAGTATTTCTTGGATTTCTCATGTTGCAGTCTGTGTCCATTTCTCTTCAGCCTTTCAGTGTGTGTATGACTCACAGAACTGTGGGTCTGTCTTCTTTACGATTCCATTAGGCCATTTGAGATACCAAATCACTGCCAGCCAGGCCTTTCCTTCCCAAGTCCGAACAGACCCAGTGCTCATCCTTTCCCTGTGTATCCTGTGCCCTACCATCATGGTCATCCTTTCATTGATGTCCTCCAGCTGACCTTGTTCAGGAGGGCAGAATGTGGGACTCCATGTGCAGTCTTTCCTCTGCTGAGGAGAGAAGTACATCCCTGAGCCCACTGGCTGTGTTCTTGCTCATGGAGCTCGGTCTCTGGCTCAGCTTCACTAACACAAATATGTGTTCCTTGGCATGTGACACGTGGAGGTTCTTCAGCTCTTCTGCTGGTGAGGCCATGTCTGGAGCTGGGTGACACTGCCACTGGTGACACAACTGGCCCTGAGGAATTATGGCAACTGATGGTACCTGAGGACCTGGCCCCCAGGCTGTTGCCTTTGACACTTGACTCTCCAGTGTTGACATCAGGATTTTTGCACTCAGCTGCCATTCCGGTGTTATTCTCTCCGAGTGCTCATTCTCACCAGGCTCATACATTTCACTGCCTGTTGTGATGCAGTTGGCAGAGTGATGTGGCAGGAGTCCTGTGGGAGTGCTTCCTGCTTTATGGGACACACAAGCATGATGAGAAAGAGAGCAGCAGTATAAGGCATGGCTTTGTTTTCAAATGTTACCAGCTAAGGGCCCTGAGGCAGGCTGGCAGGGCTCTTTGGGTGGGACTTTAAACATCCATGGATGCTAGTTTTGCCTTAGGAAGCAGAGCTGGGTTACTGCCACATTGACCTCATTCCCTTCTGCATTTTCCTCTTTCTCTTCTGCCAGAGGAAGACAGCTCTTCACTTGGATAGCATCTATCTGCCTGGTAAGAAAAGAGGACATGGGTTCTGCAGACAGAAAACTGTATAGTTCCTCGTAGAGAAGAATTGCAGGGATCACTTCACATTGCTCAGAGGGTTGGGTTACCTCCCACAAAGGCCTTCTATTATCTTTCCAAGTGACACTCAGTGCTTCCTTCATCACCAAAGAGTTCCTCTGTTCACATGCTGGGTCCACATGCAGGGCTTTGGCTGCCCCTGAGAACCCTTGGCGTTTGTCACATGTTGGCAATTGTTTCTGCTCCCTTTGAGGCAGAAATCCCAATTCTCACAAAAATATGGTACAGTGATCAGAGATTTGCATCTGGAACTGACCAGGGCAGACAATGCTTTGAGCAGCTTGCTTGTCTTTTCCTCCCCACCCCTTCCTCTGTTGTGTTTTTATCCCTTTCTTTTTCAGCTTTGTACAATTCCCCACTAGGCAGGGTCCTGGCATCCCTCCACCCCTGAGAGACTTGGACCGGAGGCGATGCAGGCCCAAGCTGTGTGAATTTTCTCTCTGTGGGGATCCTCCTCCTCCTCCTCCCCCATCCTGTTCCCTCAAGGTCACTTAGACAAGAAAGCAGGGGTGGTGCAACACCCCTCAGAGCCTCTGAAGGGACATGGCATTCTCTGAGCTGGCGCCAAGAGCTCGAAAACCAGATGCAGATGTGGTGTCTCCAGTAAGAGGGGCATGGGAGGAGAGCTGAGAGAGGAAAAAACGCATTTCTCTCCCATTAGCAGTACCCAAAGTCGTATGACACTCCCTGATATGCAGGGCAGCCACAAAGCTGTACACCTACTTCAGCTGAGAGGCAATTTATCTCCCAGGCAGGTGTGCTGCTTCTCCTATGCTGGCATGGCAGCACCAGCGAGTCATGGGAACAGCAGGGAAGTAGGGAAGGAAAGGGGAGGGTTGTCCATTGTTCAGGACACTGACAGGGCCTTGGAGAGAGGATCTGGACTGGGACATGGCTTTCCTAACCCACAGCTTTTAGTCACCTCTGTAATCCCACCACCTCTTAGATGACCGAAGAGCAAGATCCGCATCATCTCTTCAAGAAACGACCTAGTATCACAATATGTTTACCCTACGCAGGGGCAAAGGATGCAAATGTGTCAATCAGATCACCTCGTACAGCACAGAGGACTTATCCAGACCTCAGAGTGAAGGCAACAGACTGCATACCATTGTACCTCATGTGTTTCCCTGCTGTGCCCTACTGCTGACTCTGCCCTGGCTGGTTTAGCCTCAGACAAGATTTACACTGGAGGGGAAGAGTGCACAATGCCCTCCACCCCTACCCCAGCACCGCCCAGTTCCTCCTCAGCTGAGGCTGCAGAAAAAAACACTGTCTGAGATATTCACCCCTAGTGACATCTCTGAATGGGACTGTCCCACCCCAAAGGTACTTCCAGCAGGGAATGAAGGAACTGTGTCTCTTCAGATGAAAAAATCAGAATTTACCTGTGTTCTCTGAAGGCATAATGCAGCTCTTCTGCAAAGCTGCTCTCTGGACAGTCATCCCAGCCTGTACTGCCACAAGGACCAACATGTGGGACTTTTCACTTCCCTTTGCTGAGCTTCAGGAGTTTCCTGACATCTCATTTCTCCAGCCCATAGAAGTGCCTCTTTTGAACAGCTCTCAGCACAAAAACCACTCTCCAGCCCCAGTTTAGTATCAGTGGCAAGCTTGCTAATGGTGCACTGCATCCATGCCCTCCATGCCACAGTCCAGGTCATTAGGCCGTACTGGACCCAGTACTGGCCCCTGGGGGTGGCACTTGCATCCAGCTGTCATTTGGACTTTGCGCTATTTTTATCACAACCTTTGGAGCCTCACAACATAGTTAACTTCACATCCACCTTAAAGACCAACTCTCCAAGCCATATTCCACGAGTTTTGCTACAAGCAGAGAGTGGGAGACCATGCCAAATGTTTTACAGAAGCCAATGACATTCCCTTTTCTGCCCTGTGCACGGCAGCAGTCATTTCAACGAAGACAACGATCAGGCTGGTCAGGCATGATTTGCCCTTGGTAACTCCACACTAGCTGCTAACCATCTTCTAAAGAGAACAACACATTCACATGCTCCCAGTCCCTTATAAAAAGCTGACACTTAGTTCTGTCCCAAGGAGGACTTTTTGAAAGCTATCAATTTGTCACGTAGATTACTTGACACAGATGACCAGAAAGGATGAAATAGAAATTGAACCATGTATCATAGGTTTATTAGGGAAAAAAAGTTATACTTCAAGACCATATATTTGGCACTGTACTGAAGCAAAAATATGTGAGCAAAATTAAAATGTTAAAACCCAAATCACCATGAAAAAGAAAATGCTCTTTTAATCACTTTAATTCCCTTTTTTGCCCCCATACAATTTAAAATAACTACAGGAAGCAACTCAAGAGGTGTTAGACCTACACTACATGTAAGCTGGAGCAAGAGTGAAAGATGGACCAGAGACTGGATCTGTACCCCAGGTTACTGCTACTCTCCCAGGCTGCCAGAACAGGTGAGTCTTACTAACATGAGCAAAGGTTCTTGAGATGTTACCATGAAGCATTATTGCAAGCTTCCAAATGCCTTCTAAAAAAAAAAATCTTTACACCTTTCATTCATGTCACTTTCTGCTTTCTGGTGTGCTTGGAAAAGATGTTGGTAGTATTTGAAAATAAGTGTATCCCAATTTGTCCCCGTGGTCAAATGAGCTTCCTGCTAGTTGACTCCTGTACTGGTGGCTTGAGCTTCTTTTTGGAGAGCAAATAAGTTAAAAGTAGTTTCTAATTTCCAAATTACTCATCCTATGCCTCTGCACAGTAACATGAAAGATACTGACAAGGAATAAATAACATACAAAATAAGATGAGAATGGATTGAAGGAAAGTTGCACTAAAACTTTTAAATAGTAAAGTATAGAAAGCTTAACTGATGCTGATGAACTGCTGTGTATGTGTTTTTACTGGACTATACAGTGCCACTGCAACATGGATCGAGGAGTAGAAATCCATTGAATATCCAGTCCAAAGGTTGCCAAGGAAGTGAGACAGAGGTCTTGATCAATAATTCAAATGTGACATCAGCAGTATTCACAAGAAGAATACAGCTCTTTCCTCAGTTAATATATTGTGCATAGCGATATTTCAAAGAATTAACAGCACCTTTTACATAAAAATTCCAAACATATTTATCTAGTGAACAAAAAGATCTCAGCATCTCTAAGAAGTATTTCTGCAGATGTACAGTACTGTATTTATATAGATATAGATACAGATATATCTCAAAGTGAATTTACACTGTGACCTGGTGATTAGTCCAGCAGTGGATGAACCCACAGGGTAAGTCTTCAGGAGAATATACTGCCTTTGGTGGGTGGCCAGTTACATGGCATGATTGCATAGGGGAGCCCCATGGGGCAGCAAAAGACAGTTTAGCATCCCATTAAGCAAGCACAGCATGCTTAGGTCGTTCCTGTAAGATACAATAAACTTCCAAATTTTCATGGCTAATACAGTCCTAATTTTCACAGGTTGCACACATTGCAACCTTCTCTTTGTGCCTTAAAGACACAGAAGAGGAAGGAAAGAAGGAAACTTATATCCTATCCCTGCTTCCAAGCAGAAATCAAGTAGCACCACAGATTTAGGCTGGTAAAGTGTGTCCATGTTTGTCTTCACGATGTGCTCTTCAGCAGCTGGTCTTCACTGGTCTGCCCCATTTATCTTGTTATTTTTCCAAAACAGTTGCTCACAGTCCTCTGGTAGAAATCATTTGAAAAGCACGGTCTACCTAAGACAGGAAAGCAGACTGCTACCATTTCCCTGGGATGGGCACACCACACTCATACCAGCCCACGTAGTAGTAGGGTGTTGTGTATCCAATGCGTCCAAACGATACAGGCTCCTGGCGGTACTGGCGGTAATACCCTGCAGGGAGAAACACACCCATTTGTATTCCAGGACACAGACACAGCAGTTTAACAAGAGTACCAGATGCAGTGAGAGTCAATCCCTCAGTGCAAATGAAATTTTACAAACTGTCTGGCAGGGAGTTGTATCAAAAGGGTATTGGCTAGCCCTGGTATTGGGCCGAGATGTTTCTTGAATGATCTAACTCTGGTCCTTCATATTTCTTGTAGTTTTGATTGGTTTTACTGCTCAAAATATCTTTAACTATTGTGTAATGCTGTGGTCTGCCAAAGAGCTTCTGCATTTCACTCCAAAAAGTGGGCAAATTTCAGCTGTGTTTATGAAGTTTCTAAGTCAGTTTAAATATATGAAGGACTCTGAGGCAAAAAATACCATCAAATCACATTATCTCACAGGGCTTAAGAGACTATCAGCAAAAGTCAGCTTTTCACAAAAAAAAAAAAGGTATAATTTCATGTGGTAAATACTGAGTTAAGCCCTCCCTTCCCCTTTTAATTCATCTGCAGAAAGAATGTGACTGCTTAAAGCATTAGAAGAGGTGCAGCATTCTTGTCCACATAGCTCGTGCATTGGAACATCTGAAACACCCATGGCTTGTGCCAATAATAAAACTTCTGTGTGCTCTCTATCTCAGACCTAGTGTATACACATCTGGATTAATCATCTGTCTTCTGAGCTAAGAAGTACAGTATTCACCGTGATATATAAATATCAATGACTATTTCAGTTTCTTCCTGGTAACAGCACCATGCAAAGAATATCAACACATAATTTAACATGGAATCCACTAAAGCTAACTGAACATTTTAAACCAACAGACTTACTGAAAAAATTGACTGGCTTCTATGATTGGTTTCATTTTGGGAAGCAACCTATCTTCTACCTGGTGATGTGAGGTGAACAGTTTGCTCAGAGGAACTCCTTCAAGGTAAGAATTTTCCCTCCAAGACAGGTGTGTCTACCGGGCCAGATAAAATTACTGACTTTAAGTCACTAGACAGACTCCTTTGTGTTTTGCATTGAATTAACTAATAGAAATCATTCACACAAGCTGTATTTGCAAAGATGTAGCTGGTCCCTTTAGGCACATGGAAGAGATTTTGCATCTCAATTCAATGAAGCAGATCTTATCAATAAGAGTAAGGTTTCACAGACCTATACAATTATTTTTTGTTTCGTTTTTGCATTTTATCACTGCAAAGTATTTGCATCATATGCTCCTTTTTTCTGTCTCTCTCTCTCTCTCTCTCTGCACCCACAAGTCCTCTGGGACTTGCATAATCTGTTCTCAGCTGGACTCCTCAGAGAGCTGCCAGCAGCTGTGGACAGAGCTCCACTCCCTACTCTGCTCCTTACCCCTTAATCCTACAGATGGGATAACAGGCTCCTGGCCAGCATCCCACTCCCCCATTGCTGTACCTCGGATCGTGGGCAGGGCTTCGATGTACGACTGAGGTCCCGTTCTTCCATCCAGGTGTGAATCCACAAACTGGCAGTGGTCCTCACCCCTGCCCCAGCTATCCCCAATGCTGTAGAAGGTATCTGAAGAGTGATACAGACAGATTACTAAACTGAGCAATACTTATGTCTGGGATACTCTTTAGCACCAGGAAAGTAGATGTGGAAGAAAGCAGGAAGAATGTTGCAGTGACAGTATTATCAATGAACAAACAGTGACCGGAAAGAGGGAGGACGCCACCTTCACAGTATGGAAGCAGAAATTATGGAAAATAAATGGGTTACAGCTCGGTAAGGAGTAGTCCCCATTTTGCAAGTCCTAGGGCAGGGCACCACAGATGACAGGTGGAGAGAATTTCAACTGGATTAGTTGAAATATATCATGTGAAAGTAGAAAAACTCTCAGTATGTCAATACCATTAGTTTCAGTCTCAAACAAAAATTAAAAACTGTGGAGCTATCTTTCTCAAACAGACTGGGCCCTTTATCTCTTATTATTCAAACACTGTATTGAAACTATATGAAGACACTACAATAGTCATTAGCATAGTCTGGAAGGCCATTGAGATGATCCCATTACCCCAGCTCAATAATATGGAAAGTTTTTTTTCATTATCTTTCAGGCAATGCACCTGAATAAGAGCTACTGCTAATTCCTCTTGAGAGAAGGACTCTCACATAGTGGTCACACAATTCTGACACATATGAAATGAAGAAAACCAGAAGATGAAGAGACAATCATGTAGCAGGAAATCTTGGTGCCTACCTTTCAGGTCATCACTGAGGTAAATTTTGTACCTTAAGGAGTTGCAAAGAACCACTCCTACAAACTTGCGGTACCAAGTTCGTTTCACATACTGCTTGCCAGTGCAGTCTGAGTAGGTGGGGTCATATTTAAAAGTGAATGGGATCCAGATAGGCTCACCACCTCAGAGAGAAAAATAAATTCCACATTAGCGACAGACTTTAACACTTCAGTCCAAGTTTTGCAGAGTTTAACATCTAATAATATGTTTCAGAAGTCATGCTGCAACAGATTAACGCATGACTTTTTCATGCTCAGAGATAGTATTTCAAGAAAAAATACTATTAAAAATAGTAATACTTAATAAAATATTTAATAATATTTTATTAAAAATAAAGCTAGAGACTTTATTAAATCCCTCCTAGGCAGTAGACAAAAATAACTGTTAAAATGATTAAAATATAATTTCATGTACTGAACCACAGCTTTAAACAGTCTCAATTGTTTCAGTAAGACTTCTTCTCTACCTAGTGTTACACAGTTTCTCTTCTTAACACAGCCTGATCTTAGGTCTGACAGTGACTTGCCTTTTAAGATTATAAAACATAACCCTTTTACAGAAGAACAGATGTTAAGAACTCTATGGTGAGCAATAGCCTGTGAAGTCTCTTCTTGCTATTTGGTTTAAAAGATCATATCAAAAATGTACTTTTCTGTTTTGTTTTCCCAGATTATATCAAAACAGGTTAGTTTCCAGTAATAGACAAGTGAGACCTTTCCTGTGGAACTCTGTTCAGAGCATTGCTGCAGATAGGACTCCTTAACTGTACTGCAAAAGAATAAATATTCCTACTGGCTTACCTAAATATTTGCTTTGTACTGCCAAGACAATATAATTTATTTTGAAATTGCTGTTGTATTAATGTATACAGAATGATACAAAAAGCTTCCAATGTGATAATTGGTGATAATTTTTGTCTCTAGCTACAGCCTGAAGCTCTGTTTTCACTCTGCTATTTCCAGGTGGTTTACAAATGAGATTGGAAGTTTCTTGAGTTAGTCATTCTTCCTCTCACTGGGCACATGGACCAAATCCTGCAAACACTTGCATGTGAGAAGCAACCACTGATCAGCAATCCTCAGAGACTTCCGAGGACACAAATAAACCAGACTAGCAAGCACAATGAAACAGAGAAGGAAGGGATATACTGGACTCTGTTTTCAAGAAAAGTATAGCAAAAAATCCAGAACCAACCATTTTAACACCTTAGGAAAGCTGATGGAACATAGTGACCATGAGGTCTTTTTTCCTGCATCTCTTCTAAGGGCACATACTGGCTGGGGTTACACTACCAATGTTCATGCCAGCAAGGTTAGCCCCAGCACCAGGAAATCAGATCTTCTGATTACGGCCTGAACTAGCTTATTGCAAATTTGGAAATACGAAGCCATCTAAACAGCTTTGTGGCATATTATTCAGGTCAGTAACAAATCCTTGAATTTTTTAGCATTTATAAGGGCATGATGATTTCTACAGATGAGCAGCAGAACTAGAGAGAAACCTGATCCTGCTACTCAAGTTATGCTTAGGCACCTGAAGGACACAGATACTGAAGTAACATAGTTTACTGCTTTATAACAAGCAATTAAAGCTGTTGTACCAGGAAAAAAGATGGGCCAAAATCAAGTGCTTATTTGAACACATCTTTACAAGGTTTCTTTTCAGAAAATAGAATAATGGGTCCTAAGACAAAAAATGTTTTATGAATTCTATTAATCACTACCTGTTCCTGCTTAAAACTGTACCTAAACCAGCATGTTTAAATGATTCTAATTCCTATATCAAAACTGTTTTGCACAGGCTTTATGCACTTCATGAATGAAACAACAGAGTAAGACTTACCAGGTGGCCTAACAATGAGGAGAGGATTGTCTAGAAGAAAAAAAAAAACACATAGAAAATTTACTATTTTGTTCCAAACCTTGTTTTATAACATGAAACATACGGAGTCACTGATTGAACATTTTCAACAAGGTGCGTTATCCTGTGATGGCATTCTTTATTGAATATTCCCATCAGCTCAAGCCTTCCACTTGCATTAGAAGAGCACTCTGAATTAGCAATTTCTTTATCATATGATTTATTACATTACTGTAACTATACCACTATGGCCTTGCATTTAGCAACTGTTTTTTGTACTTGTGCCAGCTGCAAAGCCACCTTTGGCCATGACAAATGAAAGATCAGTGCTGCAAACAAAACTTTACATTTGGTGTATGTAGCGTGTTAAATAAAGCTCACAAGGGAGCTGATTTTGGATGGGAAAACCAGGCATTCAGGCCCATATGCTGGCAGCAGGAAAATGATCTGCAAGATACAGCACAGAATCATGGAATTGTTTAGGTTGGAAAAGGGCCTTTAATATCAGTGAGTCCACTGCCAGCTCAGCATTGCCAAGTCCTCCACTAAACCATGTCCCTCAGTGCCACATCTACACATTTTTTAAATACCTTCAGGGATGGCCACTCCACCACTTCCCTGGGCAGCCTGTTCCAAAGCTTGACAGTCCTTCTCTGGATGTGTTCCAGCACCTCAAAGTCCTCCTTTTAGTGAGGGGCCCAAAACTGATCACAGGACATGAGGTGCGACCTCACCAGTGACAAGTGCGGGGCACAATCACTGCCCTGGCTGTGCTGGCCACACTGTTGCTGATGCAGGCCAAGATGCCATTGACCCTCTTGGCCATCTGGGGCAATGTCAAATATTTTCCTTGGATTAATACTTGAGCCTCTTATTCATTTAATGAAAATCTGAATATGCTATCTAGGACCATTGACTTATCTTACATTTCTGTCTCCCTTCTGTGATGATTTACTTCCACAGTTGTTAGTGGAGCTTCTGAAGTGAGCACTACAGAGGGAAGTCACATGAGCAAGGGCAGAGACTGTGTAAACCCTGTGCCATTGAAAGGGCAAAATTTGCAAGAAACAACAAGAACTTTCACTCAAGTAAAAACTGAAAAATTTGTTCTTTATTATTCAGTGGAGTCACTGGCCTCTGTCTCAATGGAAGTAGAAGAAGAAACAGGCAAAAACTAGCTCATTTAACCCACTATTTTAGAAGGGGGTGTTGCTCTTGAATGTACTATTAACCCTGTGAAAGAGCAGTATTCCTTGTCAAAAAAAAAAAAAAAAAAAAAAAAAAAAAAAAAAAAGAGAGAGAGAGAACAGAGAACTTTACCTGTCTGTATTTCTGTATTTCTTTGCTTTCTGTATTTCTTCCAGAGACAACTACTTCCAACTGTTTAGCTGTTCACAATTAGTAAACTAATTTACTAAATGTTTGGTCAATCTATCAGAGACTTTAAACTTCCCATTGTTTCTGTATTGCTGAACATTTGTATTTGAAATTCAACTTCCTGTTCCCCTGGAGCTGACTTTAACATCACTTACATTTTCATAGTGGCATTAGGAGTGGGTATTATTTTCCTAGCTTAACTGAAAACAAATAATTAAATTCTAAAATCCCCAAAATATTATGAAAGCAGCAAGTCCAGAATAATGGCTGTTATTGGCATGCTGGCTTCAGTCATTGTCCTGCACATCTGTTATTATGAGTTTTAAGATGAAAATAAAAAGCAAACCGTACCAGATTCTGTGATAAATGAGACTGAAGAGCTAACAGGTCCATAACCAAAGGGATTCTTGGCTTGGACTTTAAAATAATACCTGAAACAAGAAGAGAGGGGAAATAATATTGAAACAGATTCCATTGCAATTGCTAAATTATAAATAATACTAAAACAGGGTAAGAATAAAAGCAGAAGAATTCCACTGAGTATCCTTTGCATGGAGTTGGATACTGAGCCAGAGTATGAGCTGCCTGTTACAGACAAATGTCTCCTTTTTGCAACTGCTCCCATGCATATTTTTGGAACACTTATTTATGTATCATCTCCCTTCCAAAAACCACATACAACGACATCCACTTTCTACGAAAAAAAAGACTAAAAGAAAAAGTTGCAAGGAAATAAAATTCTGATCTCAGGAACAGTTTTAAACCAGATTAACTCCTAGGGAAGCAGTGGTGTAAACACCACTGCAAAGAAAAACTGCATCAGACTTGCATGAGATCAGAAGCTAAGATTTTGACCTTTCCAGCAGCATTAAGATCACTATACTTGAGCAAAAGAAGAAAGCATCACATGATGTCTTATTGATTCCTCCAAAGTATTTAAATCACATGCTTAACTGAAAGCACATGAATCACCACTATGAACCCATTCTTTTCTCAATAGAAGCAAATTTATCCTCACCCTTAGAGAAAAATACATGTAAGTACATTTTTAGTTAATTTCCAAATACAGTGACTTTTAGTTGATGCCTACCCTGACATTTTCCCCCAGATTAATGTTTTCTTCTTTTCCTTTTATATTTATATCAGTCCAACAGAAATCAACTAGAATGGAAGATTATTGAAAAATTTCCAGCACAGCATTTTTTAAATTCCTGAGTTTAGGTTTTCCTTTCTTGCCTGCTTGAATTTCACTCTTGTAAAGAAATTAATAAAAAAAAAATTAAAAATTACTGTGCCTCTGCAATATCCACATATCATTTGGATCTTGATTTAGCATCTACATCCAAAAGCAGACATGTCCAAAAGCTCTACACACATAACAGGGCAAGTGATTACTTGCAGGGATGGTCACCATATATACCTGACATGAGAGTGTCCCACCTGAACAGATGTATCACAGCTGCTGAAAGGGAGTCTACTCCATCAAAAACATCAGGCTGCTCTTCCTGGTGGAGCTCTCCCCATCCTTCATGAGAACCTGGCTAGTGCTGCTTAATTTGCACAGGCCACACTGGGCTGAGACAGGATGCTGATGCTTTACCAGGAGGCAGGGAAATTCAACATGATCCTGTTGCAAGGACTTTGGTGGTTTTAGTCTGCCACTCGCTATTTACCATGCGCACTTTCCTGTACCATCAGCTGTATCTGCTCCTCTCAGACTTAACCACACAGCAGGGCCTGGAGGTTGCTCCTGAAAAGCCCCTCTCTGGGGCTGTGAAACTATTCACAGTGATAAACCAGAAGGCACATGGCTGAACCAGCCCTTTGGCAAAATGGATTTATTTTTTCATTAATTTTGTCAAGTAAGGGGAACTGTTTTGCCTTGAAATCAAGCTGATCTTTATGAAAAGGTGAGAGATGTGCAAATCCTTCTTCTTTGGCCAAAGGGTGGTAGTCACATGAACACTGGGTTTTGCCAAGAAGCAAGGTGGTTATCTCCAGGGTATGTGCCAAGACATCTCATTTATTCCTTAAAAATTGCAGGTATGTGGTCTAGGTGAAATCATTGTGGAAGCTACCAGAATTGAAATAGTCCAGACTTCATCCATGGCATCAGATTTACCTTGTATCTTAGCTAGACCTGGAGCACATGCATGGTCAGACCCTCTGCGGGATACGTTCCCACATCTGCATGAGGGACATGTCCCCTCTCCCTGCTGTGTCCTGCAGCTGATACCAGAAAACTACTCCTCTATTGCTTTCTGCAGCCAGTTCCCTTCAATTACTGAGTATATGGAGCTCACAACAACTAATGAGTTTTTTTTTTTATAAGACACATATGCTGTGGCAAGAAGAAAACCTGATAAATAGCAAAATTCAGCAAGGCTGTGCTCTTTGCTCATGCCCAGCACAATCACTTTGCTGGCAGAAAAATTTACCCCTGTTTTTAACTACTGACCTAGATTTTTTGTATAAAAGAGTGCTTAGCATGGCTGGGGAAAGAGGAGAGGGAAGGCAAAAAGCCTCCCATGTGCTCCTCCACTTCTGGCCACCCAAGCAGAGCATGGCAGCCTGAACTGCTTCAATCCTAAATTGACAATGCTCTCATGGGGCCCTGAATTCATCCACACCTCCTTCACTAGCACTTTTGTCACCTGGATTGGGACAGGGGTGAGCAGCACAAGCCTGTCCATAGGGACAGGACACAAGGCAGCAATTCCTCACTGTGGTTCTCGAAAGAGCTGCAACACAGCACTTAACTGACTGAGCTCAGTGTGTGCTGTGACTGCTTCAGAAGAGCAAGAGAAAGATGTCTTCCAAACCACACCTTCCCCATAATGCTTCAAAGCACAGTGGAAAGTATGGATGCCTGACTTCCCACTGCCTCCAAAGAAGTATAATCAGATATCACCTTTCAACATAGTGACACTGTCTGAGCAACTTTAAATACACTTAATACATGCATATTAATGGTAGCATCAAAGCATTCCCATCAGACATGAGAGTGCCATAATCCCCCTTGAAACAGGAGAGAGAGCAGCTCAAGAACCGTGTGCACCTCTATTAGTGGGGAAAACCACACAGATTTGTAGCCAATGTATAATGCAAGAACTGATTATTACCTCTGCAATCAGGACAACTGTGCCTTCAGCTGTCCTGTTACACACATAGAAGCCCATCTAGGGCATATGATGGTTCATGTTGCCTGCCTGACTGTCTAAAAAAAAAAGCCAGTGATGAAGTTATGAGTACATTTTCCTTCGCTAAATTGCAAAATTGATTCCTAAGCCTTTATATACACATGAAAGCTCTAGTTGTACCAGAAAGAGAGCCAGATCCCATGATTTGCTGACCTGTGATTTAAACATAGACAATGCTATGACTGCTGTATTAAGAAGGTCAATAAAATAATGCAGTTGGGATATATTTCTTTCTCAGACATGACAAATAAAAAAAGAAATTGCCAAAGCCATTCTGTGTCCAGGAATCTGACATTTTCATTAGTCAGAATCCTTCAGCTGATGAATTTGCCAGGAAATCTCAAATCAGTATAACTTGACTGGTTTTCATCACATAGAAACATGAACAAAATTTGCAATATATAACTTGATTTACACTTTGCTTAGGCAGAACTGTATGAACTGCTACCATTAGGCACAGAAGAATCACAACAGATGCAGTACCATTTGTTGTTCATTTGGCAACAAAAAGGCTTTTCGTCCTACAAATAAACTTCCCTTAAGATTTTATATACCAATTCTAGTGACACGTCAAGAAAGGACATAGTGGACTGTAACAGGGCATTGAATATATAACATGTTTTTTCATTCAGACTACATGACTAATCTTTCAACATACCTGTCATTCAGAGAAAAATTATTATTTGATTTAATTCAAGGTGTCTCTGTTCTGTTGGAATTAAATAGCTGGCACTGCACAGAGCAAAGTGAGAGAATCACTCAGCATGATAATTAGGGAAGCAGCTTTTAAAAAAAAATTAGTTAGCTGCAAATTCCTTTTTATAGACGTGCCAAAGGCATGCCTGCATGGATCCTCAGCCCAGCACTCTGCTCAGTGGCAGGCTGAGATGGCAGGATGGGCTCAAATCCTCTTTCTACAAGGGCTAAAATCCTCTTTCTACAACTACACCATTCTTCCATAAGAAAAATGTGTCAATCAGTGCCTGCAGGTTCACAGGCTAATGCAAAGTGTCTCCCTCCATCTGAAATGGCCAACCACTACATCCCTCATCAATTTTTACAACTAATTTTATAATAAGACATTAGAGCCAAGCTGGCAGAGGAGCTTCCTACAGAGCTGGTATGAGGTAGGTATGTGCCACATAGGTCTACCACTTGCACGGGGCAATGGTTTCACGGACATCTTAGCTGTTTTTTGTGGCCCTGGTGGCACAAAGCAGCCACCTGTGGTTGATGCTGCTTGTTAGACATACCATGGCTTTTTTAGCTTTTAATGAAGCTAAGGAAATAGAAATTTTTGGTGTATCTGGCCCATGAAACAGAAGAACCGGGCTCTGTTTGCAGTTATAAGTCCTGAGTAAATGTTTAAGAACCTCCTATGAAATACTATGTACAAGACTGGATTGGTAGCAGGCATTGTGGGATCAAAATAGCCCCAGACTGAGCAAAACCCAAGTGAACAGAGAAAGATTTCAGAAGACATGGAGATATGGGGGTGAAGGACAGTGTTTTAAATCATGAGACTATCTAGCTACTCCCATCAGGAAGTGACACAGCATTCCTGAAAAAGGCAGGAAAAAGTCTAAGCATGCTTAGGAAGGGAACTGAAATGTTTATGGCAAGGATTATAATGTTTCTGACTGCATAAGACTGATTTAGTGGTTGAGCAGACGCTGTCCAGCCCTTTGCATCATCTTCTGTGACAACTGATAATTAAAGTTAGGGAAGGGACCTTGTCAAAACTATTGGTTTAAAGATTTAACAAAGTTTAAAGTAATTTTAGTGTTTACAATCACAAATCACAAGGAAGCAGCTCCTGTACCCACTGAAGCTGACCAGAGTTTCACTAATGGAAAAACTTCAACTTCTCAAATGGAGGTCAGACCAGGCCTCAGGAGAAAATTTATGACATGGATTAAACATAGATTTCTGTTTTGTTTGTAAAACCTAAATAACAGGCAGATGTTTTCCAGAATATGTTGACAGCTTGAAATCTTCTCTGGTGCTGACTTCAGCCAGGATGCCAACCTGCTTCTTATACACTGTGCATGCTGCAAAATTGCACCACCCATAGCCCCTTGTGGGACGCCCAGTAGCCAGTACAGAATCTGCTTACACTAAATTACTTAATCAGACATTTCTCACAAAATGCATTAACAATGCAGACACAAAATCTTTAGATTAACTTCAGCTTTCATGGCATATTTTCTTATGCATGGTATCTTTTCCTAGTGGTTAGGGAGTTATTCTTAAGACAAAAGGTATGCAATCATTTCAGTCTGTGGGTTTGGAGAATGTAAATGAGAATGGCTGATACATAAAATTTCTCTGTTGTAAAGATCCTTCGTTCTCCACCACAGACCCCACATGAAGCCTTTATTGCCTTCACAGAGCATACAATAGAGGCCGATGTGTTATATCATCTTCAGGAAGATGCTGGAGAACCAATATGCTTAAATAAACAGCACCTGCTTGAACCTCCCTATCGTGAAACAGAACCTTAATTCGACATGTCAGTCACTAGGTTCAAGGAGATGCGTGAATCTACAACCTTGCTGTTCCCATAAAACTCCATTCAAATATAGACAAATTGTGACCTGGAGTCTGGAGTTAATGCACATCTCAGACATGCTGGCAGCTCAACTCCCACCAATTCCCCTGCACTGAGCATAGCATGGACAGCAGCTGCAGAACTCCTGTGACCTTTCACTGCAACCAGTCCTTCTGGTGTTCTGGAGCCCTTTAGGTGTTGGGTCTGAGAAGCAGAGTTATCCCTGGCCTTTAACACTGTCCTTTGGGCATCAGGAGAGGGAGATGTGACTGAAAGACTGAAGAGGTGAAGAGCTTCACCTGGAAGGTAGAAACAGCACAGAAGCAAGAAATGGAGGGCTGTAACCAGGAGAAGCAGGGGTATAAAGGCAATGCCTCCCTGGTCTGCATGGGAGACAAAGTAAGAATGGAGGAATGAATACTGGTGAAGGGGAAAAGGGCTGGGCATACAGAGAAATCTGGGATGTGGAAGTAGGAACAGGTTCTAGCAGCAAGAGGAGAGTTGTTTAGGGAAAGGGAGTCCTCAAGTCACAAGGATGTAGATACACAAAGGCAGAATGGTCTGCATTCCATAGTGCTTCCATCACTGTCTAGGAACAGGAGATCTCAAACCTCTTCCATCATGCTGTAACAGGTGAAACCCACAAGGAGCTGTGCCACATACCACCCTGCATACCTTTGAAACAACGTTTTGTCAGGAGAGCGCTAGCAGATGCAGACCACACCACTGAAGATCTCCATTGTGAAGTAATTTTGCTTTAACACACCATGAACCAGCCTCAAAGACTGTCACTAAAGTCTAGATTACCAATCTTCTGAATAAGTGGCCTTTTTTTAGCTCTTGGATATGTAAGAAAATGCCTCATGAAGCGTGTGATTGACAGTACTGTAGACAGAACAGGAGAGGATAAGATGGACCACGTTTTCCTGTAACATCTTATCTCTCTGCTTTTAACTCTGTGGGTGCTCTGAATGTGCTTATCCCGCTTCTCCCTAATTAGCATTTTCCTGCTAATTTTCCAGGTCTTTGACACTGCAGGTGTCCCTGGCTGAACATGGCCCTTGTGCAGCTTCACAAGGAGCTGCTGCTGAAGTTGCTCAGGTTCTGGCTCTCCCAAGGAAATGTCATGTCCTCAGAACTCTTTGGATGGAAGGAAGTCTCTGTGCAGGAGACTTCTTTAAACATACTGTGATTTCTTGGTGCTTGGATGTTTCCCAGACAGCAGGAGCAGCTGCAGGGGTAAACCTATGTGAGACTATGCTGAAGTCTGGAGAAGTGTCATGATGTGGTCAGAAAAACATGCCTCATCATATACCCACCAATTGGCTACACTGCACTAGCTTTTCATAACTTCTTTATCTTATCATTTTGTCTATTAAGGTTTTAGATGAAGGCCATGCTCAAACAATTCCGTTTCCTAGGTTGAGGTTCTCAATCAACTACTTTTAATACTCAGAACCTTCCCTTTGCATATGAATTTTCTTGGAAAGAAAAGATACTTTAGCTGACACTGTTTCTTTCTTCTGTGTTGACCTAGCACAAACCCTATGTGCCTGTCCAAGCAATCAATGCTCAGATCTGCAGCTCAGCATCAAGTAAGGCATGATAATTCCAGCCCACAGTCCCAGTGCATCTCTCCACTGTGTGAGCAACACCTTCCACAGTGCCTAAGAGACTGCAGACAGCAGCATGTGAAGGGCTGAGCCCAAGGGAGCACCAAAAGAATTTCAGGCTCAGAATTTGAGAGACAAATATGCAAGCCACCGAGCATCTCTCTAAAGGAGTAATTTGAACACAGTCCCTCTGTAGCTGTTTACTTTGCCCCCAGTCGCCACAAATTACTCCAGTACCATGTGAAGTATGCATTCTTGCTCCACCATTTCAGTCGGATTTTTTGTAAGATAAAGACCTAAAGCTCCTACTCAACTGACTTCTGAGCAATTGCCACAGCCTCACCTTATACCACCAAGCCTTCTCTTCCAGCACTATTTATGTGAACAAAAAGCAAAAACAGACCAGTGGGTAGCACTTCCCCAGCAGCCTTCAGGCATCAAATCTTGGCCACACATATGTTGGAATGGCCCACATCACATCAAGTCACATCATGGGTATATTTTAGCATATTTTAGTATGATTTAGTATACTTTCCCCCCCAATATTTCAGTATCCAAAAGATTAGAATATGCATTTTAAAACAATATTTTCTTTGTTACTGATATGTGTTTTCATACACACGAACACATATACATGTGCACACTGCCATCTGCCCCAGGGTTAATATGCTAAAGATATCAGGCTGTGGTTGTGCAATCTATAGAACAATTTGCTGTCCAACAGAATGAGTAAAATCTAAACCAGATGTAAACATTTCTACTAAGACCAAGAAAAACAAGTGACAATTCTCAAAATTTGTTTTATTTCCTTAACAGAACTGAAAAGGAGTGGATCAAATCCTTACCGTGTGTTGGGCTTCAGGTTCTCAATGGGCAAGTGAGTAGATCCTGCAGTCCTGGTTGACCACTTATTCTTTAAAAAGTCATCATAGGATGCACTGTAAACCAGATAGCCTATAAACAGGAAAGAGAAATAGTTGTGAGGATTCGAATTAAATTTTAAATGAATGATATCCCTAGGTGTCATGGTAAATTTTAAGGATTATAAGGAATTGAAACATCTTTGAATATGAAAGTGATTCCATGCCTAACTCTCCTGGAAAATCCTGGCCTGTAAGAATGTCTTATCATTAGCTAATAATGATGGAACATTACATCAGAGGACAGCACCCACTTGTGAATTCTGACTGAAAAAAAAGTGAAGGCAAAAAATGACAGGGGTAGTGCATTCACTGTTTTAAGTGATACAATGACTGTGCAGACACTAGTACAAATGGTCATTTAGGAAAACCTTCCCCTTCTCCACTCTCCCATCGGGAGAGAAACCCTCAGGAGGGTACCTGTTACCATGTCTCCTTGAGCAGGTTTGGCCCAGTCCACAATGACAAAGGAGTGACAGCCTTCAACTGCCACAACCGTGATGTTGTGAGGGGCTTTCAGGGGACGCTGCTCTTTCTCTCCGAAGTCATTGGGAATGATTTCAGCAAGGCTCTCCACTTGGAAATGCTCCAGGGCCTCTGTCAAGGAGCAGGGGGCTGCTGGATCCTTATTGAGATAGGTCACATAAGGAGCTAGAAAAGACAGGGAAGGACAGCATTTAGTTAGCAGTTTGAGGTATCCCACAGTAGCACACAGGCTGGCAATTTCCTAAAGAGAGTCAAGTTTTGTGGTGGAATTTTAAAATTCCCCACCTTCCAGCCCAAAGACCGCTGCCAACAAAGCATGGCTTACAGCCAAATTGATTGATGAGCAGGGGGAATGGGATGTCAGCATTCAGGTTTACCTACCCCACACTCACAACTGTACCAAATTATGCAAAGGTGGAAGGAATGTCTTTGCTACAAGAGGCAGAAGAGAGCAGTCTGACTGCAGCACCCTCTGCACGCTACCTCCAGCTGCTCTGGAAGATGGGATGAAAATGTCACCCAAATTCTGCCTTTCCAGCATGGGAACAGATCCCTGCCAGTGCCTTCAATCATCTAAGACTTTACAGGTCTAAGTGGTTGGTTCTTACACAAACATCCTGAAGCTGGAGCAAAACAACAAAAGAAATGTGAGGAGTAATTCCAAGGTGAAGTCCAACCAGTTTAAAGGGATTGTTGTGGTCCCCTGGGTACTAAGGGACCAGGAGCCATGGGTGCCTACCTTCCAGGCATGTGCTCCCAACCTGTAACTTCTATTTTTAAAAGATTTATACTGACTGGAATTGCTCTTCAGTTCAGGAAAAGATTAAACCATCTTTTTATTGCCTTAAAAGTCACCGTAACATTCAAAGGAAGGACTATAAAACTTGCTTTGGAAATGTTTATTCAGTTGCAATAATACAATTCATTGAAATGGTAATATTATTTCCCTAGTGCCTTGAAATGTTCATAAACCAACGTTTCTTGGTTTATCTTATTGGATTTCATGCCCTAAAGGAATTTTTTCCAGATCTTGCAATGAAGTTAATTTTAGCCTCTCCAGCTAAATGAATCAAGAAGCACTGTCAGTGAGAGAGCTGAATAGAAACATCATGAAATTGTTTGGACAGGGAAACTGAAGATGCACTGGAAAAAGTTTTGGCATATATAAAAACAAATATTTTATTCCAGCAGCAGAGTTTCACTCTAAGCCACATGAAGCTTGTGGATATTGGAAGGGAAGCCAAGACATGTCAAAGATGATTCTCCATCCCCTGAACTCTTTTCTGAAATGCCAGGTGAGTCAGCAGCTGACTTAACCTCAGTTCAAGTGCCAGAAATATGTAAAGAGCTGCAGGGGGTGTCACCCTGGAATGTTCCCTACAATCTCCAAATCCCTCTCTTCTGGCCCCCAGCTGCTTCTCTGACATAGAATCAGAGCAGCTCTGAAGTCAGTGCTGCAACACCAACCTACACACTTGAATGGCTCATGTACACAGAAGACATGGTTCATGTAATGGGGGTTCCTTCATCAAATGCCTTCTACTGAGAAAACATTCAAATACCAAAATCATATTTATCTTTATTTGATTTATTTTTTGGAAAATTAATATCCAAAATACCATTCATTCCTTGACTTTGAAGCACCCTTTGAAGCACCCATGACATACATGCTTGTGCAAGGTGGATGAAACCACTGGGGTTGAACAGATCAGTGGAAAAGAATCAGATCCTCCAGAGGAAGACTCACACCTATGAGGAGACTTGCTCTGCTGGAACTACTGGTGTGAAGTTAGATGCAGTTAAGCTGAATTGATGTAGACACTCTTGCTGTCTTACTAACAATGCAGAGCACAGAACAGAGCACTTACACTTCAAGAGTACAAAGAGGTTTTTACTGGTTCAACAAAATCATCGCGGGCCCACGCATAAACATGCAAGCATTGAAGCAAGGAAAAAAAGTACTGCTGTTTGTGTTTCCAAGGTGGCAATCCTTAAAAGGACCACACACACTTTCTCTGGATGTGTTTGTGCAATGGTCTCAGCTGAAGGGCTGGCCTAGCTGGAACAAGAATTCTTTGCAGCACAAGTAGTAAGCTACATAAGCCAAAGAGCATCCTTACCAGTGAAGCGTTTCTTCCCAGCAATATCATATTCTGACACAGGGCCAGTGCCACCAACACTGGTCTCTGGATAGACAATCTCCAATTCTGTCGTCGTAGGAGCAGTGGTAGTGGTGACAGTGGTGGTGGTTGGTGGCAAAGTGCTCTCAAAAAACTCGTAGTCTTCAGAGGAAACACAAGATGAAAGTGTTAGCAGGCCTCATATAATTTTGGCTTAACTATGAGACGGGAAACAATTCCGTCACCAGCCACATTCTCAAAGAAGTGCTACACACGCTCCTGGTGGGGCCACTGCATGCTCCTTACAGAACTCTGGGTTGGTCAAACTTCAGCCTTGCAATGGTTTTTACCAAGCTCATGGACAAGAAGAACAGTCTTTGCCCCAGAATACTCATGTCACTGCTGATTTAGACCTCAGTCACACAGTTAAACAGGACAAAAATTAACAAATATATTTGTACAGCAATGTCCTGAATGTGTATCTGCCACCTCCTCTCACAAGCCCCAAGAGAACATGGCACATTAATTTAATCCCTGCCCAAAGCCCTCAGATGCCAAAGGAAGTAGAGAAGGGAGAGAAAAAAATTACTTTCTAAGAAAACTCTGTGTTGCAATTCTAAAGCCCTAGAGGTGGTTCAATACTGCTCTCAAACCCTCTTGTGACTGGAGGTGCCGAGTCCAGTACTTTCCCTTTGTGGTCCCTGCAGGGCCATGAAGGAAGGCAAACTGCCTGCATGAGCCTCGTTATGTTCAGTCCTATTTAACTCAGTGCTCTTTGACAAACTACTCTGCTACCTGACTAACACACAAAATGAAGGGAAAGTAGCATTTGGCATTTCTGCCGTGACCTCAGGCAGACTGGGGAACTCGGCTCATGTCTTTGAGTGTTTTGTGCTTAAACTGCTAAAGCGTGTGTATTCTGCACGTATTCTGGTGACCTGTACCTAAGGGGAGGCCTGGCAAAAGACCTGTGCACTGAGGATATTCTGCATCCATGCAGATGTAAGGGAAATGGGATGTATGTCCTGTGCAGTTTCTAATTCATCCCCTCCTCCCCACATTCTAAATGTCAGTTTCAGTATGAAGTGATCGGAATTAAAAGTACAAATGTCTATAATATCTTCCACTCAGCTGCTGTGCTCTCTTTTAAAATGTTTTTCTGTTGTTGGTTAGACTTAAGATCCAGCATTACAACCACAAACAAAAAAAACTTTCATTGTTCTAGAGCCATAAATTCTACAAAAAAACCTTTTTGTTTAACTGAGGTCTGTACTAATCCACTTCCATATGTGGGGCAGGAGCAGGAATTTGAAGACTAAAAGGGATAGAACATCAGATGTCACTGATGGCAGAAAGTGTATTTCAGTTCCAGTAACTGAGAATTTGCACTGCCTATGCAAACTTACAATTAAATCCTGTGAGTTGACACTTCCTCTTCAGCTAAGTTTTGTATGTCCTTGATTATAGTATCAAGATGGCATGAATATACTCTAAAAAAAATATTTCTCTCTTTTCCTTTCTTCTGATTTTAAGTCTCTTTGATATAAATTCCATATGATTTAAGCAGATTAGTTACTTTATATGTAGGTGATCTTATTCAGTATGAGCATGCTTAATTGTCTAAATGCAGACTACACATTAAAGAAACAACTCACTAAGGTATTTCAGTTGTTCAGGACTTGAATGTTATTTGGATTTTGTATTTTAGAGGAGGTAATTGACTTTGACTGAGCTGGAGTTAGAAGTTGTACCAGAGAAAGTAAATCTAGGATTGAAGCAGTGTCTGTATGACACAGCTCTAAAAAGTAATTTCTTTCCTCAATAGGTTCCTGTTAGATTGCAGGACTGATAGAAAGGGACTTTTATGTCCAGAAACAGATGGGTTTGGACACTTTCTCTCCCTATGTGATGCAGAACTGTTTTCCAGATCACCATCACTTGCTTAAGCTCCCATTTACCAATCTGCCTCCTTGAACCCAGTTCCAAAGAAAGAAGATAGAGAAAAAAGCAACATTCCACTTGCAATAGACTTCTACAGTTAACCCATACCATCATCGTATATCGCGTAAGCTTCTGGAGTTGCTGTCACATCTGAATCCAGTCCTGAGAATGTATCTATTGGCAAAGAAAGAAAAAAAAATGCTATAAAATTCACTCAAATAATGCTGGAATAAAGTTTGATATAAAAATATTTAGCCAGTGGAATTGTAAAGAAAAAGATAACTTCCTGGTTTCCAAATAATGCAGTGACAGTCTGCCCTGCACACTCAGAATAACAGATGAGAAGCTATTTGCAGTAGTCAGGAGTTTTGCTGGGGGAAAACAGGTTCAGGGCTGCTACATAAAATTAAGAGTAATCACCTTCCAGAAGCTCTGCCCCAGGCCCCAGCTGCTCTGGAGAAAAGATAGGCTGCCAGCAACTATACAATGATCACATCTGGATTTGACCATATTTTATAGTCTCAGAAGCAGCAAATGTGAAAGCATTATATGCCAAAAAAACCAACCAAGGAATTAAATATTTCTACCCAAATATTTTTGTGGAGGTATAAAAACAAACAGCCCACAGAGCCATGACATTTATAGAACATGTCAATGGTCTTGCAAGGAATTCAGCCCAAAAGGAATGGATTTGTAGACTGAAGTAATTAGTAATTAGCTGGATTTTCTGGGGTTTTACTCTGCACTAGCTCTACTCTGATCCTATGGAATGGCTGCCCATTACAGGTTGGGCCACATAGGTGTAATCCTGAAGCACTGCTCTGCATTAGTTTCATCCAGCATGAATTCAGTTCAGGAAATCAGAGTGAGATTGCTCTAGGATGCAAATGAAAGCATAGCAAGGACAGATGACAATGAGGTGCACATCAAAAACACTCTACTGGTCCATCCCAAAACCCAACACAGATGCACCAATAGACTTCCCAGCTGACTATTCCTTGATATTATCTCACCATCTCTGCAGGACATGACTCCAGCTCCAGAGACATCAACCATCAAGTACCTCATCTGTTGAATCCCAAAGGCTTTCCTGCATGCTCTGAGGAAAGCATTTCTCCACGTAATTCAAGGAAGCCAAACAGTACACAAAGCTCAGCACAGTCATAAAAAGCCATGCAAACAAAGCACAAGAACTGCGCTGTAACCTGCTGCAGGTACCATCAGAAGTCTCCAATGAAATGCTGGGGCTGGGGAGTGGCCAGCATGTAAACAAAGACAGGAGAAAGACAGTTTTGACCTCCAGACACTTCACATACATTGGTCACACTCCTGTAACACTCAATATGGAAGCAATAGTGTTATTTTCACTAAACAAGAACTGCAAACAATGCAAAATTTCAACTGTCAATGTTAAATAGTTTACAGATATAATCTGAATGATACATTTTCATTTTGCTGATTTTTTTAGAACTACAATTACTGTAAAACTGCTTTTTTTTTCTCCTAAAATAATTTTCTTTTAAATACACTTTGTGATTTTAATGCCAAAATAAGCTTTAAAACACAAGAAATGGGTTTATTCTTGTCAGACTTTCATATATGAGACTCTGACATTTCCTCATGGTAGACTTCTGCAGCCACTCTTCAGGAGATGATTCCCTTGGAAGTCACTTGACTTCTCTGAAGGTAGTCAGTCCCAAAGTAGATTCTTTGCTGAATTCTGCAGCTCTACATACAACTGGCCAACATCAACCAACATCTATAATGTATGCACTTACCTTTGTCTACATCCAAGGAATCAAGAGGATCAGATACGCAGAAATTTCAAATCTTCCATGGGCAGATTTCAATTCATCCATGCTTATAAGTTAGTAAGTCTTTGGCCTATCTACAGTCCAGCAAAGCCAAATTTCATTTTCTATTTTTGTACTCAGTTTCAGTAACTGTGCTTGTTTAGCATTAGCTGTGTCATGGTGACAATAATAGCTGTGTCACGATGACAATAAGAGTACTTCCCAACAGACCTCTCATTTTATTATTTTCTGTACATACTCCAGCTGCAATTCTTCGCCTTGCTCCATCACCCTTTGCTGAATCATTTGAGTAAACCCTGCCTGTAACAAATGGGGCCAAATCTTCCTATGAGCACTTGCCACAGACTTTTGGCATCTGTAAGGACAGTCTTGCTGTCTTGTCTTACAAATTCTATCACTTGATTCTATCACACATGGTTAAGTCTTTTTATCACACGTGGTTAAGTCTCCACCTGTTTTCTCCTTTGTGAGTTCATGAATAAAGTTTAGTTGATTTCACTGACAAATCACATTTGTGTGGCCAAACTCCTCCTTGAAAGTTAACGACTGCTGAATTTAGTGAAAAGCTGATAATAAATTCTGCTGCATCAAGAAAAAATCCTGCCAGAGATAAAAGAATTTGCCAAAGTTTAGGCAGAACATTTGGAGCTGGGTTTTGGCACTTGCAGACCCTGTCTGTTTGTGAATAAAGCACTTAGCAACAAATATCAAGCTTTGGCAGAAAAAGTATTTCACTAAACAATGTGGAGTAATTTCTAGACTCAGATTAAAGGGAAAGACAAGACAAAAATACAATTTAATATAATGGAAATGGTCAAGTGAAAATGGCATTGATTTGATAATTCAAGTAGTAGTTGTTTACCCTCTTGAAATATACACTTATCTTGTTAAACAATAACAGCCATCATTAAATAAATACCACAAAGATCTTTACTTTTCTAGCAAGTTCCTTTGTGGAACAGGCAGACTGTTTTCCTGTGTTTATCTAATCCTGAAGCAGGTCACTAGGATTTAAAAAAAAACTGAAAAAGACTCTTCAGAGAAGCTTTCAAAATTCCCAGGTAGGGACTAATATTGCAAAAGCTATAAAGTAATTAGCCTTAAGAACCAGGTAAGAAGCAGAAATCCAGCACCATCCTTTCAGTCTTCCACTGTGAGGCATTTGCAGACATACTGTCAAAATGCCAGGCTGTTTGTCTGTTACTTTAAGGCCATTCTCACTGAACACACAGCCTAAATAAAAACTTAATTTTCATTCATGCCTCTATCAAGTTCAAAGATTCAGCAAGCCCATCTGGTAGAAGGCAAAAAGCCCAAGCAGAATTTTTTAAATGTCCAGAAAATCGCATGAAAATTCCCCAGCCCACAACTCTGCTAAACGTAACACTGCAAAGGATTTTGTTGCTCAGATTCTGGATCCTACCTTCAGTTTAACCCCAGATATGTGTCATATACTTTTACTGTTCTTACATTGTGTATTCTCAGAAGAGGTCCTCCATGTAACAAACAGCATAGGCAAAAAAAGAGGAAATTACATGATGTAATCAACATTTAAGATAAGCAAAAGGAGCTGGGGGGTGTGTGAGGGATTCTAACTACCAAAAACCATGGCTCCCTTTAGGCAACTTTGAAAGTATGAGAGTGACTATATATAACAATATTTGTAACACAATTTTTCTTTTGTAAGTACAGTTAAGAACTATTAATTTTCCATAGGGAAAAGCAAAACTCATCAATATTTAATGATGATATGATTTTTACATGCATATGTGTATGTGTGTGTGTGTATGTACACATCTGTGCATAGCTACACATGCAAGCATGATTCTATAACTGCACAGTGCCAGATGTGGCTAATTGTTAATAAATTCTAACATAGAACTCATTTTAATTTTACCTGCACAAGGAGCTGGCATCTCTGACTCATTAACTGCCATGGGCCTCTGATAAGGGAATTTTGTTTTCTGCTTCTGAGATCTTCTCCCAAGATGCCATCCCTAGACTCGCTGTGAGTTGCTGGAGCCACACCTTTCTATATCACTGCCCTTTTCAAAGTGACAGCTCAGCTTCCTAGACCATGGTTTCATGACCCACTTGTAAATCTACTTTGACTTAAGAGATACAGGTGTATAGGAGAAAGGTAAA
Organism: Pyrgilauda ruficollis; assembly: GCF_017590135.1. Classification (NCBI taxonomy): domain Eukaryota; kingdom Metazoa; phylum Chordata; class Aves; order Passeriformes; family Passeridae; genus Pyrgilauda; species Pyrgilauda ruficollis. The sequence continues at coordinate 8,046,969 of NW_024523648.1, forward strand.
GAGGCTTCACTACCCATTAAAATTGGCTGCTGCAGTTGTCAGATATCTGACTGACAACATGCTGGTAAAGTTATGGCTGTGCTGCCCATTGGTAGAATGAGTTGAGGATTACCTACAAATGGGATGGGTAAGGGGCTACCATGGTGCACCCTGATCCGGTTTGGCAAAATGAGCAGCTAACTCACTTGCAATCCAGGTGCTGAAAGCATAAAACATGGTAGGAAACAGGCTCAACACCCAAAGGCTCTAGTGCATTTATATGTGTTTACTTTGGATTTCAGTTTGGCACCACAACTTAAGCTTGTACAACTGCAACAAGGAAAAATTACATGCACTAACACTGGTTTGTATCTTCAGATACCAAAGAAATCAGTGCAGAACTCTCTTCCTTATCTGTGCAGAACTGGGTTGCCTTTCACCAGCTTTCATCTGTGCTGTGCTGCATTCCTGCTGGACAGTCTATCTCTAAGGGCTGGCAAGAGAACAAGAATCTCACTTTGCAAATGCTGTTTCCACTATGGCTCAAAAGAGAGACTTTTCAGAATTCATTGTGATAAATGAACACAAAACAGACAAAATGTATAGCTCCTCCAGCTCCTACCCTGGCCTGAAATGGAATGAGAAAAATTTATATGTAAATGCTTTGACCACAAAGCTACTGCCTATACTTGTACCCCTGTGAGTGAACATATGTGATAAAAGTGTATCCAACACAATGTAAGAAATTTGCTGAAAACAACACAGTTTCACAAAAAATCTCAGCTTTGGTGAAAGCTGGCATTTTCCAGTAAAAATCCATTTAACACCCAAACCCTTCTTCACGAGCTGTAGTCTCAGCTCCTACCTTATCAAACAGACCAAAATCTTCAGAGGCAGATTCTCCACCATTCCACATCCGTGTAACTGTGCTGTAACAAACAGCACAGCCACAGAAATTCAAAGAGCACAAAAGGAAATTACCTTCTGCATTGCACTCTGGCAGGCCATCAAACCCCAGGAGCAAGTTGCCTTCATCATCATACTCTCCATAGGTGCCCGGAGGACAAGTTGGTGTGGGTTTCTCGGTGGGCGGCTCAGTGGTGGTCGGTTCAGGAGTGGTGGTGGTGGTGGTTGTAGCAACAGTTGTTGTAGTGGTTGTGGTGGTTGTCGTGGTAGTTGTTGTAGGTATTGTTGTAGTAGTTGTTGAGGGAGTGGTTGTTTTCTTAATCATTTCAAGACCAATCAGAGGCTTTCCTCCAAGGCTTATTATTGGTTTATCCTGTGCACTCGCTACAGGTTTACTAAATCTGCTATGTCCAAACAAAGGTAATCCATCAGGACTCACCATTGGAGCACCCTTTTCATCTAAGAGAGAAGAACAAAACCAAAAAATCTCATCATTAATCCACTTCAGGCTTATAGCATTAGCATTACTGTGTTTTATCACAGTGGATGCCACAAAAGCACTGAATAGAGTGAATAGAGCCTTCTGTAAGTAAACTGACAGAGAAGGAGAGTGTTACTTAGGAAAGAGCCATGGCTGGGAAGCTGGAAAATGGTTCAGAAAAACCTCAAAAAAAAAACACCACGGTGTTCACATTTTTCAGCTGTTTGATAAACACTCCAGGGACGTTTCATTTCAGAACCACAATGTGCAGACAATGACGGCGTTTCATCTAATTCACTCTCATCAACTAACTGTTGATGAAATGTATGATGAATCCATATTCTGCTCCTTAATGTCAAACACGTGCAAGGAAAATCTGGGATGAGCTGGCAAGATGCTGTCACTGTAGATAAACTTGTGTGCCAAATTCTGTACTGTAAATATTCATGGTAGACAGGTTAACAATAGGCACTGAATTTGTATTCAAGAGATCTTACAGATGGACTGAAATGCAAACAGCAGTCTTCAGAGAACACAAATAGGGTTTCTTACTAATTGTTGTCGGCTTTAGAAGAAAAAATGAAATAAACACATCCATATGGCTGGTACAGTGCTAGGAGTGGGGAATAATTATTCGTATGCATACAAAGATATAAACAATCATCAACTCTTATTCTACTCATCAGTCCTTATTCTGGATCAGTTCTGCAGTCCTTTCTAACGCTGATACAAGTGAGATGGACTTGAGTGATTCTTGCTGCCTCGTAGTCTGGAGTCTCACAGGGTAACTCAAAGCCTCCCCAGGTCCTGCTATGTGCTGACTCTGGTGGAGACTTGAGGCACAAGCAACTCCAAATGGCTTGCATGGGGCCTGGGGATGCCTGAAGCATTCAACAGCTCAAGGATTTGTACCATGTGTACAACAACTGTAGAGCTTTTTTCTGTAAGAAGGAAGTTGCAACTTACCAACAATTGTACGTCCATCCCCTCCTAATTTCACTCGGAGAGGGTTGCCTTGGGAGTCTTGGAGGTATTTTCCTTCAGCATTTAACACTAGCCCTCGGTCAAGATCTACAATCTAAAAGCAATAGATGTACTCAAGTTTAGCTAACCAAGAGGAGGTGAAATGAAATTTCAACAACAGAAATCCTGGGGAAATTCAGCCACTAAGTGTGATGTTCAGGAATAGCTACAACACAGCTGAACTTTTAAAACTAAGTGTATAGTAATCACTGAAATATCACTGCTGAAGAAAGCAGAGTCCCAGGAACTGGGGTCCAGAGCTGCACAGCCATATTCATATCACCTACTGTAGCTCTAGTGTGCAAATGAGCAAATCCCTTGATTTTCTTTGGCTGTGCGACTCCCAAGGTGCATTCCTATAATATTGATTTTGGTATGACATGGACCCATTTTCAAGATGGGATTTAGAATTACATCTAACTAAAAAAAAATTAAATATTAGACTAGTTACTTTATTTTGAAATGGCAGTGAAAACAAAGTAGCTAAGATTTTAATTGGGGCAGGAGACTGAAGAAAAGCCTCTGTCTCATAAAACAAATATGTCTGAGAGCTTGGACTGAATTCCAGAGCTAACTGCAGTTATAATTCAGTCCTTTTTGCTATTTCAACCCAAAATAGCTGAACTGTATGCTGTTTTAACCTGAGGTAACAGACACTGAGCCACAGAACACAAAAATGCAAAAGGTGTTAAGTACTGTGAGGAAACTGGGAAGGGGACAGAAACAGCAATTCCAGGTTGGCAAGACAGACTTACATCTGGTGCTGAGAAAAAGACTGCAGCAGGAAGGACAGCCGATTATGAGCTCAGTCTCTGAAGCCCTCCAGGCACCAGATTTGGCATAGATCCTCTTGCTTTGCAAGGTGTTCATCCTGCTAGCAGCAATGACTTCCCCTCAAGAGGCAGAGTAATGCCCCATGGCATTCCAAGGACCTTCCTAGCCCACTTTCTGGAATCCATTTGAAGGACATTGGGCATGCTTCTCAAAATGTCTCCCTTGAATGTGACCCATCTAATGCACTTTTTAATGTTCCTCTAATGAAAATGGTAAGATTGATGTGGCCATAAAATAAATGTCTTTATGTGTCATCCCACGTGCAAGCAGCTCTGCTGATGCCAGGGAGGCTGATCACAGAGTCCTACTGCTCAGCTCTTGGGAAAACATGAAGGAAGCACCAGTTCTTTCCCTTGCTTTCCTTGGTTAAAAGTTAATTGTAAAGGATGCTAAAAGACAAGGTATGGGCATGTATGCAGCTTGTGGGGCTTTCCTATCAATGGCATCTGAGCTCTTCTGCGTACACCTCTGGAAACATGAGGAAACAAAAACCTACATAAGTGCATTTAAAGCATTGTGACAGTTATGGAGGCACTTTTTATTCCAGAAGTCTTGCTCAGGAGCTTCTACCTGAGGTGCAAGTCTGGGAGAAGCATTGCTGAACACATCTTTCACAGCAGCTTTTCCAGGCAGTCTCCACTCACACTGCACAGCAGACAACAGCCCACTGTGTCAAGAGTCCCCAAGTCACTGGGGAGCACAAATCTCACTGACTTTGATGAAAAAATATTTCTCTAAATTTTATAAGAGTAATGTTATAATTTAAAATTCAACCCATCAGGTTTTAAATTTAAAATGTTAAAATAACAAAACCCTGGATTTGTCATTAGATTTCAGTGGAACAGTGGAAACTAAACTTTAAAGCTGCATTGATGGGGGACAGTGCTTTTCTTAATGAAAATACAAGTACAGTAAAAGGCCAAAACATCTTGAATTTAGAGAGAAGGTCACCCTACCCACTTTGCTCCTTGAGGGCCATTGATTACTTTCTGTCCACTTGGTTTTCCATTATTACCAGTGTTTACTTTTCCATTTCCATTTCCATTTTTTGTTGTAAGATTTGGTCTGCCATTATAACCTGAAACAGGGAAGAAAACACACTATTCTGAAGAAAGCAGTGCAACCTACAAGTCATATTTTAAATTGCAAGTAAATGCATTTTCTGGCTGATCTGAATATAAACAAGAACAGAAAGAGGCCTCACCACACTCTACAAACCAGGCACTCCATTTCTTCTTGGAGCAACTGTAGTGACATTGTCAGATTTTTGCAGCTGACACAAGAATCTGAAATTGTTTTTTCTGAAGAGGTTAAACACTCATTGTTCATCTCTATCATGTTTATTTGGTCTCTCTATTCCCTCTTTTTTTTTAAGAAAGCAGGGCAACATTTCTTCATGGCACTACAGTCATTAAAATGTTTGTGATCTTTGTAAGTGATCTTTCAGAAGTGGGATGAAGAAAGAAATCATTATTAAACACAACCAGTTGTTCAATCCTATCCTTATACAAAGATGTAGTGACAAACTGAAAGGAGAGGGCATGAGAATTATCTCCACACCTATTTTTTTTAACCTGGAAAAGGAAGGAATCTCCTTCTCTAGCTGAAAAACTACTGCTAAACAGAAGTACACTCATATCAGAAGTGGAGAAGCAGCAGCACTGAGCTGTAGGCCCCACAGCTCTGAAAGGGAAGTAAATTTCACATCTTATGTGAGACTTGCCTCCAGAAAAATATAATGAGGGAAAAATATAGACTGGGGAAAAAAAATACCTGAACACTTGTTGGCTATAACTTCACAATTCATTGCTAGCAGTAACCATTAAATAACCTCCATACAGAAATCTGTTATTTTTTCAGCCATACATCTCATCCCCCATGGTATTATTCAAGGTCTACTCCCATCTTAAAGCTCTTTAAGCTGGTGAATCTCTACGCAACACTGACTAAAGCATAGCAAATGCAACAGCCCAGCTGCACAGTCCTCATTGTGTAGCAGGGAGGACACTTCAAACCAAACATTGCTACCTATGGATAACACAGAAGGTATTTACTAAAACACTCAAATCACTAAATACTATTTTGGATGTCCATGCATTGGAGGGACAAAAGGTATTTCTACCCAGCAAGGTCACTGAGGCTGTCAGGGATTTTCCATTGGTGACATGTGGAATAAATACCTTGATGTGCAGTGGACCCTCTATTCTACTACCCAGGTCTGCAGACATTCTGTCAGAAAGCAAGCCTAACTTTTGGGGTAAATCACAGCCATAAATGTATTAGATGGCCTGGCTGTGATGGGCTCAACCTGGCTGTATGGGCAACCCTGAGCTGTCACTTAGAAAAAAGAGGAAAGTGGCTTAAAAATGCATCAAAGAGAACACAAGGAAACACCTCACTGTCTAGGCATGGGCAAGGTGGTACTGTGGAACCTACAAAGGTCTTTTAGCAATCCTTGATGAAGAGCTACATACCTGAGAGGCTGGCATATTCTGAGTACAAATGGGCTTTCAATGAGCATTTGGTGAAGTCATTGCTCAATAAGGAACTTTTCCAATTTGGTACCTAACTCTGTCACCCTCTTTGTGGAACACGGGATCCTTGCAGATCAGACCACAGGAGAAAGGGTCTGGGGCACCACATTACACCAAATCAGCAATGTCCTCCAGAACTGGGCTTCCCAGCAACCACCAAAATAAAAAGCAACACATTATACTAAACAACTGAACCTGCATCCTGCTGGAGGACTTTCCATCTAACTGCTGATCCTAGGAAAAACACAATTAGTGACATTAATACAACAAAGGCAGGATTAGTGACATTAATACAACAAAGACAGGATACCTGGTCTATAAGGAGGTCTAACAAATTGGCGCTGAGAAGGGCTCCCTAGCCTGGAGTTCAATAGTCGCTGACGAGGAGACAAAGTGGAAGAAACTGCTGGAGAAATGGTGTGTGTGGTGGTAGATGCAGAAGAACGTGGCCAGACAAAGCTTGGTTTAGATGGGGTATGTTTATTAGAGGACTGAGTAATCTGTGATGCTATGGCAGAGCTTCTTGGTGACTCAGGAGAAGACATTTTTAATATTGAAGGTTTTTCTGTCTCTTCTTCTTCAGAACTTACTTTGTGAGGTAGAAGAGTGTCCATAGATTTTCTTTTATTGCTAGCAGTGTCTTCATATACATTTTTGTTACCTCTAGAAACAGAAGGGGACTGTTTTGCTGCCAAAGATGTGGGTTTCTCTTCCATTTCATTCTGATCATGTTCACTGTAATAATCATCCTCTTCATTAGAAACTGACTGATGAGATTTAGATGAAGAAGGGGAAGGAACTTTTTGAAGAAGTTCAGTGTTAGACATTTTTGAGGGCAACAGGCCCTTTTTCTTCTCTGTTTGGGACACTGTTCTGGCAGTAACTCCAGAGCGAGTAGGTAATGAAGGACGAGTTTGTCTCGAAGTGTGTGACAGCCTTTGATTATACTGGTTGTCTTTTGCTGTATCACTGGCAGAACTGGAGTCTGGCTGAGTGTGTTTTGGTTTGTAGGAAGGTACCTGAGAACCTGGCTGCTGTTGCTTTGATTGAGATGAACTTGAGCTTCCCTGAGAGAAAGAAGCAGATAATCCCCTAGAAGAGGACACCTCTTTAAGAAACACAGAGTGCCTGCTTGCTCTGTCACTGCCCTCTGTTTCATCCTCATCATCATCTTCCTGCAACTCTTCATTACTTTGGGATGAGATGGCACGGTGAGATGGGAGGCGCCGGCCCCTTGAATGCAGGATGGAAGGACTGGTTTGTGCCCTCTGTGGAGGTTGTGAGTGAGAGGTCTTCTCCACTGGAAGACGAGAAGAGAGTGTCTTTCTAGGCAAAGACTCGCTTGGTTTTGATCGAGCAAGCTTTTCTTTTACCTCCCTATTGCCCTGCTCTTCAGGTTTGTATTTGGAAAGAGAAGACTGCAAAAGAGAATGCTTTTCTGGAGCAACTGTTTGACTTTGTTGTTCTTCTGAGTCAGAGTGGGGTGATTTTTCACCATGTGTCTCTCTGGAGCGCGAATCAGAATCGACCTGAGGATTTCTTCTCTTGGAGTAGATTGCTGAAGAAGACTGCCTGGAAGAGGGCAAAGACGGCAATAAGGGATTTTCATCTTGTGAGTCCTCCTTATAATTCTTATCAACATCCTTTCCCTTGGATTTGGCACTGGTGGAGGAGCGAGAGTGAGGTGAAGTGTAACCAGGAACAGCAGACCTTGATGAGACTGCCGCCACCGCTGATTTTGAATCTTTCCATGTGCGGGAACTGGAACCTGAGGATAGCCTTATTTGCTGCGACCTAGAACTTGGCTGTCCTGTTCTGTCCTCTGCTTCTTCACTGTCAAACTCATTATGGCTACTATGAGCATCGGAATCTGCTGATTTGGAAGCAGGTTGGTGTGAACGACCTAGAGAGCCAGACCTACTGCGATGGCCTGAGACACCCTCAAGAGGGACAGCAGCCTGCCGACTTGATGGCAAGGCCTGGCGACCAGGCTCTGAAGCTTTAGAAGACACTTTCACCAGCACGGGGTCAGGCTTCCCTTCCACATTACCATTACTTTTGGCAGGCAGAGGATGGGAAGAGGTCTTAGAAGGCACATTGTTGTTGCTTTGCCTCAATTGCTTGGTTTCATTATCTGTGTATCTGGGAGTGGACGAGGCAGAAGAGTGTTGTGATGATGATGGTAACAGTGCTGGTGGCTCACGTTCCTCTGTGCTCATCTGGCTTGACACCTCAGATGAGTGGGTTCGAATAGACATCTTCCCTGAGGCAAGGACAGGGTGGACTGGCCGACTAGGGAACAAAGGTTTAACATTCCTCCTCTGGTCCTGGGCTTTTGGTGGTGATGTTGTAGCTTCCTGGGAGGAATCGCCATCATCTGTCACCTCAGTGGATTGGAGGTCAGGTTCCTGCTCTCCTGTCTTTCTAGAAGGTAACTGAGATTTACTTAGGACCCCTCTAGTCAAGATTTTGTTCTTATATTCAGAAAGAAGACTCTTTTTATCACTAACGCTAGGTGAATGAACAGACAGCTGCTTAGAAGAAGGTGACAGCTGGGCTTTTGAAGAAACAGAAGAACTCTGAGAAGGAGATGAGCCAGCATTCCCAGTCTTTTTAGCCTCTGAATTATCTTGGATATTTGTCTTTTGCTGAGCAACTGAATCCTCATGAGCAGCTAGAGGCAAAAAGAAAAGTGTTTATTCGTAACAATAGAAGATTCACAAAAACTGACCAAAATCAGAAAACACCCAGGTAGCAAGAACAAAACTTATGAGAATATGAGGCAATAATTATTTCTGTATTAACCAGGCTGTGGAGTCCAGCCAAGATAAGTTTTGGGTTGTAGGAAGGTACCTATGTGGAATTACTGAAGCTTGGGTAAAACTCAGACCAATTAAAATCAAATATGCAAAATCAGGGACTGCAACACCCTTTCAGGGAAACCAAATCTTCAGCAGAATTCAGTCATATTGACGGCATGGTGCTGCATTATCCCATGTAAGGCTGTGGCCCACCTTTTTAGCTAACCCAGCAAATATTCCATCCCTACAACAGTAACTTTTTGGCAAGAGCCAAACACAAGGAGTAGTATCTGAGTAAGACACTAAGTGACTTTCAAGAGTGGGAGCTATCAGGAACAGAGCAGACAAAAACCCAGAGCATTGCATTCTTTGGCCTTTAGATAACAAGAACACATAGTATTGTCATAGATTATGGCATGCATTTATTTAAGCGGCTAAAATGTCCATAAAAATTACCTTTTGCATGCTGCAGAGTGACAAAGACTTATTTGGACGATATAATGATAAAAAGAGCAACCAGAAACAATACCAAGGAAGTCAAATCCCACAGGTCAGAGTGGATAGAGTGCAGAGGAGTTGAGTCAGTAAGAATTAACACAACTGGGACCAAGGCTAGAGTGGGTGAACTACAGCACTGGTTCATGGCTTGATGCTCACCTGCTGGGATGACGACACTGAAGGCTTTTGACTGAGGACCCGGTCCCCTCCTGTTTGCTGCACGAATTTTGAAAATATAGCGCTCCCCAGCCTGCAGACCATCTATTATGGCTGATGTTGTAGCTCCAGAGTAGGTGATGGACTTTGCTCCAAATGGCTTGAGAGCCGGGGCGTATGAAAGAATGTATTCTGAAATGATTTGGCAGACGGTTGGAAGGAGGAAACTGAAAACAGTCCTGTTTCCAGCGGACAGACTGTATGGGTAGGATGAATTAGAACGTGCATTACTAAAATTAATAAACTGGCAATGCACGCTGAGTTAACAGCTGGAGTATAAAGACATGAGAGAGAGATACACGTATATATGTAGGTTAAGTTGAATATTTCTTATCCAGAAGAGAAACTTCTACCAGAAAATATCAGCACTGCAGATTTGCCAAATGGTAGCAACATCACGTCTGTCCAACAAATTCTAAATATGACACACGGTGCTTAGCCAGAGCTAGGGTGAAACACCACAGCAGAGAGCAAAGAAAGGTCTGGTTGCCACTTTGAAACTCACCCTGCTCTCACCTTCGAGTTTTGAATTACTGTGATACCTGTCCTCTGTCTTAGCTTTCTGTATTGAGAGAAATTTCACCCCTATAGGAACAATTCTGGGCACAAAGAGGAATCTTCCCATTATACTCCCAATAGGTGCAGGTAAGACGCCACATATGTGCAAGCTCTGTTTTCTTTTCAAATCCTCTGTGAGAGGCACAGGTATCAGACAAACCCAGGGTTTGGATAATGCATTTCAGCTTTGTCTCCCTATACAAAAACCCACAATAATACCTGGGGAGCCACAGTGCCACAATGAGAAAACTCTAGAACATAATGGCATCTTTTTTTTTTTTTTTTCTGAGAGTGAGCCCATATTTATTGTGTCAAGAAATAAGCCATGCACAGTTCATCAAAATCAAAGGAAAAAAATAATTGATATTTTATATGCAAATACATTTAATGCTCCACTGAAAAACAAATCAAGGTATCAGAAGGCATAAATCCTTTTTCTTTGAATCTTTTTCTTTTCCTTCTTTTTACACAGGCATTGCTTTCATGGCAGAGACACTGGTGTACCTTCTGATAACTCTTAAATGACTACTGGAGAACATTTTTTCCCATTATTTTAATATGTGGTATAAATACATAAAAGGACAGGACTGAAAAACAAAAGGATCAAAAGACAAAAATTCCAGATTACCACATTGTATCAAAATGCCCATGAAATGCTAATTCAGTGATTTTATTTAGCCAGTAAAAATATCTTGTCATTTACTTAGTTTAAAAATAAGACATCTCCTGTAACACTTCATACTCAAACAGAAATATACTAGATGTGTATAAGCATTCAGCCCTTAAATATTAGGTATCTTTAAAACGATTGCCTTGGATTAATCATCTAATAACAATGCAGACAAAACTGCACAAAGGGCTACAGATTGGTCAAAATTAGGAGCAGACTTGAAATATCAGATAATGTCCCTGCATGACCCTTCTTACAGAAATAATGATTCTTGGACACAACTGCAGCTCCACTGAAGTAATTGGCAAGACTTCTACTGACTTCAAAAAAGGAAGGAATTCCACCACTGTCCTGAAGAACACATAAAGCAGGTCTTGCAGACACAGTGTACGTCCCTCCAGGCCAATGATTTTTCAAATCCTGAGATGCTGTAGCGCTGATAAGGGACCTCCAAAAACTTGTGTAATTTGAGAACACAATCTTGTTAACCACTGAAGAACAGGAGGCTAAAAAATCAGCCTCAATTTCAGAGGGAAACAGAAAAAAATCCCAGAAAGAACTTTTTCTTTAATTCTATGCAAATCTTAGCCAACTGGCAAACTATCTTTATGACTATGTCCAATAACACTATAGTACAAAAGATTTATGCATGAGATCTTCTGAAATCAGATGTGTGTTTGCTTCTTAAGCTGAGGATTTCCTTCCATGACAAACTAGAAATAAAACACAACATAAACCCACTCACTTTCTTGACAACTACCCAATTTTTCCTCTACAATTCTTTAAAATTTTTCTGGAAACTTCCTTCTTTAGCCTCATTTTGACCTGCCTATTAATGTAAGAAGAGGTAAAATGTGCATGCATGTTACCCCAGGAACCTCTGTGACATCCCAGGCAGACAGTGACAGTGGTTTCTCAGTGGCACTGTGGAGACACTGGGCTGGAAACATGTAAATCTTGCTTGGGTTTAATCAAGTGAAAGAATCCTGGCACAGCCAAGGTTCCAGCCTACTGCAGGGCAGCAGTCTGCCTTTGAGAACAACGGCTCCTTCAGGGAGTTAGAAACCAACAGTGAGGACTCACCTTTGACTTTTCCTTCGCTCTCTGGAAGAGCATCCCAGGATGCAGCTACAGAGGTTGGTTTCCCCTTTAATGGCCAAACATCCAAATTTTCAGGTGCACTGGCAGGGGCTGGGAAACAGCCATACACAGAAGAGGCAAGTAAGAATCAGCACAGCATACACCTTTTGCTCCATAGCAGAGATTCCTATACAGCTACTTCAAAGATAAACATGAAGAGTATACATGGCTCAGGTCCATGCTTGTCTCTGTCACATCGCTCTCTCAGACTGCCATAGTGAAATTTTATTCCATAATTTTAAGAACAGGAAGTTTGCACAAGACTGCTATTATGGCTTAGCCAGAATGACACAGTCATTTGTTATGGACCACTTCCCTGTACCAAAGGGGCCTGACAGCTTCTCCATGGTGGAGGGAGGATTTAAATTTGCTGTCCACAAAGAGGAATGGAAGCCAGGTTGCTCTTCTCAAAGGAAGGGGCACATCTAACTGCAGGGGTCCAAGGTGCTGAACCATCCTGCAAAAATTCCTAAGCCACTTCCCTTTGTTCTCCTTGCACCACAAGACCAGCTGGATGTGCTCCCCTGGTGTGCTTCACTACTGCAGGGATGCAGGCAGCAGCAATGAGACCTTTCCCATACTCTCAACCCTCTGCTGCCCCAAGCAATCACTTGGCTTGTTCTGGCTTTCCCTCAAGTCAGCCCTATTCCACAGCTCAAACCCTATGACTTGTGTTAGCCCAAGGACCCCTTGAATGCATACCTGCTTCTGGGGTCCGCTGGTAAACAGACACGCTCCATTTGCCTTCCTTTTCTCCCTCCAAGATTTGGATGGCAAACTCATACATAGTGTCTGGCAGCAGGTTCTCTACCAGTGCCCGCCGGTTGGACACCTGCTTGTAATCCCACCTTGCTGATTCCCCCTTTTCCCGATAGCGAACATTATACTGCCTGGCACCAGAAACACAGGAAAATAAAAGTGAGCATGTGGGAGACTAGCATTAGCAGAAACAGAGTGGGACAGGGATGCTTTGCCCTCTAGTAGCCTGCTGGGGCTTAGGGAGGAACCTACCAAAGTGCAAACAACAAAGTACCAACAACAAAACCCAGCATATTTTTTCCTTCCTCTAATGGAGTGTGATTGCTTTCACCCCAAGGGATGGACTCTTCAAGATGACCCCATGGCCATGAGCATGGCTGGATTGCTGGCAGGCCCTTGCTCCCAGAGCAGCACCAGTGGCTCAGTTCCCACCTGTCTGCCTAGAAAACTGCTTCCACCAAGAAATAGAGAACATCTAAAATTACTAGTTTTCCTGCTGTGACTCTCAGGGCATTTCAGCACCAGTTTACACAGCTCGTCAGTATTCCCAGGCTGAGCAACACAATCCAGCGTTTTCAGATCTTTGGCAGTTTCCAGCCCATTTTCTTGTTTGTTTTGGTCTCCAACTGCTGCAGCATGCTGCCACAAGCCAAGCTCTCACTCAGAGGAGCCCCAGCCTGCTCAGCCTCAACTGCATGGGTTTTCTGGAGGGTCAGAGGATGCAGGGTGCAATGATGGGTGTCTTTCCCACTGCAGTGATGTGTCTTTCCCACGCCACCTACAGCATGGTCATCTCGAAGCAGTAGTCTGTTTTGACAACTCAACACCTCACCTCTGTGGGGCTGTGCCTCGCCCCCGCTCCTTCTTTGCCCATGCATCTTTGGGGTTTTGCTGGCTGTGGTGATATACCAACACTGGGACAGCCAAATAAATACCAGAGATGGTGCTGGCAACATTTCAGAAGAGATGTAAACCCCTGTGTGAGTACAACACTCACACAGATCTCTAAATGATAACGAGCAGGGTGCTACGAGGCAAGCTAAATTATTCTCATAACCAACAGCAATTAAATGAATGCAAAAGCATTCAGTAGAGTGTTGGCAGCAGCTCCCCTTCAGTAGCCATTTAAAAACCCAGGGCTAAGTACCTGCTTGCTGCAACCTTCCGCTTTTCATACAGTGGGTCTGTCCAAGTAACAAGCACAGACTGAGAGGACATAACTCGAACAGTTACGTCTTGTGCCACCTCCACCTCTTCCTCCTCTGAAAAGGCAAAACAGAACAGCATATCATCAACAACATTGGAGTTCTCTTAAAAAACAGCAAATGTCTTCAACTGACATAATAATATTCACACCACACAGTTGATTTAGAAATACAAGTGTGAGTGGAAAATTAATTCCATTGATTACTGATGGTATTTCATGGAAAGATAATTTCTTTTGTTAGCTGTGTGCCTGCAAGGCCATAGTACTAATACATTCTACAGTCCTTCAGTATTCTACTTGTCCCCAAACTGTTACTCACAGCAAATGTTTTATTAACATCCTGATATTCACCATCTCTGGCAAATGCACTGCTAGAAGTACATGGAGAGCAGAAAATTTGTCTTAAAGAAAATTCTGAGATTTTAAAATCGGGTTTTATTTTGAAGGGCAATAAAACCTTCTTCAAAAATTTTTTCATAAGGGAGAATTAGTGTATATTTTATGGTTTTGAGTGTTTCAAACAGGTTGTTTGAATTCAGCTTTATTTTTTTATGGTATGCAAGAAAAATAAAGAAAAAATCATTGAAGTGGGCTGTTTTGACATATCAGAGTACCTTTTGCAAATAATTTACAAAATTTTAAAATTAAGTGAAACTAATTTGATATTTTGAGGTTTTTAATTTTGATGAGGTTCCCTTTTCTATCTGTCCATCAGAGTTGTTTTAGTCTAGTCTGTCTACTGGCCAATGAGAGATTTATTACTTTTCCTTACTAGTGTAATGGCAACTATTTCCAAGTCTCCCAAAGGCACAGAATGTACAAGGCATGACCTTCCAGACAGTGTTTTATAGACAAGCAACATTGGGAAAAATATTGATGTCTCAGGAAAGGAAAGAAGCTAGTAAACTCTGGAGAATGATCTCATTCTCTAGGGATCTTACTCATATATGACTGAAATTCAGGGAGAGATTCCCCTTCTCTTCAGCAAGAGAAGGGCATTAGCCCAAAACCCAGCACTACCTGCACAAATGGCAGGTAGCAGGGAGGCACATTTCCCCTCTTCCAAACAGGTTTTTAACAGAGAGTTTTCATACAGTTCCAGATTTTCCATGCCAAACAGCTACTATACAAAAATGACCAAGAGGACCCATCTACTACCCACAAGTAGCTTAGGGGACCTATTTACAAAGTTTTGTAATGGGAGCACCTGAAGAAAGAAAGTGAGCATGAGAAAGGAAAAGGTGTGAGATGGGATTTCAATACAGTTCAGGCACAATTCTCAGTTCTGGCATAGGTGTTTATCACCATCAAAATCTCCTAAACACTTTGCCATTCCCATGCCATTCACATCACAGTGTGAGGGGGTGAAAAGCACACTGGCGTGGAGATGACAGAATCTCAGTCATCCTTTTTAACAGCAGCATGCAATGACTTCTTTCCAATGTAAGTGAAAACTTTTGCTGGGTTGATGCTTCTGGTAATCAGCCCTTCAAAAAAGGGGTTATAGATCTGAGAGAAAGAAGGCATATCATTTTGGGGGGCCTGGCTTTGATTTAATCAAGCCTTCTCATGCAGTTACTGTAATGAATAACATTTGTCAGTAGATAGAGAGAAGATTAAAGAAAAAAAAAAAAAAAACAAAAAAACAGGACCTCAGAAACTCAACCAACCATGTTACAAAGTTGAACTATTTTATTAATCCTGCTTGAATTAGAGAATTATAGACATCCATCAAGCTCTTTACCACAAAGAGAAAAATCTAGTAGCTCTACCACCAAAAGACTTCCCGTGTAAAAACCACACACCACAAACCAGCTATCTCTTTGCATCCAATTGTCTCCACTCATTGACAGTAGATGTGAAAGAAACATACCTGTGACTTTTCTTTTAGTTAAAGATGACCTATAGACAGGTTGGCTCCGTCCTTGTGAGCTCCTTGACGGCAGTGAAACCACATGAACTGATTCAGAGGCTGTGCATGCAGGGAAAAAACAGAAGGTCTCCTGTAACCTTTTTCATTTATAAGGAAGAATGGATTTCAGAGTGGCCCCACCACATGCAATCAGAATCTGAGCTACGGCTCTTCTCTCTACCCTTTCCCTCTGCTGTTAATATGACAAACTTGCCCATGGTGTCACTTTAACAAAGCATCAAGTTCTCCTACAATTTCTACCCTATTTTCTAAGTAATATCCTCCCTTTGCTAAGACATGGAACACAATTAAACACGTGTTTTCATTTATAGGAAGAAGGGTTTTTGATACCTAGGACAGCATGTGATGTGTGCTCACCTAGCCCCTGTAGAAGAGTGCTAGCTAAGCTAGGTGCCAGCAGGGAAATTTGACTCACCTAGTTTTCTTGCTTCCTGGTTTTGTCGCTCTTGTGGCATCGGAGCATAGCTCATCCTTCTGTTGCTCTCTCCATATCCACGGGGATAGCCTTGGGATCTGCTGTGTGGACCCCTGAATCCTGCTCCATAAGGTGGTTTCCACCGAAAAGGTAACTTGCCATCTGGAGACTGAGCTCGCACTCTCAGAGGTCTGCTTGGCATGCCTTTCTCTTCACAAAATAAGCACACACACACACACAAACCCCATGATAGTTACTATGGAGCACATGATATCAGCAGTCCACGTATATCTGTTGGAAGCACATCTATAAAGATCAGAACAAAGGGCATAATTTTACAGCTTTTTAATTGTTTCTGTAAAACCAAACTGGAGTAACAACAAGCTTTCCAAGCGGGATGTACAATACTCAACAGTGCCTTTTCCCAGGCCCTTCAAACTGGTGCAAGACCTTGAAAGGGAAAATATATCGTAATACAAGGACTCCTGCCAGAAACTGGAGATGTCTTGTAGCTTTCCTGATTAAATCTTTTCCTTTTCCTTTTTTTAAACCCCCTTTCCCCACTTCAGGCACACTGGTACATTATTGTTTTGGGAAGAGCTAAAGTTCAGTGTAAAATGAAGCACAGAACAGTTTTACTATCAAAACCAGGTTCTTTTCTCCTAAACCCATCTCTAATTGTTCTGTTCTCCAACAGATGCATATCTAAAATGTCTGTTCTGCACATGCCTTCATTCCTGACTTCCCAAACTCCCATAATATGATCCCTTGAGCACTGTAAAAGGTACCTCGTGCAAGCTGGGTATTTTTTAACATTTGCTGAGAAGCTGGCAGCATTCTTTTAAGAATTCACACTGGTTCAAGGCTTGACAGCTCTTTTCAGTGAAAAAAATTTTCCTAGTATCCAATCTAAACCTCCTTTTGGGCAACTTGAGACCATTTCCTCTTGTTCTGTCACTTGCAGCTTGGGAGAAGAAATTGACTCCCACCATGCTACAACCTCCTTTCAAGCAGTTGTAGAGATTAACAAGGTCTCCCCTGAGACCTTTTCTCCAGGCTTAACAACTCCAGCTCCCACAACGTTCCTTTATAAGACCTGTGCTCCAGCTCTTTCCCAGCCTTGATGCCATTCTCTGGATTTCCCCCAGCACCTCAATGTCTTTCTTGTAGTGAGGGGCCCAAAACTGGACACAGAACTCAAAGTAGCTGAGTATCACCAGTCCAAATACAGGGGTATGATCCCTTTCCTGGTCCTGCTGCCATGGTATTTCTTATACATTTTCCTCATATCCAATCCAAACCTCTTGAACAACTACCTGCAGCTGCTGCCCAGCATTACAGCACTACATGTGCTTTGCTGCCACCAAGAAATTACTTTCTTGCAGCCTCCCATCAAGGAGCAGCTGGCTGCTGAGAGATGTTTCCCTGTCCTCCTGGGACTGGGCAAAGCCAGCCCGACTCCCTTAGGCTCTCACTGGAGCCCATGTGCCATTAGTAAGCACCACATGCCCAGATGTCCACATTTCTCTTGAGTGTCCCAGGCCTGGCTGAGGGGAGTAACATCTCCCCTCAACCAGCCACGCTCTCCCAGGCTGCAGTGGAAGTACACTGTGCTGGTTTTCTCTCAGCAGCCCTGCATGTTCTGGGAAGAACACTGCAGCCCAACAGCTCTGCTTCCCCAGTCAAAGCTGCAGTTTTCATCTTTTTCATCAATTTCTCATAAAATTAAAATAGAGAGTTGCAAGGGATGGAGGATACAAAGGGAACCAGCCCAGCCAGAGAGCCATATGGAAAGCATTCAATCTAAAACAAATGTGGTTTTAGGCAAAGAGAATTGTATCGACCCTAAGGCTGAATGCAGGGGATCAGCTGAGATTTTAAAACAAGGGCTTTCCAAGGCTTCAATTACTTTCCTCATGGTAGCACCACACTCTACCACCATTGTTCCTATTTCACTAGTTAGTTCCAGTTTCTATTTATCATTCCTCATCACAGTTTGACTGGCAGGAGTCTGAAGGCACCCAAGATGGAGTTATCAGCAATAGTTAAAATGGCATTGCTGACAACTGCTGATCCATCAAAAGAAGCGTTTTTTTGTGAAGTCTGTTCCAGGCTTTACAAGAAAGGGACTTCTCATTAAAAATGAAGAGCAGCAGCAGGAGCTTACCACGGCCCAGGAGCCATCAGTCTGGTCTGGGATAAGGCTGAAGGCCCTGACCTCAGCCACACAGGGGAAGATGAAGCTGGGCTCACACCTCCCCACAGAAGTACCTACCAAGTTGCTGTCCCACAGGGTTTAGCCATGCCAAAGGGTTGGCACTTCCCAGTCAGAAGGACATTTCACACTCCTTAAGTCCCCAACAGATTCACTTATTTCTGCAGTCACAGCCCCTGAACCTCAGCATCCCCTTGTCCTGGTCTCCCGCTCTCATCTTGGCTCTTGGAAAAAAAATCTGAATTTCCACAAGGAGGATAATCCTGGGACTGTAGACAGTGAGCAACCAGAAAAACTCATTGTATCCTAAAGACCAGAGTTTTGTCCTCCTAACCAGGCTCATTCATGTTAAAAAAAATCCCTCAGAACCACCATCACCAACCACAAAAATCACACCAAAAAATTAGAACTGTCCTAAGCTACTCACTAGAGAAGGGATGGGAGGAGGAAGTATTAGATCCCATGCATCATTTAAGTCATTCAACTCCCAGTGATGCCCCTTCCTGTGTGGATACTGAACTCCCCCAGGAGCAATAGTCTTGAACAGGCTTAAAATAATTTGCTATCAAGTACTTGACTGAACTTAAGGTTGAGTCTTCCTCATCTGCCCATTATTTACCCCTGTAAAGATTTTCTCTTTTGTTCCAAAACTGATGCAACAGCTTTCTGGACTTCCACTCTGGTCAAACTAAATCAACTGGTAATCATCTTCAGAACTCATCTAAAGATCTACTTGCAATTACATTAAAATAAAACGCTTTTCTGTAGTCTCGAAAATGAGAAAGAGTCACTCCCTTTCACTCTCTTCAGTCTAGAAATCCAACATTACTTAGAACTGCAGGAATCCATGTACGGTATCTTGTCCCCAAAAATTCAGGACTGATTAAAGCCTTGAGATTAACTTCTCACAGATGAAACGTCCACTAGTATTGCCAAAATGTCCCTGTACTGTAGGAAAGCATTTTACAAATTATGTAAGCCCAAAGCACAAGGTCTAATGAGGGTAGAACATCCTCTGAACAACCATACAAGGAGGCAGCTTGCACTTGCCAAATCATACAGATTCTTCAGAGGGTCTCATCAATTATCTAGCAAAGGAAAACACACAATAGTTCCAGAAGAAAAGGGAAGTACTGACCCCTGGCAATCAATCTATAACTGCAGGGGAAAACATACCAAACAATTCAAACCCATTAGGATACAAGCACAAAAAGTAGCTGAAATTTGAGGTCACAAAAAATAAAGCACTTCAATTTACCACCACAAGTCTAGGTAGAGATTTTTCTTTTTGCCTTCCATAGTCAACAAAAACTTTTCCACACTTTGTATGCCATAATTTCAGGACTGGAAAACTGGACCCATAAAATATGTTCTGCTGCAGAGATGACACATAACTTGGCACAGCCAGTAGACAATATCCATATAGTTTATAAACAACTATCAATCTCTCTTTTCACGTCAGGCGGAAGTCTGGGAGACTGAATACAATGACCCAGCCATGGCCAAAGTAATAGCTTAGAGGCAGAAATTGCAGCTGCTAGGAGGTAACAAAGTCATCAGAAAACACCAAAAATGGTAGCTGGTAAATGAAATCCTGCAATGGTCAACTTGACCAAAAATCATCTGAATCTGCAGTGCAACAGCAAACTGGCAGGATTTTTGCAGGGTTTTTTTAGGGGAAAGGTGGTGTTTCAGTTTTTATTATTATTTTAATAATAGAACTTATTTTAAATTAAGTTCTAAGCATCAAATGAGACTTACTGATTCTGAACTCTGTACTTGAGACTACTGCTGCTTTACCAGACAAAACAGTACGAAAGGTTAAAGAAAAAGTACTGAACTGCTCAGTTCATTCATTCTTCTGAAAAAGTAGATTCCTGTCTTAACAACTTAACTGCTCCCTAAGCTCAGCTAATCATCCTTTGAGGTAAGAACCTTGCATCACTGAAAATCTGCAATCCAATTTCAAAGCTGAGCAACTCAGTTTACAGACACCCTGCACGTTTCCACTCAAAACCACCACCAGGACTAGAAAAGTACCTCAGCCAGATGCGGTTCCTAGATCTCTGAGCTACTTCTTTGGGAAACAACACTCTGCATACTACGCATTTCTATAGGCATCCAATCCCTACCTCCATGAAGATGTCAGCTGTATTTGTAGCAAAAAAAGAAAAAAATATATAGTTAATTAATGAACAGGAAAAAAAAGATACACTATTTCAATTCCTTAGCTGGCAATTCTAAATTTGATTCCATTTGTGAGGTAAGACTCTTCATAAAACACTCATACTCATAAAACCTATTGTATTGGCAACTCCTAGATGCAACTGCTTGAGCTGTGACATTCAATTCAGGACACACATGGCAAACACATCCTAAGGAACTCTACAGGTGCCCTTTTTGAGCAGCTTGTGAAACCAAGACAGGATTCTGCCCAGGGGTTCAGAAAGACTGAGGAATTCCAGCCCCACAGAAAGCACTAGGGAAGTCAAAGAGTGAAGCCCCACATCCATGTGGCAGTGTTCATGTACTGGCTGTATCATGGCCAGACCTTCACCAGGAAAAAAACCATTGTTTTCAAAAATAGTTTGCAACATGATCAGTTCTTTCTTGTTCATGCCCCCAACAGGTGCTGTTTTCCACATGGTTCTTTACCATCTTCCAGCAAGTAAATCACTTTGTGTATTGGCTTTAAGGGTTGGGGCAATTCAGATACACCATCTTATTTTTTCACCCAATCTGAAATAGATTATGAAACAGAGTGTATTTGGCAAGGTGAAAGCATAACTTTACCAGCAAAGCCAGGCATCTAAGCTTTGTGGTCCTTTGTGCAACTTAAGGCTTTCAACCTTTATTGATTATTCATGAATAGGAAAAGAAAAACATTATTTTACCACAACTGAAAAGCACAGGGGAAAGAAAACATCTCACTTTTCTCATCCAGCAATCCACACAGGGGTGGCTGCTCTCCTCCTTACCTTCACATACTCTGACTGTTACCTGTCACCATACAGCTATCCCCAAGCCACATCAACAGAAAAGAAAAGAAGAAAGAGGACAAACACAATACCACAGGAAAATTGTTGTTTTCCACCCAAAAATTAATGCCCCATGTCACTTTGTCTAAGTGTTACTGGATTTTTTAAAGTTGATGGGGTTTTTTTAAGTTGATGACCCAAGCTTGGTTAAGAAAATGTGAGCAATTCACCAGCTTCAATGAGGCTGGATTGGGGCCATCCCAAGAAGAGTTCACTCTGCAAAGATATTTCCTGCAGTGGGTGAGCCAGCTCAAACAGTGCTGATGTGGCCCTCCAAACTGTGATGTGCTGACTGCTCTAAACGCACAAGACTCTGGGCGCAGTGATTTCCCCCAGACCTGCCCTGGCACAGAGCAGAACACGAGCTCTAGTGGGAATCTTCAGAGCAGCGCAGCAGTTAACACATGTAAAAGGCTAAGTATATGATCAGAGAAAGTAGGACTGAAATGGAAAAACAAATCCACCCTGAGGCTGACCGGGTCGGTGGGTCCCCTAGTATTTTAAAATGCACTGTTAGACTTTTCCCTGTGTGGGCTGAACAACTCTTGTAAATGCAACTAATTTATACACTCAACATCAGATCTCCTCCTGGAAATAAGATAATCAGTTAAAGCAGTAGAGGCGAGCGACATAAAAATCCTTTGTTTCTTGCAGAAAAAAAAAGAAAAAATAGTTTAGCACATTTCCACACACTTCTGCTTGGCGCAGAAAGCAGGGACTGGAACGCTCTAGTTCCTGCAAAGCACAATGGAATCTGTGCCATAATTCACTGGGCTCCAGTCAGGAGTTTTGGGCAGAGGACCAGTATCCAGCGGTAATGTCTGATTTAAGGAAAGCAATTCATTATACATCTGTAGAGGAGTTACCTGGCATCCGGAGGACATTCTTTAAATTGACAGCGTCAACAGAAGTTTCCAGTGCTCCCTTTGAAGAGCCCTCTGAATGCTAAGCACAGTGGATCAGGGCACTTTTCAGACTCAGGGATGCAATTCTACACGATTAACATGTGTATTACGACTTAGGAAAAACCAACAGTGAGTTATTGAAGGCTTCACATTCTCCCACTGACATCAATGCCCAGGCTTCCTTCTGCAACAGTGACCTTTGAAAGGAGCCCTCTGAGGCTGGGCTATGTCTGTCTCTCACACCCACTGGCTCTGGGTGCCTTACATCCGGGCTTCTCCAGTGGTCAAAGCACTGTGCAAAGGCCCCAGGACCTTCACAAAGGCTGTCAGAACACACTGCAGCCATGGCCCTGGTCTGCAAGGGTCCATTCAGGGTGTTGTCCAACACCTGCCTGTTCACTGAGTTGGAGGAAAGGCACTACTGGAGTGACAACAGCTTAGGGGGTTCCTTGAGGGGACAGAGCAGGTGAAACCAGCTGGCAAAGGTACGGGATTGCCTTCACGTAACTGGCTTCACCCACAGGCTGAGTTGGGGGACTCCTTTTCATTAACTTATTGGGCTATAATTGTCTGTTCTCTCTGGAGACTGCACCCTTGGTATCTTGCCCTAATCATGAAGTTGCTCATCTACATCTGCTAGCATATTTATACAGCCAAAACCTTTAAGGTGCACAACATCATCAGTGACCATGTTGCTCACCAGGCAGGTATGGGCACTACCAAGAACTCCAGCATCAGAACAGAAGAAGTGCACAGTCATTGCAACCACATGTGAGGTATGGACAACAGGTATGTGGTTGTGCACATTCCTTGGCAGGGCATCCTCCTCTTGCCAGTCACCATGAGGACAGAGCTGCCTTCTAACCCTGCTGCCTTGCAGGTGACTGGTTGGCTTGAACAGGCATCACAGGTGATGGAAAATCCTCATTTGTATCAGTGCAACCATCCATAGCATATACCTGGGCAAGGGTTTGTCAGTCAAGGGTTCCAGAGAAAACCAACAATAAATGCAGGGATGGATTAGGGCCCACCTGTGGCTCCCTCTAAAATGACAACTACAAAGGCATGGATAGTGTCTCCAGCCAGCATTACAAGTGGGTAAAATCATAATACTTGGCAAGGGAGAACTGAGACTCAGTAAGCTGTGCTTTGCTGCATGCATTAACCAAGCAACAAAAACTTACGGAAACAGCTCCTTCAACTGGGCCCAGAGCTGCAGCAGCAACAGCCATCCATTCTGAGCCATACAGAACACCACTGTTATAATTTTAAAACTTGCATTTTCCATCTTTCTCTTTCCACGTTCTTCTCAAGAGATGCTGTGGACAGCCATGCCTTATAAACAGCCCACTTGCTTTGTTTTACATAGCTGTGCCACTACAGCATACATTTTTCACTTATAATTGTCACTTGGAGACTGACATCAGTCTCCTGAGCACTTAAATATATCCCTCACCATATGCATTTGAGTTGTTTGATTCAAGACTGCATTCAAAACTCTTCACTGCTCTCACAGCTTAAACCTTCATAGTTCCCAACTGAAGCCTTGGTAGCACACTTTTTCTCCAACTTATTTTGAAATTTACCCCTGCTCCAGAGGTAGAGGCACCAAGTCATCACTCCTTTAGGTCCAGTGGGAGGGCAGAAACCCCTCACAGTCCAGAAGAATTGAGCAGGTGATTTTCAAGCTCTCCTGGCTGCACAGCTTGGGGCCTGGGGCTCCTTGTTGCCACCCACACTAATGTGCATGGCCTGGGCTCCAAAACACATGGTTTACATCAGGCCACTGTTTCAGTTCCTGCAGAAATACAGCCCACTGCTCAACTCAGCAGCCACTTCTGGGAGTGCAAAACATGAAACCTATTCCAACAGCAGGCTTCCTGAAAGCTTCCAAACATCAGGCAGTGTGATGGATATGGATGGATATAGCACACTCTGTAAATCAGGAACAGTATGTAGGGGTGTGACCCTTCTAAAATAAAATCCTCAATCGCTAACAGAAAAGGGAGCAGCATTTATGAAGAATGTACTTTGTATGTCATAAAAACTTTAATTATTCCCAATTCCCTAATAAGTAAAATACAGAAAAAGTTGAACATTTGACAGACCCATTTTGAAAGTGTTTTTAAAACCAGCTACTCCAAAACCAGCACTGAAAGGTGGCTTTTAAACCTGTCACTCAAACTCTCCCTTTGTCTAGATACATTTCCTCTACCTGGCTGTCTAATACTAATTCACATTGATATTAGTCTATTTTTCTTTTGGATTCTCATCAATGCATCTTTCAAGGTCCTAATAATATTAGCTTGCTTACATTTGAAATCTTTGAAGTTCTTCATCTGGTGAAAATAATTTTATTTCTGGTCGATTGTTCTCTTTTACATGGCTTAACCATATCAGCCAGAGATACTGCCAAAATGACTGACAACATAAGGACTTTTCTTCCTATGCCGGACAGAGTCATAATTCTGAGTCCAGGTGTTCCTTGAGAGTCCAGAAAACAGTCTGAGGATTAGGTGGTACCATCAGCCATCTTACAGTCTTTAAGTTTTTGATACCAAATCAAAATCAGACCTATACTATTTGGCTGAGTTTCAAATGTTAATACAGGTATCCTTTCAATCTTTGTTTACTGACTTCAAGTCTAACCTTTTCTAAACTTAAAAATGGAAGACTGTAAGAAGGGACTAGATGCCTATGATTCTCCAGTTTGACCCGAAGCTCCCTGGCTTCAGTGGAAACCTCTACTTCATCAGGCCTGTCACTGGAAATTTGATTTGCAAGAAGGGTGACTCACTGATTTTACAGAAAAAGAAATGTACAGCAAAGCTCACCTATTTCTTTTAAATCAACAAGGAGGAAGAGTTTGAGGTGTCAATGGATCTGATAAAGCCATTGACCCCAAATGACTCCATATACATCCCTTCAACTCCTCATCTGCAGCATAAAGGGAATATTAGTCCTTCTCCACTGAAATGCACCTGAGGTTTCCCAGCGCTGACACCACACTACCTCACGAGACTCCTGGCTGTCTCAGCTGGCAGCTCCTGTGACACTCAGATTCTTGCTAGTGTGCAAGAAACTCTCATCTCTTGGCTTCACTGGAAATAGCACAAATATCAACTTACAACATCTTAAGCCCTGTTTCTGAGATAAATCAGAGCCTGAGGCTGCTTTAAATGGTGCAGTCTGGATTTAATCTGACTTCAATCACAAACATGAAAAAAGCACAGGATAAAGCTAGAATAGAGCTTGTTTTCCCCCAGATAATCCTTGTACAGGCTGTGCTCTAGCCCTAGTCAGAAGTTCAGTGACAGGAAGGAAACCTGCCTGAGAAAATTAAAACATGAACCCACACCAAGCAATTCATGCCATGGCAAGACATTGTCAGGAATAAAACACCCCCCTTCAAAGTCTGTGTCTTCCCACACTGTGTTCATGACTGTAGTCACCACATTGCTTTCACCTACACTTCGTTGTTGTTTTCATATTCATGTCCTTCATTTACTATAAACTGTGGTTTCCTCTTTAAAATTGTGGACACTTGACTGATACTACGTTTTAATGTGTATTTTTGTTGTCAAAGAACATATTGAAAACATGCTGTTCATTGAAGAGAAGTGGACAGCACAGAAGAGAAACCCACAACATGGTCCTGAATACTTGGAAGCCACATCTTCCCTGGGGCATCCCTGACTTCCATCTGCACACATGCACCCCCCTCACACTCTCCTCACAGCCACCTCTACAAAAGCTGGGGCCTTTGACAGCATTGGAAACAGCTTAATCAGTGTTAAAGAAGCCCATTGGGATCACGAGTGGCAACACTCTCCTTAGCAGGGAGAAGTGGGTTTTAAGCACAGTACATATTGCTCTCTCTGACTGCAGGAGAAGTAGGAGAAGAAATCCCTGAGAGATTCCAAAGGCAGCAGGATCCCCCTGAGCAGCTCCATGGCTCCTGAGGGCAGACCCAAGGGCACTCATGCATCCATCTCTCACTGATGCCTGGGGCGTACTCATGGGTTTCAACAGGCTCTTCCATGCAAGCTCTTGGAGAGCAGGGCTCCCTCTTGCTCACCACTGCCCCAGTCTACTGCTTGTCCCTCAAACATTTCAAAGGCTGTCAGAGGCATGGGGATACTTCAAGTGCCACTTGGAACCCAGGCAGGATTTTGGCTGTGCAACCCATGATGAGCAGCAACACTCTTATTCATGAAAACCTAGAATAAGACAGAATATTTGCTCAGACTGACTTAGTCTCAGTGGCTTTCTCACGTTCTGTGAAGCTGCCACTGAGGAAATGTTTCATTTCCACATGAGGAAACATATACAGAGCTTTCTTTAAGTTGAAGGAGAAACTCCAACCACAACTGATGCCCACACGGGTACGGCTAGGTGGAAAGGATGACAGGATTACAAGCCCACCAATGCCCTTCTCTCCAGCGCTGACACCAGCATGGAGCTTGCACGATGCTGCTCTGCCCAGACTGGACGTGGGTCCTGGTGTGTGAGTTACTGCACCGCAGCTTACCCACATTTACTGTCACCCCTGCACAGGCCTGCAGATGAGATGGCTTATTTCCCTCTAGCTGGACCTCAAAGGATGCCCACAGGTGAGGTAATAAAAAAAGAGAGTATTGTTTCTAGGCTGTCAGGCACTCCCTCCACCACTGCTCCCTCCCCCTGTGCCCACAGCCTGAGGTAGCTTTGAAGTGGCTTGCCAGGGGACACAAGTCAGAGCCAGAGCACGCGCTTCTGTGAGCCAGCCTCTGTCCTGCTCCCCACAGCTATGGCCATAGATCTCCAGAAAGGAAAACACACCTATTAAAATTGCACTGCTCATTAGGAGGCTAACTAAACCATGGCAGCATCTTTATGCTGTGCACCTGGATCATTTCTTATGAACCTAAATCTGCTCTACTTTCATATCTGTGCAATCTCATTAAAACCATGGCATGTTATAGAAGCACTCAAGTGAAGAATGAGGCCCTGCTTGCTCAAAGGCTGAAGAAAACATTGTATGCAATTATACTGATGGAGGATATGGACTAGGCTTAGGAGAAGTCATAGGAGGAAGCACAGCTCTCTTTCTGCACCAGCTTTCACTCCAACCTCATCAGGCAGTGCTTACCAACACCCATAAAGCACAAAGCTTTGCATGCTTCGTTCATATTATTCACTTTATCTGAGAATTTTATTATCAATTAAATTCTTCTATCCAAATACCCACTTTCCTTCCAAATTTCTCACAGCTATTGGTTGCTGGGATGTTTCGTGGCCCATCTTGAAAGAGGGAGACAAATGGTAGCCTGCAGCCTACTCTATACTGGTTTGTGACAGGCTGTGGGAGGAAAGTGACAACTCTCAGTCACCTTCACATCCCCTGATAAACTGTTCATCTCGGCCACTTAACACTCAGCAAATTGATTACATCAGTCATTTGTGGACACAGCAACAAGTGTTAACCAAGCCACAACTAGTAAAAAAACCCTCATGGTTTCAACTGTTATTCAGAAAACTGATTTTCACTTATACAAAAAAAAAAAAAAAAGGAAAAAGATGATCAGTAGGATACTTCTGAAATGAAGATTGGGTTTGAATCCAAGGCATTGGCAACCTGGATGCTGTGGGTCTGCTTTTAGTTCATTCCTTTGTGCATACCACAGACGTCACCAAATCATCATCAAGCATCCTCCTTACATTTGGGATGGTTGATTTACACTTCTCTCCAAAAGCACTTCAATACAGATAAATCTTCTCCATTACCCAGTGAAATAGCACAGATTTTTGAATCTACTGGAGATTCATATGTTTACGTAAAGTCTTTCCATTCCATCTCTAGTTGAAGTGCATGTTCAACTTTCCATTCGAAACTGCCAAAAATGCCTCAGACTGACAAAGTCAGAGAGTAGGAATTCAAGCTTCATCATACATTGAAGGAAAATAAAATTTAAAACTCTTCATTTTTATTTCACATTTCAAAGCCTTTTATAAATCAGAAAAGTTAGTTTCCCAAGGTGCAGGTTCGCTAAGAACAAAACTCAGTCTCAGCATTAGTCTCTGCTCTTTCATTAGCAGCTCTCAGAAATTAAGTTTCTTTACAGAGACTGGAAAACATAAATCTTAAAATAACATAAATCTTAAAATAACTGCTTCCTCTTAAGGGAAAATGCAAATAAAGCCCACAAGAATATTATTTATCTATCTCTGATATGAAACGGTTCACGGTTCATGTCTTGAAGTAATACCCTCTTTGATTCTTCTAATTAACTTAATTCCACATTATTTATTGCAAAAGTTCTTTCAAAAAGTACACATGTAGCTTTCTACCCTAAAAAGGAAGCTGGTGGTGCACCCTCCCAGCCTCCCAAAGTGCTCAAAGATCCTAGATAAAGTGCATGCCAGGGAAATGGACAGAATCCTATGATCACTGTTCTTTGGAGTTCTGTATTAGGTTGGGCTCAGATAGGCACAGATCTTCATTAATGATAAATTACTTCCCTGTTTAATTTCTTTTCCAAAAAGCAACTTTCTGCAGTCATATTCAAAGCAATGTCTTCATGCAAAGCCCTGGGCTGTTTCACACATTATAAGCAGTTCTATCATAGCTGAGCTGACACAACTGAGACAAATGGCAGCAGCCACTTGGATTCGCCCCATCACGATTTGTCAGTACTGGGACAGCTGGCAAAGGTTTTACCCAATTAATAACCTTAAAAAGCATCTGAACATATAAGAAAGATGCAGTCACGGCTCTGCAGGTTTGTAAAAGAGAATCTGTCATCTTCCTTGGGTTAGCCCAGGGATATTTAGAACTGAAAATTCACATATCTACATTGGTTTGGTCTCCAATGTTGAGGTTCAAGACCTGCAGCTTCTCCCCACAGAGCACAGAATATCCCTGACCAGTGGGATATATAGCAAGAGGAGCCTCTGGGGAAGAAAATCAATCCTCCCTGTTAACAAAACCTCTGCAAAAATCAGGAGAGCAAGTCTCAGAAGGACTTCCAGAGTCTTTAACATGCCATAGCTAGCAGGCTGCTAGAGCTATGCCCCAATGTACATGGACTCCTATTTAATGCTATTCATGTTTGGTGTTTGAACACCCAAAGTAGGAGATTTGGAAGGAAGGATGCAGTGGAAGGGTGTATTCATCAGCCCACTGTGACTGCTGCGAGGTGACCTGTGACACCAAGCTGGCACTGGTGCAGTACAGAGGAATGAAACACCAAAACACCTGCCCAGCACTGCCTGCTTTGCTTGTGAGCTCTGACCCATCCATCACCAATGCTGGTGACCTATAATGATGTGGTGATGAACAATAATTCCCTCTCTCTTCAAACCTGAGCTTCTGATGAAAACCAACCCTTACTTTTGTGGCAGTGGCAATCTCTGCTGTCACAGGGCTTTGACTAGATCTGCATGGCAAGGGCAGTTTGCCCAAGAGAGTAATAGGCAGCCTGAATCTGGGTGTTCTGTGTGGCCAGTGCTGGGGAAGCAGCCCTGCAGCAACAGCAGAGACAAGGTCCAAGCTTGGATCCCTCAAACCAAGGCTGGCTGCTAAGAGCAAGGCAAGGGAATTTGCACTGTTTTACAAGTAACTAAAGCAACTTGCTAACCTTTTGTGGGTTGGCCATCTGCTACCATTCAGTAGCACAAACATTTTGCTGAAGCAGCAAAGCTTCCTGAAACACAGTGATTTCCTTCCATACAAAGAGGCCCCAAATTACTCAAAAGCTCCTACAGGCATTTTGAAGTTTCACTCTTTGTCTTCTTGGTTCTTATGGGGACTACTTACAAGCATAACAAAAGTTGGGGGTTTTAAAATATATTTATACAGCACAAGCAGAGAAAAAATATATTTGCAAAAGGTCCAACTGCTGAAAAAGCCAAATGGTTCATTTCGTATTGCCAAAAATCTTGCAAACTCTATGTCTAATTTTATGAGGCTCTTATGTTTGGATTCATAGGGTCTGTTTCTGCCACCCTCACTACAATTACTAGCAGCTTGTTCTGTAAGTGTCCAGTCCAAAGAAAAATCTTGCTTCTCCCAAAGAAAAGCAACAGGTAGAACAGTGCTAAAGATAACTCCCCCATCTTCAAACACACTACCTTCTTTCAGAAACATCCACACTAACTCATCAGATACTCTGATGCTTACACCCACCAGACCCTGAGGTCCACCAGTTATCTGAGCTCTCACTTCAGCTCTCTCCACTGGGCTGAATCCTTCCTCTCTCCCTGCTGGTGTTAGAAAAAAAAAAAAATCTTGTTTTTTCTTGTATTTCTTTCTCCTTTCCCTCTGTTGACACACACATGGATGGTTCCTTCCCTCCACTCCCAAGGGGAGTGTGAATGCCATTCTCTCCCAGACACACTCCCACTGTGCCGCTGTGGAAGCACAGCTGTGCCCACACCACGCTGCCTGTGACTACCCTGTGCTAGCATAACATGGGACAGCTGGCTTGTCACCACCACAAGGAAAGACTTAAGCCAGTTCAAAGCCATTTCTCTTTTAGTTTCACTTAAGTAGTGGTTTGAAATCAGTTTCCATCCCTCCAAGCTTTCACACTCGTTCCTGTTCCTTTGTCACATCATCATCTGCAGGTTTCCAGCCCAACCTGCACAATGTGATACCAAACACAACCAGAATCCTACAATGTCTCATACCACTCATCATCGCTCCATGAGAGAAATTTAAACAGTGTTTTTGCAAAGGAAAGAAAGTGTGTTTGCAAAGGTGTCTGGCCCTCAGCAGTCAGCACTTCCAAGGGGAAGGCACATCCTACACTGGGGACTGACGTGCTGGGAGGGCAGATGAGGAGCACATATGGTCTGAGACATCTTGTGGCAACAAATTTGTGCTCAGCAACTGAAACACAGCAGCTCTGACCCGACTGGGAAGGGCTTTCATGAAAACATGTACAGTGCCCACTGAGCATTCAGTCCCCTGACTCCATTTAAGCATGTAGTCAGGCTCTTGGAGGACCGGCCTGACTTACAGTAGCCATTAAGAGTGAAGAAAAGGAGCCCAGTGCTCTGGAAGAGCAACCACCACATTGCAAACAAAATAATACATCACTGTACACATCTAACATGGAAATTTGGCTTGCTAATATTGCTGTCTAAGGTTTAGACTTTCTAGGTTTCAATACTGTTGCTGCGCTATCACAGAAGAGCTTTTCTAGTTAATTTCATTTTCTTTTGGCTTTGTTTCTTTTTAAAGACAGCAATTTTGCTTCTGAATACATTCAGCTTTGGGCAACTGGGCAATTCACAAGACATCAGTCATTACTTCTTGTTTGGAAAATTTCAAGTAGAAGAGAGTAGAGTCTTAGCTGGGGCAGTTCTTCAGCACAGCACAGCATGGAAAAAGCATTCAACTCGTTTTTAAAACAGTGCCAAGTGGAGCTCAGGAAAGGTGAGATGTAATTTTCAAAGTCTGTCCTAGACTTTTGAATGAAACCAGGCCTTGTGATCCCCAACCCACCTCCCCAGTAACACAACCTTAGACACTTATCAAATACATTTATTAAAAATACATGCAACCTGAAATCAGCCTGAAGTCTCAGACCAGCAATGCCAAATGGAGCATTTCCATCACTGCCATTTGGTTTTAAATTGTTTTTAGCACCTCTGCTTTGGGAGACCAGAAACATGAGACCGATGGCACAGCTGGGACACGAAGCTCAGCTGACCCAGCCAGCAAGGCTGCAAGCACATAACCCAGAGCACCCACCCAAGGCTGCAAGCACATAACCCAGAGCACCCACCCAAGGCTGCAAGCACATAACCCAGAGCCCCACTCCTGCAAAGCGCAGCGAGCCCTCGGCCAAGTCACCGGATCGCTGTCGGCTTCACGCTGCTGCAGCCTCCTGGAGCATGAGCTGAGGCCATCTGCAACTCATCCCGTGCTGAAGACCACACAATTATGTCACTGACCTCGGCATGGCTTCAAAAGGTGACGAAAGGGAAAGACATGCAGGCTGTACGAAAGTGCAGCTCAGTTAGTTGTGCAGGAGCAGATTCTGATGCTGTTAGGTGCTTCCATGGGGCTGCCACATGAAGCAAGACACTACCCAGCAGGAGTTATATCACCTAAATCCAACTCTCCATCCATCTGGCTACAGCCTGTGTCCTGCAGCGCTCTCAGACCTGCCCCAAGATCTCAGCAGCAAAGACAAAATTAAACACTGTCTTCCTGAGGCTGAAAACACGAAGCCTGGCTACTTCTCAGGCTGTGGGATGGGTGCTAGGGTTAGGAACCAGATGCTGCTCCCACACTCCCCTCCCTCAGCAGTAGGAGCATCCAGGGGCTCTGAAAGGGCTGGCCAGGCAGGTGGCAGGGCTTGGATTGCTCTGGGTACCACAAACTTCCAGCCATGGCAGCATGTTTTGCCAGTTACATTTGCTGCTTTCCATTGCGGGAATTTTAAGGCATACTCAGTAGTTTTTCCTTGATTCCAGCTAAACCCTTCTGTACATCCTTCCAAAGACACCACTCTGAAAGAAGGGATTAAGCACTTCATAACAGAATACCAAAACAAATTTTGTTGACTATCTGATTTCTTTTATTTCTGTCTTATTTTTAAAGACAAGGAAGCACTAACATTCCAGCTCCAGCAGTCCTGCACTTTTTCCCAAAAAAAGTTTCAGCCAAAATATTGTAGGCTACTCTACAGTAAACATGACAAAAAACCATTTGAAGAGTGGCCTCTTATTTTACAGCAAATGTATATATTAAGAACAACCAACTCCTCCAATGGAAAAATAATCAGTTTTGTGCAGGAAGAATACAACAGTCGGAAAGATTTGCTGGAACCAGGATCATTGCAGGATGCCCAAGAGGACTTAATAACTATGTAAGAGTGGAATAGCTGCATTGGAACTGTGAAATATGAACACACTCCACAGTCCTCAAAGAGTAATTTACTCTGTTTAATGAAGAGCTGATTTGATGACTGAGTGACTCACTGAAGAGGGTTGATTTAAAATGCACACTTCTCCAGACCACTTTTTTATGTGTACATAGTTAAATTTGGATGTACATTTTATGTGTTCTTCCAGGATGAAGAGAAGCTTGGACTGACTTTCTTACCACTGGATTTCAGTATTACATTTGATGTAACTAAAAATTTCTCTTCGTTTAGGAAAAGGTCTCTGTTTAGAGCACACAATTTCTACATGTCTTGGGTCTTTCTTCCACTTTTCCTTGCTTCTCCACTTCTTAAGACTATTTGCTTTAAATACAGACCTACCAAATGCATGCACCTATACCAAAATGGAGACACATGCAGGCTGACTTCAGAAGCACTGAAGAATGCTCGGCTCTAACCACAGCACAGAGATGTGACAAAGCCAGAGTATACAGCCCAGCCTGGAAGGCGGGAAAAGCTCCTGTGTCCCACTGCATGGATGTCATTTATGAAGAGCTAACAGTGGGTTAGAGATTACAGGTTCAATCAGAGTGAGGTACAGTGACTGCTGCTTGAGAAAGGTACAATTTATCCCAGAGAGATTTTAAGCATCCTGAAAGTGCTGTGAACAGTACAAAACATGCTCAAGTTTTAGTACATATTTGCAGAACCTCTGAGTAGGAGAAAAGACTTTATGTGACATCCCAGACAGCAGTTCCAGGGAACCGGGGAGGAGGATTTGCCATATCCAGAGCTACATGACCCAGCAGCCATGTGCCTCAGGAGGGCAGGACACAGGACAAGAGGTCTGGAGAGAGGTGGGTACCAGGTCCCATCCAGCAGGGAGGAGGCAGAGGGAGCTCAGCAGCCTGCACAGGTTTTGCTGGGGACCAGAAGCACATGAGCTGTCAGCACAAGCTCTCATCTCCCCAGGCAAATCAAGACCAGGCAATGAAGGGGACACTGTGTAAACACTGTTTGATGTTGCTCTTGTTAACTCTGCTACTGGTACAGCAGTTAAGCACTCAGCCATGTGGAACACAGTGGAAAAAGTTATTTTTCATTATAAGCTTGTCTAAAGTTTAAAGAGGAACCAGGGAAAGCAGACACTTTCCAGGTGCTTGTACACCCCCAAAGGAAATGAATCCAACCACAGAGGTGCTGCAGGCAAAAGCTGCTGGTGCCTCAAGTAAGAATAAATGTGAGAGCTGGGATCGGAGTGTGCATACTCAGTCTAGCCAGGTACAAGGGCAGTGCAAAATCCTGCTGGTCTAAATGCCTCTTTAGTAAGAGGCAAGCAGTGGAGACACAGGGCTAAACCACACCACCCTTCTAAATCCCTAGGCATCCAGGGTGTGGAGGGAATTAAGAAACGTGTGTCCTGAGACTCAGAGAACAGACAGCAAAGCAGAAGATCTCAGCAGTTCTTGGTTTACTTTAAATCTTGTGCAATTTAAGCCACTGTCTTGATCTTGGCAGTGCTTATTTTGGCACTTCAGTTTGTGAACATTCAACGCAGACTGTAGGTTTTGCAGCCAACAGCACATCAGGAAAAAGCAGCAGTATAGCAAACACATATAAGAAAATGCAAACACAATTTCAAAGGCTTTCTATTGGGTCATGCACAACAAAGGATCTTTTAGACAACCTCACATTTCTTCAAGACACCCATCACTCCTCTACTGACCTGAAAATGTAAGCCATTACCACTCCTCAGGGGCTATGATGTTAGTGCAAACATACCCAAAATGCAAGTTCTCAACCCACATGGAAGTAAAATACTTGGGCTTCTCAAGAGACAGAGGGAAAGAATCTCCCCAGCTTCAGTATCTGCTGCTCTCCTCTGGATTTCACTGCCTCACAACCCAGCAGTTCATCCCTCCCTCTTGTGCTGGGCAGGGGCACTGGCTGCGAGGTGAAGCCATCTTTCTCATCTTAAGGAATAAAGAAAACACTCATAGTTGCAAGTGAATTAAATTTCATGTGCATTCAAAGGAATAAAAACAATCCTGCAGTGCAGCACACCAGTGACAGTGTTGCTGCTTTAGGGAGCTGTAAAGGAGAAATGACACGTGGCAATTGCAGGGGTAGAAAAGACAACAGGGAGTGTTGGCACCTGCCTGAAGGATCAGTACAGAGTCTGCTGGGCTTGGGGAACCCTCTCAAGGCTGCACAAAAGCGTGGTACACCTGCAGCTTGGGGGAGAAAATAGCAGCAAGGGGTTTCCCAAGAGGAAGGGACATCAATGTCCACACCATTTCCCCTGGGGAAGTGACCACTTTTCCTGCTTAGTGCATTAGCAGTCTGTAGGAGACATGCCTATCATCCATGCCCCCTCTTCTTTCCCAGCAGAAAGCACAACAAAAGGTAAATTTGTTGTGCCTACATGCATAGCATACCTAGCTGTGGTTCACTTGGGCAGGTGAAGGGGGGAGTAAAGGAATACTAATTTATGAAAACAGGTAACTCAAGTTCAAAAAGATAAGCAGATTATGACACTTCAAAACTAAGAGGGGGGAAAAGTGTTGATTTGGCTGCAGTTTTTTGCATATTTGGGATCACACCCAAGCTACTAAACACAGGTTCACTCTAGAGGTCTTTGGTTAGGAAGAGGTCCCAGTCCTGATTATGCTTGAGCTGCAACAGCATAAATTTAAGAGACCTAATGCCTGGTGCCAGCACATCCCAGTGCCAACTTAGCCACATTCCTGAGCACTTCCTCAGTGACAGACAGAGATGTGTTACATAACTCCCAGCTAGAGAAACCACGGGTCCTAGACATGCACCAGAAACTGCACCTGGTAGAAATACTGCTATGCTTCCTTCATGTGAAGATAACAGCCCACCTGCAGACAGCTGCATACAATGTGAAGCAGATATATAGTCCAACCTAAGTTATCTTGAGAACTTAGAAGTCACTTTTTGGTGTCCTGCATAGGAAATATGATCACTGAATGTATCTGAGCTATATTTTTGGGCAATTGAATGCTCACTCAAGACACTGGATCACAGACACAAGATCCCATTCCCCCTGCTGGCGTGTCTTTGTCTTGCTGCATCATCGACTCAGCCCCCCCTTCTAATTTCTTTCTGTATAGATCAGCTTCTGCAAGCATCTTCTTAACCACACATCCAGCCAAAATCAGTTCATGTGCTGTCTGAAGAGCTGGAATCACAGACTTGGACAGCACAGGAGCTTTCATACATCTGACACACCCAGAGGCTGGTACGGAGCTATACAGTTAAGACCATTACAGCACTGTCCTAAATAACCAAGAAGATACATTCCTCAGAGCTAAATGAAGTGGAAAATTCCCTTGGAGACCCTTCTGCTTTCTCTGTTTGTGTCAGACAGTCTAGACAAGGAAGGAAAATGAGAGTTAGCGCTGCTGTCAGAAAGGCTCTTGCTCTGAGCATAGCCTCTTCTTAATGTTTCTCCCAAATTTCCCCCACTGGCTGCAGGTGGTTCCTGAATACCGTTTGTCTAAACTAATAAGGTGGGTGGGTGACTACTGTTTTCTGTAGTCAGTATCCATTCTTCCACATATGGGATCTGGCAGCAAGCAACAAATCTCTTTTGGCAATACACAAATGGGATCTGCCCCGAGTTGGCTCCAGCACAACACCCTTCTCTTACGCTTTTTTGGCCCGAGGACTGCCACAACAATCCTGGGCACAGGCCCCACACTGACTTTCTATTTTGATAAACAGAACACAGTCAGTGACAGCACCAGCCCAATGCCAGACCCTTACTGGGGAAAAAATCTTTCTTTTCTTTTCTTTCCACAGACAAAAATTGAAGGGCTTTTTCACTTCACTGGAGCCTGTCTGCTGAGCCAAGGCAGCCTCTCTGTCTCACAGACATAGCACTTGGACAAAGGCTCCAAAGTGCAGAGTGGGTTTGGGACAGGTCCCCTAGACAGAGCAGTAAAGGTGGTCAGCAGGACCAGTTCAAACACAGCTAGAGTGTGAGAAAGCAGGACCAAGGGCAGCAAAAATGCTCAGCAATGGCTTTTACCCCTGAGAAAGAACTCCAGAACCCCTCAGCCCTCCTGCCCAAGACTGCACTTGCTCAGGACACAGCCTGTGTTTAGTAGCTTATAAACTACTCTCTAGACTGGAGAATGAAAGTGGTGTCCACTCAATGTGGCCAGCACACCAACAAGGACAGGGAGTACACATGCAGCCCACATCAAGTCCTGTCCAGCCACTCTGGGGTTAACAGTGCAGTATTCCCACTCCAGCAGGTTTTGGTGTGCTCCAGAGTTCCATAGCTGGGAAGCACGCAGAGCTCTGTGCAGCACTATGCCAACACATTTGGGTTTGTTCAGAAATTGGCCTAATTTTTACAGCACATTGGTGTGGGACTGCAAACAAGGAAAGACTATATGGATATTACATGCAAAATTTTTAGTGAAGTATCAGAATCTCCAAGAATCGCTTTAGACAGTCAGGGAAGCAAGAGCCTGCATGCACTCAACAGCTAACCCTTTTCCTCAGAGGCTATGACATTTCTCACGATGTTTCCCTCACCAGCAGAACAAAAACTCCCCCACTCCCTTCCCTCCTCCTCTCACTTTCCAGCAGGCAGCCCCAGAGATCCAGTTCCCCCTCCATTTACCACTGCCACAAGGGAGCACTATTATAAAACCGCTTCCAGGAGTGTGGCCCCAAACTTAACCCAGACGGTGACAGCAAGTTGCAGAGAGGCTACAGTTCCAGGTTAAGCAGATCATTCCGTTCCGGATGTTTAGCTGCGCGCTAAAACTCAACAGGAGCCACGGGTGACATGAAGTCCCGGGCTCCGCCGCACAGCCCAGAGCTGCAGGAGAGCTGGGGAGGATGCTATCGTCCTTGGCTGGCTCCTCTGCCACTACAGCACGGGGCTGGAGATGGGACAGCCAGCACATCCGGAGCCTGGGGGCAAGTGCCCTGTGTCGCTCTGGCTACTGTAACCCCAACAGATACATTCTGGCGCTGAAATGCCTCCGCATGTGTGTCTATACCCTGTCTTTAGCCGTACTCTGGTGCAGACCTTGTGGCCACAAGCTGAGGAGATTCGGTTCAGCATTGTCTGCGGTGCAAAAAGTGCCGCGGGGGCTGCAGTGATCGCACACTGCTTCCTCAAGGGAAAGGACAGGGCAGATCTGCCGCTGCCTCCCACAACGCCACCTCCAGAGCAGCTTAAACCTGATCC
This sequence comes from Pyrgilauda ruficollis, assembly GCF_017590135.1. NCBI lineage: Eukaryota > Metazoa > Chordata > Aves > Passeriformes > Passeridae > Pyrgilauda > Pyrgilauda ruficollis. Next base: position 8,085,194 of record NW_024523648.1, read on the forward strand.
GGCGGGCCCGGGGAGCTCTGACAGCAGCGCCAGCCTCGCCCAGGCTGATACGGGGTGCGATCCACAGGACTCCGGCGGCGGGAACGAAGAGAAGAGAAGAGAAATCTCTCTGGCGTCCCGGAGAGATGCGGCGCTGGGCTGCCCGGCGCCAGTGCCGCTAACCGGGCGAGCGGGGCTCCTCAGCAGAGCCCAGACGGGACGATGGAACCACGAGGTTCCAGGGGGGAAAAGGCATCCGCGGGCTGAAGGCAAGCGGAAGGCTGTCACCCTCCGGTGCCATCTGCTCACGTCTGGCCATGAGCGTCCTTGCGGGCTGCAGCCCTGCGCTCCGGAGCTGCCCGAAACGCGGCAGAGCCGCAGCGGGCTAACCCACGGAGGGTCCCGAGTGACCCTCGGTGCCGAGGCTGCCGGGCTCTGCAGCTCCCCTTCCTGCCCGGGGGGCACCGGCCGAGGGGCCCGCACACGCAGGGGCAGCGGCAGGTGCCTGTGCCGGGGCAGGGAGGGGCCGGCTCGGCCGGGTGTCCCCCGCGGTGCCGCCGCGGCGCTTGCCCCGTGCCGGGCGGGGCAGACAGCGGCACCGCTGGGCATCCCCAAGCACCGCGTCGCCCCTGAGCCTCCCGCCCGCGGCACCTCCCTGCCCACGCCGCCGGACAGCGACACGCGTGGGACGGCGTACCTGGCAGGGCGGCGGGCAGCAGGGCGGCCAGGAGCAGCAGGGCGGCCCAGGGGGCGGCGGGCCCCGCCATGGGGCCGGGGGCGCGGG